>NC_134811.1:5587078-5597078 GCF_046742065.1 Oratosquilla oratoria
CTATCCTTTCATGTCCTTGTCCAGAAAATATTTTTTCTCTACTATTGCCTGTACAACATCGGTTAGCTTGTGCTAAACTTTGAACGATAATAGTGGTTTATTATTCCTAGTCAATCTGGATAAAGTCGTAACATTTCAAAATAAAGCTGATTTGCTTTGTAGTCCTTGATCAGTGTTTCACAGACTTTTTCTTCAGGAGACCCTATTATGATCCTCATGATATGACCACGACACCACTAACCTATTGTAAGGTTATAAAAGACAAGATTAACACCATTGAATTCAATTATACTAATATGAATTTAAAGATTTAGCATACAAGATGTTTCGGCGACCCCTCAGGGAAAGCGCTTGGCGAGGTCATGACCCCAGAGTTGGGAAAGTGTCCTTGACCATACTGTTGACCTTCCTCTTCCCAGTGACCTCAGAAAGGTCATTTCACCGTCCATGTGCCTCTCAGTGTCCGGTGCTTGTCCATCTACTATTACAGAGAGATGGAAGCACCTGAGGGCGGATGTAGTCACGTAACTAATGTTACAAGTACTTATCTTTGAAGACACCTGACACAGAATTGTTTACAAGAAAAATGTCCCGTAATTGTAGGACGGCTGTTGTATTATTGTCACTGTATACCACACAGTGTCAAGGACAGTTGACAAGGGTGAGATTTTCACTAGTTTAGATTAAATAATAAAAAAAAATTGAGAATTCTTCTCATGATAGGACATAAGAACATTAGAAATTAAAAGTCTATAAGAGACTATAAGTCCTACACTGGGTCGTTCCATCTCCCTTACTAGCTTTCATTCTTATCCGTAAATTTATCTAACCTTCACCTAAAACAAACAATTATTTCAACGCTCACTATATGGTAATTTTTTTTTTCCTATATCCTTCTTAAACCTAAGTTTGTCCAGTGTAAATATATTAATCTAATGTGAATTTTCTTGCCATGTACTGCCTTATCCTCAAGCATAAGCTCCTTCCGCTTGCGTCAACCTAACCTGGCGCTTATTGGTAAGTTTTGAGCTGGATAGCGCGGCTACTTTGTGCACTCGTCCATTCTTCTTACTCTCAACTCACTCCGGCAGACACTACCGTGGGCCCTCTAAGGTGCCACATATAAAGCTCTTGTCAACCTTGATTAACCTTTCAAATAAAGGATTACAAAGGATTGCAAAGAAGGAGCATGGCGACAGGAGACCTTTTGGTCCATAACTAGGTCGGAGGCGGGAAAAATATAATAATGATAAAAAAATAAAAGAAAAAATATACAATAGTATAAAAAATAATAAATAAAATAAATACATAGGTATAGTTAAATAATAAGCAAACAGGTAAAAAGTAAATAATAATAAATTGAAAGATAACTAATAATAAATGAAAATCAAACAAATAACAATAAAACAAACAAATTATAACAAACAAATAAAAATAATATGAAAAC
This sequence comes from Oratosquilla oratoria, assembly GCF_046742065.1. Lineage (NCBI taxonomy): Eukaryota > Metazoa > Arthropoda > Malacostraca > Stomatopoda > Squillidae > Oratosquilla > Oratosquilla oratoria. The sequence goes on from NC_134811.1 coordinate 5,588,526, forward strand.
ATACTTCATAAGCGTAAGGTTGTTATGGAGATGAATAGCCATAACCTGACAGCAGCTAAGTCCAAAAGGGGAGGGCTATTCATAATGGAAGTGGACGGGAGAGGAGATGGAATTAGGCGGTCAAAGACCAGAAGCTCTACTCGTACCGAGCCGATAACCATTCGCGTGATCAGCGGGTATTAACTTGTATCCGAGGAATACTTAATCCTTTAAGGAGCGGGGCTTCTATAAAGCTGAGTAATATTGACAGGCGTCAGCCCAAATAAAAACATCAAAGCTGCGTTTGGATTTTGATATGTGAAGAAGCGTTTGTTTTTGTGGTACAAAATAGTTGAGGTTCTTCTTTTTTATGGACTATGGACTACCTAGGAAATAACACTCGCTCGCATGGGATCGATGTTTGTGAGAAGGGAAGTGAACTCTAAACGAAATGAAAACATAGTCGTTTATAAAAGGGGTCTATTGCCAAGGTCGCTATTTTTTTTTTTTTTTTTAGTGATGTTTATTGGAGTATGTAACATAGAAGCCCACTGGCTGAGCGGGTTAGGTAGTCTTTACTTGCGGCAAAGGTCGAGGGGATGGCGGTTCGAAACCTGCTACCGGCGAAGTCGAACCAGGGGTGTGGTTCAATAAATTCCACGCTGCATTGTACTCTGTAAGGGGCATCATCCTAGCCTTCCGATAGAGGAAAGTTTGTGGCATTAAAAAATAACGTCATATCAACATGTAATGTGACACAGGAGACATGGAAATAAGACTTAGAGTTTGAGGCCTGGGACAATATTTATGGGGAATATTTTGGGGATATTTATTACCAAAATCTCAAACAACAAAGTTAGGAGAGGAATTGGAGGCTTAGTCGTAGGAACAGTTCTAACCATTTAAGCCTTAGAGTACCAAATGTTTTCTTCAGATAAATAAAATAATCCAAACCAGAATGAGAAAAAATTGCTTTTAAAAATAGAGAGGTTTAAGGTCCATTGTGATCTTCCAATCGTTGTTTTTGGTAAAGGATTTTGTAATACATTCATTCTTTAAAAAAAATCAATGGATCCTATTATGAATTGTGATGGTTAACGCTAAACAACTTTAGAAAAAAAATCACTTTAAAAAAAAGAGGTTTAAGGTCCATTATGACCTTCCAATTGTTGTTTTTGGTAAAGGGTTTTGGAATACACTAATTCGTTTGAAAAAACTCACTGATTCCCTTTATAAACTCTGATGGTTAACGCCAAACAAGTTTAAAGAAAAAAATGGCTTTTAAAATAAGAGAGGTTTAAGGTCCATTGTGACCTTCCAAGTTTTGTCTTGGATTAAAGGGTTTTAGAATATACTAATTCGTTAGAAAAAAAAAGAACTCACTTATTCCCTTTATGAGCTGTGATGGTTAACGCTAAACAGCTTTAGAGAGAAAAAAAAATGCTTTTGAAAAAAAGAGGTTTATGATCCATTATGATCTTCCAAGTGTTGTTTTGGATAAATGGTTTTGGAATACACTAATTCGTTTAAAAAAACTCACTGATTCCCTTTATGAACTGTGATGGTTTACGCTAAACAACCATATACAGCTAAGAGGAGCTTCTGGATGGTAAAAACGACTCGATTTGTCATCCTAGTGATTTACTTCATCTGCATAAAACATCGCCTGTCCTTGGCCGGAACCAGGCACATAAAGTACGTCATAAACTTACATATGAGAAAAAAAAAAGTCTTTCGTCTTTTTGGCAAGATCCGGGAGGGTACTATTCACTTGGTGACAACAATGGCTGAAGAATGCTCATGACTTTCTCATATTCATGCGTTATACTGATTTATGCTGAATGAAATTCAATGGCTCCGTTAGAATTATGGCTCTGTTTGTGTGTCTGGAACTTCGCTTATGCTCTCGCCAAGGTGGACTGTATTTCATCTGGACATAATATATTTCTCATCTGCTTATTTCTATCCATTATTTTTCTCTGGAAAGCTGTCTTGTCAGAAATCGTTCATCACATCTCTTTTTTTTCCTTTTCTTCCGCACACCGAATAAGTATAAAATGTATATGAGAATTATCAAGACTAAATTCGTAAAGAAGAAACTATATTTTATTGAATTGATACCCAATAGTAAGAACTATTTCTCTTCAGTCGACGTTTGTTGATAAACGTCTTACTTCATTCCAAGAACTGCAGAATTTTTACATTAATCTTCAATATGTGAGCGAGTCCTTTATGTTTACTAACGACGTGATTGTATAACTTAGAGAAAGAATTAAGTTTCAAGCCACATTGATCTATTCCCTGAAGTATTAACGCCTTTCAGATATTATCTTTGTTTACTGGTAATATTTGAGAGACACTGTTTGTGGTGATTCTGGAAGGTGAACAGTGGAGAGGATCTTATTCATTTTACAGTTTTAAAACCCGTCAGTATTATTTCTTTCATCTACATGTACAACCTGGAGGACTGACACTCTGTACCCGGACAGGGATCAAAGTTTCCTTTAACTTTAACTCTATTTTCTTTTAGTTTTCAAACATACATAGAGCTGAAAACTGGTGACTACTCCCTTTCACTACTACCCTCAGCCGGTGGCATAGAAAGTCTCACGCTAATAGAGCAACGTCAACAGAGATCTAGGGAAGGGAGTGAAGGTCGTTGCCAGCCATTGTGTGGAAGCTGGCTGCCAATAACTAAAACTCGATACAGCAATTGTTGCTGTTGTTGTTGCTGATGCTGTTGTTGTTGCTTCTACCGTTGTTGTTGCTTCTGCTGTTGTTGTTGCTTCTGCTGTTGTCGTTTCTGCTGTTGTTTTTGTTGCCGTTCTTTTGTTCCTATTGCTATTGCCGTTTGTGTTGTTGCTGTTGTTGTTGTTGTTACTGTATTTTGTTGTTGTTACCGTAGTTGTTGGTTTTGTTGATACTACAGTGCAGTTGCTGCTGCTGCTGATGATTTAGTTGTTATTATTATTGTTTATATTCTTTTCATTGTCATGATGTTATTGTTATCATTATTATCATCAATGTTATTTTTAAACAAGAACAACCAATAATATGGTATGGGGACACTGATCCTCATTGGGGACAGGTTTAATGCAAGCCATTGACGGCAGCCTCTTGAAGCTATTCAAGTTTGTTGTGTAAAAGTGTGCAAGGGAATACCATTACAAAAGTGCAGGAGGTCATCTCCAAGTTATGATTAGATACTATTGTGTCTCCTTTCACCAAACTTTGCCCTAAAGCGACTCCACTATATACTTTCAGTGGCCTTTTGCCGAGGCTCTTTAGAATCAGCTCTTCCGTGGTAGATGGATGGGGCCCGGAGACACATTGCATGTCTCTCTGTCAACGGTATCGCCCTGTTCTCATTCTCATCTTTCAAACTGATCGTTCTTCGTTTGTCCTAGTGGCTCGTTTTTGGGGAGGGAACAACGGGGTGTGTGTGGTGATGGGGATACTGTGATGGGGATACTGTGATGGGTAGTTATGTGTTCTGATGGTGAAACTTGTGATAAACGACTAGTCCACAGTTGTATCTAATGTCTCGTTGAACCGGGATTAGTTTTGTATCTGCTAGTGCTGGCTGCAAGTTAACTTAACTGGTAAGTAAGTTATTTGTTTAATGACTATTCCATGCCTGTTCTATATGTTATTTATCTATATATATATTCATTTCTTAACCAGCAAGTAAGTGTTGACACTAGGATAATTCAAAGGCAAGTTTACTAGATTTCCTTTGACACTGGGCAAGTAGAGGATTAGTTTACAAATCAATAGAGGGGCTTAAGGTCTTTTGGGGGCAAAAGTCTTATATATATAGTAAGTCATGAAATTTTAGAAAATCATCATTTTGCTTCATAGACAAGTAGTTTCTATCGATATCTGTATCTTAAAACAATTTAAAGTTAATATAATTGTGTAGGTAATTTATAAAGAATATTTTACAACGTGACTCCTCAGGGAGTCAATGACACATAATGATGATTGCATGCCCGTTTTGTCATGCAACTAAAAAATGATGACTTTTTCAGGTCGTAATTCAAAAGAGCTGAATGAAACCATTTGAATATTGGCAAAAAAAATAAATGAATGTGTCACTGGTTCCTTTTAAAAGCTGTTGAGTACTATACATGTTTATTATTTATTCATTTACATACATATATTCTACAAGATTTTACATCTATATCTGTTGCTTATGACAACAAGGGATAAATGAAAAATATTTGTTTCCAAAGAACTGTTTTATCAAATATAGAAATCCAATGAATACAATGATGCTTCACTTGACTAGCTTTTATTCCGAGAGACAACAGAGTGTTCCCAGTGCATAAAAGAACGCGTGAAACAATGGGATTTTGAAGTTGTTAAAGTGCAATTACCAATATAGTCTTTGTATATAGAGATCTTGAAAACGTTGCCGGACATGCAGCCGCATTCAGGATATATACATACATACATATATATATATATATATATATATATATATATATATATATATACATATATATGTATATATATATATACATACATATGTATATAGACATATATATATATATATATATATATATATATATATATATATGTATATATATATATATATATATAAATATATAAATGCATACCTATATTGCTGACAACCACAAAGAAAACCGGAAAAAGAAACTAAAATTACAAAACGCTTATGTGATATTTCACATCTTCAGGGGAATACCATGAAGATGTGAAATATCACGAAAGCGCTTGGGAATTTTAGTTTCTTTTTCCGGTTTCCTTTGTGGTTATTAGCAATTTATTGGATCACGTGGTTTTTGTAATCCTTTTGCATACATACCTATATATATACATGTAATATGTATATATATATATATATATATATATATATACACATATATATATATATATATATATAATATATATATATATACATATATATATATATATATAGGGACATACTATGGATATACTGTCGATTATTTGCTACCGTGATGATGTCATGGAAATAATAAAATAGTTTGGTAGTGCCAATTGTGAAATTAAGCAAACAAAAATTCTACCTAGTTGAGACGTGTTTTTTTCTTTTATTCATTAGTAAAAGTGTATCAATAGTAGTAAAAGAGGTGTGGAAGGCAGAGATGGAAAAAGTGAACATGAGGGGGCGTCCTAGGATGAGATGGATGGATGGGGTAAAAGGGGCATTGGGAAAGAGGGGAATGTCTGTTGAGGAAGGACGAGAGAGGACAGATGATAGGGGTGAATGGAAAATGGTTGTGTATGGATGATGCTGTGATGCATAAGGGGGAGTGGGTGGGGGATGGGTGGTGAGGGGGTATGTATGAGATATAAATTGACGCAGCCCGAAGGGATTTCTCCCCGTCTTCTCATTTTCTGCATGGGGGGACGAATTAAAGAAGCGGCCCTGCTGTGGATGTGCTGTGTCTTACGACACTGCTTCTGATCCAGGGCAGTGGACAGGATGCAGGGATGACCCGTCATCCGGGAGGTGCTAAGATAAGAGGGAGGAAAGTTGGTACAGGGGAGTGAAGTATGGAGGGGATGGAATGGGTGGGAGTGGTTTCTATGCCTTGTCTGTTGACTACCTCCCGTCTAAGGGGGAAAAAAGCCTTTGGTATATGTATGTATGTTTTATTCATTTTCTAAGTGATCGTTTATTCAACTTTTCGGATTTCTATTTTTTTTCTATTTTTTTTTTCAAGGGGAACTGCATTTTTTGCCGCATATGTACACAATGAATTTTTTTTATATCGTTCAACATTTCTCTTCTTATTCTTTTTCTGACAGTAGGCCCTCCCTTACCTTCTAATCAAATAATCCGCTCTAATCTAGTGTTAACACATTTCAGTCCGTTCTTAAATGTTTTCTGTATATCTGGCAGCTCCACGGATCTTCTGAAAATATTAGTTTCGTAGATTTTATTCCTGAAGGAGACTCTTGTTCTAAGTCTACATTTTTCATACCTGGGGGGCGACAGATTCAGAACAGAATTTACTTGTACGTTTTCATCTTTTTTTCTGGCGCAAGGATGTTTGACTTACGAGAATCTCTTCGTTTTCAATCAGAATTCCTCTCCGGTATCTTTACCTGTTTTTTCGTTTCTATCATGAAATACAACACGGAAAAAGACCAATATTTAAATTGTTTTACAAAGAATTACAAAGGAGGAGCATGCCGACAGGGGACCTTTTGGTCCATAACTTGGTCGGATGCTAAAAAAAATTATAAGAATGATAAATAAATATATAGATAAATAAAGATATGATAATATAAATAATAAGAAATAAGATAGATAAATCAAAATAATAATATAAGTAATAATAAAATAAATATATAAATGCATAGGTATATGGGGTTTATATATACTGTAGTGTCAGAGGAACTGATTCAGCTGAGTTGTCATCACTCTCGCAAAGGGATCAAAACTACCTCGATTATCACCTTGTGAAGAAGAATTACATCTTTGTGTATAAACCAGTTGTCCTCTTGAACACGTTATACTTGGACTTCTGACACTTCACAATACATTTATAAACAAAACCTTGCAAAATAATGTTCTCATCCAGGACGTTGTCTTTTTCCTTCTCGAGTGAGGCATATGAAAACAGTTTATTCATTTGTTACCTGCCTTCACCCTTCTGAACAATATATAGGGTAACAAAGATGTCATTGTTATTTCTTTTTTAGAAATTTAAGCGTTTGTCGGAGGGATAAACATAATCTAGTTTTCCTTGTTTTTGCTACCTGCAGTCACGATAAATATGGTTGTCAGTATTTATATTTCATTGTTGTGCGCTATAGGATAGTTTGTAAAAGTTTTGAAAAATGAAAAGAAAGTGCAGTTTTAAAGAGAACTTAAGCTTACTTTTTTCAAGAACTCGATCATTTAATGAAAACTATATAGTGTCATAATATTTTTAGTAAAAATAAAAAGTAATAATGATGAAAAAATAAATTAACACCACGAGGCAAAGAAAATTGTATCGTATGTATGTATGTAAGTATATAACACACACACACACACACACACACACACACACACACACACACACACACACACACACACACACACACACACACACACACACACACACACACACACACACACACACACACATATATATATATATATATATATATATATATATATATATATATATATATATATATATATATATATATATATATACAAGCCACGGGCTTCGCCCTCCCCGGCTTCGCCGGGAGCTTGGCGCCGCAGCTTTCCGCGCTCTAATCCCTCGTTTTCCCCTTCGGCTTCGGCCTCGGGGCGGAACGCCAACACGGGATCCGCAGCACGAGGAAGAACGCGAAGAAGAACGCGAAGAAGAACGCGAGGAAGAAGAACGCGAGGAAGAAGAACGCGAAGAAGAACGCGAGGAAGAAGAACGCGAGGAAGAAGAACGCGAGGAAGAAGAACGCGAGGAAGAAGAACGCGAAGAAGAACGCGAAGAAGAAGAATGCGAAGAAGAAGAACGTGAAGAAGAACGCGAAGAAGAACGCGAAGAAGAATGCGAAGAAGAACGCGAAGAAGAATGCGAAGAAAAACGTGAAGAAGAACGCGAGGAAGAAGAAGAAGAAGAAGAAGAAGAAGAAGAAGAAGAAGAAGAAGAAGAAGAAGAAGAAGAAGAAGAAGAAGAAGAAGAAGAAGAAAGAAGAAGAAGAACAAGAAGAAGAAGAAGAAGAACGCAAAGAAGAACGCAAAGAAGAAGAAGAAGAAGAAGAAGAAGAAGAAGAAGAAGAAGAAGAAGAAGAAGAAGAAGAAGAAGAAGAAGAAGAAGAAGAAGAAGAAGAAGAAGAAGAAGAAGAAGAAGAGGAACAAGAAGAATTAGAAGAAGAAGAAGAAGAAGAAGAAGAAGAAGAAGAAGAAGAAGAAGAAGAAGAAGAAGAAGAAGAAGAAGAAGAAGAAGAAGAAGAAAAAGAAGAAGAAGAAGAAAAAAAAGAAGAATACCACCTGACCTCGACTTATCCAAGCGCTTTTTCAAGAATATTTTTAGGACAAAGTGCCACCGTAATACCACCTGTCCCCGACTTCCACAGCGTTTTTTAGAAGAATATTTTTATTTAGACTTATATATATATACACTATATATATATATATATATATATATATATATATACTATATATATATGCACACACACATATATATACATATGTATACATATATATGTGTGTATATATATATATGTATATATATTTTTATATATATATATATATATATATATATATATATATATATATATATATATATTACAAAACTCAGAAACGATAGACAATAATTCTCATAAGGAAGGATAAAAAGTTATGCAGTGAGGTACATATCGACAGAGAGATCGAATACATTCTCAAAGTGCTTTCAGGTCGTAGATACCCAGATTGATTATTCATAGTTTAAGAAAAATAGCGCTTAAAACAATGGAAGGGAAAAAGGATGAAGCAAAGGAGGCTAAAGAAATTTACTTTATTGTGGTTCCCAACTCAAAGTACACAAAAGAGTTGACACATTTACTCCGCAGAGCAGGGTTGAAGATTGCCAGTTCATC
>NC_134811.1:5602078-5609578 GCF_046742065.1 Oratosquilla oratoria
CTCTCAGCCTCGACTCCAAATTTCTCACTCCATCTAAAACATGTTTATGATGTGCCTTTCTGACTTTTAATTCTAAGTTTTAGTTTTATGAACATAATCCCTCATTTCTTTAGTCCTCGCTTTGAGTTCATCCTCAGACATTTATTGTGACGTTTCATTCTGACCAGATATCTATTCGCCGTGACTAAACTCTCCTTGTCACTCTATTTCACTCATCTTTCTCTTACTGACTACATCTCCAGTAGTATCTCATCTCTCCATCAGCACCTTTCAACTTTCTTACCCGACTCTCCTCCACACACTTTTCCACTTTCTTGCATTTTTTTTTTCAAAATTCTTCGTCAACCCTTGACCTACTAAACATTTGCTTTCCCCACCTTGCGCTGTGCTTCCATGCTCTTTATTATGTACCCTTCGTACACTACCTAAGTTTTACTTTCCATCCAATCTTCATATCTTTGATTCTATTCTGCCAACACCACCTTCACATTTTCATCACAGCATTCGCTGTTTCTCATGTTCCATCCCATTTGCTTCAATCCACAAAGCGCTTTCGTGCACTTTAACATTTGCAAGCGCTTTCGTGAATTTTATTATTTACTACTCGAAATGTACCTATTATTCCTGGGTTCATCGTTCTATTTTTATTCTTCACTGCCTCCATTCCTTCTTTAAGCCTCACCTGGAATTCATTATGCATTTCATTTTCATTTAATTCTCTTGACCACAGCACTTCTCTGTCCTTTTTGATTTCATCTCCATTTTTTATCTACTCTCAGTTTCCCTTATACATACGTTTCTGCACAATAATCAAAAACTAAAATCCAGTCAGATCATACTCATGTACATCGATGATTTAATTATTTCAGTTATGCTTTTTAAGGCATAAGTCATTTATACAGTTGATACCATCGGAAATCTGGAGTTAGAATGTCTCTTTTGACTATTCATTACAGAGTGAATATTATATACGAGTATAAATCAATAACAAACAAATCCAGGTCTCATATAAACTACGCGGACGACGACCTTGATTATTCAAGAAACATAACGACAATTACTAATTTGCTTCATTATTCCAATAAATTAATAGTTCCTGGTTAAAACTACTTCTATTCATTACTATCTATAACCCAATCATCCCATGTATATTAAAGACTAATACAACATATTTCAAATTCCATTTCTTTGCTGTAATACGGTTTTATAACAACGTGACCTAAATTCTCTTCTGTATGCAATAATATAGCTTGGCTGGAAACTGGTTTGGTTGTTAGTTTGTATTGGTGCTCGTATATCTTTTTATCCCCGAAGTCCGGTTTTATTGAATATGAAACGTTGTTAAGCCCTGAAGCGATATATCTTTTAAAGTAGGTTGACACGAACACTAGAATATATTCTATTTTCCATGATCCCAATTGATCCCGTGATAGGTGACGTCAGTTGTTTTGTATTTCAATGAGACTGTGTTCGAAAGTACAAGCAAAGCAGGTGAAATGATAAGTTTATTGTATTATTTATTGGCTTTATCTTATATCTTTTAAATTAGGTTGACAAGAACACTAGAATATATATATATATATATATATATATATACATTATAATATATATTATATATATATATATGTATATATATATATATACATATCATATATATATATATATATATATATATATATATATATATATATATGTACATTATGATCCCAATTGATCCCGTGATAGGTGACATGAGTTGGTTTTATTTTAATGAGATTATGTTTGAAAGTACAATCAAATGGAGGCAAAGCAATGTTTATTGTATTCACAATTTAATTGTTAATATATCTTTTAAAGTTGGTTGACAAGGACACTAGAATATATATATATATATGTATATATATACATATATATATATATATATATATGTATATACATTATGATCCCAATTGATCCCGTGATAGGTGATATGAGTTGATTTTATCTTAATGAGATTGTGTTTGAAAGTACAATCAAATGGAGGCGAAGCAATGTTTATTGTATTCATGATTTAATTGTTTATATATATTTTAAAGTTGGTTGACAAGGACACTAGAATACAGTATATATATATATATATCATATATATAAATACATATATATATATATATATTATATATATATATGTGTATATATATATAAATGTGTATATATAATATATATATATATATAAATATATACATATATATACGTATATATATAATGTTCCCAATTGATCATATGATAGTAGACGTGAACTGTTTGTATTGTAATAAAATTGTGTTTGAAAGTACGACAGTACGACCAAATGGAGGCGAAGGAATATATTTATTGTATTCATGATTGAAATTTTCATATCAAGGCATATATCAAATTGATAGTTTGGTCGTCTTCTTCGAAAATTTATGTTTTTGCTTATTTTTTTCTATGCATATTGAAAACATTAATCAAATGCTGCATTGAAGTGTAGGGGTTCTCAACGGCAAAGAGGAAAAATGGCTGATTTTGAATGATATACTGTGGGAAAGGATCTTGTTATAATACCCTAAAGACCTAGTTAAAGTTACCCCAAAAAATATGCGCGGAAAGTATGACACCAATGACCAATTATGTAAATTCTGGTAAAATATTCTATGACTTGATATTGATCTCCCCAATCGATTGATTATCTCCATAGTTTTTTAATTATATAAACAATAATTCATTAGAATGTTTCACAAATCCAAATAACGGTATAGCTACAGCTACGTCATTTCCTTTTTTTCGAGTACATAAATACATACACGAAAGGCTTTTTCACTGACAAGGGAGGTAGCCTATTAACGAGTAAAGACAGAAAAAAAAATCTCTGCATAAAAGAAGCCACGGTCTAGCCAGAATTTGTGTATCAGTACCCACTTTTCCTAATGTTGTCTTTTCAGCTGCTTAAGGTTCATTTAAGATAATAAAAGATACAGCACTAAATATACATTCATAGGAAACATATTAGTATAATGAGGAACTCATTGAATATGTTACAGTTTCAAATACCCCTTTGAAAAGAAATCATCATGATGGAGACACTGCCTCATGCTGAATTTCGTTCTCTCAACTGTACGAAATTAACTACCCTTATCAGAAAACGAACCCCATAAAATACATCAGTGTGTCGAAAGTATAAACAGGAAGCAACTGGTTTTGTCTGATCAAGTCTGCTCGAGGGAAGAGTTATTTGTTTCACGAAGTCCAATAGTTGGTCGGTCCACACTCGAAGTAATTTATCGCCCTGGTCAGTACTCGTGCCGTATGTAGCTCAGAACAAAACACGACCAGTCTGATTCATATTACTCTTTCCAACTCTTGTTGATGATTTCAGGGAAATTGAGTCTCAGAGACGTGTGCCAGTTTTGTAACGTTTTTTATCGTCACTAGTTTCTGAGTTAAAACAACATAGCAGACAAATCGCAACTTTCCAAAATACAATCCTGGAACGTTTGTCATTTTTGGTGTTCAGCTACTTCATCATTTATTGATTGTTTTATTGGGGACTGAATTAATTTCCTGTGCAATGAAAACTCAGTTTCTTGAGGGTTTTTATTAGAGTAAACATAAACATTTGGTAGGTATTCATATCTGAGGTATTTGTGTGTTGCTGATGATAATATTCACGTCTATCCTGATAAAAAAAATCTTACCAAAGAGATGAAACCATAAAGGTGGTAAAGGAGGTGTTTTAGAAAAGATATTTTTACTTATTTATTTATCATAATCAATATTATTATTATAAAAACGACGATCAACTCTGATGCACTAAACACACTGAAATATTGTCCACATATATTTTACCCTGTCAGTATTGAATAAATGGGTTATGTTTCACTACAACATAATGTAATAGATTAGGTTTTTCTTGTAAGGCAAAACTAATATGCCAACCAAGAATAATATCTTTTTATTGCAAATACCAAACTTCAGGAAAATTATTGTACCTTCTTCCTCAAATCACTTTTTTTTTTTTTTTTGCAACATCACGAACACTCTTGGCATAGAAATGTGCTATTTTCATACGATACGTGTCCATGTTATACGCCAAACCTTTGTACTAATAATTCCAAATTGCCGCATAAATCACAACAAACGATTTCTCTTTCGCGCCAAAATGATGAGAAATGGAAGCGTATGCTATTTGATCTATTACCTGTATGGGTTCCAGCTGTTTCATAATCTATTTTCATGATATGATTTATGTATTTCTTTCCGTCCCTCTGGAATTAATCTCATCAACATGTCACAGAAATTATGATCCCGCGCGGTTTCAATTGTTGCTTATACCAAACGATTTGTTTGGGTTTAGATCAATTTCATTTACTCGGTTAAGGACTGAATTCAACTTGTACACATTAATGGTTCACAGAGTGACAAAGTCGCCTCAAATGCACAAATCTACATAAAAGAAATAGCATATGGTTGCATTATTTGACCTATTTTTTCTAAATTTGTGATTTCCATGTAATTTGATCAAAGAGAAGTTACGCTTTTATCCTCTACAAAATTACCGACAATAGCTATCTACTCGGTTAAGAACTGAATTCAACTTGCACACATTAATGGCTCACAGAGTGACGAAGTCACCTCATAACTTTGTGGAACTTGCTTTGAATACCATTGATAAGCGATGACTATTATTTGTCTTACTCTCTCTTGGCATTCGAGCCGCTTGTTGACCCCTCACGGCCGATACTATCTGCTCCCATTGTCGTCGGTCTTGCGCAATTGTCATCCATTCTTCCGTATTCTCCATTCCAGCACTTCTTAGGTCTTGTTCGATGTCATCCATCCATCTTCTTCTGGGTCGTCCTACTGATCTTCTTCCACCGATATTTCCTTCTGTCATGACCTTTCTTGGGATTCTGTCTATTATTTGTTTGGCCGCACAAAACACATGTAACGGCTTAGAACACAATGAAATGTCTCTTTGAATAAATTCCTATTCATACTCCACTGATCAGGTGATTAACTGTTTTATATGAACAGTTATGAGTTTAAGATTTTCATATTTTTCTACCTCAATAACACATTCCAGTTTTGTAAGTAGCAAACATATTTCCTATACTCAACCAATGGTTTTTATTCTTTGATATAACTTTTCTTCTACCAAAGCTATACTTTCACACAAAGAAGCACAATTTTCCTACATAAGTAGCATTTTTCATATTCATTAAAATACTTTTTCTTAGGAATATAACAGTTTTTCTGCCCATGTAAAACTACTTATTAAATTGCTTTTTTTGCGTACCTCCATAGAAACAGGGATGGCGGGTAAGCCATACAATTCTCCTATTAATGAAGTGTTATCTTGTTAATCAGTTAGATCTATTACAATCTAACAAAAAAATCTATGCACAATTAGATGTTAAAAAAAATGTCTTTGTACATAAATGATATTAATACTCAAATACTCCCTCTGCTGCAATGATATATATATATATATATATATATATATATATATATATATATATATATATATACATATATATATATATATATATATATATATACCACTGCAGCAGAGGAAGTATTTGAGTATTAAAATTTTGTATGTACTGTTTAGAATAACAACCTAATGTCAAATGGTTGAACAAACACAAAACACATGACCAATGGAAGGGGCCACAAACAAGAACATGTCCATCAATACAAAAGAATGTGTGTGCGTGTGTATGCGTGTGTACAATTTGCGTGTGGGTATAAGTGTGTTCATTTATTCATTGAGTTTATGTTTTCTCAGTAATTGTATACGCATTTGCGATTTAGACCTCCCCGTCTACACGAATTCTTTCATAACACCAATATAAAACCGATGTGGCAAAATGGATCTATTTCTATCTCGCACCAACGTCAATATTTCGTAAATTTCTAACCGTTGGCTAGCACAGCATCAGTTATTTATTTTTTTCTTGTTTTCACTTTTTTTCGTGTTCAGCTTAAGGGTTCTGTGTGGAATACAAAAACGAAATAGGATATTTTTATTTGACAATTTTCTGTTCTTCGATATGTTCCACTCTCGCGAGGTTAGGCTTCGTAGATATCTAGTGGAACAAGATACATATATGTACGCTGCGCTGTGTAGGACAATACCTGACATAGGACAGTAGTTCCCAGCATAGGACAGTGGATCCTATCATACAGTAGTTCCCAAAATATTATATTTCCCAAAATAGGACAGTATTTCCCAACAGAGGACAATGGTCCCAAACACAAGACAGTAGTTCCTAACATAGGACGGTAGTTATCAATATAGGACAACAGTTCCTAACACAGAACAATAATTCCTAACATAGGACATCAGTTCACAAATTAGGGCGGTAGTTATAAAATAGGAAGGTAGCTCCCAAAATAGGATGTTAGTAATCAACACAGGACAGTAGTTCCCAGCATAGGACATTAGTTCCCAAAATAAGGGAGTAGTTAACGGCATGGGACAGTAGTTCCCAACATAGGACAGGGGTTTCCAACATAGGACGGTAGTTCCCAACACAGGACAGTAAGTTCCCAATATAGGGCAGCAGATCCCAAAATAAGGGAGTAGTTTCCAACATGGGAGAGTAGCTCCAAACATAGGACAGTAATTCCTAACATAAGACAGTGGTTTCCAACAAAGGACAGTAGTTCCCAAAATAGGACAGATGTTCCTATCACAAGAGAGTGGTTTCCAAAATAGGACAGTGGCTCCTAACATAGGTTGTGGGTCCCAACATGGGGTAGTGGTTTCCTATATGGGATATTAGTTCTGAACATAGGATAGTAGTTCCCAAAATAAAGGAATAGTTCCTAACATAGGACTGTAATTTCCAACATGACTTGAATTCATCATAGGATTGTTCACAATAAAGAATAAAAGCTTCAACCATAGGACAGCAGTTATTAAAAAGAAAGTAAGTTTCAGAATAAAACAGTAATTCTGAATACGGAAAAACTGGGACCCCACGAGTTATTAACCTTATCGAGAAAATGAGAAAACGCGTTTGATAATATATATTATTAGATAATAAATGAAACCTAGGCTAGTCGTAAAACTTTAATATAAATTTAAAAAGGAGGTTATAAATGTAGGTAATGGAATGGAGCTTAATAAAAATGATAATTATATTATTTCTTCAGCGGAGGGAGAGAATATATATATTAACCAATATTATTTTGCCATTACCTAAAAGAAAAAAGCTAGAGAAATAGAGAGAGAGATAGAGAGAGAGAGAGAGAGAGAGAGAGAGAGAGAGAGAGAGAGAGAGAGAGAGAGAGAGAGAGAGAGAGAGAGAGAGAGAGAGAGAGAGAGAGAGAGAGAGAGAGAGAGAGAGAGAGAGAGAGAGAGAGAGAGAGAGAGAGAGAGAGAGAGAGAGAGAGAGAGAGAGAGAGAGAGAGAGAGAGAGAGAGAGAGAGAGAGAGAGAGAGAGAGAGAGAGAGAGAGAGAGAGAGAGAGAGAGAGAGGGCGGAAAGGGAGATTACGAGACAGGGAAACAATGAGGG
>NC_134811.1:5619578-5627078 GCF_046742065.1 Oratosquilla oratoria
CTAGAAAGTATGGAGTAGTTCTTTTGCGCAGGGGACAGCTTCTTGCTGTAGTAGGCGATAGCGTGAAGAACTTCGTTGTGTTCTTGCAAGAGGGCGGCACCGATACAGGTGTCGTTGGCGTCGACTTGCAGAAGAAAGGGTCGTTGGAAATCGGGTGCCCTTAGAACTGGTGCGTTAGTGAGAAGGGACTTCAGGTTTTTGAAGGCCGTCTCACAGGTAGGTGTCCACACGAAGTCGTGGTCTTTTCTCAACAGGTCAGTCAATGGTTCTGCTACATCTTGTTTCTCAGATAAGTGAAGATTTTGTAGTATCTGGGAGTTTTCCAAGGGAATCTCAGGAGGATTAGGCAGGTTATCAGGAGGCTCTTCCGATTTTATTGTGGTAGAGCTGCAAATTGGAATTGGATCTCTGGAATGATAAGGTTTTAAGGTATTTATGTGACAGAGACGGGAACTCTTTCTTCTGTCTGGAGTTTTGATTATGTAGTTGAGATCACTGGCTCTGGACAAGACTTCATAGGGTCCTTTGTATTTAGCCTGCAATGGATCTCCTGGTACGGGAAGATAAAGTAACACTTGATCTCCTGGAGAGAAAGTTCTAAGTTTAGAATTTTTATCATACCGACCTTTCATTACACGTTGAGCATTCGTCAAGTTCTCTCTTGCCAACTTCCAAGCTTCTAACAACTTCTCGGTGACCTGGGACACGTATTTCAAAGAAGGAACTGGTGGTTCTTCTTTCATCCATTGTTCATGAAGTATCTTTAGGGGACCACGGACTTCATGACCGAAGACTAATTCTGACGGGCTGAATCCAAGGCTTTCTTGAATTGTTGTTCGGGTGGCGAACAACAAAAAGGGGAGTCCGTCTTCCCAATTTCGAGTGTTCTCAGCACAGAAGATTCTTAACATTGTCTTGAGCGTTTGGTGAAAGCGCTCTAGAGCACCTTGTGATTGAGGATGATAGGCGGAGGAAGTTACATGATTTATACCTAGTGTTACAAGAGTTTCTCTAAACTTGTTGGAAAGAAAATTACTTCCTTGATCACTTTGAATGTTCTTAGAAATCCTACCATAGTGAAATATTTCAACATTTCTCTGATTATGTTTTGAGCTTTAATATTTTTCAAAGGAATTGCTTCTGGAAAACGAGTGCTCATACACATGATTGTGAGAATGTACTGATTTCCTTTACTTGAAGGAGGTAAAGGTCCTACACAATCAATAAGAACTTTTTTAAATGGCTCTTCCATTACAGGAATGGGATGGAGTGGAGCTTCTACAATTTTCTGGTTGGGCTTACCTACAAGTTGACATGTATGACATGTTTTACAATATTGGGCAACATCTTTGACAACCGTGGGCCAATGGAAATGTTGGGTTATGTTGAACAAGGTCTTTCTTACCCCTAAGTGACCTGCTAAGGGAGTATCATGAGCCAATCTTAGAACATTATTCCTGAAACCAAGAGGGAGGACTATTTGATTCCTTACTTGCCATGGCTGGTCAGCGGTTTGCGGTAGATGCTCTCCATTTTCGCATTAGGACTCCGTTTTCTATATAGAAACCTCGTGACATATTTTCAACTTCTCCTGGAGATGAAACAATCTCGTACAAATTTTTAAGAGAAGGAT
The DNA here is from genome assembly GCF_046742065.1 of Oratosquilla oratoria. Classification (NCBI taxonomy): domain Eukaryota; kingdom Metazoa; phylum Arthropoda; class Malacostraca; order Stomatopoda; family Squillidae; genus Oratosquilla; species Oratosquilla oratoria. Next base: position 5,621,212 of record NC_134811.1, read on the forward strand.
CTGACTTCTGTTCTTTGATTAATTCTGCTCTAGATAGAGAAATTGGTGAAGAAGAAGATGGGTCAGTTTGGGAGAATAGGGATTCTAAATTATAGGTCTCCTCTTCAGATTTCTTGTACTGAGATCTGGTTACAGCACAAGCGGGAAACAACTGTAAATTATCTGAAGGTTCTACTGAGGTCTTAGGGTTATTTGTTATTAAGGGAGAAATGACTTTGTTTCCAGCGATGTCATTGGCCAACAATAAGGATATTCCTACTATGGGAAGAGAGTCTACTACTGCTACTTTAACCATTCCGGTTGTTAAATCAGACCGCAAGAAAACATTATGTAATGGACATTTTACAATTCCTCCAACTCCTTCTATCAATATATCATAACTGTATATGACTCACCCTGATTCTGCAAGACAGAATTTAAAATCAGACTTTGCTTTGCTCCTGTGTCTCGGAGTATGGAAATAGGATATTGTTGTGAACTACTACTATGAGATATAGTTCCTGAAGATACAAATGGTTTGAAACAAGGATCATGATCTGATGAGGGGGGTTCTACATTACTTGACAATACCGGCTTCTTTGGTAGTGTATCCTGAATAGAGGATTTTGAATCATCTGATTTTATATTACTTACAAGAGTTGGTGTCTTATTGGAGAATGAGGGTGTCAGTCTCTTTCTGCAATTAGAAATGTGATGGCCAACCTGTTTACAATATGAACAAGTTACAGGGGGATTAGTCTTAAACCTTTCCATTCTTTGCCAAGGTTGGTTTGGAGGATATTGATTGAAATCAGACCTGTAACTGAAATGTGATGGGCTAGACTGATTTTCAAAGCGTTTCTTTGGGGCCCAAGGATCAGAGTATTTTGTTGAATCTGGAATATATGACTTTGACTTTTGGGATTCCACTTGTCTTGACTTAGGTTTATGATTTAGTGTGAACTCATCAGCCAATACAGCAGCTTTAGTTAAAGTTTCGGGAACATGATCATCTATAAAAATCCTAAGATCTGTCTCTAAGGTATTCTTAAACTGCTCCAACAAAATCAACTGTTTAAGTCTATCTAAGGTGTCCGTTTCACTAGCCAAACACCACCTATTGAATAACCTCTCTTGTTGAGCCGCATATTCTACGTATGTTAACTGAGGTGTCTTCCTATAATTACGGAATTTCTGTCTATAGGCCTCTGGTATTAGTTCATAAGCTTTTAAAATACAAGCTTTCATATTATCATACTCGCTTTCTGCTTCTGAAAGAGAAGTATAAATTTGCTGAGCCTTACCCTTAAATTGTGTTTGAATGATTAATGGCCAATTTTCTTTAGGGATTTGTAACTGTTGCGCCAATTTTTCCCACTGAAGAAAGAAAATTTCTGGCTCTCCTTCTGAAAATATGGGTAAAAGTTTTACATACTTGGAAATATCTATACGACCTTCCTGAACTACGGGTCGTCTATCAACAATCCTAGCTTCTACTTCTGCCTTCTTTAATTCTAACTCTGCCAATTTGACTTTAGTTTCGTTCTCTCTTTCTATTTGTTTCACTTTAGCTTCCTCTTCTCTAGCTCTAAATTCTGCCTCAATTTGCATTTGTTTTAGTTTAGTTTCCTCCTCTTTAGCTACTCGTTTCGCTTTAGCTTCCTCTTCTCTAGCTCTAAATTCTGCCTCAATTTGCATTTGTTTCAGTTTAGTTTCCTCCTCTTTAGCTACTTGTTTCGCTTTAGCTTCCTCTTCTCTAGCTCTAAATTCTGCCTCAATTTGCATTTGTTTCAGTTTAGTTTCCTCCTCTTTAGCTTTAAATTCTGCCTCAATTTGCATTTGTTTCAGTTTAGTTTCCTCCTCTTTAGCTTTAAATTCTGCCTCAATTTGCATTTGTTTCAATTTAGCTTCCTCCTCAAAATCTACTCTCCTGACCTTTAATTCAATCTCCTTAATCTTAAGTTCGGTTAGTCGTGCCTCATTTCTAACCTATTTGAAGGAATTTGTATAGCTGTAATCTCTTCTGGAGATAATATCTCATCTTCGATCAGATTTTCAACGAGTTCCTGAAGTATTTTTTTCTTTCGCAAACTTGTATCAATGTCTACTCCAAAGTGCTTGCCTATTTCTATCAAAGTGTCTTTAGTTTGTTTCTTTAAGAAACTTACCTTGGGATTTTGAACGAATTCTTGAATTATATCATCCATCTCTAAAAGAATGTGTTAAATACCTGATCCAATATCCTTGGCAAGGGTCGCCACTTTGTTACGGGCTGCTGGTATGTGAAGAGACGTTACGTATAACGTCTAAGTGCTTAAGAACCAGCGCACTTCTAGAAGCCACTGTAGGACTGAACTATCTGGTCAGGGCCTAGATAATTCGTAAGACTAGAAGTAAAGGTAACAAAGAAGATTCCAGGAAAGGAATATTAAACTAGCGATAAAACTAGTAAACGAAATTATTAATGGAAAATATTTACAGGCAATCAACACAAAAGAGAATGGGCAGTAGGGTCAATGGGACCGTTACATGATTATGAGAATATGGAAATTATCGTTCAAATAAGAAACAAGATAAGTATACAATATGGTACTATCTAAGTACAAAGAGATCAGGAACATGCATCAGAATAAGTAATAAGTACAAATATAAGTAAAGTAATGCAATGTATATCAGACACGTAATGTAGGCAAAAAGGGTGATCACTTCACACCAATCGTCTCATGAATCTAAACCTTCTAGTTTTTATCAAGAGATCAATATGTGGGAAATGACGACGAGTCAGCGGTTACCACCGCTTATATACCATTGGACCGGAAGCCGGATACTTCCGGTTAAGGGTGCGGGTGAGTGAAAGGGGGGGGGAGGAGGGTAAGTTAACACGTCAACATGGGTAGTTTTAGGACCCTCGACTCGCTTGAACAATCTATTTATTTAGTAACTGTCAAATCTGTGCGCTCCGAACTATTCAGGATTTCGCTTGTCTGTTTGTTCTACAAGAGTGCGCACCTCTCTCAGCACGTAGACAAGATTACATATAGTGGACGGGCGTTACTGCTTAACATTGTTACAATACATACATAGACAAGAAATATGAACATAGTTATGTAATACAAAGGAACACAATTCTATAACATAGTTACACATATGACGTAATATCTAATATTACGTTACAATATACACATACATATATATATACATATATCATATACATATATTATATATATAATTATACATATATATATATATATATATATATATATATATATATATACATATATATATATATATATATATATATATACATATATACAAGGAGAAATTATTTCAAGAAAGATTTAGCAAGAGAGGCAGAGGAAGTTGAATATTTAGTTTTATATTTTATATTCTCGCGAACACCTGTGCAAGTGATTTTATTTTTCATTCTGCTTATTTATTTAGAGTTAGAAAATTTGCATCTGTTTTCTCTTTCGGGGGAGAGAATATGTATTGCGTATTTTACTTCTATGCTCTTGATTCTTGGAAATGTTCTAGTTTATTTATTTATTTTATTTTATATATATACATATATATAATATATATATATATATATTTTATTCAAAACTCTTACCTTTCAAAGAGGTACCAAAAAACTAAACAGAGCCATCTTGGCACGAAAAGTGGTAAACTAAACCCTTACCTTGTCAAAAGAACGGCACAAAGATGAAGAGAACTACCAGGCGTCGAAATGAGTACAACGAGCAGACTCGCATTAAGCGGATTCTACATGATCAATATTATGGCGCAATATTCCGTATTGTGCAGTATTAATGACCATGTAATGGTGGTTTGTGATGGTTGAGAGAAGAGATAGTGATCTCTGCAATTTCTCTCAATACGAAATATTGCGCAATAATATTGATTTTGTACGGCCCGATTTACGAGTAAGATTTAACTGTTGACCATTTAGTAAGTTCTTGTTGTATGAAGTCCGAATATTTAGCGCTGATCATAATAGATTGCAGGAAATCACTATGAATAATTTTCTGACTTTAGAAGATTCACAGTAAATGATTCCTTGTATTTAAGGAACTTTAAACTTTGTGATGGGAATCAGTTGTACAAAAGTAACTATTTAAGATCTATCATCGTACGAAAACAGTTTTCAAAACACAGAACTGGAAAGTTTTATTCCTCTGAGAATAGCATCTGTTCCCCAGTTGGATCGACTCTGAAATGAGGAATGTCGCTGTATCTATATATTTCATTCTGGCTGATGACTAGCTATTCTTATCAGAGGAGACGAATCTTATTTCTTTGTTGGTTGAGAAATGTCCATCAACCAGCAAAAAAAAAAAAAAAAAAAAAAAAAAAAAAAAAAAAAAAAAAAAAAAAAAAAAAAAAAAAAAAAAAAAAAAAAAAAAAAAAAATCTCATCTCAATTAATCATCATCTACTCAGTACCAGAGTTTTCTTCAAATTATTTTTTTTTTAACTGTGCGGAATTAGTCTATCCCAGTCTAAACAAAACAAATTTTTGTTCGGTTGGGTCTTATCAGTGATTCTAAAGGTTCTCTATTGACATATTGTCTTGTTCAACTTAAGCATTATATATTAGCTAGAGCCAGAAAATTTTCTTCAGATGTGCTATACATCTAATCTTTTTTGATCATGGTAACTACATTTCAGACCACAAAAACCTTTCAGATAGAAGGTGTGAACATTGACATCCATCTGAATGTAGAATATTGCCGCTGGCTCCAATGGGAAAAGCATTGACACGAAGCGGAACAAGGGTTTAATGTTACATAGCACGTCTTCGAAGGTCATGTAAAATTCAAGAGAGTGTCCCTGTGCCTCAACCGGGCTTGGTCCAGCCTTCTAGGTACAGAGACTTCCGTCCGATTTCCACTGCTGTCTAGCGTTACTTTTGGCAGCTTGAATACATTACAGAAAGGAGAGGTTCCCGACTCAGGAAAACATTACCTTCTGACGGGAAATTATTCATTCATACTTGTGTCTCTGTGACCATTCTCATAGTTTTGTATGGGGTACTAACTGCATGTGTTATATAGAGGCAGTATTTCAAGGACCTGAGATAACCCTACCTAATACTCGAAGATATATGTAATTGTCTTTTTGTGGTTAAAAAAATTATCTCCACTCAAAGGAGAATACTAATCCATTTTAATCTCTACCATCCCGTCTTACCACTATTCTCCTTCAATCAGATAACCCTACCTAATACTCGTAGATATATGTAACAATCTTTTGTGACTGAAAAATTATTTCCACTCAAAGGAGAATACTAAACCATTTTAGTTTCTACAATCCTTCCTTACTGCTCTCTTCTTAAATCTCTTCTTAATCACTTGTGACTCCTTTTTCTATGCAGTATTGCCTTTAGATAAAAACGCTGATTATCGACAGGATATTACAGTCAAAGGTACAATTTTTTTTTAGGTTGAAACCATGACTACTCTGAGCACACAAAAACGGCTCTATAAAAAAAATCATTACACTTCATACGTATTGTTTGATTAAGATGATGTTAGTGATGGTGATTATGGTGATGATGGTAATACCAAATGAAAATGCTCAACAATGAATACAAATGACTGATAATGAATGATGGTCTTTAACACGGAATAACTGAATTACGATGAGAGATATTGAATGATGATAAATGACGGTGAACGGTGAACGAAGGGAATGATGATGAATGACTGTAAATGACGATGGATATCGGTGAATGACGATGAATGACAATGAATGACCGTGAATGACCACGAATGATGGTAAATGATAGTTAATGATGATGTGTGGCTGTGAATGATGATGAATGACTGTAAATGAAGATGAATGACGGTGGATGACGGTGAATGATGGTAAATGATGATGAATGATGGT
>NC_134811.1:5644578-5649578 GCF_046742065.1 Oratosquilla oratoria
ACTCAAAATAATTAGTCTGTTTCATAATAAACGGGGTAAAAATTGATTTAAAACTTTTTTTGTGGCTAATCCACCCTATAACTGAATATGATGTTTTTGACTGAAATCTGAGTCTTGGAAAAATTATATCAAATAGTGAAAAGGAGGTAAAAATAAATGAAGAAAAGAGAGAGGGGAGAAGAAATACCTTTATTTACATTACGTTTGTATAGAGAAGCAGGATATTTAGATCTGTGTTTATATTACATTTTTGTACATAGATTAAAATGAAGAATGTGCAATGTGCATATATAGATGTTTTGTTAGGATATGGAGTAGATAAGTGTATTAAGAAAGTGATAAATAAAATCAGTAAATTTCACAGACCTTTATCAGGAATTACCTAACCTAACCTAACCTAGCCTAACCTAACCTTACCTAGCCTATCCTATCCTAGCCTAAACTAATCTAAACTAATTTAACTTACACTGACCTAACCTAACCTAACCTAGCTTAACCTAACGTAACCTAGCCTAAGCTAACCTAATCTAACTTAACCTGATTTATGAAATGAAAAGAAAAAAAAAGTTGATTTACTTCAACTTAGTAATTCACATTTATAGAAACTGGTATTCTGTATTCCAGGTGAGGGTGTACATACATACATACATACATACATACATACATACATACATACATACATACATACATACATACATACATACATACATACATACATACATACATACATACATACATACATACATACATACATACATACATACATACATACATACATACATACATACATACATACATACATACATAAATGAATACATACATACATATGCAGAAAGATCACTATAAACAACACGTGATCCACAAATTTTGCTGGTAACCACTAAGGAAATCGGAAGAAAACAGTATATCCCAAGCGCTTTCGTGTAATTCACATCTTCAGGGGAATACAGAAAAAGTTGTATTACAAAGAGGTTTAAAAATAACAAGATTATACACTAGGAAAGGAACATACAAGGTGTGAGATCTCAAAAAATAAAACACTAGGAAAGGAACTGGCATAGCACAAGATGACACGAAATATTACACTAGGAAAGGAACCGGTGAAGGACAAAAAGTCACACATGAAAAAAGAATAAGTCTTGGTACACAAAGTCATCAAAGAAATACATACATACATACATACATACATACATACATACATACATACATACATACATACATACATACATACATACATACATACATACATACATACATACATACATACATACATACATACATACATACATACATACATACATACATACATACATACATACATACATACATACATACATACATATACCAAAGGCTCTTTTTCCCCCTTACACGGGAGGTAGCCAAAAGACAAAGACATAGAAACCATTCGCACCCATTACATCCCCTACATACTCCACTCCCCTCTACCCTTTTTCCTCCCTCTTATCTTGGCACCTCCTGGATGACGGGTCATCCCAGCATCTTGTCCACTGCCTTGGGTCAGAAGCAGTGTCGCAAGACACAGCAAAGCCGCTTCATTAATTCGGCGACCCTCCCTCTCCGTCCTCTCATGAGATGAGGGTGTACGAATATTTAAAGATCACTCTGAAATGTAAAGAATCTAAGCAAACGAGTAAGACCCACATTTCTGCTTTGTGTATAAACGAGCTCGATGATCAAATCTTCCGTGATATGCACAGAAAAAGGCTAAGATCTGATTATCCATCTCTGATGAAGAGAGACGGTTCTTGAAGTGTTTTTGAACCAAAGAAGTACTAATCAGACATTAATGGAACGTCTTGCAATCTTTTTCCTCGTTATCTTTGTCCCCCTTCTTTCGCTCTCCCTTTATCGTTTACACATGCCACCTCTCCGTCTTTTTTCCTCTATTCTTTATTCTTGTGTTCTTCCCTTCCTCCTCCTCTTTTCTCTCCTTGTCCTTCTCAACCCCTCCCTCCCTCTCATTCTCCCTCTTTATTATATATATCTCTTTCTCATCTCCCTCTTTTTCATATTCCGCTACTCTTTAATCATTTTCAAACCCCACCGCTCCCCTCCTCCTTACTGCTCCAGTGATTAAACCGACGAAGAAAAAATATATAGGGATAATTGTTGGATCGTAAATCTTTAGTTGATAAAGGCATGCCGGGGATTAGAGATAACAGCAGATTTCGGTGTAATTGTAATAACTGTAGCCAAAACAGTCCTTTATGTTTTCGGCCTTGGTTCATAGACGCTGTGATCACATTCCTTTTGATATTGATATCAGGATCGAATAGATAGATAAATTGGTGAAGATATAACCGAAACTTTCGTATGTGTTTTACATGCATTTGTATGCAGTTATGAATTTGTTTGCTGATTTAATTTCTTCACCTTAGATTTTTTTCTACGGATAGTGATTGAAAACTATAAGATTTATTAGTATTTATTTGTTATTAAAATTTGACCATCTCTTGAAAAAAAAAAACATATACTGGAAATGGCTTTATAGCATTCAATATGGTTATAATTCTGACTGACATACCTGATGATGGCCTTAATAGCAAAGGGCGTTTGCGTAACTACCGAGTAATGACAAAGGCGCTATAAATATCTCATATCATATAAAATAATTTCTGTTCTCGCATATATTGTATCCATAGTATCATGTGTTGTCTACAGTGAAATATATGTACATGCATACTATATCATATTGTATCATATAGTATGATATATTATATCTTATTATACTATACTATATTATATTATATTTTATTATATTATATTATATTATATTATATTATATTATATTATATTATATTATATTATATTATATTATATTATATTATATTATATTATATTATATCATATTATATTATATTATATTATATTATATTATATTATATTATATTATATTGTATTATAAAATATTATATTATATCATATCATATTATATCATATTATACTATATTATATTATATTATATTATATATCATATTATACTATATTATATTATATTATATTATATTATATTATATCATATTATATCATATTATATTATAACACATTATATTATATTATATTATATTATATTATATTATATTATATTATATTATATTATATCATATTATATTATATTATATTATATTATATTATGTTATATTATATTATATTATATTATATTATATTATATTATATTTTATTATATTATATTATATATCATATTATATATTGTATTGTATATCATATTATATTGTACATTGTATTATATTATATATTATATTATATATTATATCATATATTATATTATTTTATTTTATTTTACTATATTATATTATATTATATTATATTATATTATATTATATTATATTATATTATATTATATTATATTATATTATATTATACTATTATATTATATATTCATATCATATGAATAAGCACAACAATGAAGTGACGCCAACATGGTGTGAATTTGTATGATGGTTGAGAAACTTTTCTTTTCAGTGTCCGATTCAACCTCTTGAGAAAAAGAAGTCAGATAAAAATCACCACAGATATTCACGAATTGCATGAGCATCCAGCGCGTTCTGAATGCTATCTTATTCTCCTCGGTGCAATCTTTGCAGAGATTACATATGTGGAGGACTAGATGGAAATAGAGTGTGCCCGACTAGGTTTGGAATTGAATGCAGAAAGGAGAAAAAAAGGAATGAATTTTTGGGACGGAGATAAACAGAAACATTGTGAATACTCGGAAGTCCACATTCGGAGAAGCTCCCACTGGTATTTTAAGTCCCATAGGAGCAGCGTTCCCTTAGTGTAATCCAAAAAAAAAAAAAGAAAAAAAAAAAAGGGAAAACGAATGGATCAGAGGGAAGATGAGGTGAAATGCAAAAGAATAAAAGAAACGAAAAAGAAACACCAGTGATTTTGGATCTTTTATTCCGTGGAAAAATTGAAGGAAATCACCAAATTGTTGTGTTATTGAAAACAGATTCTTCGAGGCCATGGAGATATCTACCGAAGAACAAAAATGACAACCATGACATCAGAGTTTAGGTAAATTCATGCTAAATTTTGCAAACATTTTATCCATAAAAGTTTCCTTATGGTTCCCCTTTTCTGATTCACTAAATACTTGACCAAATTTCTTCCCAAAGGACAAGTTACATGTAGCTCACAATAACCCGGACACCATAAATAAAAAAGTAGTCAGTGTTACAAATAAAAAATAAATAAATAAAAAAGTAGTTATTATTCATGAAAAATTGGGAGAACACAATCCATGTGTTTATTCGGCCCCATGTAAGGATTGTAATTTAGCATATATTGGCCAAGCGGGGAGGAACTTAGGGAGAAGGTCTGAACAAATACAAACGTTCGATCAGACACGAGAATGAGAGTTCACCAGTGTTCCAGCACGCGCGTCAGTATAATCCCTGTCTCGACTGGGACAAAACCGATATTATGTATAAATCTGGTTGCGGTTCCAGGAGAAAGATGCTGGAATCCATATAGAATATATTTTTGATATCAACATTCATTTGTTTTATGATACTGTGCATGTGACAGGGTCAGAGGAAGGGTTAAGGAAACTAATGAAGGAGTTTGGGAAGGTATGCGATAGGAAAAAGTTGTTGAAGTTAAATGTGGGTAAAACTAAGGTGATGGGATGTACAAAGGTAGAGGGTGACAGTGAGTTGAAAGTAATTTTAAATTGAGAGAGGCTAGAGGAAGTGGTATTTGGGTCGCGTGTGGGTCGAAAAAGAAATATTGAGGTGGAGGTAAATTGTAGGTTGAGAGAAGCAAGTAAATGACTTGGGGGATTAAAAAGCGTTATGAGAATTAGGCAAGTGGGAATGGACGCAAAGAGGAGATTGTATGAATGGGTGATTGTGCCTACGGCATTGTATGGAGCATAGACTTGGGTTTAAAGAGAGGCAGAGAGGAAAAGTTTAAATGTGTTTGAGATAGAATGTCTGTGAAGTATGGTAAGGGAT
>NC_134811.1:5652078-5654578 GCF_046742065.1 Oratosquilla oratoria
AGACAGCTTAAAATGAATAAATATTTCAAAAAGCAAGTTTGGGAAGGGTACAAAAGTGGGTGTACTAGAGAAGTAATTACATGGAACAGCACACTTGAAAGGGAGAACATAACATAAGAACATAAGAATAAAGGAGACTGCAAGAGACCATAAGGCCTACACTAGGCAGCTCCGTATCCATCACCACTTGTCGTCCCCATCCATAAAGTTGTCTAATCGTTTTTTAAAACAACTGATAGTTTCAGCGCTTACTACATGGTTACCAAGTTTATTCCATTCATCGACCACCCTATTAGTAAACCAATTTTTGCCTATTTCCTTCTTAAATCTAAATTTGTCCAGTTTATACCCAGGAGAAATTAAAGGAGACATAAGGGTATAAAGAATATTTGTGACTATAGAACAAGAAAAATGTGCAAACTGAGATAGAAAGGATCCGAGGTATGGGGACTTGGTCTGAGATGAAATAAGGTTGGAGCAGTTTCTGATGAAGTGTGCATGATAACTTGACCACTTCCACAGATGATGCGCATGATGAATTTAGCTGACAGATGCCTATTGAGACAGGTCGAAGTAAGATGTAGAAAAGGAAAGAAAAGAAAAATTGTTGATTGTTATAGACTGTAGTTCAGCTGTAAATCTATATCGTGGACAATATCGTATCGTCGTCGTACGTTATCTCATATTTATTGTATTGGTCAAGTTAGTCGAGTATAGGTGAGATTCCTCTTTTATGTTGAAAGTAGTGGATACATGACAGAGGAGTTTTTTTGTTTCGTCATTGTAGTTGGTGTAGTGTCGTTGTACAAAGGGATAACAGAGTAGATTGTTGCAGAATATTATGTGAATCTATGTAATATAATCTTTTACCTGTGTTGTGTACGCGTGTCTAGTTGCGTTTTATGAATAGAACCTGTTTCTTTTGGTGCGATATGGTAGCTATTTTTGACCATGCACCATTGAAGGCTAGCTTTAAGAATTTTTCAATTTAGCTGGAAATTTCTTGGTGTGCGGAATCTTTAGGAGGAATGTGTGTTTGAGGTGGATATATAGTGATTCATCCCATTTGAGTTTGGTAGGGGCACTGGGAGGTCTAAGAGGCTACAGTAATGTTCAGTGTTGGTGTGTGCAGTTGATTTAAGGAAATAATTGTTATCAGTTCTGAGGCTGTGAGTGCTTCGATTTAGTGGATGGAAAAAATTACCTAAGTTGTGTGAAAAGGATATAGTTTGTCGGCACTTTTTGGAGTTGGGAGTTTAGTGGTATTGTGTACTTGGTGTATTCCATTACGTCTTCTATGAAATCTGTAGAGCTAGATTTTTTACTTTTTTATTTTTACCTGATTTGCTCGTTGGTGATTTTTTTAATGGGGCGGTAGGTTGTGCGTTGTATAGGAGGTTCTTGCACTTATGATGGGGAGAAAGGGAGAGGTTGAATTAAGGCTTCATGTAGGGAATTCTTATATCATGTTGATGGTCTTTCTTTGTGTGCTGTCGTTCTTGTCTTCCAGCTTTTATGAAATTGGTGCATTTGGAATGACAGGAACAGGTGACTTACTTTTCAAAATAGTATACTTTTCAGTTTGAGGGTGCCATAGGGTGATCTTGATCATAGTTTATACAATTGGTTGGCTTGAGTATGGGGTACCATGTGCAGGGGCCGAGCAGTGTACACATGCACCTTCCAGGTGATGACATCATTGTTTAATGTGTCTAAAGCGTTGATAGTTGAAACAGCGGCCTGACCGTGGATATTATCTCTGTTCTTCGTATTCAAATTAACCTACAATTAGGTCGGTCAAAAGTTGTAAGCAATTGAAGGTCTCTATTAGTGTTGTGGTATTGCTCTTTGTACAGTTCATGTTTTGTTAACCCGATAAATTCCTTGTTCGATCGTCTTTCTATTCTTTTTACCATTTCTTCTGTTTTATCGTAGAATTCTGAATACTTCTAAGGTGGTCTTAAATGTTCTTTATGGACTTGTTTGGACTGGGAAGTCTACCAGAGTTGAGATGGTTTTAAATATGTTATACTAAGCTCTAGTTTTTTATTCCGCGTATATCTTTGAACTTATCATCCACTTCCCTTTCTTTATTGTTAATATCTCACGACCAAGAATCTTGGGTAGTCTAAGTTATGGTCTACTTCTCGGTATGGGTAAAGTTGTTGGAAAACAGGGAAAGGTAGGCTTGGGAATGCAATATACTATATCTCTCGTTAGGATTAGGGTATTAGGCATTGCTTGTGGTGCTTGGGCTCGTTGATAAGCCGACTGTAGTGGTTATTATTCTCTTTGGGGAATGTGAATAATTACTCTGATGTTAACAATGTAGATTATTCTCGGGTTTAGGAAAAGAGAAGAGGCTCTTTGCTCGACCTATAGAGAGATGTTGCAGGACAGAGAGGAGAGTGCAACAGAAGGACCTTGGTTTTGAGATTTTTTTTTCTTTTGTCCTTAATTGGTTATTGTTCATAACGCATTATAGATAGCTTTATAACTG
>NC_134811.1:5657078-5659578 GCF_046742065.1 Oratosquilla oratoria
CAGGGATAGAGCTACAGGGACGTACAGTGGATAAAAGCATGGTGACCAATAATTTGATCTTCAGGATCTTCGTATATAAGTGGAGAAAAACATGGTGACCAATATTTTGATCTGCAGGATCTCTGCATACAAAATAATAAAGAATATCTAAATAAATGCACGAAGAGGGAGACTCGGTTAAAAGATGAATATAACAATAGATAACTTGACAAAATAGAAAACATTTGTTGTGAACCAGAGGTACATTTCCTGAATGTGAAGTGCGTCATGTTGTTGTGATTATTAAAATTATATTTTGGTAAAATATAAACTACTAATTAGGAGTATGAAGACCAATAAAACATCTCAATCCTATTGCTACACAAGAGGGTTTTTTAATTTCATGATTTCCCAAAGACAATGAGCTTGGGAATAAGTGAGTCTGCGATTGTTAAGGAAATATAATTGTTTCAATATAGTAAGAGGATTTTATTGTGGCTGGTGCGTAAAAATTATAAATCATATCAACCAAACATTAACTTGATACTTGACTATATGATGTACTTGATAAAGCTGTAACAAGCAAAACGTCGAGCTAATAAAGACTCCTCCTTCACATGATCTTTCTTTTGAATCATTGAAACGTTTGTTCATTTTTGTTTTGTTTAACACGTCCATCTATATTGAGGATCTACGAGTATCTATATACTATATATTCTTTGTAAGGAAGATAGCCAAGTCAGAAGCAAGCACCTCTTCCATCTATTCCATTCCCGTACATTCTATTGCCATCGACATACCTTGTTACCCTCTCATCTTAGCTCCTAGTGGATGAGGGGCTATCCCTCTATACCAGCGTTTCTCAACTAAGGTTCCGCGGGACCCTAAGGTTCCGCAAAAAGTTATTGTAATAATATAATATAGATATCATCCTATCTAACCTATTATTAAGATGAAAATGAAATGAGAAAGATATGGTATGTGTGTGTGTGTGTGTGTGTGTGTGTGTGTGTGTGTGTGTGTGTGTGTGTGTGTGTGTGTGTGTGTGTGTGTGTGTGTGTGTGTGTGTGTGTGTGTGTGTGTGTGTGTGTGTGTGTGTGTGTGTGTGTGTGTGTGTGTGTGTGTGTGTGTGTGTGTGTGTGTGTGTGTGTGTGTGTGTGTGTGTGTGTGTGTGTGTGTGTGTGTGTGTGTGTGTGTGTGTGTGTGTTTGTGCAGGGGTTCCTTGAGACATTCAATTTATTCTAAAGATTACGCAGGGGTAAAAGTTTGAGAGACGCTGCTCTATACTGTCAACTGCCCAGGTCAAAAGCAATGCAGTAAGACACAGTACATACCAAAAAGACCACTTCGTTTAATCAGCGCATCCCCCTTCCCGCTCTCCGTCCCCCCTCATACACAAAAAATTAAGATTAATATGATCGAGCTAAGACATTCGATAGTGGAGATCAAAGGAAGAAGATGAGACAGGAGACGAATGAATTTTTGGAGGACTTCATATTAGCGAGGACAAAAGTTGGCGGTGCTGAAAATGAAAATGGAGGTAATTATGTTGACGGAGGGAATGGAGGGAAATATGAGGAGGAAATGGGTGTGAGGTCTTAACAATAGAACGAGATAGTCTGGAAATTTATGTAGTTGGGTGTATTCAGATTCAAATCTAGACCACTTACTTGACTAATTTAGTAATTATTCAGTGGTTGTGTCTAAAAATGTAGTGATTTTTCCTAGTGTGTACTGGATGACGTTGTTGATATGGTAATGGGAGGAAATGGTAATAAGAGCACAGTAACTAATTCGGTAGAGATTACAGGGGAGATTTGTTTGAATTAAAGAAAAGAAATATAAATGTGAGTCAAATATTTTTAAAGTAATCACACAATTTATATACATATGTTTCATTACGGCTTTGAATTCACGTGTTTATTAATAATCTCACAGACGGACTAGTATTAATGCTCGTCAAGTTATATCTTTCCAGAAGTGTTTATGTACCCGGATATACATAAGCTCCGTTTGTTCTATGAATTCATTTTCATTATTATAATATGAAATATGAAATACGCAGAATCTCTTTTTATTCAGTACTTCCTTGTACGTGAATTGTCCGATACTGAGAAAGAGTATCTCCAACATGGGCAATTTGTCACCTTTTCATCGAAGACGTATATGACCAGCATGTGTCATGTAGTCTGAAAGTCGTCCTTTCATATTGACAGCAAGTCGCCGAAAAGTTTGGCGAGCGTGGTCCGAGAATCGGGTCCGAAGAATTTTCCGAAATCATCTTGTCACATCTTTCAGAAGTTTTTGTACGCGCATGAAATTGTTTCTTTGTGATACTCTGAAACTATTTTTGTCTTTTATTCCTTCGCCGTGGACTTGATCAAAACTATGGCAGTCAGGGATATTTGCAGGATTTTTTTTTTTTTTAGCAAAATTCTAATTATTATACATATGTAGTTAATGGTACAATATACTACAAATCGGCTACATATGCATATATTTACATGATCTACATGAGTTC
>NC_134811.1:5667078-5672078 GCF_046742065.1 Oratosquilla oratoria
TTCCAAACCTTGTCGGTATCCTTCTGTGTACTCTATCTGTATGTATTTATCTATACCTATCTCTATCTGTATGTATCTATCTATACCTATACAGATATATATATATATATATATATATATTATATATATATATATACATATATATACATATATTCATATATATACATATATATATATATATATATATATATATATGACCTTGCTTTGCATGTGCTGTGTCTTGCTGAGTTCTTTCTGACCTGGGCAGTAGGGGAGATGTGGAAATGATCTGTCAATCACGAGAAGCCAAGAAATGATGTAGGGAGGGCTGGTGAATTAGAGTGGAGTATGTGGAGATGAAATGGGTAGGAGTGAATTTATGATTTTGACTTTGGCTACCTCATTGTAAGGAGGAAAACCCCCTTGGTATGTGTGTGTGAAAATATATGAATATATATATATATATATATGTGTATATATATATATATATATATATATATATACATGTATACATATATATATGTATACAGTCTGTCCGATGTAAACTAAGTCACAACCTTTACACGGAATCGAATAAACCCCTGGGCTCTGTTCTTCTTTTAACCTTTGATGGACATTTACCACCTTTTTATTAATGGTGTTAGGGTAATAATTAATCATATTTAATTTGTCTTTGGGAAGAAACTTGGTCGAGGGAATGAATCATTCATTTATTCCCTCGACCAAGTTTCTTCCCAAAGACAAATTAAATATGATTAATTATTACCCTAACACCATTAATAAAAAGGTGGTAAATGTCCATCAAAGGTTAAAAGAAGAACAGAGCCAAGGGGTTTATTCGATTCCGTGTAAAGGTTGTGACTTAGTTTACATCGGACAGACTGGAAGGGATTTGAATACCAGGATGATTGAACATAAACGTTCCATTAAATATGCACAAGATAGCTCAGCTGTGTTCCAACTTGTTAAGCAATTTAAACATTGTTTAGATTGGGACAGAGCTGAGCTTATTTATAAATCCAGATGTGAGTTCAGGAGAAAAATGGTAGAATCTACGATCATTGAATTTCAGCCCAACATGAATATTTCAAAGGGGCAATGGTCCCCGGACATAATGTCCGGACTCTTCATCTCCAACTTAGTGAAAGCTCATTTGCCTCCTGACCTCACATACGGAGTGAGAAGAGGGTAGAGATATCTTCCCATGTTCCCCTTTCTTTTGTTAAGGGTGCTACTTAAACAGCACGCCCTCTCTCTTATTTGTATCTACTGAAGAGGATTGCAGTTTGCAATCGAAATATATAGATTCCCCGTTTCCAGTCTTTTCTACTCCAACAGTGGTTTCTACGTTATTGACAAATGTGTGATTACATTTTTCACCTGTAATATATATATATATATATATTATACATATATATACATATATATACATATATATATATATATATAAACAAACTCTCCTACTAGGATTCGAACCCTCGCCTGATCGGCTTGCTTTTTATAAGACGAAAGCCGTACCATCGTCATATTAAAAAGGAAGCCGCTCAGGCGATGGTTCGAACCCCAGTAGGAGGGTTTAATTCCAAATGTCATAATGACACACACACACACACACACACACGTGTGTGTGTGTGTGTGTGTGTGTGTGTGTGTGTGTGTGTGTGTGTGTGTGTGTGTGTGTGTGTGTGTGTGTGTGTGTGTGTGTGTGTGTGTGTGTGTGTGTGTGTGTGTGTGTGTGTGTGTGTGTGTTTTCTGGGGCAAATTCTTTGTAGATTTTGATAGGTAGATCACAAGGTGTTGTAGATCTGTTATAATTTATTTTACTTAGTATAGTGGCAACGTCAGCCTCCTGTACAGGGTCAGGGGATGAGGAGGAGGGGAGGTAGGCAGGTAGGCCGGAGAGGTTAAGGGGGGTAAGGTCTGGCAGATGGAGGGAAAGTGAGTATTAATCTCTTGAGCCGTTAAGTCAGGTGGTAAGTGTGAGGTGCAGGTCAGGTGGGAGGTCTGTGTTGGTGTGTGTGTGTGTGTGTTGGTGCGTGCGTGTGTGTGTGTGTGTGTGTGTGTGTGTGTGTGTGTGTGTGTGTGTGTGTGTGTGTGTGTGTGTGTGTTGGAGTGTGTGTGTGTGTGTGTGTGCGTGTGTGTGTGTGTGTGTGTGTGTGTGTGTATATATGTGTGTGTGTGTGTGTGTGTGTGTGTGTGTGTGTGTGTGTGTGTGTGTGTGTGTGTGTGTGTGTGTGTGTGCGTGTGTGTGTGTGTGTGTGTACGTGTGTGTGTGTGCGTATGTTTTTGTGTGCGTGCGTGCGTGTATGTGTGTGTAGGGGGTATGTGTGTGTAGGGGGTATGTGTGTGTATATATTTTTCTTTGTGTGTGTATTTATTTCTATTTTTGTGTGTGTGTTTGTGGTGTGAGTTTGTGTTTGTGTTTGTGTATTTGTGCTTGTGTGTAAATGCCCTTGTTTATATATATGTTCATATATGTACTTATTTGTGTTTGTGTACATGCAAGTGTGTTTTATTGCATATATATATATTCAAGATGTATAACCTGTTTCATTATCATTAAACTACCCCGAGTCTTTATTTCACATTTCTGGCTCACATTCCTTTCACTAATTGTCGAAGACATTTCAAGCCCATAAAAGACGAAGTTCATAAAAGAAAGAAATATTAGCATCACATTTTCTTGAGCCTTCAATCTCCTTTTCTTTGCTCTCGTTTGAAGCATTCGCTCTATCTCTCTCTCTCTCTCTCACGCGCGCAGTATTTTCATACAAAGATTGAGAATTTCATCACCACCGTTTATGGCTTTTTGTTCCTCGAGTGAACGCTTTACTTCAAACGTGGCTGCCTTCATCTGTACATCAAAGACCTCTGGAGTCTCCATAAGGGAACGTGTTTACTCAGGATCAATTTTATGTTTATTAGAAGATCTCTAGGGCAGAAAAAAGGTAGATGTACAAAAGTGGTAAGCTGGTTTGACGCTCCATATGTATATGAAGATTTGTATATGCTAAGAACGCGAAAGCTCTATTTCTGTGCCTAAGAACCTAAGAATGGAATTATACATATTCGCAATAGACATTAATCACACACATACACACTAACAAGCACACACACACACACACACACACACACACACACACACACACACACACACACACACACACACACACACACACACACACACACACACACACACACACACACACACACACACACACACACACACACACATACATACACACACAAACACACACATATGTATATATATATATATATATGTATATATATATAAATATATATATATGTATACATATATGTACATATATCTACATACATATATTCATATACATACATATATATGGAACAACCAAACACTTCAACAAAGCTATATGAGATTTTAGGCCAGGATACAGCTATGGCATTTCAAAAACACACAAGTCAGGTAATCCCCTGAGACCTATTATAGCTGAAGTCAACACACCAACCTACCATGTTGCCAAAAAATTAACAGTCTTTTAACACCTTATGTGCCACAAACCAAGTCGATCAGTCACTTCTGTCACATAATTCATCGACCTCCTAAGTACTACACCACTTTGTCAAGATATTGGATCTATGGACGTGGGGACCCTCTTTACAAATATCCCAGTAGGTGAAACTATCACCATACGAGTGATATTAGAGTCTGTTGATCCGAGAGACCCGTCATTGACATTCCCAAAACATGTACTGAAATCTATGCTGGAAACATGCACTCAGGAAGCCCCTTTCTCCTCTCATAGAGGAGAACTCTTTAGGCAAGTGGATGGTTTAGCAATGGGTTCTCCCCTTGGGGTCCTCTTTGCTTATATGTACATGGCCCAGGTGGAAGAGAAGGTTTTCAACCGGCAATGTTCCCCTGGAATATATGCCATGTACATAGACGACATTTTCATCACCAACAAGTCCAACCAAGACGTCACCAACCTCATTTCAACCTTTCACGACAACTTCCGTCTGGTCATTACCCATGAAAGCAGTGCAGAGGGAAAGCTTCCCTTCCTCGATCTGGGTACTTCCAAAGATGTAAATGGTTTCAAAACTAAAGTGTTCGGCAAAGATACCATCATTGGCCTCTGCCTCAGTGCCTGTGGTGAATGCCCTGCTGTTTACAAAAGACCCGTAGTAGCAGCATACATCAAACTAGCTCTGACCCACTGTAGTAGCTGGAGGGAATCCCACAAGGAACTCGATCGTGTCCATCAACTCCTTACAAACAACGCGGTTTTATGACCAGATGGCCAAAGTCGTTATAAAAGAGAAATTAGATCAATATGCCACACCATCCCAGACTCCGAACTCTGCCAGCAACAAAATCACCATCACAATCACACTTTCATCAACATCAGAATATCCAGCAAGTCAAACCTGACCAGGTCCTAATAATGAGGAATAACGTAAAATCCAAGATTCCAAAAGAGGCCACTACCAAAGCAACATATTGTATAAGTTTTCATGCCAGGAGGGCTCCAATTCTTACATTGGTAGAACTTCGACCACACTAATAAGACGCTCCCAATATCACCAAAACTAGGGATCTATCTTCCAATACTTCGTAGACCACCACGACATGAAACCACTTATGAGCCCACACAAAATACACCATTACACTCAACAAAGAAGAAAAATTTAAAAGACTGCAGATTGCGGAAGCTTTAGCCATGACTTCCCAGCATTCCACCATTAATGTACAGCAAGCTGCAGACTTTACCCTCTCTCCAGCCCACTCCCAAGAAACACCATGCCCCCCAATACTACCAAGAACGAGATCTTCCAGAGCCCCCACTTGAACACGGTGCCCATCAGAACTCCCAAGAGCACCTTGCGCCACAACGCTCACCTGAGCTCAGTGATCTCCAGCAACAACGCCAGCGCATAGGACAGTGGACCAGAAGGTAATCCAGAGCTTCCACCGCTCACTCTGTGCTGAGACTGACGACTTCCTCTACATATGCATACATACATACATACATACATAC
>NC_134811.1:5674578-5677078 GCF_046742065.1 Oratosquilla oratoria
GTGTGTGTGTGTGTGTGTGTGTGTGTGTGTGTGTGTGTGTGTGTGTGTGTGCGTGTGTTTGTGTGTGTGTGTGTGCGTGTGTGTGTGTGTGTGTATGTGTATGTGCGTGTGTTTGTGTGTGTGTGTGTGTGTGTGTGTGTGTGTGTACACACAGATATACACACACACATACACACACACACACACACACACACACACACACACACACACACACACACACACACACACACACACACACACACACACACACACACACACACACACACACACACACACACACACACACACACACACACACTGTGACTCATTATAGAGTGATCTGAACAAAGTCTCAGAGTGGAGCAAGAAATGGGAAGTAGAATTCAACGTCAAGAAATGCAGTATAAACGAATTTGAGAAATGGAAGAATAGAATATCAGGACAGTCTAAAATTGATGGAAAAGAAGTAAAGAAAGTAAATTCTGAAATGGACCTAGGAGTAATTATCACCAAAGTCATGTCACTAGATAAACATATAAGTAAAATAGTTGGAGAAACATACAATTTGTTGAGATCAATAAAGGTGGCCATTAAACACCTGGATAAGGAAATTATTAAAAAATATTACAAACACTGAAAAGGCCAGAACTGGAATACGTAGCGCTGATATGGTCACCAAGTACAAAAAATAATATAAGAAAAATAAAAAGAATACAAAGAGCAACGACAAAGATGGCCCCAACACTTTTAAACCTGACATATGAACAAAGACTGGCCGAACTGGAATTGCCGACTCTGGAACAAAGAAGAGAACGAGGGGACCTACTAACCGTCAACAGAATCATGAAAGGAAAAGAACGCCTTGATAGAGAGGACTTAATAAAGAGGGACAGAGGAAAAACAAGTGGGCATGCAATGAAACTCAAAAAAGGACAACTACAGAAGAGACCTGAAAAAGAACAGCTTCCCACACAGAGTGATAAATATATGGAACAAACTGGACGAAAAAATAATGTGTGCGAACACAATACAAGAATTTAAGAGCAAAATTGATCTTGCGAGATACAAAAACGGGTCACCATGGGCATAGCTCCCCTTCCTGTAAAATACAATTAGGTAAATATAACTAGGCAAATACACATACACATATACGCACACGCAGAGGAAGGGAGGAAAGGCGCAATTAAAGAACGAAAAATCAAAGATGAAAAGGGGAACGGCAAGATCTTATTTTCTGTTCAAAGGAAATGATATCGGAATGGCAAACAGCAAACCGCACTTCATGCAATCCACGTACCATGGCCTCACAGCTGTCAGCAACTCCGCATTGATGTTGATCATGCCAGCCGTCTTCCACTCTCCAATTTGAAGCTTCTTTGACTTCCATCTGTAAAGATATGTTGTCATCTGTCGGTAGACCAGAAACCAACCCTCGAACACCTGTAAGAGAAAGCTGGATTTCGGAGGTCCATCCATATGTAACTACTCAATGTAGTAGGCAAAGGAACTACACACCTTAAAGCCTGACACGAGGTTCTTATTAGTTGCTTGGTCACAGATTAGAAGCAGGCTTTCTTGAGAATTTGATATTCAGACCTGAATTCATATACATTGAAGTGACCTTGGACATCCTCAGCCATTTCCTTAACGTACCTCTCTTTGTGCGTCCTCATAAGAACTCTTCGCACAATTTTTGATCCTTGCATTGGTCCAAGTTTTCAACTACTCTGTAAGTATGTCTCATCTACTCTTCCTACCATTTCTTAACTCTGTATTGGTTCAATTCCTTAATTAATCTGTAAGCACAGCTCACCTCTACACTCCCTAGTATCTCACACGACCCCACAACTACCGTTGATCCAGAGTGCTATGCAATGCATTCCTTGACAGCTCTTACAGTTTCAGGTTTGAGGATGTCACACAATTTTTCGAGGTCCTTAAGGATGCCAAGTAATGTGAAGTGGTTAGAAATTGCTACAGTATAGTGCTGAAGAGGCGTATCATTCTTGGACCTCTCTAGATAAAATCCATGTGGATTAGACCTCGATGTTTCCTTTGACAGGATAAGCAATCCAAAGGTTTCAAAATACAAGTACAGTAAAATTTATTTTATCCGAACTTGGTGAGACCTACCCTAGGTCGGATGTTTGGAAAAGTCGGATGTTTGGATGCACATTAAAATGTTAAAGAAAAATAAATCAACTCACTGATTTGAGGTATTTTTACTTATTTACGGTACAATAGAACACATAAACAATTAGGCAGAATGAAAGAAAAACAACCACCAACGGCAAGTGTAAACAAACACTGAAATGCCAGCGAGCATAAGAGCCGACCTTGGCGCCACAAGTCGGTAGCGGCGATAGGAGCAAATAAACAACCACTCTATGGTCGGATGTTTGGACAAATTCAAATTTTATCCGACTTGGAATATTGAAGAAAAAAGTCGGATGTTTGGACTAGTCGGATGTTCGAAGGTGGGATAAAAGGAATTTTAATGTACATAATTACTCCTAAAGAA
>NC_134811.1:5682078-5684578 GCF_046742065.1 Oratosquilla oratoria
ACTTTCATAGATAACTGTTTATAATGTAATTATCTATTTTTACCGCGTATAACTTTAGATTCAGTATAAAAAAACAATGGCAGTAGTATCAACAGAATCAAAAAGAAATTGGCTCTTACAACTGCTTGCACATACATTTTCCTTTCAAGAAATATTTTTGTTAACAACTCCGTCCTTTATTTTGGTCTGTTTTTCTTGTGATTAAAGTCTTCTTATCTATAGAAATCCAGTAATGTGGTATAAGAATAACGCAGGTATTCTTAAAAAAAATCTTTCCTTATATAAATCTATTGTAAATCCTTGGAAAGGAAAGAATTTTTCTTTAAGAATACTACCGTAAGAATCTTTGCCGGGGCATTCTTAAAAAATATATATTTCCTTATGTAAATCTTTCCTTATATAAATCTTATATAAATCCTTGGAAGGGAAAGATCTTTTTAAGAATATCACCGTAAATTCCTTCATTGTAAAGGGATCACATTACTAAATTTAGATGTTCCTCTGAACAAGACGATATATCAGTAATTCATTATTGATTTATATTGTAATAGGTAATGTCAGGTTGTCAGATCAAGTTTAGTTAATCATTACATAATTTTCATTATTTTTGCTCTATCAAATAGTAGCTTTAACTGCTATATCAAACAAAAAACGAAGAGTTTGACATATGTATATTTGTATGTATATATATGTATACATTATTAAAATCGACAGCCATTTGGAGGGTGGGCATAGACCAAGTTGCCAAAATGATTCATTTATTCAACGTTTCGTCTTACAAAGAGACATCATCAGGAAATTCTGTAACAAAGATAATATAGGCATACAGAAATAAAGAAAAACAACAGTTTAACCTAAACAAAATTCACAAATATAGAAATAGAAATCAATAAATCAGCAATAACACACATCCTAACTCGATACATGGGCCATTGGGGACTGCTACTTACAAAAATTAAAGGCCCAAAGAAATGACGAAGGAAATCTTCGGTTGGTGACTTATATATACGCACCTAGCCGGCTTGGGTGGTGGAAGGGGTGGTGGAGGGAGGATTAGAGGGCGGGGTTGGTTTCTCGTTAATACGTGAAGGAGAGGGTTGGGGGGTTGGGGGGGTTAGGGGGTTGCGGGGTCGGTTGGGGGGAGGATGTTACAGAATTTCCTGATGATGTCTCTTTGTAAGACGAAACGTTGAATAAATGAATCATTTTGGCAACTTGGTCTATGCCCACCCTCCAAATGGCAGAGCATTGGTTAGAAAGCTGGAGAATACCCATAAGAAGATTAACAACCTCCTTAATGCTGTCGATTTTAATAATACATGCATACAAGAGAATCTGCTCCCCGTATATATATGTATATATGTATGTATGTATATATATATATATATATACATATATATATATGTATATATATATATATATATACATATATATATGTGTATATATATATATATATATACATATATATATATATATATATATACATATATATATTATATTGTATCATATTATATACTTCATAACACGGAATCCTTATCATTCACTATCTGTACATTCTTGGTGTCATCAGCAAGTGGGTTGGCGTAGCATCTTTATTCCGACCATCATATCAATGTAGATCCCAGTGGGAAGCCACTACCTACTTCCCCGCAACCTGACAGTCTATCCCTCACAACCGTCACCGATAATATGCTCCTCAGAAACTCGTTCGTCCCTTTCAACGGACTTCCTTTCAGTCTTCCTATGTATTCCTATGTATTCCAATTTCCGTGGCAATCTTGCCAGTCTTCCTATATGTTCCTATTTCCATATTAATATTCTATGAAGTGTTTTGTCCAAAATCTGCTGTAGATTCAGATATGCATAGTCCACCTATCCATCTGTTTTGTAGTAAAATGATCGCTTGGTCAGTTTATAATACACTATATTCTTTTTCTGAATTGAAATAGATTATGTATCCACTTTTTCAAACATTCTATCTTTTTGTCTTTCACAAACCTCTAATAGAATTTAGCTTTTATCTACTTTTAATGAATTGTGGTCAAATTGTTATCATGTCTGTGTACATACATAGTGTTATTTTACACAACTAGCCTACAAATACGATGTCCTCAGTACAAAGGTAATTTGATCACAAATGCTCTAGGTATGTCACCTGCGTACAAACTTGCATACACATGTGTTGTTAACTTATTGTGTGGTGGCCTAAAATTGCGTTGTCTTATGTATCTCTTATAATGTAATTTATTACTTTTGTAAAATTTGTAATATTGAAATAATAGCCCATATGGTAAATGTTCCTCTGTAGGATGTGTACCCCAGGCCCGTTTTCTGTTGTGTAATATAAGCCCTTGGCTTAAAAAAAAGATTAAGTAAAAAATTATCTTCAGTACAGAAAAGGCAAATTTCAATTACACCGTTAGTAAGGGGAGAGGTTACTTGTAAAAGGTGTTAAAATAAAACTTGTTCAGATTGTTGTTACTTTTTCCTAAATGAAACT
>NC_134811.1:5699578-5712078 GCF_046742065.1 Oratosquilla oratoria
TGTCTATTTATCCATTTCTGTCTATTTACTCATCTATTGACATGTATACATATTTGTTCATTTATTAATTATCTTTTAGATTAAGTACTTGATTATCTATCTTCATTTTATTATTCATCTACAGTTGCTTGCTTGTTAATTATTTATTCGTCGATCTTGTTATAATTTCCACAGAGGTCTGCACAACAGGGTTAATTCTCCTAAGACCAAGGTTCTTGCTCCGTTTTCTTATATACCCAATACATTAATGTTCTTCATTCTCCTGGAGATGAATTCAATGCTGAATTAAATCGTTACACATCCACTAACTGACACTAGTTTTTAGTGTGTGGACCCAATTAGGAGACTCTGTTACCCTTTAGTGATTCGTGTGTTATTTTAGAGTTACAGGAATTAGTTGATATGAGATTAATTGAGTGAATTGAGGATCTTTTGATGAAATTTAGGTATGATCTGGAGTGTCGTAGTTGCATTTATTCTTGTACTAAATAATTTTCATGTTAACTTGGCACACTTAATTTCTGTTGAAAACCACCCTTTTTGTTGAAATTTTCATATTTTAGAAATCTTTTGTTATTTGTATTTTCTTCATGTAAATATATGTATTTCGTATTTTTTTACGTAATAATAAAACAGCTCTAATAGATATTGAATTTCAATTAAGTAGACGATAATGTAAGATATTTTACATTGAAAAGTGTGGTCTTATAACTTTAGCCTCTTTGTTAAATAAGACAGAAATATTACCAAGCACAACAAAATCTGTTACTCAAAACACTCTTTCATCAAAGGTGATTGAAATATTTAAAATATTCTTTATGCTAAAGCTAATAACACAAAATAAATTTATTCCAGAAGTACAATTAGCTTAGTGTAGCATAAACGGTCTTATAATTATGTGTGTATATTGCAGAGGCTCCCAAGTTTAGTGTCCTTCTTGCACCTGTGGCCAACAGAATTGTCGATGCTTCCATTTCAAAGGCGGTGCAAGCACTAGGAATTTGCAATTAACTTTAATTATGCATATGAAAGATTCTCCGAATTCCCAATTTATATGATCATTGTAACCTTGGGTGAATATTTGGAATATAAGACACAAATTCTGTCACAAATATAATATAAGCTTTCTATCAGTAATGAAAAAATACATAGGGAGTTTAGTCAGTATGCTTATCAATA
Organism: Oratosquilla oratoria; assembly: GCF_046742065.1. Taxonomy (NCBI): domain Eukaryota; kingdom Metazoa; phylum Arthropoda; class Malacostraca; order Stomatopoda; family Squillidae; genus Oratosquilla; species Oratosquilla oratoria. The sequence continues at coordinate 5,700,758 of NC_134811.1, forward strand.
TTTGTCTAAATTTGCAATTAACTTTAATTATGCATATGAAAGATTCTCCGAATTCCCAATTTATATGATCATTGTAACCTTGGTTGAATATTTGGAATGTAAGACACAAATTCTGTCACAAATATAATATAAGCTTTCCATCATTAATGAAAAAATACATAGGGAGTTTAGTCAGTATGCTTACCAATATTTGTCTAAATTTGCAATTAACTTTAATTATGCATATGAAAGATGTTCCTAATTCCCAATTTATAAGATCATTGTAACCTTGGGTGAATATCTGGAATGTAAGAGATATAAACTCTGTCACAAATAATGAAAAAATACATAGAGACTATCGTTAGTACGCTTATCAATAATTTTCTAAATTTGGATAAAGCTGACATCAAATCTCATGATAATCTATATAAAGACTTCAGAGAACAGAAGAACAATAAGAGGTATTACATCATACACTACAAAGAACAAAGAGAAAAGAAACGGAGATTTTCAGACAGAAATATATAACAATGGAACAAATATTCACCAGAAATAGTGATCACAATATCAAACGATCACAAGGAGAGCTATCATAGTTGCAAAGAGAGAAATTGAAATAAGATATAGAAAAAGAAGCGAAAATAAAAAAAAAGACAAGGGAGTAAAAGAAAATGCTTATACGAGGACAAAAATAAACCTAGAAAAATCGATAAATAAAAAGCATCAGGTAATGCTGTCAGTGACAACAAGTGGTCAGGAGGAAGTTTAGTTCTGGAGAAGGAAAATATTCGTACCATTTGGGTGTTCAGCTTTAACGAAAGATCTGAAACACTTGAAAGCAGTATTAAGATGTACTGTACTATGCTGTATTGTATTGTACTACACTGTACTGTACTGTACTGTGCTGTACTGAACTGTACTATACTGTATTGTACTGTACTGTACTGTGCTGTACTGGACTGTACCATACTGTATTGTACTGTAATGTACTGTACTCTACTGTTTTATTCAAGACCTATTTCCCGTAAAACTCGTGTAACTAATGGCTTTAATTCCCCCTCTACACACACACATACACACACACACACATGCACACATACACACACATACATACATACATACATACATACATACATACATACATACATACATACATACATACATACATACATACATACATACATACATACATACATACATACATACATACATACATACATACATACATACAAACATACATACATACATACATACACATACAAATACATACACATACACACATGCACATACATACACACCCACACATGTACACATGCACGCACGCGCACGCACACACACACACACACACACACACACACACACACACACACACACACACACACACACACACACACACACACACACACACACACACTTAGATTAATACCAATTTATTCCTGGTGCGGCGTTCGGTCAAGTTATTTCACAAGTCGTTAAGTTTCAACTTCGGCAGAAATCTATCAATAACAGCAGTTTAAAAAATGAGAAAGTCTAACGAGAAATAATTATATTTTTCTCACGAGGATGATAAAAATAGCTCTGCCAATTAATTTGTGAACGAGTCCACTTGACCACCGGCTAGGAGGATGCAACGCAACATGGTAGGCATTGCGGTGGCCTCAGCGATACAAGCACGTAAATTAAAATTCATAAATCCTATCCATTCTTTTCGTTTTATTTACTCCTGTGTTGCGGCAAAAAATGATTTTTTTGTGGTTTCTGTTTTCCACAATAGTCAAAAGGACAAAAAAATAAATGTAAATAAATAAAATGAAATAAACGACATGCATGTATGAATCTATCGACCATGATTTTTGAGTTTTTGTTTACTATGAATTCTGGTGTATTTTTTAAATACATTGTGTTGAGGTATATAAACTATATTGCATTTTGAAAGTCTGTCATACTAGGACGCAAGTTGCTGACCTTACATCATCTTTTCCTAAGAAGAACTGAACGTATCCATCCATAACTAGAATATTATAGATCAGTAGGTAAAGGTTACAGATAAGTCAAAGAGAAAGATATCTAGGCTACGTTTATCTTACTATGATTTCTAGAAACATAACGTTATAAACGTCTATATGTTTGAAATCTCTTTTTTTTTTACTCGGATCAAATATATCCTATATAATTCTTTTTTTTTTTTTAATATGTTAAAGGTAGCTGAAGTTGCAAAAGGGATTTTAGTTCCCAGCCTTTATACATATAACATGACAAATCAAACTTTTTTTTTTTTCGTCATTCCTCGGTCTTGTGTTCTGACCAGATAACCTTTCCATTTGATCTCACGTTTTCTTGATTGATTTCCCTTCTGTTTTTTTTTTTTTTTTTTTTTTTGCAAAAGAAGTTAGGCACATGACCGAACTACACACGTGATGTGTGTGTCTATGTGTGTGTACGTTTGTGTGTGTGTGTATTTGTTTACGTAATTGTACCTAATTGTAGCATACATGAAATGAACAACGTTCGTCGTGTCCCGTCTCCTACTCTCCAACGTGTGTGTGTGTGTGTGTGTGTGTGTGTGTGTCTTGGATCATGTGTTGGACTCGTGATCGACAGCTATTTCCCGGGAAGGAAATAGTTGGAGACCAAGTGGCATACTATTGAACAATTATAGAGCAAAACTAGTACGGGTTGTAAGTGATATGCAAGTTAGTATTATTTCTCGTTGAATTAGAAACATTTTTGAGTGATCTAAAAACTGTATTTTCTCCTTAACTTTTAAAGATATATGATAACGTTAAGAAATTGTGTATTAATGTAAGTTCTAGAATAAGCCTTTCAGAGAATATTTGGGTAATTGAATATTTTTCAAGGAAAATATCCACCAAGATTTTATTTTGTAGTATTATTTATTCAACAATGTACGAGTAGGTATATATATATATAATAAAAATCCCCCCTCTCCCTCTATCCCTTCTCTCTCTCTCCCTCCACCTCCTCCCCCACCCTCGGTGACCGCACCCGCCTAACCCTCCCCCCCAACCCCCCCTTACCCTTGACCTCTGAGGTCCTTATTGTCTGTTCCTCCCCCCCCCCCTTGGTCTGACCTGATCTTAGGTATATATACTTCTGTCATCCCCAGCTCTCTCACACCCTTCCTTCTCTTTAAATACGTAAGTCTCCGTATTTATTTTTATAAAATTGTCACCTTTATTATTACTGTTACCATGTAATTTTTGTTATTTCAGTTGTGTCTTGATATTGTCTAGTACCTTTATTGTCACCATGTAATATTTGTTATTTCAGTTATATCTTGTTATGGTCTAGTACCTTTACTGTTACCATGTAATTTTTGTTATTTCAGTTATATCTTGATAATGTCTTATTTAAGACGAAACGTTGATATCAAATAAGAACAAATGGAAGAATATAGAGACCTAGTTTAAATCCACCCAGTCAATGGAAAATCTCTTATCAGGAAAATCGAGAATACGAAGAGAAGACTGAACAACTACAACAATGCTGTCGTTTTTAACTCCACGTGTATTACTGAGAACCTGCTCCCCCCTTTACTAATATATATATATATATATATATATATATATAAGTATACATATATATGCATACACACACACACACACACACACACACACACACACACACACACACACACACACACACACACACACACACACACACACACACACACACACACACACACACACATATATATATATATATATATATATATATATATACATATATATATATATATATATATGATATAATATAATAGAATGTAGTAAAATTGTGTGAGTACACGTGCATCACAGCATAACCTTTTAATATGATAAAAGTTTATTACGTAGATGTTTTGGATATGGGAAAGCACAAATTAAAAAAATTAGTTTTTAGTAACAAGTCTTTGACGTAACCCGATATAGAATAAATTTGGAAACTGTGAACAAATTGTCGCAGACCTGGAAGTGAGCAGATAGATTATAAAAAAGAAGAAAATATAATGAAAGTAGTAAAACAATGATGATGATGATGATGATGATGATGATGATGATGATGATGATGATGATGATGATGATGATGATGATGATGATGATGATGATGATGATGATGATGATGATGATGATGATGATGATGATGATGATGATGATGATGATGATGATGATGATGATGATGATGATGATGATGATGGTGATGATGATGATGATGATGATGATGATGATGATGATGATGATGATGATGATGATGATGATGATGATGATGATGATGATGATGATGATGATGATGATGATGATGATGGTGATGATGATGATGATGGTGGTGATGATGATGATGGTGGTGATGATGATGATGATGATGATGATGATGATGATGATGATGATGATGATGATGATGATGATGATGATGATGATGATGATGATGATGATGATGATGATGATGATGATGATGATGATGATGATGATGATGGTGATGGTGATGGTGATGGTGATGGTGATGGTGATGATGATGATGATGATGATGATGATGATGATGATGATGATGATGATGATGATGATGATGATGATGATGATGATGATGATGATGATGATGATGATGATGATGATGATGATGATGACGACGACGACGACGACAGTAATAATAATAATGATAAAATAATAGTAAAATTAAATATAATAGAAAATAAAAATGAAAATAGAATAAACCATTGCTGGGTAGAAATTCTACTTTGATTTCTGTGACACCTAGTTTATTTATGTACCTCGTATGTAGAGCGAGATAGGTCGAGAGACAGAGATAGGGGAGAGACAGAAAGTGAGAGAAAAAGAGAACGGGAAAGAGAAAGAAAGAGGGAGGGTCGAAGAGAGGAAGAGAGGAGGAGAAAGAGTTTGTATGCAAAGTTAAAAGGGAAATACTGGTATGCAAAGAGAGAGGAGGGGAAAGGAAGAGGAACGGAGAGTGAGAGGGAGAGAGAGGAAGGAAATAGAATGAGAGAGAGGGAACAGGGAAAGGGTGAGGGGGAAAAATACAATTTAGATAGTTGGGTACATAGCTACACACTTGATTCAACACCCTAACTGCCAAAAAAAAAAAAAAAAAAAAAAAAAAAAAATGGAATAGGCTTAAGTGACATTGTATTATTATATTTTTTATATTATATTATTGTATTTTTTGTTATTTATTTATCTATTTATTACTTATGTATTTATTTATTTATTCATTTATTTATTCATTTATCTATTTATTTATTCATCTATTTATTTATTTATCATTATTAATTTTTTCCGTGTCCTATCTAATTATGGACCAAAAGGTCTCCTGTCGGCAAGCTCCGCCTTTGTAATTCTTTGTAATCCTTTATAATGTACCGCGATGATGTATATCTATTATGCTCTTAACCATAATAAAATGTATAGAAAGATAAAGACTTCAGCCCAAACCTAGTAAAATTGTCTAAGACAAAAATACAATAAATGTCATCAGTGTATCAAAGGTTGTCAGGAACTGAGGAACTCAACAATCCAGTTCTCGTATTTGTATATATTCGCTAACTCTGGAAGGAGATCAATATATCTTCCCATTTATTAGTAACATTTACAAGATTTATTTTGGCTAAAAATGTCTGATTTTATTAATTTGGAATGCCAACCAGGATAAGAAGAGTATTAAGATAAGTTGAGATCCACATTCTTTGACCTGCGTTTAACAGTCAATTGAAATAAAAGCACTTTATGTTTTCAAAAGACGAATCTGTGTTTTTATTAAGTAAAGTAATCAAAATGGCTAACAATGGTAACACAAGAGGACCGAATGAATTTTTTTTATTCATATGCATATACACATGTACACACACACACACACACACACACACACACACACACACACACACACACACACACACACACACACACACACACACACACACACACACACACACACACACACACACACACACACACACACACACACACACACACACACACACACACACACACACACACACACATACACACACACACACACACACACACACAAACACACACACACACACATATATATATATATATATATATATATATATATATATATATAAACTGACAGAACACACACACATATATATATATATATATATATATATATATATATATTTATATATATACATTATATACATATATATATATACTTGCTACACGAGTATTGTTCATATGACATGTACTCGTATTAAGGAGTTTCTATGAATTACAACCTTAAACAGGCCGATTGGAGACATTTCAATCCATAACGAACTCGGTAATAGAAAAAAAATCGAAACTCAATCAAAAGATTGAAGAGAAGAAAAAGATTTCCAGAGTTTTTTCTTACACGAGTGGCGCAATGACAGATAAACTTCTTCAATAAGGTCACAAAATCCAAAACTTTTTCTTCTTTTTTTGTCTAAAACCAAACTAATTGATATCTAATAGGTATTCAGACGTCCCATTTGCTCTAAATCTACCAATCAACTGAAAGATATAATCTGCCAATGGCGAGGATAGAATCAATAAAGTACGATTCCGTGTTCCACCTGTGAATGGATAAACGCGAACGAAACGTAACGAAACCAAACGTTCATAACTGGAAAACAAATCGAGTCCAGCAGTTCCGCGGACGCGTTTCATGCTTGATTTGTCCTTCCTTTGGATATCGTTCGCAAAATATGAAGTTAAAACAAGGAATCTCTCTCGGTAATCCACACAGATTCAATTAATTATCATCGAATGTTCTTATTAGTTCCAATGGTAAGGTTAATTGCTCAGCGTAGAGTAGGATAAGGAAATGTTACGTTCATACCGTCCAGGGTTGATTATTTTCGGAATATCGTCTAGTGTCCAAGTGTAGTAAATGTCAGATCTATTTCCATTCACTAACACGAGCCGTTTATCAACTTTTGTTCATGCTTGTTCAACCCGTTCTACTTCTGTTTCATTATAACACGTAACCGATTTTGTGATTTATTTTACTCTCATACTTATTGCGACCTCTTCCCATCTTTTAATGTTATTTCATCACAGACGTCTCTTGCGTTCTCTATGCTCTTCCTAGGAACAGCATGTGTAGGAGAAAAAGAACAGAAAAAATATGGTGGAGGGACATCATAAAGAGGTCTGCAGGAATTATGTGACAAGAGCTTGTGATAATCATGCGAGTCTTGCATTTCTATATTCTAATTTGTTATGTATCGAAAGTTTTTCTGTCAGTGTCGGGGTACTTTAGATGGTGAACGGACAATACCCCCAAAGGACAAAAACCCAATCAGTGAACAGGTTAGTTTAGGTTAGGTTAGGTTAGGTTAGGTTAGGTTAGGTTAGGTTAGGTTAGGTTAGGTTAGGTTAGGTTAGGTTAGGTTAGGTTAGGTTAGGTTAGGTTAGGTTAGGTTAGGTTAGGTTAGGTTAGGTTAGTTAGGTTAGGTTAGGTTAGGTTAGGTTAAGTTTGGTTAGGTTAGGTTATGTCCTCCCCCCAACTTTCCTATTGGGATTTTGTCTGGTATGCAGATTGGGGTTTTGTCCGTTAGGTTGTTCATCTTGTCTTCATTTCACATTGTACACTATATTAACTTATTGTTAGAGCTTTGAAAAGACATTTGTTCAACATTGGTCCGTGATATTATCTACACGTATACAGAATGCACATTTTCTTTCTGTGTTTCACAGAAAACGCTTTCCAACGCTTGAGGACATGCTCCACCTTGTGGATCTAACTAGTTGTTTCATGAATGTCAATTAAACTCTTGTTTTGGCTTGCAGGAACAACCGACCTAAGCCTCCTGTAACCAGATTGATGACATTACATCGTTTAATTCTGCCTAATTGATATCCCAGATGCGTTGACGCACGGGGATTTGTGCTTTTGATGTCAAAATAACAGTTGGCATCAATTTGACTCATTTTCTCCTCATTTGTGTGCTCGACAACACTGCACAGGCTGGCCGGGGGCGAGTATATAACTTAATGTTTTTATTTCAAACAAATATCATTTCCCTAAACACACAGTGAAGAAGCCCTATCCTTCTTTGATATCTTTAGTACCAAGTGTATTTAATAATAGTGTTGCCTGAGATTTCAATCGGAAAAGAAACTTAAATGTATCCACTAAAAATCTAAAGTATGCACAGCTCTTTTTTTTTCTATCTTGGAAGTAAACTATGCTTTGCACAGGAAAGAATATGGTAGCTACTAATACACATGTATAAAATATATTCATACATGCGCGTGCGCGCGCATGTTTGTGTGTTTGTGTTGTGTGTGTGCGTGTGTATGTGTGTGTGGGGGGGGTGTATGTGTGTGTGATTGAGTGAGTGTGCAAAATGTCTACTGATGTGCAGAAAATGACAGAAAGTAAATAGAACAATTGGACTTCACATATTGGAAACTTTTTTTGCATGAAAATATATATCAATATTAAGAAAGAATTCAAAAGAGAAAAGTGATGCCATCGAAACAACAACGATGTTTACGCTTTAAGGAAAAAAACTATGCAAGTAGTGTATACCCCTTTAAGTAAAGAAAATACTACGACTTATTAGTCAAGCTTTAAGAAAATATGTACATCAACAAACATGTAGAAATAAACGTAGAACGAGGGAAAATAAACGATAACATATGAAAAAAGGAAAGAAACAGAGGGGAATAGTAATAAACAGATAACAAAACGGGCAGTCTAGTGTAGGTTGCGTGCCGGGTGATGATAGTGTCGACGTTTACAATGGCATCTGCGTTGTATACACGTCAGTTTGCATCACGGGAAGAGTATAGTAAATGTACGTGTTTTAAATGTATATGTGTATATCTATGTGTGCGTATAAGTATGTGTGCGTATATGTATATCTATATATGTATGTGTATATGTATATGAACATGTATATACAGATGTGTTTTGACAGTATTGTACAGAAATACATGGAAATTAATTTGCATGGAAACCACTGGTATATGAGAAACGTAGGCCCAACGTTTTCGTCTATTTAAGACATCTTCAGGGAATGAAGATGTCTTAAATAGACGAAAACGTTCGGAATACGTTTTTCATTTATCAGTGGTTTTTCTGCAAGATACACACACACACACACACACACACGCACGCAAACACACACACACACACACACACACACACACACACACACACACACACACACACACACACACACACACACACACACACACACACACACACACACACACACACACACACACACACACACACACACACACACACACACACACACACACACACACACACACACACACACACACACACACATATATATATATATATATATATATATATATATACATAAACATATACATATACATATATATATATACATATAGATATACATATACATATACATATACATATACATATACATATACATATACATATACATATACATATACATATACATATACATATACATATACATATACATATACATATACATATACACATACATAATAAAAATCAAATAGCGTGCCGTACAGATACATAATTCCACATTTTTCAAACCTGCTGTTCATTATGTTTCCGGTAACAATCCATAGATGTGTAGTTGCAAATCACATACTGGACATGCTCCCCAATAAAGTAGGAGCTTAGGCATTTGACTTCCTCACACCTGGCGCGGAATAGGCAATTTACTCAGCTGGATTATGACAAATACCTGATATAATATGTGTACTGGTATATAGGGGGACATAAAGTACGTGTACATATCATTGCAAGGGAGGCATCGTTTGTGTGTTTGTGCATGTATTTTACAACGTACAAATGACTCGTTTTCATATGTATGATTGTAATCTATATATACAAGTATACATGTGTATGCATATACCGAAGCATCGAGGATTTGCTCATTCAAGAAGTGATGGAAGCGGGATGAATCACCAAAGGCACAGTTCCCTTGGTTTAGAGCCAATAGCGCGATCAATGCTCAGAGTTAATCAGAATGCTCGACCCCATCCTAAGACGGGGCCCTGAGGGGCCGGTACCTTGTCTCTGGGACGGGCCCAACCCTCAGCCTTTTAAAACATTTTTACTTCATTCCGTCTCCTACACTTGATTTATATATATGCATACATATATATACATATACATATATATATATATGCATATATATATATATATATATATATATATATATATATATATATATATATATATATATATTTATATATATATATTTCACTGGATCTTGACCCTCAGGTAGATTCTGGTCCGCCAACAGTAATCCTCTCCATGCCCTTCGGTCCTGTGCTGCTTCCATTCAGGTTGCTTTATTTATTCATCCTCTGTCTATCTCTGCATCTAGACCGTCCATCCATCTCATTCGAGGTCTCCCTGTGGGTCATCTTCGAGGAATTCTGCCCATCATAAATATAAATACATATATATATATATATATATATATATATAGATATATATATATATATATATATATATATATATATATATGTATATATATATGTATATATATATATATATATATATATATATATATATATATATATATATATATATATATATATATTATGTTGAGGAGAACACCAAAACAGCTCCTACACTCCCATGTCTACAAGCCAATGACATTTCAATAAATCCAGGCTCTCACATATGCGCACACATTTCTCCAATGAAACAACTAACATTTACGAGCCCACTCACTCGCCAGGGCTAAACACTACGGTAAAAGCTGAACCTGATAACTGTGCACTTACCACCAATCGAATTTACCTTAACATAATTTTACCGTAAACGTACTCCAAATAAGCATCAACTTTATCACAAACAAATATTCAGGCCTGCAGCAAATCTTACATGAACGCAATATATACATACCACTTGTTGAAGAAACTAAATCCTCATCAATCAAAGACTAAACTATCAATCCTTCACAGACTGCTTTGCAGTGAAAAAAATATTAGACACATAAAAGTAGACCTGAAACACGTGTAACAAAAAACATAAACTTCTCCAACAAAAATAAAGAAAATATCATTAATAAACTGGAGAAGAAGTAAATAATATTCAAGATCATACAAAGAAAACAGCATAAACATCAAATGGATCTACATACAACCTACCGCACCAATATTCCCAGGGTTACAAATCCAATATCAAATCAATTACGTAACAGTTTACATTCTCAGGATACAAGTATACCTGAGCGTTCCACCACATCTAGCTAAACACATAACCAGCAGACCATGTTACATTCCAACTACCCAATTTGATCATATTAAACTTTCGTTAAATCCTTTCATGGTGACTCCACCACTACAACCAACAAAATATCTATCTAAATAGGG
>NC_134811.1:5727078-5732078 GCF_046742065.1 Oratosquilla oratoria
GTTCAGTTCAAAGATAATAAAAGGTTATAGTCTTCGCTTACGACCGAATATATTTTATTTCCAACTGGCGTCTCCCTCCTCGATTTTTTTTTCTTACTTTCTCCAAATTTTATTTGTGTTACCTTTTCTATTGAGTTATATTGATACGTGTAACTTTTCTCCACAAATTCTATCAAAATTAAAACGATCATCATTTGCTCGCAGCAACGCGCGGGTAATTTGGCTAATATATATATGTGTATTTATGTGTATATATACATATATATGTATATGTATATATATATATATTTATGTATATATAGATATATATGTATATATAAATACATATATATGTATAAATATATATATATGTATGTATATATATATATATATTTATATATATATATGTATATATAAATATATATATATTTATATAATGTATATATATGTATATATATATATCTACATATATATGCATATATATAAATGTGCATATATATATATATATATATATATATATATACATATACACTCAATACGTAGACGGTAAAGTCTTTCAATTATTACATCTTCAGACAAACTGTACATAGATATAGAAAAGAAGAGCAGCTTATAGATACACTTCACAGCAAGGAAGGTGAAAATGACCCAGATTCCCTCCCGTCTCTAGCATTCTCCCCTTATTAGTCTGGGGGGAATGGTCTCATAACTAAATCTGTTAATATTTTGTCACATTTGAAATGTTCATGACAAAATATAAACAGATTTAGTTATGAGACTATTCCCCTCCAGTAATACGGGAGGGTGGATAGAGAGGAGGGGAGTCTTGGTTAGGTCCCCCCCTTCATGTAACTTGCCTTGCTGTCAAGTGTGTTTATAAGCTGTTTATCTATACATATGTACAGATTATCTGAAAATGTATTATAAGAAAGATCTTGCCGTTGGCGATTTAGATTTCTCTTGTGTTTTTTTTCGCATATGTACCCCACGGTGAAGTGAGGTTTCTGAATATATATATATATATATATATATATATATATAAATATATATATATACACATACATATATATATACATACATATATATATACATATATGTTTACACGAACATATATATATATATATATATATGTTTATACGAACACACACACACACATATATATATATATATATATATATATATAAATATATATATATATGTTTATACGAACAAATATATATATACATATAAATATATATATATATATATATATATATATACACATATATATACATATACATATATATATATATATATATATATATACACATATATAAATGACGGCATATATGGCCAAGATATTTTCTCGCATATAATCTTCATTGAATGTGATGGTAAATTAAAAAAAATTAATACCGGACTTTAGATTACCTCTCTTACTACAATTTTATTCTCTCTTGTAGATGTGTAGGTGGCTTCTTCCTAGGTTACCGGTGTAGACAAATAAGAACTTTAGATCCTTGACACTTCATGGGCGTAGATTGTTGTTCTATTCTCAGTAATAGAGGTCTGAATGAGTGTGGCAGGCTACAAAGGCCGAATTTAAGGACCTTTGTCACCTTTTGCCTCACCCTTCCTTGCTTAGTAATTGCTTGATTTCGGGTGCCGAGGCCTTTGCATGTCGGAGAGAGCTTCCAGGTTTAAATAATTTGTGTTGAGCTTTAACTCTAGATACTTTGTCTTCAGGGTTTCCAGGACCGGGAGACAGCGTACGTCGATGAATGTTGTGGTGGCTTGCATTATCTTCTAGCGTTTTACTCGAAGATGGTTTTATCTATCTCCTGAAGCAAAATAAGTAAGGCGTTTGCTCAGTCTCAATGTCAATATACTGGAATGAGTTGGAGGAGGGCTTCGCAGTTCCAGCGTGTGCTGGCAAACCTATAAAGTATACGAATCTGTCGGGATTTTTTAAATTTTCTTTGGGTCTGTTTCTGAGTAACAGGTGGCTGGTCTTCATACTCTTGCAATAAATTACAAGATCCCCAGACTTGCGGATTCTTTCATGTTTTTTTTCTCACTATTTAACTTATTATTCTTTCCTCTTCTTTGTAAGACGTCGAGAAGAACGCTTTACCGAAAGTTTGATATTCTCTCTTTTTTGTATGGAATGTTTATCAACGTGGTGCTTTTGGTACGTGATTTCCTTTGCCTATCGATACCATGTTTGCTGGCTGAAGCCATAGTTTATAAGTACTTGAGTGGATCATTCTACTTTGTTTGCTCAGGGTGGGAACATGCAGGAATAAACTAGGATTAAGACTCTTTACCCACCTTATAAAACTTCCCGTCAAACATACATCTAGATTTATGAGTTATAACTCTATCCCAATCATTGGCATGATATTGATTTTAGTTTTGATTTAAAATGGTGAGTTATAACTCTATCCCAATCATTGGCATGATATTGATTTTAGTTTTGATTTAAAATGGTAGAACCTGATTGACCACCTTCTATATCCATCTTATAAAACTTTGTCAAACATATATCTAGATTTATGGGTTATAACTCTATCCCAATTATTGGCATGATATTGATTCTAGTTGTGATTGAAAATGGTAGAACCTGATTGACCACCTTCTTTATCCACCTTATAAAAATTTCAGTCAAACATACATCTAGATTTATGTTGATTGACCACCTTCTTTATCCACCTTATAAAAATTTCAGTCAAACATACATCTAGATTTATGTGTTATAACTCTATCCCAATCATTGGCATGATATTGATTCTAGTTGTGATTGAAAATGGTAGAACCTAATCGACCACCTTCTTTATCCACCTTATAAAAACTTTCAGTTAAACATGCATCCAGATTTACTGTATCCCAATCAGTGGCATGATACTGATTCTAGTTGTGATTGAAAATGGTAGAACCTGATTTACCACCTTTTTTTTATCCACCTCATAAAAATTTCAGTCAAACATGCATCTAGATTTATGTGTTATAACTCTATCCCAATCATTGGCATGATATTGATTCTAGTTGGGTGGTGGATGGGAATGAAATGGGTGGGAATGGGTGCTTGCCTTGGCGCGCTACCTTATTTATAATGAGGGTAGAGGTCCCTGATATATAGATAAATGAATAAGGAAAAAATGCATCGGTTCCTGTTTTTGCTGGACATTCTTCCATAGTTAAAGAATAAGGAACATAAAAAAATCATCTTTTTGATTCTAGAAAAACTAAAAGTAAACAACGAGTGGGTAAAATATCTTTTATCACTGTTTTGACTAAATGCTGCATTATTTTAGAAAATGAGGTTCATAGAATTTGATTTCACATATATACTATTACCTGAAGCAACGATTTTCTTGTTTTAAAAGCATTATGGTTTACCCCACGCATCCTAATTAGCGTAATTTTAGTACGAACCAGGAGTTGATGTAATGCATTAACACATCAAATGAACTCCAAGAATTCTTCCAAAATATAGAAATATTGTCTAATTATTTAAACCAGTACCTGACTTTGTGTTCACTCCTGAGTCAATTTGGTTTTAGGTTTATTTATCTATTTATTTATACTTTTTTTGTGTGTGTGTAGGTGATACTGAAAAAATTGTATCGTTCAACACTCAAGCTTTTGACAATACAATCCATCTTGAATAAAAAAAAAAAAAAAACTCGTCCTAATCACATTAAAACATTTCATGATAAAAACACCTTGCAAGGAAAAATTATTTGGAACCTCACATAAACAGTTAAAGGAACTTACAGGAACTTTTATACAGATAATATTTTTTTCTTAAAAAGATTGATAATAAGGATACATCTTCCACAAAAATTAACACGATATAAATCAAGACTCTGAACTTTGATAATGATATTCTGTGAAATATTCGTATGGATATAAGACCTTGCCTATGAAAGACCTTCAGGTAGGAATACGGCCAAATTTTCTTGCCCATACATAATTGTTTTTTTATGTTCTGCCAATCTAGTGTTCATGTCTCTCCCGGTTTGACCCAAGTACACCAAATCATAATCTTGGCAGGGCAAACAAAAAACACCGGGTGACTCTACTTCCTTCAGTTTTTGTTGAATGTTCACATTTTGCAGAACATAAGAGGTCTATTAGGTATGGGCAAGAAAATTCGGCCGTATTTCTTCATGTCAAAGATAAGAATCATTCTCTCGATTAGGCTAAGGCCAGATTAGTGTTCAAGTCCCACTGCGGTTTTAAAAGAAAAATAATTGAATCAGCATTAATTGAGGAATGTCCCAACATTAACATTTCTAAAAGGCAGTGGATTCCCGAAATTATTTCTCGTGCAGTGGTGAGTAGGCTCGTACGAAGCTTACAACCCCTCACCCTCACCCTCACCCTCATCCGCCACCCCATTTTACCCCGTGTCTGAGTAATGCCATCAGTCCACGTTCCCTCTCTTTTCTGTGTTTCCGTAGCTTATAAGTCCCATTTGTCCTCTGTCTTATGTACTTTCCTGAAGTGGGCTACAGTTGATAGCCGAAATATAGAATCTTTTTTCATTCGAAGTTTATTTTCTCCGACTGTGGGTTTCTTGTGATATATATATATATATATATATATATATATATATACATATATATATATTTATATGTATATATTTATATATATATACATATATATACATATACATATATATGTATATATATATACATATATATAGATATAGATATACATATATATATATATATATATATATATATATATATATATATCATTAAAAGAGAAATGGCATAATACAAGGTCATATCAGTAGAAAACTATAAGAATAGAACTACGCCAGTTTATTTTTTGAGGCCATTTCTAGCGCCACAGCTCCTGAATTCTGTCAGTCCACGCCTAATATGCGTGTGGTTCTCTTGCATAGTGTATAGGAACAAGAAAACAGTATTATTGGATGTAAAGTGAACTTTGAGGAAGGTGCGCTCACTACGTTGTCGACAGGATGAAACACAGCTTAAAAGAATATGTTTGACTTTCATAGGTTAGAATTT
>NC_134811.1:5739578-5742078 GCF_046742065.1 Oratosquilla oratoria
CTGGATTTCTAGTTTCTAACAATTCGATTTCTTGCCTTACCTCTTTCGTACCGTTCGTGATATTTCCTATCAACTCCCTAAAGTTTTCGTTATTTGATTAAATCTCTGCTTTCCAGTTTCTTTTTCTGTTATATTATTTCCATCTTCGAAACTAGGAAAATTTATTTCAGGTAAGATGAAAATTCCATTCCTATTCCCCACGTCTGCCATTGTTTATCTCCAAATCTGCGTGTATGTGTGTGTGTGTGTGTGTGTGTGTGTGTGTGTGTGTGTGTGTGTGTGTGTGTGTGTGTGTGTGTGTGTGTGTGTGTGTGTGTGTGTGTGTGTGTGTGTGTGTGTGTGTGTGTGTGTGTGTGTGTGTGTGTGTGTGTGTGTGTGTGTGTGTGTGTGTGTGTGTGTGTGTGTGTGTGTGTGTGTGTGTGTGTGTGTGTGTGTGTGTGTGTGTGTGTGTGTGTGTGTGTGTGTGTGTGTGTGTGTGTGTGTGTGTGTGTGTGTGTGTGTGTGTGTATGTGTGTGTGTATTCATCCATTATTAAAAATCATGTATGTCTGTCTCAAGAGGCGTCGGAGACATAGGAACCTACGGATAGAGAGAAAGAGAGACATTATAAAGGAAGGAGAAATGGAAAATAAATCTCGTGAACTGTATGACAGGGTGGAACCTCAATCGACTTTGTGTGTGTGTGTATGTGTGTGTGTGTGTGTGTGTGTGTGTGTGTGTGTGTGTGTGTGTGTGTGTGTGTGTGTGTGTGTGTGTGTGTGTGTGTGTGTGTGTGTGTGTGTGTGTGTGTGTGTGTGTGTGTGTGTGTGTGTCTGTGTGTGTGTAAGTATGTGAGCTTTTGTGCTTGTCGGCCTGTGTAATACTATCTGTCTGTTTTTGTGTTTCTGTGTTTGAGTGTTTCTATGTCTATATGTTCATGTCTGATTGCGTCTTTATCAATGTCTGGGTTTAAGTCATAGTCAATTTCTATGTCCGCATCTGCATCTCTCTTGTACGTTGCATTTAAAGTGACTCAGTGGGTAAAGTAAATCTTACTCATTACTAACAATTTCATCCTACTAATAAATCAAACTGACAGCATTACGAAGTAGCAAGAAGAACTAAAACGGGGAAGAGAGCCAGGGATTTAAGTTTAGAATATTGTATAACTGTGTTCTCTTGACATGACGAGCTGTGCTTGTTTAGTTTATTCAAAATTCATGATTTCGCGGCTGCGAGGTGGAGGTACTTGGACAGAAATGTCACAGTGCTTGATTCGCGCAGTCTTGTTTAGTTATATTTGCATATATAATTGCAAGAATTTGCATTGGACAGATCCGTCCTCATGAGAGATTCTTCTGCAAATTTCATAAATGTTGTCATCATTGGCTTTACTATTGTTATCACTCTTCCTTCTTCCATGATTACTGGTTTTATGATTTTACGAATGTTTCTGACGATATTATACACATTCCAGCCTTTAGCGCTATTGTTTTTATAATTAATACTACCATAGCTATCATTAACATCATTTGTTTCTCCATCTACTCCTTCTACTCTTTCGTTTTCTTTTTCATTTCGTTTTCTTTCTTCGCTTCCTTCTCCACTGATTACTGGTTTTATTATTTTACGGATGTTTGTGTCGATATTATTCACAACCCTGTCTTTAGCACTACTGTTTTTATTATTACCATCACCATAGCTACCATCAAAAACATTTCTCCTCCACATACTCCTTCTACACTTTCGTTTTCTCTTTCTTTTCGTTTTATTTCTTTCTCCTCTCTCTTCTCCTCTCTTATTTTCAGTAGTTTAGGCAAACGAAAATGTGTCACTTTTTACGTAAGGGATTAAGAGTTACATAAATAGATTATCATATTTTGCTTCCGTTTATATTATATTTTGCTCCTGCTGTTGTCTCTGCCAGGTGGAACAGAAACTCTTAACTCTAGTTGTATTTACTTACATACAACTTATAATGATAATAAATCTTGACAATGAAATGCTTTTCATCTGAGGATAAGATTCTTGAATTTCTGCACCTTTAGTCACAACTTGTTTTGTTTCATTCATTATTATTTCTAAGGCTTCTTTGCAGTGAGGAACAACGCTTGATGTAACAGTTTAGTGAACGCTGAAACGACTAGCTGCTTTAAGAGTATATTAGATAACTTTATGGATAGATATTAGAGGTATAATGGAAATAGAACTGCCTAGTGTAGGCCTTATAGTCGTTTGCGGTCTCCTCCATTTTTATATTCTTATTATAATTTCGTATCTGGATAACATCAGACAATTCTTTTCAGCTGAGGGAAAGACACAGTTCATAAGCCCAGTCCCAATCGTATTGAGAACCAGCTACTCAACCAAACAGAAACCGATATAAGTTAATGGTTCTTCGATTCCTTTATTCATTTGAGTGATTTATGTGTTATATCTACGAACCAGAATCACGCAGTGCTTTCACGTGACTAGAAAATAACCTACATTTTAGAAAGAATATTGCCAACTAATTTATTTC
>NC_134811.1:5747078-5754578 GCF_046742065.1 Oratosquilla oratoria
ATTAGAGCTTCTGTTACTGGTTTTTGTCTTTCATGCAGAAATTAGATATATTTCATACGCATAATTGGTGTCTTATTTTTTTCTTTTTTGTCAGTCTGTCCGCATGTTTGTCCAAATGTCATTCTGTCTACTGAATCCTCAATGCCATCCTCTGTCCGTCAATGTATTTTTCATCTCTCTCTCTGTCCATTTCTGTTTTTGTTTACATCTCTTTCTCCCCAACTCCACCGTCTATCTCTCTCTTTTTACCCCCCTCTCTCTCTCTCTCTCTCTCTCTCTCTCTCTCTCTCTCTCTCTCTCTCTCTCTCTCTCTCTCTCTCTCTCTCTCACACACACACACACACACACACACACACACACACACACACACACACACACACACACACACACACACACACACACACACACACACACACACACACACACACACACACACACACACACACACACACACACACGCACACACACACACACACACAACACACACACACACACACACACACACACACACACACACACACACACACACACACACACACACACACACACACACACACACACACACACACACACACACACACCCCGACTCGGTGGCGCGGTTGGCAGAACGATGAACTACTAGCATGGTGGTGCGCGTAGTGCTTGGTTCGAATCCTGCCCAGGGCCGAAATTAATTTCGGTACAGCTGGGCGAGGAGTTGGAGGTGTGTGTGTGTGTAAGGTCATAGCATTACCCATAGATCGGACCTACGAGCTCTGAGCTCTCTTCCAGGAGGGAAATAGCTGTCGATCACGAGTCCAACACGTGATCCAAAGACCAAGTGAAAAATACAGACACACACACACACACACACGCACGCACACGCACACACACACACACACACACACACACACACACACACACACACACACACACACACACACACACACACACACACACACACACACACACACACACACACACACACACACACACACACACATAACTTAATCTTACAATATCTATTTTTCATGCTCAATCACATACACTTAAACCATCGTTCCATCGATATGTTAGATTCTATCACGACCTTATTTCATACATAAAAATAATTTAATATATCAACTTCTTCCACGCTGTGATGTTCACGCCCATCTTCTTAAGCCCCACCCACTATCCTCTCCCCCTTTCTCTCTTGACTTTGGGTCTTGATAGATACTCTCCGGCCACCGACTCTCCACGCTGATATTGGTCTCTTTATGGGGCACCTTTCATCGGAGATGGGAGCCTCTGGCATCAAGAATGGGCCTTGCACTGTGGCCCCTGGCACTGTAAGTAGTCTCTGGTAATGAAAGAATCCTCCCCTTTCTCCTGGCAAAAGTAGAGCTCCATTCCCTTCCTTCTCTTCCGGAAGTAAAAGTGGGACCCGAACTGTGATTGGGCCCAGGGGATGAATGTGACCCTGGCATTGAAAATAGTTCCTGGCACTGCAAGTGTCCGTGGCACTGAGAGTGGTTTTGGTAATGAAATTGGACGTGGCAGAAGTGATACGATTAAAAAAGAAGAAAAAAATGGCAGCATTAAAAGTTATGCTGACAATGAAATTGCTCGTGGCACTGAAAGTGGTGGTGGCACTTAAGGTGGTCGAGGCACTGAGAGTGGTCGAGGCACTGAAAGTGGCCCTCCGGCACTGAAAGTGGCCCCGGCACTGAAAATGGTCGTGGCACTGAAAGTGGCCCCAGCACTGAAAATGGTCGTGGCACTGAAACTAGCCCCCTAGCACTGAAAGTGGACCCCCGGTACTGAAAATGGCCGTGGCACTGAAACTAGTCCCCCAGCACTGAAAGTAGACCCCCTGACACTGAAAGTGGACCCCCGGCACTGAAAGTGGCCCCCCGGCACTGAAAATGGTCGTGGCACTGAAAGTGGTCCCCCGGCTCTGAAAGTGGACCTGACACTGCAAGTTGGCCTGGAACGTGAGATGCCTATGCGGTCTTCGCGTCTGAGGGACGATGTGTCCGGTGGCGATTAGGCTGAGGTGTTGCTTCTGATGAATTGTCCCACATCGGCGGATGTAGTGATTGGATCGTGCAGCCGTTGATGAAGGAGGGGAAGGACGGATTGGGCGAGGGATTGAGGGAACTGGTGATGGATTGGGGGTTGAGAGGGTTGCCGGGAGGGATGGAGAGTAACTGATGTCTGTGTTGGGGCTGGGGAGAGGGAAATGGAGTTGGTGAAGTGGAATAGTTGGGGGAAATGGAGACGAGGACATAAATTATCTTTATTCATTAGATACCTGCGTTGATCAGGGTATGATTGATTTAAACTTTAAAGTTATGTTTACCTTTTTGATCTCGGTTCAAGTTGTCGGTTATTTTGATTTTGAAACTTTGAACTTTGAAATGGAGACGAGGACATAGATTATCTTTATTCATCAGATACCTACGTTGACCAGGGTATAATTGATTTCAACTCTAAAGTTATGTTTACCTTTTTGACCTCGGTTCAAGTTGTTGATTGTTTTGAACTTGGTCATTATTTAGGGTAACTCTTTGGTTAACCACTTAGCTAGCTTGTGGTAGTTCTTCGATAACGAAGATGACGTACTTATCCCCTGAATGATGATTAGTAAAAGGATTAGAATTGTAGTTACAATAAAAACAATAATAGCAGTAATAAACAGCAGTATAAACATTAATCATGGTTTAATGGTTATTCCATCTTTGGTATAGTAGTTTTGATATCAGTTAATCACTATAGCGTATACCGGCTACTGGTAGTATAGGGTATACTTTATATTCCCTCCACCAAACCCAGAGAGACAAGCCTGATGCCAAGGACTCCCCCAGCAACCACGAACGTGTTGGTGTTTGCGCCAAATCTAATTCAGAAAGTTTGGTTCCTGACGAAGGTGGTCTCGATGAATGACCACAGAGTTTCGTCTCTCGGGGTCATAATTAAAGTAATTAGTGGCGGTGGTGGTGGTGGTGGTGGAGGAGAAGGAGGAGGGGGAGCTGATGAACCAACTTGGATGAAAGACGAGGAGGAGGAGGAGGAGGAGGAAGTGTCAATCTTGAGGTGAATAACGGAGCCGATAGCATCAATGACCCTCAAGATAGGGAAGAAACTAGATGTAATCGAAGAAGTCGATCATTGTTTGTATGATTTATCTCTCTCAATTAACACATTCGACGCGACGATTTCTCATCAAATTTTGATTGGACTGACACAATAGTTTTATTCAATTTTTATGAAGAAAATAATTGGTTTTAGAGAGATGATAAAAAGGAAGTGCCACGTATTGGGGAAGAAATTGTATATCATAGGCCAGGAGTGGGCAGCCTTTTTAAGTGTGGGTGCTAAAATCAGCAAAAAATTTTAAGCACAATTTTTCTCTCGTATCAACAGAGTGAAATCAGAGGCCTACATATAGGTACAGGCTCATTCCTTCACTTTATTTACATCCTATGGCCCTAATTAAATTACCAGCGGAGCATACGGTTACCAATCATCATACAAAAGGAGTTTATCAATTATGTATTTTAAGGTGAGGTCTGGGTTTGGGGTGCCGGTAAAAAAGCAGAACTGGGCGCGTTCCTTGGCGCGTTACTAGTTGAGTTACTCGGTGTCCTGGTTAGTATGAATTTGCTCCGGACACCAAGGAACGCATCTAGTAACGCACCGAGGAGCGCGCCCAGCTCTGGTAAAAAAGTCTTTAGTGAATAGAGCTCTCGCTATTGTGGTGGTGGCATAGCCTTGAAGAACAGAGTCTGAAAACAAAACAAAAATAAGTACGACTGAGTACTGCTAGGTATGAAGAAATTTGTACTAGATCTAGTACTTTATCAGTAACAAACTACACTTCTATCGAGGACGCTATCGGATTAAAGAGGTGGTAAATAGATAAAACGGGCTCACCCTCGATACTGAGAGAGTGTCACAGGAATGACTGTAAAAGACGTGATGACCCTCAGTAAATAATTGAATTGCCTGGTCACCAGCAGATAGAAAAGAGATGACCCAACAGCGAAGTGGGGTTGATAAGAAGAACAATTACATCATATTAATTTCCTTTTAATCGAATTATGAGCGGGAGAAGTCCACCCAAGTGCCATGGCTGTTAATATGAAATGTGATTGATATGTGGTAATTAGTGATATAACACCAATTGGCTAATTGATTGCACCTTCAGAAGCGATACCAGGAATGAGAGGCTTATTAGTGATTAAGATAAGAGGTATGGGTGGTATAGATGTAATTTCCTAGTTCAATTAGTCTTGTGTAAGCCGTCTAAAGGAAAAACATCAGAGTATAGACCAAAGTGTCATGTTTGATTATACTCATGATGATAATGGTGATGATAATTATGATTATGATGATGATGATCATGGTAATGATACTATTAATAATGATGATCATAATGACAATACTAATTTTATTAGAAAAAAATATATATATGATGATTATGGTGATTGCATCACCACACACATTCATAAATACATATATATATACTCATGATGATAATGGTGATGATAATTATGATTACGATAATGATGATCATGGTAATGGTATTATTAATAATGATGATCATAATGATAATACTAATGATAATTACAAAAAACATATATATATGATGATTATGATGGTTGCATCACCACGCATATTTATACATACACATACCAAAAGACCCTTACCCTTTTTACAAAGGATTAGTTGAATGAGAATATTCACTCACCCTGCACACAACTCGCACATTCAAAAACACATTACTTGTCCCCCTTCCCTCTTTCCTCTTTGTGTATGAAAGGTCATTCCTTCCCCCCCCCCTCCCGGAACACTGCTCAGGTCAGAAGCAATGCAAAGAGACACAAAAACTCCTCTTGAGGTGGGTTTACTACCACTACTTGATGACATGGCCAATTCATCCCCCTCCTCCCTCACTCCTCACACAAAACCAGATATTGTAGAACAAGGAAGAAGAAATACAGACACTTCTCTTGTATTAGGACCACGCACCTCATTCTCTAGTTCGTTTCCATTTTAGTTAAACTGATAATAATGATTGAGGATGGTAATTGATTATTGATAGTGGTGATTGATGATTGATGATTGATGGTGATGCCTGATGATTGACGGTGATGATTGATGGTGACTGATAGAAATGTTAGATGTTGAGTATTAATAGTAATTATTGATGGTGATTATTGATTGTGATTATAGATGGTGATGGTTGACGATGATGATTAATGGTGATGATGATAATGATGATGATTGATGATGATAACAGTAATGATGGAGATGGTGATGATTGCAGCGTTGAATTGTTTCAACGCCATCTGTGGCATTCTTCTTAATATCCTTCTGCAGTGGAATCACATTACGTGTATATATATATATATATATATATATATATATATATATATATGTATACATATATATATATATATATATATATATATATATATATATATATATATGTATATACATATTATATATATATATGCGTGTGTGTATGTGTGTGTGTGTGCATGCATGCATGCTTGCATGCGCAATACGGGTGTGCATTTATGTTCACGTAGGTACTTTTTATACATGAAGTAATCAAACTCAATATGCAAGCGTGATAGTTATAATACACTTCTTATCAAAATATCACAGCAGGGTAATAGACGAAAAACCTCATGTAGGATTTCACAGAGCCGTGAGGCAAGGATTTCTAACTAAATAACCTAACTTTCCACATAAACTCCATGCTCCTGCGTAACTATATTAAATGATGTTTATCAGTTTAGGGGTTTATGTGGACGCTGCTGTGATACCAGTGTGTAAAGGGCAGCTGGTTTTGTTGTCATTTTGCATAAATATGCAAAAGGCGACACTGAGATGCGTTCGTGGACATGAAATGCCTCTAATGATGGAGTAATTGCTTTCACGGAAATAATTTATTCTTTTCTGCAAATAGACTGGGTCAAGTCTGGTGTATGGCAAAGCATCATGAATTCATTTCCAGCTGTACATTTTCTTCAGCTGAATAGAATCTTCAGTCATTAGCCAGAAGCAAATAACCAAAGAGGTCAATGGATCAAAAGGTTTAGTTTAGATCTCTTTCACAAGAATCCTTTCGTCAGCTAAATGGATTTTTTCTATGATAACTAGAGTCAAGACTAAAATGCATCATCGTAACGACAGCCCCAAAAGAACTAGTATGGAGGTCGGGAGAATTTTGATTGATTGATTGATTGATTGATTGATTGATTGATTGATTGATTGATTGATTGATTGATTGATTGATTGATTGATTGATTGATTTATCTATTTATTTATTTATTTATTTATTTATTTATTTATTTATTTATTTATTTATTTATTTATTTATTTATTTATTTATTTATTTATTTATTTATTTATTTATTTATTTATTTATTTATGTGGGTTTTTTTTTCCCAAACAAATTCATTCGGATCCTTTGTGGTAAAAAAAGACGACCTCAAAAGAACCATTCCTTAGGTCGAGATAAAATATTTTCTTTTATTTATTTATTTCCATTTCTTTTTTCAAAGACAAAATCAGTCGGATCCTTTGTGGTCAACAAAGACTGTTTCTCTGTACCGAATGACCTAGAAACGTATCGAAAGAAACCTTCATATTAATAATAAAAAAAGAAATTTATTTCAAGATACACCTAGCTACAGTCGATGTTATCACCTTTGCCAAAAGTACTCAGACCTCCAGAGGAACTAAGAGCCATTAGAAGGAAATAGGCAAGAACTGCTTTACTAATAGGGTGGTCAACGAATGGAACAGACTTAGTAATCATGTAATAAGCTCTGAAACTACCTGTTCTTTTAAGAAATGGTTAGACAACTTTATAGATGGGGATGACAGGTGGTAATGAACATGGAACTGCCTAGTTTAGGCTTCATGGTCTCTTGCAGTCTCCTTCATTTTTATAATCTTATGTTAACTCGAAGAAGGATCACCATTGTAAGAATCAGTAGTCACCAAATGTGTATCATTAAAGATAGCTTAAATCCTGCAATAGCTTTCAATGAACATTGAGTAAAAAAGAAAATATATTGAAGTAGCACATAATATATGTCAGCATTATTGTTTAACGTAATAGATAGAACCACTTCCTCACCAATAACAGCTGGAATGAAAATGGCAAGGTACTTTCCAGTGTAGAGAGCGTTTAAGAAATGAAATAAATATATTTTTGAAATTTTGAATAAAAGGAAAAGCACCTCCCAGCACGGAAGGGGACTGACGTGTTTTCTAATTAGCAAACGTTTGAGAATGAAAAGATGCATTTGATATGATATTCCACACCACATGTTCAAGAAGATAAATCTGAAGGGGGTAAATTCACTGCTTCGCTGCAGCAGGTCATATTCTCTCTCTCTCTCTCTCTCTCTCTCTCTCTCTCTCTCTCTCTCTCTCTCTCTCTCTCTCTCTCTCTCTCTCTCTCTCTCTCTCTCTCTCTCTCTCTCTCTCTCTCTCTCTCTCTCTCTCTCTCTCTCT
>NC_134811.1:5759578-5777078 GCF_046742065.1 Oratosquilla oratoria
CCTGAGGGAGAGTAGAATAAATATTTGATTCTTCAAAACGTGGCAAAAAGTTTAACTAAGATAGTCAAAGGTTCGTGACTCAGTAATGATCACGATTCAGTCTAATCTCGCGAACTCCTCCTATCAGGAGGCTAGAACTGTGCCCCTTACAGAGGACTTTGTAGCATGGATTTAAATAAACCATGCCCTTGGTCCAGCTCGCTGGTGGCAGAGATCGAACTGACGTCATCTTGGCCTCCGCCGCATGTAGCGACGCTCTAAGACTGCTCGGCGACCGGGCAAAGGCTGATGATGAAAGGCAAACACCATATAAAGTCACCTTTATCATAGACCACAAGAGAGGAGCATAACGCCAGGATGTACTTAGCTACGACCTAAATCGACGCCGTTCTTCTTTGTGCTTTGGGGACTGTTGGCGCTGTTAACTGACACTGCTGAGACTGGGACAGAAGTCATTCGAACGTCACCAATATAGCTCATGGAAGGGTGAAGAGATGTTTATGGCAGCAATCTGTTTATTCGAGAGATCTGCAGGAGTTTAATTGGTTTACTTGTTAGAGACAGCATCCCAGTTGCCGCTGCACAGTGAAAGCGTTATTGAATATTGTATATGTATATATATATATATATATATATATATATATACATATATATATATACATATATATACATATATATATATATATATATAAAATATAAATATATATGAATATAAGTATATATGTGTGCGTGTGTGTGTGTGTGTGTGTGTGTGTGTGTGTGTGTGTGTGTGTGTGTGTGTGTGTGTGTGTGTGTGTGTGTGTGTGTGTGTGTGTGTGTGTGTGTGTGTGTGTGTGTGTGTGTGTGTGTGTGTGTGTGTGTGTGTGTGTGTGTGTGTGTGTGTGTGTGTGTGTGTGTGTGTGTGTGTGTGTGTGTGTGTGTGTGTGTGTGTTTGTGTGTGCTCGTGTGTGCTCGTGTGTGTGTGTGTGTGTGTGTGTGTGTGTGTGATACTAATAATCATAATAACATCATTTGCAGAATTGATTCACAATTACTACAAAATTACAAATGGCATATGAATATGAACGACGTTTAATTCAGTACCTTTGATAAAGAACTTTTTGGATATGATTATGAAAGAGAAAATCAATCCGGTCATAGTTCTGAAAGTATAACCAATACAGCAGCAGTCGTGAAAGTTCAACTATTTCACTTGAAGTTACGTAAGTGATTCTTCTGGTCATAGTTTTAAAAGGTTAAACAAAGTAGCAAAACAAAGGAAATTACTGTCACTACTTTTGAGAGCTTTCCTGTTTAGAATGCAGTTATGTAAATATACCTTGGATATGCTAACCAACACGACTGCATTGTGTTTATGGAAGTTACAATATATTAGTTAGTATCAGCTGGTACTAACAAATAGACACTGTAGAGTAATTATTTATATTAACATGGATATTCTTCATCACAGGTGAAGCGTTGAATATTCACAACGTAATAACCCAACTTCTAACTTTATGCAAACAAACTCCAGCCCCAGAAGGTCTGAACCAATAAAGATATCTTGTGGCTAAGGTTCCGATCAGGGATAAATCAAATCGTTCGAGCGTTTGGCCAAAGAACCTAAAATATGATACTATGTCTTCTTTTTTTATTCTTTTCTTTTTGTACGCTCCCTCCTTAATGCCGGGAAAAAACCGAAACGCCTTCGATCTTCTCATCAATCAGGCTGTCGATTCGAGGGGAAGCACCCATATAACATATTCCAAAAAAGTATTGTTTACATCCGCAAAAAATAAAAAGTCGGCTGCCGATACAAGAAGAGACGAGAGAATAAAGATTACGAAGATTAGTAGACAGGGTTAAAAGATCTTGGAGGAAAACACATAGGCGGAATTGTTTCCAGGAGGGAAAGGTTTATGTAAATGTATCAACTTATGCTCTACAAGTACGTTGTATTAACATATCTGTTTGAGCTTATAAAAGGCGTTTTGTAGCTTGGAGGTAAGACTTTAAGCAAATCTGAATCTTCATCAATTAAGGATCCATTCTGTCCCTGGCTTATCCACACAGGAAATGCCGCTTGCCTAAAGAAAGAAAGAAAAAAACGTACTGTAATACTTCTTTGGGTCAAAGATTTCCTTAATCTAAAAATAAGGCACCAGACGTTGGTAAGATCATTATCCTTATATGTTGTTACATGGACTAAAAATAACACAGTAGAATTTAAAAGAAGAATTGAAAACACTATTTGGGTCACACAATCGCTACTAATTCTTATGTACCAGTAAGGGATTCTCCAGACTTAATAAAATTACCCGTCAAAAAAAAAAAAAAAAAAAAAAAAAAATCCCTGGACTAAACATAACCCAGTGGTCGCAGCGAGGTTAAGAGTGAGGAGGAACAAAACAGGGACAGGAAATTTTAGGGAAGGCGTGGCCCTCCCCTCTGGTCATTGTAGGAGAGAAAAGAGAAGGGTCCTGGGTCGCGGCGGGAAATATATTGCGGACATTACGGACGCTGTTAACGACGACGCGGGACAATGCTGCGATTCTAATGGCAGCGGCTTCTTCCGCAGTGCTTTTGCCGGAGACGGATGTAGAATACAGTGGGGTCTTACTCCCAGTCATTTCAATGTCGAAAGTGACAATGGGAATACGCGTATTTGCAAGCAGGAGTATATTTGTGTTTATATTGTGTTTAATTTATGCATGTATGTATATGGATGTACGTATATATGTATGTCTGTATGTTTGTATCTATATGTATATATACGCCCACCCACCCACGCATATACATACGTATATATATATATATATATATATATGTATATATTTATACATATATATATACATATATATATATATGTATATATATATATATATATATATGTGTGTGTGTGTGTGTGTGTGTGTGTGTGTGTGTGTGTGTGTGTGTGTGTGTGTGTGTATACACACATGTACATGCACCCATAAATACCTTTATATTCTTTGACCCAGATCTCTTAAAGTAGATCCACAGTTCCAAGGTAACCGGCAGGAACTACCGGGTTGGCCCACAGTTCATCCAGTCTATAAAGTATTATCTGTGTAAGGTTTAGCTAGAGAAATATAGAATAAGGTGATCGGTGTATTGTTGTGTCTGTGTATATGTATATATGCATGAATATATGTATGTATATTTGGATGCATGTATATATACATACACATTGTATGTACAGTATTTATGTATTTATGTATGATTGTATGTATGTACGTGTGTATGTATATATGTATGTATGTATGTATGTATGTATGTATGTATGTATGTATGTATGTATGTATGTATGTATGAATGTATGTATGTATGTATGTATGTATGTATGTATGTATGTATGTATGTATGTATGTATGTATATATGTATGTATGTATATATGTATGTATGTATGTATGTATGTATGTATGTATGTATGTATGTATGTATGTATGTATGTATGTATGTATGTATGTATGTATGTATGTATGTATGTATGTATGTATGTATGTATGTATGTATGTATGTATGTATGTATGTATGTATGTATGTATGTATGTATGGTATGTATGTATGTATGTATGTATGTATGTATGTATGTATGTATGTATGTATGTATGTATGTATGTATGTATGTATGTATGTATGTATGTATGTATGTATGCATGTATGTATGTATGTATGTATGTATGTATGTATGTATGTATGTATGTATGTATGTATGTATGTATGTATGTATGTATGTATGTATGTATGTATAGTAAATATATAAAATGTGTTTGTGTGTGTGTGTGTGTGGAGGGGGTGCTTGTGGCTTGTGTGTGTTTGTGTGCTTGTGTGTGTGTTGTTTTTATGTGTTTGTGTGCGTGCGTGTGCATGTGCTTATATAATCTAAACATGTTTCTATGAATGATAGATACGCACATACAATTGCTTATATATCTATTCAAAATATATAAAGCTGAACTACAAAAGTTCCCAACGAACCGATTCTTAATTCAATTTAGGTAAGAAGACAAATGTCGACAGCAATTGCTTCTTTTATTTACGGAACTATTTTTATTATAACCCACAATCAAGTTTACGGAGATGAAGATTAAAAATCCAGCTTTTAGAGGGTCTTACATAAGCAAGGCTGATGTAGTTCACCTGTGTCCAATGCAAAGAATTATTCAAGATCAAGTAGAGCGAAAGCACAGAAGTGAGTCAGTTTGTCCAAGGGTATCCTTGGATGGATGGATGGATGGATGGGAGGGCGTTGCAGAAGTTCTTCTGTCATGATCAGTTTTTTTTTTTTTTTTTTTTTACTTTTTTTTTTTTTTTTTTTTTTTTTTTTTTTTTGTGAACGTGTCCTTAGTGTCTGGTATGTGATCAAGTCCTAAAGAATTATGCAGTATACGTATCAAATGTATTGTTCGCTATATCTGCGGCGTGATCTCTTTGCCTTAGTGATGCCTCCTGATTTCATTAGTTATTGGTCAGATATTAATTAAAGTACGTCGCTATGACAAAGACGTTAAAGAAGACCAATTTCAGCTCAAATACAGCGACAAGCCCGTCAGCATAACAGGATCATCTGTGTTTAGCTAGAACAAAACCATTAACGTGAGATGGTGCATCGACGGAGGTAAAACGAATGAGAGATAAAGAGAGCGAAACTAAAAAAGAAGAGAGAGAGAGAGAGAGAGAGAGAAAGATACGCTCTTTATGGTTTTGACATAAAAAAGAGCAAGTGATGCAGGCGCGTTATTAAATCCACTTGAATCCAGCTTGATCAGTACAGTCCCGGTTATGTTCTTTTCCTAATTAAACTCCGACATGAATAAAATGTTTAATTAGTTTCATTAATTTAAGTAGATTCGTAAGCAGTTACGGTGTGGGGGTTTGTGTTCCAGATTTTTTTTTTTTTTTTTCTTCGCGTGAAATATTACTTTGTTTGATTATTCTCGGATGTCTCGCGTGAAATATTGTTTTGTTTGCTTATTCGTGGATGTTTCTTTACGTTCGAACTTTCTTTTTTATTCCGAGAAAAGCAAATCTCATTCAACGTTTCCAAGAATAGAGATGGGCAGAAACCATATCCAACAATCACTTCCATAAGAATTCGAACACCTCATTTTCTTCGTCCGGTTTTGGAAAAAAAAAAGTCTTTCACAATATATATTTAGAGGAAATCATCAATGAAATTATAATTTACTTTTGAACGAATGAAAGACATTTTTGCTGATTATCTATTTCTCTACATTTGTGGAATATCAATGTAATCATAAGCTCAATATAAATGTATATATACATATATATACATATATATATATATAATATATATATATGTATATATATATATGTATACATATATATACACATATATATATATATATATATATATATATATGTATATATATATATGTATATATATATATATACATACATATATATATATACACATATATATATATATATGTATATATATATATATATATATATATATATATATACAAAAGGCTCCCTCCCCCTTACACGGGAGGTAGCCCCCCCCAAAAAAAAAGACATAAAAAACACTCCCACCTATTCCATCCCTTACATACTCCACTCCCCTCTACCCTCTTCCCTCCCTCTTATCTTAGCACCTCCTGGATGACGGGTCATCCCTGCATCTTGTCCACTACTCTGGGCCAGAAGCAGTGCCGCAAGACACAGCACATCCACAGCAAAGCCGCTTCATTAAATTGTATATAGTACATCGAAATTAAAAAGCACCGTGGAAAAAATATACTCATACAATGGACCCAGCTACCTTCAAAATGAGACAGGCGCTCTAAATAAACAAAAAACGGATACTTTATTGCCTCTGGATTTGGATTTGGGGCCAGGTCAATAAGTTAACAAATAACGCTAGAGGGGAACAAGGGGAGGAAAGGGGAAGAGCGACCTGGAATACTTCTATATTCGATGACCCATAAACGTCTTTTTTTATACGTCATAATTTTTTTGTTTGTTTACCCTGCCGTGTCTCTTCCTTCAATACTTGCTTCTGTGGCATCATTACCGTGAAGAAATCTTAAAGGTTTTGGAATGATTACACTTTGATCCAACTTATATGCATATTCCTCTCTTCCTCCTCTTCTTTCTCCTCCTTCTCTTCCTCTTCCTCCTTCTCTTTCTCCTCCTCTTCCTCCTCCTTTTCCTTCTCCTCCTCCTCCTCTTCCTGCTTCTCTTCCTTACCCTCCTCTTCCCTCCCCTCCTCTTCCTCCTTCTACTCCTCCTCTTCCTTCTCCTCCTCCTCTTCCTCTTCTTCTTTCTTCTCCTCTTCCTCCTCCTCTTCCTCCCTCTCCTCTTCCTCCCTTTTCTCTTCCTCCTCCTTCACTTTCTCCTTATCCTTTTCCTCCTGCTCCCCTTCCTCCTCTTCTTCCTCCTCTTCCTCTTCCTCCTTCCCCCCTTCCTCCTCTTCTCTTCCTCCTTACCCTCTTCCTCCTCCTCCTCTTACTCCTCCTCTTCTGCCTCCTTATCCTCTTCCTCCTGCTCTTCCTCCTCCTTTTCCTCCTCTTCCTATCCCTCTTCCTCCTTTTCCTTCCTGCTCCTTTTCCTCCTCCACTTCCTCTTTCTCTTCCTCCTATTCCTACCACTCCTCTTCCTTCTCCTCCTCCTCCTCCCTCTTCTACCTCTTTCCTTCGCAGTTCCACACTCAATTGATCTGCCTCCCTCAGCTTCCCTCTTAACCGCACCAACATACCGTTTGTATCCTAACGGGCTTCATTCCACCGGCAGCCACGCAAACGCCTTATTTAATGTCTTCACTTTCTAGTCAAGTCCTGAACTTCAGAGGAACTGAAGTCTACAGTCACTCACCTTGTGGCACATTGAACTCCAACGATAATTTTCCCTCCTGAAAGCCGTAAAACCTAAGAGTCTTCGAATTTCCTTCTTTTTTCTCTCCTTTTTTCATCCACGTTTTTACATGTGGATTTCTCCAACTTAATAAACTGAGAGATTGAATCTGGTAGCAGCTATTTCTGTGACTAACACGTGCACTTTCATGTGTTGACTAATTCCAGTGAAATGGAAATATGGAAACGAAGAAAAAAGGAAAAAAATATAAATCTTTTTGAAATTCGTTTATGGGGTCGTTCGGGGTCATGGGTACCCGCTCCTCGAAATCCAGCTGCGTCCACTTCGCGTCCACTTCCTTCAATGTCACACACCTTCCACCTTCCTTCTTCCACTGCAAGAAACACGACCTTTTTGTGTCCTGCTCGATGCCTTTGACCTATTTCCGACCTTGCTGTAGCTGACGTCATTGATTTTTATAAGCTGAGTTCCTCTGGTGGTGGTGGTGGTGGTGGTGGTGGTGGTGGTGGTGGATGTGGTGGTGGTGGTGGTGGTGGTGGTGGTGGTGGTGGTGGTGGTGGATGTGGTGGTGGTGGTGGTGGTGGTGGTGGTGGTGGTGGTGGTGGTGGTGGTGGTGGTGGTGGTGGTGAGGGAGGGAAGAGAGGGTACTACTTACACGAATAGAGATTTTTAGCGGAAGTCTAAAAAATGATAATAGAAATAAAAGAAATGTATGAATAAAAAATAGATAAATAAAAAAAATGAAAATAGAAAAAGCCAGATAACAAAATAGATAAATAAGTAAATAAATGAAAATGAAAAATACAAAATAGAAAAAAAAATAATAAAATAGAAAAAAAAGAAAAAAACAGAAAAATAAATAGATACATAAATAAAAAAATAAATTAAAAAAATAAGGATAGATGTGACTTCTAATATGGATAGATTGGGTTAACATGAACATTTGAAAACCAGACTAACGACAGCCAGAATACAAAAGGAAAAAGTTTCATCCTGTACGAAAGAGGTTAGGCCGTTATAGACATGCACCGTAGACAAGAGACCATAAGGCCTAGAGTAGGCAGTTCCATGTCTATTACCCCCTGTCATCCCCATCCATAAAGTTGTCTAACCGTTTCTTAAAACAGCTACTAGATTCAGCGCTCACTACATGGTTACTAAGTCTATTCCTTTCGTTGACCACCCTATTGGTAAATCAATTCTTTTCTATTTCTTTCTTCAATCTAAATTTGTCCAGTCTAAATATAAGAACATATGAAGAGATCGTAAGTCCTACACTAGGCAGCTCCATGTCCATTACTACATGTCATCACCATCCATAAATTTGTCTAATCTTTTATTAAAACAACTGATAGTTTCAGCGTTCACTATAGGTTGCCGAGTCTATTCCATTCGTTGACTACCCTATTAGTAAACCAATACTAGTCTATTTCCTTCTTAAATCTAAATTAATCCGGTATAGATACAAGAACACAAGAATGAAGGAGACTGCAGGAGACCATGAGGCCTGTACTGGGCAGTTCCATGTCCATTACCACCTGTCATTCCCATCCATAAAGTTGTCTAATCTTTTATTAAAACAACTGATAGTTTCACCACTCATTACATGGTAACTAAGTCTATTCCATTTGTTGACCACCCTATTAGTAAACCAATTCTTGCCTATTTCCTTTTTACTTCATTCGAATTTTGCCCCAAATTACGCTCACTCCATAATCACGTGACTACCACGTCAAGGTCTTTGATAAGGATAATCCAGGCAAGGTCATCATATTAAGACAGCAGGGCAGGACTCCTAGTAATGGATTTAAACAGTTATGGACTGGTTTACCAACAGTGGTTAACGAATGGAATAGACTTAGTAACCAGGAAGTAAGCGCTGAAACAATTAGATGTTTTAAGAAAAGATTAGATAACTTTATTCATAGTTTTGACAGGTGGTTACGGGGCTGGAACTACCTAGTGTAGGCCTCATGGTCTCTTGTAGCCTACTCCATTCTTAGGTTTATAAGCTATACGAGCCATTAAGTTGGATACAGTAACTCTGGTCGTAGTTAAACTTCTCCTGATGTAAACGCTATAACTCGTCAACAGACTCATTTAAGGCCGGCCACACACGTGCAGTTTAAACTGACAGTTATAACTGTTCAGTTATAACTGTCAGTTGAAACTGCACTTGTGTGGGTATCTCAGTATCACTGAGATACCCACACACGTGCAGTTTCAACTGACAGTTATAAGTGAACAGTTTTAACTGTCAGTTTAAACTGCACGTGTGTGGCCTGCCTAAGCCGGATGTTCTAAAAGTGGCTCAGTGCCCATAATAAGTATTGAAACCGTTTGTTAGGGATAACAAAAAGGGCATCCTGGGAAATACTAAATTAATAATGTCGTACATACATACATATACCAAAGGCTTTTCCCCCCTTACGCGGGGGGTAGCCAATAATGATCGTAATTTATTTATCTATTTAATTTTTGTGTGAAAATTTAAATAGAAAATAATTTCTTGAAATCAACTGTTTGGTCATAGCCATCCTTTTTCTCTCTTTTTTATTTTTATTTATTTATTTATTTATTTACTTTTTTACAATAAATTAAAGATCGAGAGCAGTATGATAATATAG
The DNA here is from genome assembly GCF_046742065.1 of Oratosquilla oratoria. Lineage (NCBI taxonomy): Eukaryota > Metazoa > Arthropoda > Malacostraca > Stomatopoda > Squillidae > Oratosquilla > Oratosquilla oratoria. Next base: position 5,769,044 of record NC_134811.1, read on the forward strand.
GATAGGCAGTGTCAGATTGACTTGAAGCTGATCTCTGGGGTAACGGGTCTAAAAAAAAAATACTAAACTAATAATATCGTACTTTATTTAAATTTTGTGTGAAAATTGAAATAAAAAAGAATTTCTTGAATTCAACTGTTTGATCACAGCCATTCTTTTTCTATCGTTTTTTTTTATCTTATTATTATTATTATTATTATTATTATTATTATTATTATTATTATTATTATTATTATTATTATTATTATTATTATTATTATTATTATTATTATTATTATTATTATTATTATTATTATTATTATCATTATTATTATTATTATTATTATTATTGTTATTATTATCATTATTACTATTATTATTATTATTATTATTATTATTATTATTATTATTATTATTATTATTATTATCATTATTATTATTATTATTATTATTATTATTATTATTATTATTATTATTATTATTATTATTATTATTATTATTATTATTATTATTATTATTATTATTATTATTATTATTATTATTATTATTATTATTATTATTATTATTATTATTATTATTATTATTATTATTATTATTATTATTATTATTATTATATTATTATCCTTATTACTATTATCATTATTATTTTTTACAATAAATTAAAGGTGTAAGAGAGGTAGTGTCAGATTGACTTGAAGTTGAACTCGAGGGTAACGGGTCTGAAAAAAAAAAACAATAAAAATAAGAACCACTGCTCCAAGTTGAAAGAAATCTCGTCTAATGTTAGACAAAAAAAAAAAAAAAAAAAAACTCAAGCGTGAAGCAACCGTCAGATATCTCGATTTTAATTTGTGCTGCTTCTCTAGCTGCCACTAATCCCACACCGCTTTTATAGAAACCTTAGAACCTAACTTCCCTTTTCCGAAGCTTCTATGGTCTAAACCCTATTAACTAGAACTCCATAGACGATGCATCATCACTGACGGGTTAGGCCGATAGTCTTGAACATAAGAACATATGAATGGGGGAGACTACGAAAGGCCAAATGGTCTATCACTAGGCAGTTCCACGTCCCTTACCACATGTTATCCCTATATATAAAGTTAAAGTTTCTTCTCACAAAACAACCAATTGTTTCAGCGTTTACTACATGGCTGCTAAGTCTACGCAGTATAGCCTCAAAGCGGTCAACCAAAGTCAATGATATCATCTTCACATAGAACCTAATTTAATCGTTTAAACACGTGGTAATTTCAAGATATTTACTCGTGTTAACTTCATGAAAGCCATATTGTCCACCAGATCATAGGACAGTGGTTCTGCAGAGAAACCTAATATAAGAACATTTAACTTCACGTAATTCTATTTGGCTGGAAATCGTACCACTGGTTGAGAAGGTTAAAGCTATTTTGATTTATCACTTTGACTTGTTTTAGATTATTATTTTTTCTTTAGCTCTAGACAGTGAATGGTAAGTTAATAAGTAAATAAATAAATTAGTAGATAGAGAATAAGTAGGTAGATAAATACACATATAAGCAAATAAATAAACACATTTTTATTTATTGAATAAAAATATTAATAAATTAATTAATATATAAACAAGTACATAGATAAATGATGGACGGATGAATGAATAAATAAAAGAAATAATAACTTGTTTTATAACTATTGTCAATATTCTAACCTCTAGTCCTCTTGACTGGTTGATCGAAATCCCATTTCAAGCTCGTACAAGCAGTTTCACCAACCGCATCGTCAGTAAATAGAATATTCTTTCCAAATTCGCTGCATGAAACCTAAAATATATCGAGTAATATCTGCCATTTAGTTCACTTTTTTACCTGTTTAGTTATGTGTTTGTGCGTTTATTTCATTGATGAATTTATTCCTGTAAAGGGTCTTGATGTTGAGTTCGAGGTGTCTTGGTGTCCTGCTCTATCATTGTAGCCCACCGTAATCACTCCCATTGCCCTAGATGTTCCCTGGTCTTCACCTTCTAAGTCACCATTTCTCACCCTTTGCAGTCCTCCCTCTCCTCTTCCTATTCCTCCTCTTTCTCCTTCTCCTCCTTCTGCTCCCCTTAATTTATTCTCACTTTCAAAAAGGAGAATGCGAGGAGATTTAATCGAGGTTTTTAAAATATTCAAAGGCTTTGAGAACATTAATGTCGAAGATTACTTCTCATTAGACCATTCGAATATAAGAAGACTTCACGATTTTTAAGTAATTGCTAATAGATTTTCTTCGAATGAAAGTAAGCACTTCTTCTTTAACCGGGTTGTTAATGTGTGGAATTCGTTACCTTCCACCATCGTTGAAAGTAACACAATAACAATATTTAAAAATCGCTTAGATAAATATTTGGACTCTAATCCTAAAATAGAATATTATCCTTTGTAATAAAAGATCTGACAGCCCGGCATCTAATTGTAATTGGAGAGGTTAGTGGTAGTAGTAGTGTTAGTTCCTCTTCTATCACCTAGTTGCCCTGTTTTCTTCACTGTAGCTTAGTATAGTTAAAACAAAGTCTCGTTATAGCCAGTAGGTCTGTTGTTGTTTGTTCTCCCTTTGTGTTCCTTTGTGTTCTTCCTCCTTCTCCTCCTCTTCCTCCTACTCCTCCTCCTCCTCCTTCTCCTCCTCCTCCTCTTCCTCCCCTTCCTCTTTCCCATCTGCACCCAGCCTCACCCCATTTCACCCCTCTCGATCACCGGTCCCAACTCTCCCATCTCCGAAGTCGCCATCAATCTTGGCGTTGTATAGACTTGCAGTGTGTTAAACCCCTTGACTCCGGTGACGCACTTTATAAATTTTATCCCATCGAAGGACATTCGATTTTGTGCACCTGGTGTGGAAGTGGGAGTTGCCGACTTTGAGCTGAAGTGTTCTTGGTAACAATTCAGACCTCTTATAGGCTCAACCTCATTCCTCAGTTATGTAAAAAGGCGTGTCCCTGAGGCGAGCAAATTTGATAAAAATGCGCCACTGTATTGAATAGAGTCAGGCTGGAATCGATACACGAAGGAGGAAGAACCTTCCTATGGGATGGAGGAACCCGATGGCGCGGACCCGACAGATGAGACCTCTGTGCTTGTGACCTCAGGAGACCCGTTAACCCCAGACGTGACCTTAACGTTATTTAGTTCTGACCAAAGGAAAGGTCGCTTGGTATGTTACTGTATTAAGGGGGCTAGAAATATAATAGAGAGATGGTCCTCAATTAGCTTTGAATGCAGGAGGTTTCCCTACAAATGATAAAAAATGAGTATATATATTCAACCAACCTAAACAAAATAAATTAGTTCTAACCAAAAGAAATGTCTTGGAGTATGTAGAGGGGATTACAAATGACATATAAAGATCATAGTCAATTGACTTAAACTGCAAAGGGTTTGCTTCAAATTGAAAAGCAAATCACTAAAATTAAAGAAAATAATTTAGTTGTAGCCCAAAAAAAAAAGGTCTCGTAGTTCGTAGGGGCTAGCTAGAAATACAATACAATACAAAGTTGATGTTCAATTGGGTCTCACTACGGCAGGTCTCCTTTGATTGGAAGAAGAAAATAAATAAATGACAACCACAATGAACATTTTGTTCAGCTTCTTTGTTTTATTTTAATTTTCATGCCAAAGTGGAAAATGTTATTCATATACTTTACCTTCTTTTTTAATAAAGCTACCTTCAACTGTATGAAATTGCCTTGTAGCAAAATGCAAATGAATTATAAATGCACTTCACTAAAGTTTCAAACTGCTGTGTTAAGAGGAAAGTTAACAAAAAAATCCGACTGAATAGGTAAAGGGAACATCTTATACGGTAGACCATAAAATATTACGACAAAAAATAAGGCTGATTGAAAAAATAAAAGAAAATTGATGCCAAATAGGAAGCTGAAGAAGACTGTTCGTTCACGTAAGAACATGGTTCATGTGGTTCCGCGTGGAAGGTCTAAAACCACATTGCTCCCAATTGATTAAAATTGCACGGTGTTAGAAAAAAAAAACATTAGAATGCGTCCAAATTGTTATATAAAATAGTTTTAACTCTTTGAATACAAAGACATACCCGAGGCTAAAAATACGATTGAAGCTGCTTAATTAACTTTAGTCATGTTGTTATAAAATACTCCTCAGGAATGACGAACACACACGAGGCACAAGGAGGTCAGCGTATAAGGAATAAAAGTGTTTTGAAGCTTTGTCATAGCACTTGACGCTAGCATACTAATAAGAATATTTGGATTAGAAAGGACAAATGAGAGATTTCGTGGTAGGAGTAAAACAAAAACTATCTAGGAATTTATTTACTCTAACGTTTCGACCAACTTGGTCTTCTTCAGAGAGATGAAGACCAATTTAGTCGAACCGTTTGAGTAAATTGATTCCTAGATCGTCTTCATTTTACTTCCACCACCCAATCTCTAATAAGAATGTAACGATAAAAATGCAAATCCTGTTAACAATGCAAGTTCCCGTGGTTTCCTGGTACATTGGCAACAAATAAATAAACGCGAACAACAAAGCTGATATCACGGAACTAGATAGCTCATGAACAAGCGATATATTTTTATGCTGACACCTGACACCTGTTATTACAGAAGCTTTCACGTGAAATTCTAATTCACGGTCACATGTGAAGAAACAGCATGGTAACATAAGTTCATGTAAAGTCACTGAATAATTGTCATGACTCCTTTATAGATATTGTTGTATATACGTCATGGATTTGTTTTTTATTTCAGTGAATAGAGCAAACGCACATAATGAATTTCCTGTAACGGTTAAATCTAGGACCTTCCTGGAAAGATCTATGTCAGGCTTCAAGGACTATTGTCGATTATTGTGGCTTTACTGGTTTCCAATTAGTGAAACTCATGTCAACAATTATAATTAATCAGCGTATCCAATACCTATTGTATAGCCTACATCGGTAGTAACAGCCAGCTGCTCCACTGTCTACATCGTGCTTGGTCATCTTTGCTCGACACAGTTCTTGTTAAAATTGTTCCGATGAACGATTTTCTTTCTCAAACTGGAAATTCAGTAAATAAGAATTGTTAGTATGCATAGTTCTAAAGTTTCTGTTTACTTATCAAAAATGAAATATTTATATCTTTATCTTTGTTGTAATCGTTATCGTCATAGGAAAGCGTCTTATGTAACTAGGTGTGTCAATAGCTTGGGTATAGCAGCATGTACTCAGACACCTCAAGAGGAAAATGATAGCGACTGGTTAGAAGTGGCTCAAAGTGAGACGAAATAGAGGAACTCCAGACATGTACGGTACATTGTCTTCATGCTCGACATACCAGGGGGACTACAGCCACTATCTCTAGAGAGGTTAGCGTGGGGAAGGTTGTGTGTGTTGAAACTGTATAGCCTTGCAGTTCCTCCCACTGGATACCACCGCGAGCTGCACCTCTGACAAAATTTCATCACTAAGCTGGGTAAAATGATCATTCTTTGACTGAGTAAAAATGATGAAGTGCATTTCTGTGATGTAGGGGCTCCTGGTCATGCCTCAAGTGATGCACGGCAATGGAAAGCTACATAGCTCTTGTGTTTCATGTCTTGTATCTTTTAGTGAAGAGAAAGACTCTTCAATTAAATAAGACAGTTCGGTTTAAGCTTTAACAAAAGAGTCTATAAGACACCAACGGGTTGATAAGCTCAGGTAACTTAGCTTTAACCTAGTTAGCTTTAGAATATCAGAAGAATAAAGTGACAGTGATGTAAAAAAAAAACAAAAAAAAACGAAATAAGCCGTGAGTTCAAACAGAACGAACCAAATGATCCGTCATGGCAAATGCCACTTCATCAAAAAATCGCTTTCGAAACCTGATGTGAAAAGTCACTCTTCAGTGACCTTTTGCAAAATTCCGAAACTCAAAAATCTGTCAATTACCTGACAAAAAAAAAAAAAAAAAAAAAAAAAAAGAGGGGGTGGGCACGGATTCATCTGCCTCTCTAGCTTTTACGGGATTTGAAAATGAGTTCCGTAACGTATTTAACGGACGTTGCAGCCAATGTAGTATCAACTTCACTGTCACGGTCCTCTCCTCTTCAACTACCTCCAGCATTATCATTAACATTGCCTCCATTATCCTCACAATCACCACCACAACTACCAACGCAACCACGATCACCACATTCCTCACCTCCACTATTCTGTCACTATCATCACCATCTTTATCATCACCACACCCATCATCACCAGCATCCGTGTCACCACATTCACGACCATCACCCGCATCATTTTCATCACGATCACTACCCCAACTACCAACATCACCACCAAACTCATCATCCTCATCACCCTCATCACCCTCATCACCCTCATCACCCTCACCAACCTCATTACTTTCATCACCACCATCCTCATCAATATCTTCATCACTATCATTCTTATCACCACCACCCTTATCACCAGCCCCACCACTACCACTACCACTACTACTACCACTACCACTAACACTAACACTAACACTACTAGTACCACTAACACTACCACTACTACCACTAACACTAACACTACCACTAACACTACTACCACTACCACTAACACTAACACTGACACTAACACTAACACTACCACTACCACTACCATTACAACTACCACCGCCACTACCACTACCACTAACACTACCACTACCATTGCAACTACCACCGCCACTACCACTACCACTACCACTACCACTACCACTACCACTACCACTACCACTACCACTACCACTACCACTACCACTACCACTACCACAACCACTACCACTACCACTACCACTACCACTACCACTTCCACTACCACTACCACTACCACTACCACTACCACTACCACTACCACTACCACTACCACTACCACTACCACTACCACTACCACTACCACTACCACTACCACTACCACACTACCACTATATCTACCACTACCACTACTACTACCACTACTGCTACCACAACTACTACCACTACCACTACCACTACCACTACCACTACCACTACCACTACCACTACCACTACCACTACCACTACCACTACCACTACCACTACCACTACCACTACCACTACCACTACCACTACCACTACCACTACCACTACCACTACCACACTACCACTATATCTACCACTACCACTACTACTAACACTACTACTACCATAACTACTACCACTACCACTACCACTACCACTACCACTACCACTACCACTACCACTACCACTACCACTACCACTACCACTACCACTACCACTACCACTACCACTACCACTACCACTACCACTACCACTACAACCACCATTACTACCACCACCATCTTTTGTTGCACATGACCTACGGCACAGCCGTTCTTGCACTGCATCACCATCCCCACCCCTATTGCCACCGATTACTGCCACCACCACCGCCCCTACCACCACCACCGTCCCTACCACCACCACCACCTTCTGGCAGCTTGCCCCTGAGGCAAGGCCAGTCTCGCTCCCCTCTCGAGCTTTCGCTTGCATTGATTCCAAATAAAAATGTGACAAGGAAGTGAATCGGAAATTCTACGTTCAGAGTGAGAACCAGAGCTGCTGTCCAGGTTGTATTTCATGAATTCATGCTGACGATTTTTTTTCTTCTTCTTCTTCTTCGTTCTTCTTTCCAAATTCTCACAGTGGCAGGATATTGGCAGTAGGTCACTGGGAAATATATTACGGATGCTTTACAGCAAATGAAATTTTGAGAACTGGGTTTTCTGTCTTTTGAGGAAGTTTTATGGGGTTAGGGTTTGTTCCTTAACCTATATACTTGGGAGAAGAATGGTTTCCGTAGATTAGAATCGCCCAACTAAGCTTTAAGATTCGTTTAGATAAACATCTAAAAAAGATGCTGTAATGACTGCCATTCATTTTATATTATTTGTTTTGTTTGTTTGTTATCATTTGTCTGTTTTTTTTATCATTTGCTTGATTTTCATTTTTTATTATTTATCTGTCAATTTATTATTATTTACTATTTACCTGTTTGTTTATTGTTTAGATATACCTATGCATTTATTTGTTTATTATTATCTATGTTATTATAT
>NC_134811.1:5784578-5789578 GCF_046742065.1 Oratosquilla oratoria
GACCTTCCTCAGAATTGAATAGTGACGGAAGCTTAGGCATTAAGTCGCACACATTCTGAGTGAAAAGGAACTCGAGAAATAAAGTAGCGTAGGTCACAGAGTCCTTTGAAACGACGAGAAAATGAATTTTTAGGGAACCATGAGGAAGAATTCAGCTTTCTGTATGGCGCGGAAAAAGCCTTATAGAGTGATATGGAAGCGGTAACACACATCTGCTGAAAAAGAAAAGAAAAGAGGGTTTCGCGTTGGAGCCAAATGGAGTGATGTGGAGTTCAGCAAGTCATGTGGAGTGAAGGACTGGAAGTACGGAATATAATATGGATAAATGGAGGAGAATATACAAGGAAATAGTAGTTAACATGTGTACCATTGCCAGAAGGGTGTGTTTATTGGAAAACAAGGTCTATATTTCAGAAGAAAAAAAATTGCCTGGCAGCCCCACAAATGCGGATGGAAAGAGAAATTGAATGTTATGAACTTGGGGACAAAATGGAAATGGTCCGTGAAAGGGATGTAGTTATCATCAGGGTTCGTAGTAATTACATGCAAATGCAAAATCAAAAGGTAAATAGTAGAATACGCTTTCAGTTAGATAATGGAATGATGGAAAAGAAAACGATACGAGGTACACAAGTTAACGTGGAGTTTGTTTGAGAAACAGGGTACATAATAATTACATGCAAATGCATGTAAAGGGTAAAATATGTTTTCAGTTAGATAATGAAAAGAGGGAAAAGAAAATGATAAACGGTACTCAGGTTAACGTGGAGTTTGTTTGAGAGACAAAATAACTTCATAAAGGTCAATGGCCACTTAACATTGTTCGTTCATACTCAAGATAATCAGTTAGCTTTAATTAGAAAATAACTTTTAATCAACTGTTTCATTTACTTGTTCACGTGTATATTTGTTTGTACATTTGTTTTTTATTCATTTGTTCAATTACCTCTTTTACTTAATAATTAACTTGTCATTTATTTTTCAATATATTGCTTTATCCATTGCTGATTCATTGAGTAATATAGATATACGAGTATATTAGTTTTTGTGTGTATTTATACATACATACATACATACATACATACATACATACATACATACATATATGCATATATGTATATATATATATATACAAAAAGATCACATAACCACGTGATCCAATGAATTGCTGATAACCACAAAGGAAACCGGAAAAAGAAACTGAAATTCCCAAGCGCTTTCGAAATACGTATTCCCCTGAAGATGTGAAATATCACGAAAGCGCTTAGGAATTTTAGTTTTTTTTTCGGTTTCCTTTATGGTTATTCGCAATATATACATACATACATACACACACACACACACACAAACACACACACACACACACACACACACACACACACACACACACACACACACACACACACACACACACACACCACACACACACACACACACACACACACACACACACACACACACACACACACACACACACACACATAATATATATATATATATCATATACACACACATATATATATACATATATATATATATATATATATATATATATATATATATATACAGTATATATATATATATATATATATACGAACGTGTATACACACAGCCATGCATATATGCATGAATATACATATGTTATGACTAACGAGAAATAATAAGCCAAGGAATCAAATTAAATGAATGAAATTGTGTTTTAGATAATTGCCTTATCTTTAATTTAAGGTAAATTATTACAATAAAAGACTATGTCGTTGTGTCGATAAACAAAGTAATGTAGGTGCTTCTCATATACATAAACAAACAAAAAGAGTTATATGTATATATATCATATCCATATATTACAGTTTCTTTATGTATTTATTTTTACATCCGTCCTCGGTATAGCACAAGTTGGCGTTTATCGACATATGGACATGGACTTTTGTTTTAATCAGTGGCCACAACTGGGAGCTATGTCAATTAGTCAGAACACGATATCTTTAATTGAATTCAATCTCTGGGTTTATCGTTGTGTGGTAGACAAGGCAAAATTGGACATAAAGATCTCCATTTCATGAGACATTCACCTCGTGTGTGTGTTTTTATATGTGACCAAATTGCAATAAAACTTTCAATTCCTTGATTACAGATATTCCTCAATCAACTTAGTTTCTTCCACTCCCCCCTACTTACCACATCCCGCTCTCTGGATCCAATAATTCCGTGGGGATTGGTAGAAGGTGTGGGAGGAGGAGGAGGAGGAGGAGGAGGAGGAGGAGGAGGAGGAGGAAAGAGGAGGAGGAGGAGGAGGAGGAGGAGGAGGAGGAGGAGGAGGAGGAGGAGGAGGAGGAGGAGGAGGAGGAGGAGGAGGAAGAGGAGGAGGAGGAGGAGGAGGAGGAGGAGGAGGAGGAGGAGGAGGAGGAGGAGGAGGAGGAGCTAGGTAGCTAATTACAAGCGTTTCCGCTCTCAATCGCTCGCACATTATGCCTGACTCATGGAGCCAGAAAAGCAACAGGTTCTAACTGCTCATTGTGATTAAAAGACCGCTTCGATCTGGGCAGTTACTGTTGCTCACTCTCCCAATTACTCTATAAACAAGAGTGGGTAAACATGGAAGGCACTGGCTACACAGCTGGGATGGTCGAAGTCTCTTGACAAATTTACCTCGAGTTAGGGTCTATTCGAGTCATTTACAGAATAGGACAGCCAATATCATGTCACAGGAAGAGAGTGAGCCTCTGTGTGTGTAGTAAATGTTTATTATTGATGTACTTATGCAAAGGGCTCATGCCCACTCCCTCTTTCTATTCCTAGTACTAACGCTGTCATTTCCATTTCTACATTGTTATCTCGTATATCTGTTATCTTGTTCTTTTAGTTTTTTTCTTAAATATACATTTATCCACTATCTTTATATTCATGCATTATCTATGCATATTCTCATAAATGCAAAATTTTACTCAGGTGTCGATTGTCACCTGATTTAAGCTTGATCGGAAACAATTATGATTGAAACAATACCGTATTAACATCAGAACCAGCCTTTGATTCAGAAACCATCAAGATAATAAACAACTAATTGGTGTAACGAGACGCCAAGGTTTGTGTGACAAGGAACGAATAATCTTTCGGGAATCAAAATTGAAATGTGATATGAGGCGTTCAGAAACAGAGGGGCATCCCAGCCACTTTTACTGTTTTATTAAATACATTCCACACCCCTCCCACCCTTCCTCTCATCTGAGCACCTCCTGGATGACGGGTCATCCCTGCACCCTGCCCACCGCCCTGGGTCAGAAGCAGTGTCGCAAGACACAGTACATCCACAGCAAGGCCGCTTCATTTAATCGGCGACCCCCCCTCTCCGTCCCCCTTTGCATATAAGGCGAGGACGGGGAGAAATCCCTTCGGGCTGCGTCAAAATTTACTCACACATACTACACCCACCCCCTACCCCCCCGTCCATTCCTCCTCATGCAGTCACAACATCATCCATATACAACCATTCTCCACTCACCTCTGTCTTCCGTCCTTTCCCTTCCTTCCTCAACAGACATTCCCCTCTTCCCCAAAGCCCCCTTCACCCCATCCATCCACCTCATCCTAGGACGTCCCCTCATGTTACATCCCTCCACATCTGCCTTCCATACCTCTTTTACTATTCTTTCTTCACTCATTCTTTCCATGTGTCCAAACCATCCTAATATTCTTTCATCAACCCTATCTCCCAAATCCTTTTTCACCCCTGTTCTCCTCCTCACCTCCTCATTTCTTACTCTATCCAGCCTAGTAACCCCCACCATACTTCTCAGACACCTCATCTCAAACACATTCAAACTCCTTCTCTCTTCTTCTCTTATGTTCCACGTTTCTGCCCCATACAGTGCTGTTGGCACAATCACTCCTTCATACAGTCTCCTCTTCGCATCCATTCCCAAATGTCTAATCCTCATTACACTCTTTAAACCACCAAGGCATTTACTCGCTTCTCTCAATCTACATTCTACCTCCACCTTCACTCCACCTTTTCCTGCTACACTTGCACCCAAGTATCTAAAACTATCCACTTCCTCCAGTCGCTCTCCCTTAATGTTCACTTCCAGTCTACTGCCACTTTCACCCCTTGTACATCTCATCACCTTACTTTTACCCACATTTATCTTTAGCTTTCTTCTATCACATACTCTCCCAAACTCTGCCACCAGCTTCCTCAATCCCTCCTCTGACCCTGCCACAAGCGCAGTGTCGTCCGCAAACAACAACTGGCTCACCTCCCACTTTTCTCCATTTTTTTTTAACCATCTCCAATCCCTGACTCACTACCCTAGCATTCACCTCTCGCACCACCCCATCCATGTATAAGTTGAACAGCCAGGGCGACATAACGCATCCTTGACGAAGTCCCACCTTTACTTCAAACCACTCACTCTCTCCATTTCTAATCCTAACACATGCTCTACTACTCTCATAAAAACTCTTAACAGCTCCCAAAAGCTTTCCTCCTATCCCATAAATCTGCATAACCTCCCACAGTGCCTTTCTGTCTACCCTATCATAAGCCTTTTTCAGATCCATAAAAGCCCAAAAAACATCCTTCCCCTTTCCTATAGCTTTCTCACATATCCGTCTTACCACAAAGATCTGATCTACACAACCTCTACCCGTCCTAAATCCACACTGTTCCTCACCAATTACTCCTTCTGTTCCTCTCCTAATCCTCTCAATTAAGATCCTCCCATAAGCCTTCCCTACTACACTCAACAGGCTAATCCCTCTGAAATTACTACATTCACACTTGTCCCCTTTTCCCTTGTAAAGAGGAACTATACAGGCACTACTCCAGTCCTCCGGTACTCTACCCTCTCTCCAGCAAACATTAAATAACCTCACCAACCAGTCCACCATCACTGAACCTCCCTTTTTCAGACATTCTGCATGACATCCATCCAGACCAGGTGCCTTACCTGCTTTCATCATCTTTACAACTGCCTTCACTAAAAGATCACTAAAAACAA
>NC_134811.1:5794578-5804578 GCF_046742065.1 Oratosquilla oratoria
GGAAGGAATAAGAGTGAGACGGTGAACAGCAGAAGAAAGAGGGAGAAGATTAAGAATGAGAAGGTAAGGGCAATAGTAAGAAAGACGAAGAAAAAGAGGTGTGAAGAATTAGAGAGGAGAGAGTCAGAAAGAGAGGAAGAGTAGGAGAGGGAGATGAGTAGAATGTGAAGATGTAAATATAAAAAAAGGGGAGAAGAGAGAAAGGAAACGAAAGATAAAGAGACGAAATGGAAATAGAGATTGATAGGAAGAGGAGGATGAGAAGACGAAAGAGAACAAGCAAAGGAAGAGGAGAAAGAACTGGAGGAATCAAAGAATCGACAGAAGAAAAAAACAAAAAATGTGCAGTAAAAACAAACGAAGAAAGTGAAGAGGATTGCAAAAAAAAAAAAAAAAAAAAAAAAGAGGAACAGGAAGACTAGGAAATGAGGGAGGAAGATTGAGAGAAAGAATAGAAGGGAGTGGTTGTGGTAGTGGAGAGGATTGGCCAATGAGTCAATTCGTAAATTGATGTGACTCTAAGTTTTGACTTTACGACTTTCTTCGGAAAAGAATCAATCCATTGGCCAATTACAAAGTTTTCTCTGAGGGAAGGATGTACAACAAATATTCTGTAACAATATCAAAGTGATTTTACAGATGGTAATAGTGTCAGGATAATTTGAAATAACCCAGAAGTGAATATGCACGAGTCTTTAATGACTTTAAACTTGGGAAAATTCTTTGTCGTTCGTAATAGAAGAATAGACTAGATAGATATATAGTTGTTTTCAGTAATTGGTGACTGATGTCTTCATAATGTGACTTGAGTGAAGCTCAGTATATTAGAAAAACAATAACAAATCATTCAGCTTTCTTTTGTCCATATAATAAAAAAGATCCGAAATTATTTAACAAAATTCAGCTTTCTTTTGTCCATATAATAAAAAAAAGGTCCGGTATTATTTAACAAAATATTTCCCAACTAATTCAAAGGTCATTTATGCAAGAACATAGGACAGGGAATTCTGTGCTTACTTATGCAATCTTCTAAAACATTACTGTCACAGATTTTCTCAGGAGTGAATGATAAGAAAGTTTATACTCCGAATTCACTACTACGCTGGAAAGAGGCAATGTTTAACCGGAGGAAGAATTAAAGAACCGGGGTTTGGATATCAAGTAATTCTTGGAATGTTGATAAGGACCTTTTTCTAATTATTCATTCATTTAATTGATTGTTTGTCTATTTATTTGTGTATTTATTTATTTCTATTTATTTGTTACTTGTTATCTGCCATTTGTCTTTTGTCTTTTATCAGTTTTGTTGTTGTTGTGTGTTATTTGTTGCTTATTGCTTGTTGCTTGTTACTTATTTGTTGTTTCATGTTTGTTTTCTGTTTGTTGTATGTTTGTTCTTTGATGTTTGTTTTCTGTTTATTGTGTTTTTTTTTACCGTTTGCCGTTTGGCGTCTGCTGCTTGTTTGTCGTTTGTCATTTGTTTTCTTTGTAGATTCTGCATGAAGCGTTATTTCCGCAATTATAAAAAGTGTAATATATATACTAAACCATCATACTAATAGAGGATCAACAGAAAGTTAGTGATTTGGTGTGAATAACCATTGTAATGGTTTTTTACTTAGTTTGAAAATTTACATTTAGAGCTAACACTTGTATGAATTAAAAAAAATCCATTTAATACTTTGCAAAAGATGAATGAAGTGATCTGACAACCAGAATCAAAGGAAATTGAGTCCTGGTAATGATAAAAACAATAGGAAGCCATTCATGATGCTCAGAAGGTACCAGAATTGATCTGACAACCAGAATCAAAGTAAATTGAGTCCTGGTAATGATAAAAACAATAGGAGGCCATTCATGATGCTCAGAAGGTACCAGAATTGATCTGACAACCAGAATAAAAGGAAATTGAGTCCTGGTAATGATAAAAACAATAGGAAGCCATTCATGATGCTCAGAAGGTACCAGAATTGATCTGACAACCAGAATCAAAGTAAATTGAGTCCTGGTAATGATAAAAACAATAGGAGGCCATTCATGATGCTCATATGGTACCATGGTCATTGATAAAATAATCTAACAGCAGTCGGAGAATAAAGTAAAATGTCATCTGGTCCGTAAGGGTCTGGCTGCTTGAATGATTGCGAGATGGACCCCGTAATTCTCCAGATGTTTTCCTTCGGCCGAAGCCAAGCCGGGAAGTGTTCGAGGAAACTAAAGGTGTGGAAACTACCGTTTGTCCAAGGAAGACACGTCCCGATCCTCAATTTCCTCAACCAAGTCCTCATTATCCTTCCCTCCTCTCAACTCTTCAGTAACTTTCGTCTTGGATCTCCAACTATCCTCGACGGTTCTGCGCCATTGCCCAGGAGCTCGCTTCTTTTTCTTTCCATTTTATTTTTTGTTTTTGTTTTCTTATATACAAAGAATATCCGCCACCAACAGTCGTTTGATTTTTGTAACGTGGTTGGCCGTTTCTTTCACTCTTTGTTTGTTTGTTTTGCTATATTGTTTATTTGTTTATATCTATTTGTCTATCTATTTATCTGTCTATCTACTTTTCTGCCTGCCTGTCTGCCTACCTGCCTGCCTCTATGCCTGCCTGCCTGCCTCTATGCCTGCCTGCCTGCCTGCTTATCTGCCTGCCTGTCTATCTATCTTTGTCTGTCCGTCTGCCTGCCTGCCTGTTTGTATTTCTCTGTCTGTCTGTCTATCTCTCCCCCTGCCTGCCTGCCTACCTGCCTGTGTGTCTATCAGCCTTTCTATCTGCATCTCTTTGTATCCATCTGTCTGTTTGTTTATCTGATTCTGTCTTGACATCTTTTGTATTTTCCATTTTTCAATTTTATTCTATTTATTTATTTATTTATTTATATATTTATCTATTTATTTATTTATTTATTTATTTATTTATTTATTTATTTATTTATTTATTTATTTATTTATTTATTTATTTATTTATTTATTTATTTATTTATTTATTTATTTATTTATTTATTTATTTATTTATTTATTTATTTATTTATTTATTTATCTATTTATTTATTTATTTATTTATTTATATATTTATCTATTTATTCATTTATTTATTTATCTATTTATTTATTTTTGAGTGTACGTGCACTGGTGGTACAACTTGAAGCGCGTTGGTCTCTCATCTCCCCAGACGTGGGTTCAATTCCCGCACTTCCTTCCAATTCCCAGCACTATTAACTTCCCCAACCTTCTATGCACATAGAGCAAAGGTGGTGGCTTCGGCCGCAGCTACACGCCTCCTTGCTCTTCCTTTCTTTTCTTTTTTTTTCTTTTCTTTTTTTCATTCTGTGTCTTCTTTACTATAATTCTTGTCAAAAAACTTCGTAAGTTTCGTTCTCAAGGTCCTGGTCACCCTAGAGTTGCATTTTATTCAGACAAGATCCAGTTCCGCTCTAGAGGTATCTAGGTAGATCCATTTCTGCTCTAGGGGCCTCTAGCTAGACAGGACCATCTGCCCTTTGGACAAGAGAGTCTTCAAGACGTTCCTTCGTTCCTTCATTCTGAAAGAATCTGTCATCAAAGACTTCTGCCGAGTTAAAAAACATTTTGCCCTCCCTCCAGGGCAAGAACCGAGCCGCGTTCAGCCTAATCGTAATTGGTTTGTTCTCAAATATTTGAATATGTCACCTCCCTTCTTGATTGTAGGCACTAATCCTGCAGGACTCCCTCATTTTTCCTGTCCTCCCCTCCTCTTCTATGCTCTTTGCGACCTCCTTCCCCTTCCAGTTCCGCCGCCCAAACCCTCCTTCTGGTTATTGGATCTGCTGACCCCTTTTCGTTGTTCCTGCCTTGCCTTTCTCGTCATGATTTCCTCGTCAATTTCTTGCTCATTTTTCCTCGGCAGTCCACTTATGGTTATTATTAAATCTGCGGAGTGGGGAATGCCATATATGTGATTAAAATAGCCTGGAGGCAGATCAAATAAAAGGAAAAATACCATCCGCTAAGAGAAGAGTACATCGAGAAAGCCAATAATGGAGGTATTCCATACACATTTTGCCGCTGAGGACCTGCCAAGAGAGTTGATAAAATCTAATGATGGCAATTATAATAAAACGAAAACGCTATCAGACATACAATCTCAAGGATACCTTATGCTAAACTTTAAGGTTGTATGCGGCTTCAATTTTTTTTTTTTTTTTTTTGTAATTGAGTAATATCTTCTAAATATTTCAATTATTTTACTAAGCCATAACCGTCATGTTTAATGTATTTTTTTCATAAAGGACTTCCTGATTTTCTTCCCATGGTGTTCTCATATATGACTCTGATTGACGGATAGATAAATTGATTGATTGATTGATTGATTGATTGATTGATTGATTGATTGATTGATTGATTGAGTGATTGAGTGATTGAGTGATTGAGTGATTGACTGATTGACTGATTGACTAATTGACTAATTGACTAATTGACTAATTGACTGATTGATTGATTGATTGATTGATTGATTGATTGATTGATTGATTGATTGATTGATTGATTGATTGATTGATTGATTGATTGATTGATTGATTGATTGATTGGTCGGTTGATTGATTGATTGGTCGGTTGATTGATTGATTGATTGATTGATTGATTGATTGATTGATTGATTGATTGATTGATTGATTGATTGATTGATTGATTGATTGATTGATTGATTGATTGATTGATTGATTGATTGATTGATTGATTGATTGATTGATTGATTGATTGATTGATTGATTGATTGATTGATTGATTGATTGATTGATTGATTGATTGATTGATTGGTTTAATGACTAATTAAACAATTGATAGGTTAATTAAATTAATTGGATTGAGTGATTGGATGTGGGATCTTAGATCCTCAAATAGCAGGTCATATGCATCATGGCAGTCGCTGAGATAGTGAAAACAATCTGAAGAGATAAGATATGAACTTCTTTAATGACTTTCTTGACGTTTTCCCAAACGGTTTCCTATCAAGACTCGGGCGAGACTTCTTTAATGACTCTTAACTGGCGACGGTAATGACTCGAATCGACTGCTAAGGCGTCACGTGTACTACTGACTCCTTGTACCAGTGACTCGTTAAGACTTTTGCGGTGATTCAAAGAACGACTCTAGCGACTCTTTGTCTGGGATTTGGTGATACTGTTGTGACCCTCTGAACCTGGTTTATAATGTGTCATAACTATACAAGTGTGTCTTTGCTTTGTTAATACATTTTAGTATGCAAAAGCCTCGCTAATTTATTTAGAAATATCCTTTATTGAAAATTGAACAATTTGCTATTTCAACATTACTTTTTTATCACTGATTTTGGACCCATAATTATATAATATATCAAAATTATACAAATATATTTTTCTTTGGTACTGTTGCATTAATAAATTTTTGTTCGCAAAAGCCATTCTATTTATATAGAAACTACTGTATTTATAATTATTTTTTATTAAACATTGAACAACTTGTTTCTTCCACATTGCCTTCTTCTCTTTCATTCTGAGGCCCTAATCACCTCCACTTACAACATCTGTTACCATTGGGGGTTCGTCTTTTAAAACTCTTTTCCGTTTTCTATGAAGTTTCGGCCTCGTCTCTTCACGGCCGTCGTTGATTGTCACCCATCCAGAATTTTCTTGGGTTGGTGTTGATGTTCCTTCGGTAAAAAACAGAACTTCTATCTGAAGAGGTGGTAAAGAAGAGGCTTGATTGGAAGAGAAGATAAGAACAACAGAAAACGTTAAAAGGATTTTCCTTGGGTTCATTTGAGGAATAACGCGTGAGCCCATTGTAACAATATTTTCATCATCTTCCAAACCAACCATACAAACACTAATCCCAAACCACATTAATAACCTTTTGGAAGAAGCACACTATGACCATTTGCCATTATAACTGCCCTTGAGATACAGTAAACCCTTGATATATTGAACAAATTGGAGGGAAGGCCTGGTCGTTATACGCGAAAGTCTCTCTGTTGGTTGTCAGACCGGACGGCCCTTCACCGTTGTCACTATGCCTCTCCAGATGGTTCTATCTTCTACCAATTCCTTCCAGTCCTCTCTTGGTGCCATCCTCTCCATATTCTTCTCTACTCCATCCATCCATCTGTACCTGGGTCTCCCTAATGGTCGTCTGCCCTCTACTCCTCCTTCCACCCCCTTCCTTGGTAGTCTGTCTGCCTCCACTCGGACGCAGTGTCCAGCCCACCTTACTCCTCTTTCCCATACTTCATTCTGAATGTACGGTTGTCCGGTCTGATCTCTAATTTTCCTGTTATGTCTTCGTTTCCATCTGGAAAGTATATATCTAAGTTCCCCATGGGTCCGTAATCCATACCGATCTTTGCACCACATATACCGTACCTTGTCCGTTATATCAGACAAATAGTCGGTAGGTCTCACTAGGGTCAATATAAACAAAATTGCAGTGTAACGAAATTCGGTGTATAACAAGGATTTACTGTACATTAGAGTATCGTAGTAATTAATAGGAAAGAAGAATGAAAATAAGTAATGATACTGCAAAGCCTCTTCAGACACCTAGCTTACTCTTCCATTTCCCTCCCTCTAACCTTTCACTTAACTTCCGAGTATCTCCTTAAAACTCCTTTTACGCTCCTTAACTTCCACCTTAAACTCAAACATACACATCATAAGTTCACCTGAATGACTGAAGTGAGTGCCAGCTGGCTAGAAAGGACCATCTATCTTCCTTAATATATAATTCCCTACTGTTTCTGTAAACTGATTTTCCAGAAAAAGAAATACATTAAATAACTTTGTGTTTCATCGAGAAGTGCCTCCCTACAACTTCTTCAAAGAAAGAAAAAAAAATCTTCAGAGAACTTTTCTTATAATCGTCCTTTTATCTTTTAGTGACCTTTCACACATGGGTTCGCTGAGACCATTAGCCCTCTCGAATAGCCTGGCCGCCAGCCTTTGACAAATCCTCCTCGTTATTCATCCAAGAAAGCTCCTGTCCTCACCGCGTCTTCGTACCAATTAGTTCATTATGCGCCATAACTGACTCCCAATTAATCCGCTTGATTCCTCATCCGGGACGCCGGTTGACCTGCTCCCCTCCTCTTCAACCGTTTGAGTACCTTGTTCAGTTTGTATGTTTACGGTTTCATCCACATAAGGATGAAATTTATTGTCATGATTGAGGTATTTCGTGTACCTTGATCAAATTGTAAAGTTATTCCTTTTGCTACCAAGTGATTTCATTCAGCCAAAGTAATGAAAAAATTTAAATCATATCGCTGTCGCGAATACTCGCACCTCAGTGGTCCACAAACGTTCCAACAATCTTCGTCACATTATCATATTACCTAACTAGTTCCCTGAACACGACTTATCAAATTACCTAATTAAAATCTCTGCTCAGTTACACGGAATACCTATTTGCCTTCTCTCCTAAATTGCTCTAGCCTCCCATATAATATCTTTTCCATTCCAACGTGTCTCCCTGATCAAATTTACCTTCCTAATCTCTTTGACGATATCACGCGCTCTGGTCACCTTTTCGTTGGACCAACGAAGTCTCCTTCATAGTCCTACTTGGCCACCTTCCCACCCGGTCGACAACAAAACCCTTTAGGGATATTAAAACACTATGAAAGCTGGTTTGAATTCTGAAGACCTTTTTATCTGTTCTTTCTTGAGTGTTCTCTCTAGTTTCTTTGCGATTTCTCCCTCGTTTCTCTGAGTGTTTTCCTTGAGTTTTAAGTGATATCTCTCGTTTCTTTGTGTCCTCTCTCGTTTCTCTTAGCGTTCTCTTCCCTTTTTTGAGTGTTCTCTTTCGTTGCATTGAGTGTTCTCTCTCACTTCTTTGAGCGTTATTTCTCGTTTCATTGAATATTCCCTCTCTTTTTCTCTTGTTTTTTTAGTGTTCTTTCTTAATTCTTTGAGTGTTCTTTTTTACTTCTTTTAACGTTCTCTCTCGTCTTATTGAGTGTCCTCTCTCGTACTATTGACTGTTCTCGTTTCTTTGGGTATTCTCTCTCATTTCTCAATATTTTCCCTCCTTTCTTTGAGTGTTTTCTTTCGTTTCTTTGAGTGTTCTCTTTCATTTTTCTGAATATTCTCTCTTATTTCTTTTGGTATTTTCTCTTGTTTCTCTGAGTATTCTCTCTTTTCTCTGAGTGTTTTCACCCGTTTCTGAATGTTTTCTCTCATTCAATATTATCTCTCCCTCTCTCTATACATGCACACACACACATATATGTGTATATGTTGATACATATATATATATATATATATATATACATATACATATATACATATGTATGTATATATATGTAGATAAATAAATATATATATATAAATATATATATATGAGGGGGCGTCCTAGGATGACGTGGATGGATGGGGTGAAGGGGATTTGGGGAAGAGGGGAATGTCTGTTGAGGAAGGACGGGAGAGGACAGAAGACAGGGGTGAATGGAGAATGGTTGTATATGGATGATGTTGTGATAGCATGAGGTGGAATGGGCGGGTAGATGGGGGGTGAGGTAGTATGTGTGAGCAAAATTTGACGCAGCCCGAAGGGATTTCTCCCCGTCCTCTCATTTTATGCAATGGGGGGACGGAGAGGGGGGTCGCCGATTTAATGAAGCGGCCTTGCTGTGGATATGCTGTGTCTTGCGACACTGCTTCTGACCCAGGGCAGTGGACAAGGTGCAGGGATGACCCGTCATTCAGGAGGTGCTAAGATAAGAGGGAGGGTGGAGGGGTGTGGAGTGTATTCAGGGATGAAATGGGTGGGAATGATTTATGCCTTTTTCTTTTTGGCTACCCCCCTTGTAAGGGGGGGAAAAGCCTTGGTATATGTATGTATGTATGTATGTATATATATATATATGTATATATATATATATATATATATATGTGTGTGTGTGTGTGTGTGTGTGTGTGTGTGTGTGTGTGTGTATATATGTGTGTGTGTGTGTGTGTGTGTGTGTGTGTGTGTGTGTGTGTGTGTGTGTGTGTGTGTGTGTGTGTGCGTGCGTGCGTGCGTGTGTGTGTGTGTGTGTGTGTGTGTGTGTGTGTGTGTGTGTGTGTGTGTGTGTGTGTGTGTGTGTGTGTGTGTGTGTGTGTGTGTGTGTGTGTGTGTGTGTGTGTGTGTGTGTGTGTGCGTGCGTGCGTTAGGGTCGCATGTGGCAGGAAAGGTAGTGGTAACGGAGATCAATTGTAAACTTGAAGAAGAAAGTAAATGCCTTGGGGGATTAAAAAGCATCATGAGAAATAGGCATTTGGGAGTGGATGTAAAGATGAGACTATATGAAGGGGTAATTGTACCGATGGCACTGTATACGATAGTACCTGGAATTTAAGAGAGACACAAAGGAAAAGTTGAATGTGTTTGATATGAAATGTCTGAGAAGTATGTTAGGGTTTACAAGGTTGGATAGAGTGAGAAACGAGGAGGTGAGAGGGAGAGCTAAGTTGGAATAGATAGTAGACAGGGTTGATGAAAGAGTATTGGGATGGTTTGGACACATGGAAAGAATGAGTGAAGAGAGATTAGTAAAAGAGGTGTGGAAGGCGGAGATGGAGGGAGTGAACTTTAGGGGACAGACGAGGATGAGATGGATGGGTGGGGTGAAAGAGGCTTGAGCAGGAGGGGAATGTCTGTTGAGTAAGGAAGGAAAAGGGCAGGAGATAGGGGTGGGAGGATAATGGCTGAGTATAGATGATATTATCATGCAAGGAAGGAAGGAAGGAAGGAAGGATGGGGACGGAGTGTTTGTGTATGAATAATATTTTGATGCAGACCGAAGGGCTCCCCGTTTTCTCTCTTACTGCATGAAGGGACGGACAAAGGGGGGTGGGTCGTCGATTAAGTGAAACGACCTTGATGTGGATTTGTTGTGTCTTAGTGAATTGCTTCTGACCCAGGACAGTGGGCTGGATACAGGGATGACCTGTCATTCATAAGGAACTAATATTGGAGGGAAGAAAAGGTGGCGGATAGAAGAGAAGTGGGAGAG
>NC_134811.1:5819578-5822078 GCF_046742065.1 Oratosquilla oratoria
TTATCAGAAATCAGTAATTACCTAATTCTATTTCCGTGTGGAAGATACACATACGTACTCCATAAAAGATGTTGGTCACTTTTACAGCTTGTAGAGGAATGGAGGATTTGATGGCCTCTGAAATAACTTTAATCATGGTCCAAGAAATTAGATGAACCCGTTAAGGCCCAAAGTTCCTATTAAACCAGTGACCTTCTAAGCTTTATTGACCATTCACCCTTTCGTGGAATTCCTATTCTTACGTGAAGCACAGGCATGTAGAATGAAATAGATACATCGATGCACAAACAATTGAACAGATAAATATGTAGGTAAACAAATATAAACATTTAAGTAGATAAATAGATGAATTGATGAATGCATAAATGATTGAGTGAATAGATAGAGAATAAAAACAAAGACACGTGAGAAAATAAACAAGGACGTAATTAGTAATAAGGTAAACAAGAAAATAAACAAGGACGTAATTAGTAATAAAGTAATCAAGAAAATAAACAAAGACGTAATTAATGACAAGGTAAACAAGAAAATAAACAAGGACGTAATTAATAACAAGATAAACAAGAAAATAAATAAGGACGTAATTAATAACAAGATAAACAAGAAAATAAACAAGGACGTAATTGATAACAAGATAAACAAGAAATTAAACAAGGACGTAATTAGTAACAAAGTAAATAAGAAAATAAACAAGGACGTAATTAATGACAAGGTAAACAAGAAAATAAACAAGGACGTAATTAATAACAAGATAAACAAGAAATTAAATAAGGACATAATAACAAGGTAAACAAGAAAATAAGCAAGGATGTAAACAAGGTAAACAAGAAAATAAACAAGGATGTAATTAATAACAAGATAAACAAGAAAATAAACAAGGACGTAATTAATAACAAGATAAACAAGAAAATAAACAAGGACGTAATTAATAACAAGATAAACAAGAAAATAAACAAGGACGTAATTAATAACAAGATAAACAAGAAAATAAACAAGGACGTAATTGATGACAAGGTAAACAAGAAAATAAACAAGAACGTAATTAATAACAAGGTAAACAAGAAAATAAACAAGGATGTAATTAATAACAAGATAAACAAGAAAATAAACAAGGACGTGATTAATAACAAAGTAAACAAGAAAATAAACATGGACGTGATTAATAACAAAGTAAACAAGAAAATAAACATGGACATAATCAGTAACAAGGTAAACAAATATGTATATATATATATATATATATATATATATATATATATATATATATATATATATATATATATATATATTACCAATACTCAGCCAGAAGTTGAATTCTGCGTACATTCTTATCCTACTCTAACGTCAGCCTTCGATTTCGCAGACATTTATCGACAGCTTGGATAGTTGCATCGACTTCCAGGGGATGATATCATGTAAAAATATATTTGAAGTAAGGTTACATATATTGAAAATAGGCCTAAAAAGACCAGAAAGAGAATGATAAAACAGAGGAATTCAAAGTAAGAATGGGACGGTTCTAGTAGATAAATATCATATGAACAGAAGAAATAATAGATAAGTAAATTAATTATTATATCAACAAACAAATAAATAAATAGATAAATGAATAAATAAATATATATACAAATAAACAAATAAATAAATAAACAAATAAGTCAATAAATAAATACAATAAATATACAAATAATCAAATAAATAAACGCATGAATACTACAAATGATAATGATGATACATATTAACTCAATGAAGATAATAACAGAACTATTAAATCAAATCCAACAAAAATTATAAATAAATAGATAGATAAAATGTTCCCGTGGATGCGTGCGTTTGAGCCAGGAAAGGAAAGGTCAGGCAACAAAAGAGAGTTCAAGCAAGGTCAGGCAACAAAAGAGAGGTCAACTGTAATGAGAGGAGAAGACGAAGCAGAAGTCGAAGGAAGAGTTCTGAGGCGTATTTCGGATTAATCCCCGCGTCGGAATCAATGACCAGGTCCATGTTTTTGGGTTACATCCAGTTAAGGATTGCTTAAGATAAAAGAAATCTACAAAAGACGGTAAATTCTTATACGTTCTGCACTCAAAGATTGTGATTTTATTTTTTGTATTTTTACGAAGAGTTTGTATACATATTTTTGTATATAAATTATTTTGAAAATATTATCTTTTTTCAGAACGTTTGGTATAATCCTATGAGCACAATTTAATATATGTTTACGTTTTTCTTGATAATTGCCTATGTGTGTATACACACAAGGATACATACACGCATGCACACATGAACACACATTCATATTTACAAACACGTGCACACACACACACACACACACACACACACACACACACACACACACACACACACACACACACACACACACACACACACACACACACACACACACACACACACACACACACATACACACACACACACACGCACACACACACACACACACACACACACACACACACACACACACACACACACACATACACGC
>NC_134811.1:5827078-5829578 GCF_046742065.1 Oratosquilla oratoria
GTTTATGTATTATTATTCGGTGTTGTGCATAAAGATGTCCTTCCGGCTGTTCCCATCACACTTGCATATATGGCAACAATTTTGACTTTGGCCGTATATGCACAGTATGGTGTAATGACTGAATATCCAAAGAAACACCTTTGTTGGTGCGAGGATTCGGTTGTTAGAGTTTTTGACAGATTCGTCAGGAACTGTCATTTACATACAAATGAGTGCATGTTTTATGCACCTCATACTTTATAGATTTAAGCGGCGTTCAGAAAGGTCAAGTCATTTAATTATTCTTTTATGATTGTAGAGTGGTCTTTACTCAAAACTGAATAAATTAACAGATAGATATATAAATAAATAAATAAATAGATAAATAAATAAAGAAATAAGTAAATAAATAAATAAATAGAAAAATAAATAAAGAAATAAATACTGATAATTTTTAATCTCCATTAACCCTACGTTCTTCTGCCCTCCTTAATTATTTTCTTTACCAAATATTTGACCGTACATAACATCATTACATCAATAAATCATTGATACTCTCTACATGTATTAAATCAAACTACATCATTATATATCATTTCGCTTTACTTAATGACTCAAATGATTTGATTGTGTTCATGGGTTTCCTTGCTGTACGAATTCTCTATATCATTATTGCTCTAAGCAGACAGCAAGTCTGAACGCCCACCACGATTTTGGGTAACAATTAGAGAGGCAACGCCAACGTGAATGTAACTTTTTTCTCTTCTTATTCCAGTTTCTCTGTATCAACATTGCAACATCTTGGCATTGTATTACCGAGTGCAAGGCACAGGAAATGGGTGTAATATGTCTTAGAACAGTCGAGAGACTAGATTTACCTCCTCCACTACAGCTGTTAACTTTTCTTTCAAAGTCTGGGCTGTTCAGTCGCTCCTCGTATTTCTCTCGACATAATGTTATGGCGTTTATGTCATATTGTGCTCCATTCTAACGTGCTTCATTTTACTCACTAGGTTTCTATTTGTCTTACCAATTTATTCTCTTCTTCGCGTCTTATCGTTTTCATTTCACTTTATCTATCTCCTGGGGACCAACGACCGGTGGTACTGTGAGAAAGACGTCGGTAAGAGTCATCTCCCTGTCTCTGCCAGCTCACCATTTCACTCCTAAGTAGTGGAAAGTGGAAAACGCCTGTTAAAGTAAAGTCCTGTCATTTGCCGCAAGCCACTAGATTTCTGATGATGATGATGATGATGATGATGATGATGATGATGATGATGATGATGATGATGATGATGATGATGATGATGATGATGATGATGATGATGATGATGATGATGATGATGATGATGATGATGATGATGATGATGATGATGATGATGATGATGATGATGATGATGATGATGATGATGATGATGATGATGATGACGGTGATGATGATGATGATGATGATGATGATGATGATGATGATGATGATGATGATGATGATGATGATGATGATGATGATGATGATGATGATGATGATGATGATTATGATGATTATGATGAGGATGGTGATTATAATGAAGATGAGGATTATAATGAGGATGATGATGATTATGATTATGATGATGATGATGATGATGATTATGATGATTATGATGATGATGATGATGATGATGATGATGATGATGATGATGATGATGATTATGATGATTATGATGAGGATGGTGATTATAATGAAGATGAGGATTATAATGAGGATAATTATAATGAGGATGATAATTATATTGAGGATGATGATTATAATGAGGGTGATGATAATAAGGACGAGGATGATGAAAATGAGGATGAGTATAATAATGAGGATAAAAATTATAATGAGGATGAAGATTATAATAGGGATGATGATTATAAAGTAGATGAGGATCATAATGAGGATAAGGATTATAATGAGGATAAGGATTATAATGAGGATGAGAATTATAATGAAGATAAGCATTTTAA
Source organism: Oratosquilla oratoria (assembly GCF_046742065.1). Lineage (NCBI taxonomy): Eukaryota > Metazoa > Arthropoda > Malacostraca > Stomatopoda > Squillidae > Oratosquilla > Oratosquilla oratoria. The sequence goes on from NC_134811.1 coordinate 5,829,044, forward strand.
TGAGGATAAGGATTATATTAGGGATGAGGATTATGATAAGGATGATGATCATAACGAGAATGGTGATTATAATGAGGATGATGAATATAATGAGGATGGTATAATGAGGATGAGGATTATAATAAGGATGATTATAATGAGGATCATGATTATAATGATGAGGATTATAATGAGGATGTTAAGGGTTACAATGAGGATGAGGGTTATAATGATGATGAGAATTATAATGACGATGAGGATTATAAGGAGGGTGAGGATGACAATGAGGAAGAGGATTATTATGAGGATGATTATTATGTGGATAAGGATCATAATGAAGATAAGGATTACATTGAGGATGAGGAACATAATGATGATGGTGATTATATTGAGGATGAGGATTATAATGATGGTGGTGATTATATTGAGGATGAGGATTATAATGAGGATTGAGGATTATAATATGGATAAGGATCATAATGAATATGAGGATTATATTGAGGAGGATCATAATGAGGATCATGATCATAATGAGGATAGGAATTATAATGAGGAT
>NC_134811.1:5862078-5872078 GCF_046742065.1 Oratosquilla oratoria
ATCTAAAGAACGTTTTGAACTTAGTGTACCTCACTCTCTTCTACTTAAAAGCAAACTAGGTTCTTCAATTTGAGACAATGATATTGTTTAATTGAATAGTAGCTTTCGGATAGAGATGGATTAAACATTCCTATTTGAAGAAAGAATAAAAAAGAAAAAGGAAATTGTCATGTATGACAAGGAAGATCAAAACTTCTCCAAACAGGAAGCGATAAGTTATTGAGAGACATTAAAGACAAATCTATCATTTCGGTTTCCGCATTTCCTCCCACTGAAGTCAGAATGCGTTAAAACGAATTTCGAAAAAGATTAAACTTTCGAAACAAGTAATCCGTATGCATAAAGATGAGGCTGAAAATAGAGGAATAGGTGACCGGAGAGAGAGAGAGAGTGGGAGAGAGAGAGGGAGAGAGAGGAGAAAGAAGAAAAGAAAAGACGAGCTCAGATCAAAAACGATCTGGAAATCTCAGGTGTTAACGGTAACTTATTGGGAGAAGACTAAGACTTTTGTGGGACGGAATCAAAGAGGATTGCCAAGTCCAATTGTTTTCAGGGACTGGGCAGTGGAAGGAGGAAGAGGAGGAGGAAGTGGAGGAGGGGGAGGAGAAGGAGGAGGAGGAGGAGGAGGAGGAGGAGGAGGAGGAGGAGGAGGAGGAGGAGGAGGAGAAGGAGGAGGAATAAGAAGACGAGGAGTAAGAGTAGAGGCTATAACAGGGGAAAAGAACACAATTAGAAACTGGTAAATGTAGAGTTGGAGAAAGAGAAGGTGAGGAGGAGGAGGAGGGGCAGGTGGAAGAATAAGACAAGGAAGAGTAGAATTGGAAAAGGGAAAAGGAACAGGAGGAGAAAGAGGAAGAACAAGAAAATGAAAAGTAAGAGTAATAACATAAAAAGAAATAGGGGTAGAAACAGTGAAGGATAAGTTACAGGAAGGAAAAAAAGAGGAGGCGGAGAATGAAGAGGAACAAGAAAAGGAAGAGTGACAGTAAAGGAAATAAAAGGGTAAAGAAGAGCAGAAGAAGTTAGTAGAAGAAGAGTTGGAGGAAGGTAAAAAGTAAGGAGGAGAAGGAGGAGGAATAGGAAAAAAGAGAGTAAGTGTAGAAGAAATACCATAGGAAGAAACAGGAGAAGGAGCTGGTGAAAGAAGAATTGGAGGAAAGAAAGAATAAAGAAGAAGAATAGAAGGAGAGCTAGAAGGAGAAGAAAAAGGACTAGGAGGAGGAGGAGGAGGAGGACAAAAACGAGAATGGTGATGGAAAAAAAAGATGAATAAAGTCAGACACAGGAACAGAAGTATGAGGAGGAGAACAAAGGCTAAGATAAACAAGGAAGAAGTGGAAGGAGAGGAGGAAGTGAACTAGTAGGTGCATGATGGGAAACAGGAGTAAAACAACAAGAAGGAAAACTAGGAGGACCAGCAGGGAGACGATGAGAAAGGGGTAGAAGAGGAGGAGGAAGAAGAAGAAGAGGAGAAGGAAAAATAAGAGTATGAACAGAAGTAGGAGATTTAAGTGGAGAAACAAGAGGACAAAGAAAAGGAAAAAGAAAAGAAGAGAGAGGAGGAGTAAAAGGAAGAGAAGGAGGAGGAGGAAGAGGAGGAGGAGGAGGAGGAGGAGGAGGAGGAGGAGGAGGAGGAGGAGGAGGAGGAGGAGGAGGAGGAGGAGGAGGAGGAGGAGGAGGAGGAGGAGGAGGAGGAGGAGGAGGAGGAGGAGGAGGAGGAGGAGGAGGAGGAGGAGGAGGAGGAGGAGGAGGAGGAGGAGGAGGAACAAGAATAGGTGGTATTATTGGTGTAAGGTTTCCAAAGGGAAAGACAGGGGCTACGTGCTTCTCATAATTTCCGCTTTGTTTGTGTCACCGTTTTAACGTCAAACAATAATCGCCTCTGTTTTTCTCCATCCACACGGATGATGTTGATTTTCTTTCTCTTTCATGTCTCTTCTAGACCTCTTCTTCCTCATTCTGTCCTCATTTTCTCTCCTTTTTTTTTTTTTTCTTCTTCTTCTTCTTCTTCTTCTTCTTCTTCTTCTTCTTCTTCTTCTTCTTCTTCTTCTTCTTCTTCTTCTTCTTCTTCTTCTTCTTCTTCTTCTTCTTCTTCTTCTTCTTCTTCTTCTTCTTCTTCTTCTTCTTCTTCTTCTTCTTCTTCTTCTTCTTCTTCTTCTTCTTCTTCTTCTTCTTCTTCTTTCTTCTTCTTCTTCTTCTTCTTCTTCTTCTTCTTCTTCTTCTTCTTTCTTCTTCTTCTTCTTCTTCTTCTTCTTCTTCTTCTTCTTCTTCTTCTTCTTTCTTCTTCTTCTTCTTTTTCTTCTTCTTCTTCTTCTTCTTCTTCTTCTTCTTCTTCTTCTTCTTCTTCCTCTTCTTCTTCTTCTTCTTCTTCTTTTCTTCTTCTTCTTCTTCTTCTTCTTTTTCTTCTTCTTTTCTTCTTCTTCTTCTTCCTCTTCTTCTTCTTCTTCTTCTTCTTCTTCCTTTTCTTCCTCTCCTTCTTCTTCTTCCTTTTCTTTCTCTTCTTTTTCTTCTTTTTTCTTTTTCTTCTTTTTCTTCTTTTTTCTTCTTCTTCTTCTTTTTCTTCTTCTTCTTCTTCTTCTTCTTTTTCTTCTTCTTCTTCTTCTTCTTCTTCTTCTTTTTCTTCTTCTTCTTCTTCTTTTTCTTCTTTTTCTTCTTCTTCTTCTTCTTCTTCCACGTTTTCTTTGTACGCCTTTTTTCGATCTCCACCTCTTCCTATTTGCCTCATCTGGTTTTCCCTCTTTTTTTTTGCCTCTATTCTTCTCAATATCTTCTCTTCTCATATTATCCCTACTCTTCTCCTTCATCCTCCTTCTCCCTCAACTATCTCCCTCTAATCCCTTTCTTTATTCTTCCCTTCTGCTCCATTTTTTTTTAATTATTCCTCATTTTCCTCATTTCGTTCTTCATCTTCATCTGTTTCATCGTCTCCTTTCCGTTGTCTCCGTCGTCTTTGTTGTCATCGTCGTCGTCATTAGTGTCGTCGTCGTCACTATCGTATTTGTGATTATATTTTTGTTGTTGTTATCGTCACTGTCGTTAAGCAATAATTTCCCCCATCGATAATCACCCATGAATGCAATTACCGGAGGCTTTACGTCATTTGCCTTCTACAGGGGAACCAGGACTTCCGGTCCTTCGACTGATACATAAAACCTAATCCAGGACATCTTTTAAGAAAGGACGAGGAACATTAGAAATGCATGGAACAGTAACGAGACTCTGATATCGCGAGAAAAGTCGAAGTCGTGGTCATAATCCGGCAACCTGGATTAACTGGGCCATTAGAGTCGCAGGTAATAGGATACATCAACTTGATTAAACATAGATTGCGGCCGGGGCTCAACTAGCCTCGTCTTTCCACAAGGGGGCTTGACAACATGGGGACCGTTTTATGAAAAATGATGAATGAAAACAGGGGAACGAAAGCGGTGGTAAAGTGTAATCTGGTTTTACTGCAAGTCTTGGGGAAAGATTCTTAGAAAAGATGGAATCGTCCTATAAGCTCTTTTGCTTGCTTTAGGATGTTTTTACTAAGTAGAGCGAAGAGCGTAAGAACAAGGGAAGGAAAAATGTAATTAAAGTGGGAGTTTTATTTTCCGTAATTGGTTCGCCATCGATTTTTTTTTTCAGTGACTATGAAATTTCGACCAAAAATATTCAAAATATTTTCATTTTCAATGCATAGTCCATTTTACATGAATAGGTATATATATATATATATATATATATATATATATATATATATATATATATATATATATATATATATATATATATAAGGAATATTGCGCTTGACTTATATCTCTCTTGATAGCGTAGTTGGTATGTCACTGCGTCACTTGTCATGTGATAGCTGAGTTCGAGTCCTCGGCAGTACCACATTTCAATTTCTGGTTGTGGCCTCCATTGGGTCTCCCGATGTTGATGGCTTAGAATTAAAGTGCATTGTGGTTGTTTATATATATATATATATATATATATATATATATATATATATATATATATGTGTATATATATATATATATATATATATGTGTGTGTGTGTGTGTGTGTGTGTGTGTGTGTGTGTGTGTGTGTGTGTGTGTGTGTGTGTGTGTGTGTGTGTGTATGGGGGTGTGTGTATGTGTGTGTGTGTGTGTTATGTATACATAAAGATGTAGAACCAGTGTTATGAACGCCGTTCATGGCCGCAAGCCATGTCTAACGCTCTTACCCTTAATAGTTCGAGGACAACACAAGTGATTCGATTACGAAAGATAAGAAAGTTTTTCGGTAGAAGCGTAACTGGCTCGCGCAAGTGGGAGTCTGTCATCCCCTTGAGCTCGGTGTTGTCCCCGAGCACTTAGATTTAACTAGAAACAAGTGAATTTATGCACCTAAGAAGGCAACCCCCGTCTAGAAAGGGGCTGGATATGGACCAAAATATTATCTAGAATGGATTCCAAGCCTCAGGTTATATGAAATATCCTGATATTAGGTAAAATTAAGTGAATTAACTGCGTCATTGTATTGGAAGTGTTGATGCTATGCTACGCTTCTGCAGGGAGAAATTCGTTTTGCACAACTTTACTTTTTATTCTCTATTTTGTTCATATTATTCTGTTTTATTTATCTATTTTTCTATATGTGTATGTAATGTACGAATGTATGTAGTTATTTTTGTGTATGTATGTATGTATGTATGTATGTATGTATGTATGTATGTATGTATGTATGTATGTATGTATGTATGTATGTATGTATGTATGTATGTATGTATGTATGCATGTATGTATGTATGTATTCATGTATGTATGTATGTATGTATGTATGTATGTATGTATGTATGTATGTATGTATGTATGTATGTATGTATGTATGTATGCATGCATGTATGTATGTATGTATCTATGTATGTATGTATGTATGTATGTATGTATGTATGTATGTATGTATGTATGTATGTATGTATGTATGTATATATGTATTTGTTTATGTATTTATTCATGTACTTGTATGTATATTCGTTTTCTATGCTTCTCTATTTTTTGTCTATTCATTCGTTTATTTGTTTATTTATTTGTATATACATTTGTTTATCTATCTATGTATTTATATCTTTATTTATTTTTCTACTTATGAATTGGTTTATCTATATTTTCTATTCATTGATTTATTTCCCGATTTTTTTTACTTTATTTGTTTGTGTTTGTTTAGTTGTTTGTTTGGCTGACTTCTTGTTTTTCATCGCAAAAAACACTACATTCTTCACAACCTTCCTGTCTCAGCTTGAACCGCGTCGCTTCTTTGCAATTCTGCTATCCTTTCTCCTTTAGTATGTGTATATGTTATTCATACATTCAAGTATTTGTATATTTATTAGTTTTTTTATGTTTATCTATTATTTATTCATTGTAAAGAACACTACATTCTACGCCACCTTCCTGCTTCAGCTTGAATTGGGTCGTTTGTTTGGAATTCTGCTATTCTTTCTCCTTTGGTATATGTATGTGTTATGTATATATTCAAGTATTTGTATATTTATTCGTTTTTTATATGTTTATCTATTATTTATTCATCTCAAGGAACACTACATTCCTGCCTCAGCTTGAACCGCGTCGTTTGTTTGCAATTCTGTTATTTTTTCTCCTTTAGTATCTGTATGTGTTATTCATATATTCAAGTATTTGTATATTTATTCGTTTTTTATATGTTTATCTATTATTTATTCATCGCTAGGAAAACTACATTCGTGCGTCAGCTTGAATCGCGTCGTTTGTTTGCAATTCTGTTATTCTTTCTCCTTTGGTATATGTATGTGTTATATACAGTATATATACATTCAAGTACTTGCATATTCATTCGTGTTTTATATGTTTATCTATTATTTATTCATCTCAAGGAACACTACATTCGTGCCTCAGTTTGAACCGCGTCGTTTGTTTTGCAATTCTTCTATCCTTTCTCCTTTGGTATATGTATGTGTTATACATATATATTCAAGTACTTGTATATTTATTCGTTTTTCATATGTTTATCTATTATCTATTCATCGCTAAGAACACTTCATTCATGCCTCAGCTTGAACTGCGTCGTTTGTTTGCAATTCTGCTGCTATCCTTTCTCCTTTGGTACATGTATGTGCTATATATATATACATTCAAGTACTTGCATATTTATTCGTGTTTTATATGTTTATCTATTATTTACTAATCTCAAGGAACACTATATTCCTGCCTCAGCTTGAACCGCGTTGTTTGTTTGCAATTCTGTTATTCTTTCTCCTTTGGTACATGTATGTGCTATATATATATATATATATATATATATATAAATATATATATATATATATATATATATATATATATATATACATACATTCAAGTACTTGCATATTTATTCGTGTTTTATATGTTTATCTATTATTTATTCATCGCAAGGAACACTACATTCGTGCCTCAGCTTGAACCGCGTCGTTTGTTTGCAATTCTGCTGCTATCCTTTCTCCTTTCCCCTCCTTTTCCCCTCTTTTCTTGCACCACCCTTTCCCCCTTCCCCTCGTCTCCCTCCCCTCAGCCATTTCTCTGAGCTATAAGCCATTTATCTTAAAAGTTCTCCTCTTTTCGCACTCAGCTTGTTTTGTTCCACTTACATTTCCACCTCCACCTCCACTCCACCTCCATCTCCATCTCTTCCTCCACCTCTATTTCTACCTCCACTCCATTCCACTCCACTCCACCTTCATCTACAAGTTCATCTCTTCCTACACCTCCACCTCTACCTCTAGCTCCACTCCACTCCACCTACATCCCAACCTCCACCTCCATCTCCACCTCCACCTCCACCTCCACCTCTACCTTCTCCTCCACCTCCATCTCCACCTCCACCTCCACTTCCATCTCCCCCTCCACCTCCACCTCCACTTCCATCTCCCCCTCCACCTCCACCTCTACCTCCACTCCACTCCACCTCTACTTCCTTTTCCACCTCCACCTCTCTCTACCTCCAGTCCACTCCACCTCCACTCCACTCCACTCCACCTCCTTCTCCACCTCCACCTCTCTCCACCTCCATCTCCATCTCCATCTCTTCCTCCACCTCCACTCCATCTTCACTTCATCCACACCCACCTCCTCTTCCACCTTCTCCACCTTCTTCAATTGCAATTCCACATACACATTCACCCACACGTCTACCAACACATCAACCCCCACCTCAGCTTCCACTTATATCTTAAAATACATCTCCACCTACAACTCCACCTATATCTCCACCCACACCTCTACCTCTAACTCCATTTTCATTTTTTAATTTACTTTCTCCTCCTCCTCCACCTCCTCCACCTCCACCTCCAATTCCACCTCATCCTCCAGTTCCACCTCCAGAATTGAATTTATTTTTAACTCCACCTTCATTTCTACCTCCAACTTTAGCTCCAATTTCAGCATCACCTCCAGCTCCAGTTCCACCCCCACATCACCTACAACTTCACTTTTGTCATGGTTTTCACCTTGCTTTTCAAATTCAGCTCCAACTCCAACTCCGCTTTCACCTCCACCTCCACCTCCAACTCCAACTTCAACTCCACCTTCGCCTTCGCGTCTAATTCCAATTCACCTCCAATTCTACCTACAACTCAAACTCAAACTCAAACTCAAACTTAAACTTAAACTCAAACTCAAACTTAAGCTCAAACTCAAACTCAAACTCAAACTCAAACTCCGACTCCAACTCCAACTAACTCCAACTCCAACTCCAACTCCAACACCTACTCCAACTCCAACTCAAACTTCAACTCAAACTCAAACTCAAACTCAAACTCAAACTCAAACTCAAACTCAAACTCAAACTGCAAATCCAACTCCAACTCCAACTCCAACTCCAACTCAAATCCAACTCCAACTCTAACTCCAACTCCAACTCCAACTCCAACTCCAACTCCAACTCCAACTCCAACTCCAACTCCAACTCCAACTCCAACTCCAACTCCAACTCCAACTCCAACTTCCAACTCCAACTCCAATGCCGACTCCAACTCCAACTCCAACTCCAACTCCAACTCCAACTCCAACTCCAACCCCAACTCCAACTCCAACTCCAACTCCAACTCCAAGTCCAAATCAAACTCCAACTCCAAATCCAAATCCAACTCTAACTCTAACTCCAACTACAACTCCAACTTCAACTCCAGCTCCAGCTCCAACTCCAACTCCAACTCCAACTCTAATTCCGACTCCAACTCCAATTCTTACTCCAACTCCAACTCCAACCCCAACCCCAACCCCAACCCCAACCCCAACCCCAACCCCAACCCCAACCCCAACCCCAACCCCAACCCCAACCCCAACCCCAACCCCAACCCCAACCCCAACCCCAACCCCAACCCCAACCCCAACTCCAACTCCAACTCTAACTCTAACTCCAACTCCAACTCCAACTCCTCCTGCAATTCCTCCTCCTCCTCCTCCTCCTCCTCCTCCTTTTCTTCTCTTCCTCCTTTCCTTCTTCTCTTCCGGCCGTCTGCATCCAGAACAAGTGGCAATAATTATTGTCATCTTGACTCGCTATTCTCCATCACTCGACACTTCATCTTGAACTTTCCTGCCTGCTATGTATATATATTTGTCTAAATTTCTATTTTCTTACATTTTGATTTTGTTTCATATCTTTATTTCACTGTATCCCATTATTAGTTAACTTTATGTTGTTTTTTTCTTTTTATGTACCGTATATATATATATATATTTTTTTTCTCTCAATAAGATTTCTGTTTGAAATGAAAGGTCTTATGTTAGTATGCTTTGCTATTGTAGACCAATGTATCTCAAGATATTAACTTTCTTCCTCGGCCATGTCCTTTTCATCTCCTCTTCTATTTCATGTTTCTATTTTCTCTATTTTCTCTTGCTTTGTAACATTAGCCGTTAGTTTGTTTAAACCATACAATATTTGTGTAGATAGGTTCGTTTTGTCTAAAGAAGGCTGTGCGTTTCCTTCAAAATGTAAAATTATTTACTCTCTTGACGTATATCTGGCTTTATTTTGAGGAACTCTATTATCATTTCGTTTCCATCCTAATCATACATGTACATAACTCCTATTTTCCTTCATTACAGTTATAGTTAATTAAAGAGCTTAATCCAATAACATTCTTCAATGAATTTAAGACATTGAATTGTATGATATATTTGTAACTACATCTCATCAAATTCATTAGACTATATTCAACACACATGACGCTGTTATTGTTAAATAAAAAGTTTAATCCAATAACATTCTTCAATGAATTTAATACATTGAATTGTATAATATATTTGTAACTACATCTCATCACCTTTATTAGACCGTATTCACCACGCATGACACTGTTATAGTTAATTGAAAAGATCCAATAACATTCTTCAGTGAATTTAAGACATTGAATTGTATGATATATTCATAACTACATCTCATCACCTTTATTACACTATATTCATCATATGTTCATGACAATACTTATATTCATACGTTTCATGGTACATTCACTTCCTCATCTGAAGCACTTTCTTGCGACACAAACCACTATTCTCACCTCAGCCCTCATTACAAAAACAACTGGGCAGGACAAATTTAGATTTAAAAAGGAAATAGGCAAGAATTGGTTTACTAATAGGGTGGTCGACGAATGGAATAAACCTAGTAACCATGTAGTAAGCGCTGAAACTATCAGTTGTTTTAAGAAACGATTAGACAACTTTATGGATGGGGATGACAGGTGGTGATGGATACGGAACTGCCTAGTGTAAGCCTTATGGTCTCTTGCAGTCTCCTTCATTCTTATGTTCTTATGTTATGTTCTACGTGTCATGGCACATTCGCTTCCCATATGGAGAACTTTCTTGCAACACAAACCACTCTTCTCACCTCAGCCTTCTTGCTTCCGTTAGTCCTATGCCAAGGAGCAAATCCCTCATATTTTCCTTTCTATTCACCCTTTGGAGCAATGTATCTTGATTTCTCATCTCTGAGCACCAATTTCCTT
>NC_134811.1:5877078-5897078 GCF_046742065.1 Oratosquilla oratoria
ACATTGCGAATGTGTCACATCGCCTTTCTAAAGTCCTTAAAGCCAAATATGTCTACAGTTGTATGTTTCCCTTACTGTGCTGTTTCAGTTGCCCTGTTTACTCGATTATCACTATTTGCAGACGACGTGATCATAACACTTCAGATTTAATTTTATCTATATCCCACTCAATCTTGGTGTCTCTGTGAATAGAAACGGACTTGATTAACCTTCACGTCGCCTTTCGTTGAGTCCAAGGTCACGTGACCCCTCCTCCTCCTCCTCCTCCTCCGCTTCAAAATGTTCATCACACAGGTGCCAGTCTTGGCCATTCGTCTCTGCCCGTTTCTCCCATCCCTCATGATTTCATCTCACACTTTCCGGTGACCGTGACGTACTAACTGCTGCGCCAGTCTGCCGGTTCGCGTATTCATATTCACAGACGTCGAGTCGTTGCGGCGAATGACCGAAGAGGAGCAGGTAGTCAGGCGTAGTTATGACTCTCCTCTGGGGACGCGTGCATTATCCACTATCAGTCGACCTCAGCATGACCACTTCCCAGGTCACCACGTTTATGTGAATATTTTCTTTTATTTCTTTCTTTTTCATGTGACCATTTGACCTTTAGAAGTCTTGTTGCAGCTTACAGATTTTAGTTCAAATAATACTTTATTTGACCAGAGGGACCTCTAAGCTCTATTCTAAGTTCATATATGAAAACATATGGTTTGTGTAGTGCCTGCTGGATACGTATACCCATCTATAACATGGCTACAAGTATGTGTTTGTACAACATAATATATATATACATACACACACATATACCAAGGCTTTTTCCCCCTTACCAGGGAGGTAGCCAAAAAGGACAAGGCATAAAATCACTCCCACCCATTCCATCCCCGAAAACACTCCACACCCCTCCACCCTCCCTCCCATCTTAGCACCTCCTAGATGACGGGTCATCCCTGCACCCTGTCCACTGCCCTGGGTCAGAAGCAGTGTCGCAGGACACAGCACATCCACAGCAAGGCCGCTTCATTAAATCGGCGACCCCCCTCTCCGTATACATATATTATGTATGTGTATTTCTGTGTATGTGTGTGTGTGTGTGTGTGTGTGTGTGTGTGTGTGTGTGTGTGTGTGTGTGTGTGTGTGTGTGTGTGTGTGTGTGTGTGTGTGTGTGTGTGTGTGTGTGTGTGTGTGTGTGTGTTTGTGTGTGTGTGTGTGTGTAAGCTTTTTTTCATAATGACGAATGAGCTGATCTTTAAGAAGTAGGTACGTAAACGGAAAGAAGAAATCCACATTTAAACATTATTTACTTCCTTTCTGTTCCCATAGTTTTCCCCCTTATTACGAATCATAATCATTGATATAACACATTTACTCATTCGCGTTTGCTATATATACCTCTTGAAAACAAGATTAATGTCTCTAATTATAATACGTATCAAAATATTCAATTTACATTCCCCAACAAACTCTTTGCACTGAGAGACTACTTCGAAATTCTTTGGTTATATTTGCTCCTTTGTTAGGTTCGTACGCGGTACAGTGAATCAAATTCCTGGGTATTACCTGGGAAAATGTATTTTTCTTTTGTATGTCACTCTTACATCATACTACTTGCCACGTTTTTCGTATTTCGCGTCTTTTCTCCTGAGAACTTCGGCTATCACAATTTCTTTGCAAACCCAAGGCTGCGCTCGCCTCTGCATTTGCCTATGCTTTGATGCTAGTTTGTACGAAAAGAAACGGATTTGTAGGATTTTTGTGTGTGTATAGGTATGTATGTATTCATGAGTGTATGTTTGTATATATATGTTTGTGTTTTTATATGTGTGTGTGTGTATGTATGTATGTATGTATGTATGTATGTATGTATGCATGTATGTATGTATGTATGTATGTATGTAGATATGTTTTCATGCATTTGCGTGCACGCGTATATTCACGTATGTATTAGGTCTGCATCTATGTATATTTGCATGTCTGTAGTTAATGCTTGTATTGTATATTTCTTCTTACAGAACCTCATTTTGCCCAAAATATTCCAATTGGCTTTATTTGTTGTCGTAATTTTTTGCAACTCGGCTAGTGCAATAAATCATCCGACAAATTTCTCCCATGGTGAATTTCAACACGATAGAGAAGACCTGCTTTATTCAAATACCTTCATAACAAGTTGCTACACAGCAAGACCCGAAACACCGATCTCAGTTCGTGAAAGCGGTCTGAAAGGAAAGCGCGAGATGGAACAGAAAACGGGAAGAAAATAAAAAATTACGAAGTATGGGGAGGGATAGAGACGACACGAGATAGTAGAGTCCCGTTCGGCACAGGCATAATGTGCAATATGACGATTAAAGAAGTAAAGGACTGCGCGCAGACAGCTTTGCATTTACAACACTCAGGAGACGTCCAGGATTGAGAATCGATGCCCTGCCAGTCGAAGATTGAACCAGGAAATTCTCAAAAATAAAGTTTATGTCCTGAGAGTAGTAGATACATATGTATATACATGTAAATTATATATGTAGTGTATAAACATGTATATGCAGCATACGAGTATGCATATATATACATATATATATATATATATGTATATATATATATATATATACATGCATATTATGTACCAAAGGCTTTTTCCCCCTACACGGGGGGTAGCCAAAAAGAAAAAGGCATAGAAACCACTCCCACTAATTCCATTTCCTATATATTCCACTCCCCTCCACCCTCAACACTCCTCCCCCCCTCTTATCTTGGCACCTTCTAGATGGCGGGTCATCCCTGCATCCTGTCCACTGCCCTGGGTCAAAAGCGCGCACACACACACACACACACACACACACACACACACACACACACACACACACACACACACACACACACACACACACACACACACACACACACACACACACACACACACACACGCGCGCACGCACACACACACGCACGCACGCACGCACACACACACACACACACACACACACACACACACACACACACACACACACACACACACATGCGTGTGTGTGTGTGTGTGTGTGTGTGTGTGTGTGTGTGTGTGTGTGTGTGTGTGTGTGTGTGTGTGTGTGTGTGTGTGTGTGTGTGTGTGTGTGTGTGTGTGTGTGTGCGTGTGTGTGTGTGTACGCGACTTTGTTTGTGGGTGTGTATGTGTTTCTGTGTGTGTGTGCTTGTGTTTATTTACATGCATATATGTAATTTTGAATATGATTATATATAAATATGAATATGATATACATTATAAATACAGAATTAATATTGGAGTGTGAGTTTCTCATGTCATCTGCTTTAGGTAGAGAGATTATTCTGGCCTATTATAACTTGTGGAATATTACCCTGTGAAAGCTTAAGTTTATATCTATAGAGGTTACCTTAATCGCATCATCGGTAAGCTGTGGAAACTTAGTTTGCATACTGAATGTGTTCTGTGGCATTGATCTCAAAATACACTCAAGTCTTCATCTGAGGCTGCTTTTCCTTTTGTGTCTTTTGTCTTTTACCCATTTTATGCATTTCTTTGACATCTTCTTGCTAAACAGGATACGGCTTCTCGATTAGCACTTCCCTACCTGTTGTTACTTTTTTTTTTCTTTTTTTTTGTCACTAGGGTATTTCTTTTACGTGGTACGCCTTCGATAATGATAAGGTCAAAGGTTGGTTATATCTTGGACACATTGTTTAGTGAATTCGAAAGAGATGCCGATTACTTCAGAAAATTTTATGTTGTTGATATATCATAGTAAACTTTAGAATGATATTTAACTATTGAAACCTACACTGAATGAGATCGTATATGAGCAGCCACAATGGAAATAAGATTAGATTTTAGACGCAGAGTGCCGGGTGATCTAATAGAAGTGTTCAAGTGGATCAAAGGGTATAACAAGGGTGATGCAAACAAGGTCATCATAATGAAACATCAGGGCAGGACCCGCAGTAATGGGTATAAACTGGACAAATTTAGATTTAAGAAGGGAATAGGCAAGAATTGTTTTACTAATAGGGTAGTCGATGAATGAAATAAACTTAGTAACTATGTAGTTAGCGCTGAAACTATCAGTTGTTTTAAAAAACGAATAGACAACTTTATGGATGGGGATGACAGGTGGTGATGGATACGGAACTGTCTAGTGTAGGTCTTATGGTCTCTTGCAGTCTCCTTTATTCTTATGTTCTTATATTGAATGTTAATCTAAAGCAGATGTTTATGAAGTTATCAAGTGTTATGACAAGGTCGGGCAATAATCAGGAGATATTTAGTGCTATAAAATTGTCAAAGATATAATAAACTCCTCTACCCTATTTCAGTAATTTTTAAATAGTTTTTAGGTACGTTTGTTTATTGCAGTTTAATATTAAAACTATTCCGTTATGTATCACAGCATTTTTATTTAGAAAAAAAAAAACAAGTTTGGGACTAAGATTCCATCACAAAATTCCGTAACTCTGACATCAATTAAACAAAATATTGTAGTTTGATATTAAAATTATTCCGTTATGTATCACAGCATTTTTATTTAGGAAAAAAAACAGAAGTTTGAGACTAAGACTTCATCACAAAATTCCGTATCTCTGAGATCAATTAAACGAAATGAGTATTCGTACAGGCTTAAAGCTAAAGCTAAGGGATTTCCTCAAGATTATCAAGTGTATCAAAATTAATCCAGCTCAAAGTATTTTAGTTTTGATATCGAGTTATCAGTATGGAAATACAAGCGATATATATTGATGTATTCCATTTCCTCTCTCATCGTTTCTTATGAAATGTATTAAGACAAGAACAAAATATGATACATTTAATTCGAAATTCAGTCTGAATTCATATTCGAGAGTCTTATGAATACGAAGCATTGTTGAAACAAACTAAACGTTGGATCACATGAGTTTATACATACTATTAAGTAGTACAGTATGTATGGTCTTGATGACATTTTAAAATTATATCAGCTTGTTTCCCGTTTCAGCGTTTGAAATCATTGAAGATATTTGTCTTCCCAGATACACATACACACGCGCGTGCACACACACACACACACACACACACACACACACACACACACACACACACACACACACACACACACACACACACACACACACACACACACACACACACACACACACACACACACACACACACACACACACACACACACACACACACACACACACACACACACACACACACACACACACACACACACACACACACACACACACACACACACACACACACACACACACACACACACACACACACAAACACTCACACATACAGAGAATATCAAACGATAAAACATACAATCATCCACCACCCCCATCTCAACACCTCTATGGGGAGGGCATCCCTCCTTCTCGCCACACTGTTCGGGTCAAATGCAATGCAGTGAGGCCTAAACCCAGAGTTCGTTTGCTACATACGTTCATCGATCGTGAATTATGAAATAGTTTTGCCTAGATTTATTTTTCTTTACATATTTGGCGTTAAAGACTATTATGAACAAGTTTCTTAGGTCTACTGTTTATGAACATACGATTTTAGGTAAATAGCATTAAATAGATTTGGCATCATTGCGTATGTATGTGTGTGTGTGTTTGTGTGTGTGTGTGTGTGTGTGTGTGTGTGTGTGTGTGTGTGTGTGTGTGTGTGTGTGTGTGTGTGTGTGTGTGTGTGTGTGTGTGTGTGTGTGTGTGTGTGTGTGTGTGTGTGTGTGTGTGTGTGTGTGTGTGTGTGTGTGTGTGTGTGTGTGTGTGTGTGTGTGTGTGTGTGTGTGTGTGTGTGTATGTGTGTGTTTGTACATATGCTTGTAACCTCCTCATACACATACATGTACGATTTTCTGTCTGAATTGAACGTAAAATTTGGGCTTGTTTCTCAACGTTTAAATAATCGACCATCTTTTTTAAAAACCCATCTCGGCTCCGGCGTGGATATACACCAGATTTTATCATAAATTTTGTTGAAAGTCAAGCTCAGCATCAAAAGTCTGTTTCCCGGTTTTATCACGAAGAAGACTTGAAGATAACACAGGAAAATAGGATCCATCTTGGCAGAATGCATATTTGAACAAAATTTCGACCAGAATCCACCATTATTGAAATGGAGTCTGGCGTTGTAACCATACAAGCAGAAGAGGCGTATGAGAAACAGATGTTTCAAGATTTTCTTTTGCTACAAGAGTATTTCGTTCCTTGTATAGAAAACAGGTCTGTTTAGATTCCATGTTTTTGACAACTGTTTCTGAGTTTTGAAAGCCGTATAACATTTGTAAAGTTGGTCTAGTGAAAATGAGAATATTAAGACAAGGCTAGACTTAGCGACGTAGTCTCTAGTATAATCATTTGTTGATATAGAATGCATCGTTGTATTAATATTATCTTAAAATATATAGTTCAGTCTTAGACGTTATTGCAAATGCCAATCAAGATTTTTTTTTCTAAAAAAATATTGCCTGTGAAATGCATATATATTTTTCCCTTCCGTTTCATTTACGTTATTACTGATTTTGTTCTTCATTTCTTCATCTTTCTTTATTCTTCTCTTACTTTCTTTCTTCCCTTCTGTTATTTTGTTTTCTTCTCTTTCTTTTCTTTTTTCTTTCTATGTTTTTGTCTCTTTTTTTTCTATTTTGCTTCTGTCTTCCCTTCTTCCATTCCTTCTTCACTATCTTCTTCCTGTTTCCCTTACATCCTATCATCTTTAAGTTGAGATTTCCTCAAGAGTTCTTAGCGAAAACACTCGAAATCCTCTTAGGAACGTCAGGAATTCCGTTTTTGGAATTCTTTCTTGCTGTTTTTTTCTTCTTCCAAGATTCAATACAGAAACATTTCTCCTCCCTATTCCCTTTCTCTTTTCCTCCCCCTCTTTCCCTCCCTCTCTTCATCTCTTCCTCTCTCCTCCCTTCCTCTTTTCATTCATACCTTCTCCCTTCTTCCTCTCTTTCTCTATATTTTTATCCCTTCCTTCGCCTCTTCCACAGCTTTCATTCTTCTTCTCATTCTTCTTCTCATTCTTCTCATTCTTCTCCTTATTCTCTTCTTCTCCTTCTTCTTTTCCTCCCTCTTCTCTCCCATCTCCTTTTCTTATTCCTCCCTCTTTCTCTCCCCTTTCTCTTCCTCTTTCCTCATTCCTCTTCCTCTCTTCTTTGCATCCTCCCTCTCTCCCTCGCTTCCTCTCTCTCTTCCTCGCGTCCTCCATCTCTTTATCACGTCCTCCACCTCTTCCTTCTGTATGAAATATTTACTAAACCAGTCTCATGCAGATGATATCTGATACCTTAACTATTTCTTTATGGTCCAAGGTTACTTCGCCTTCTGTTATGATCAGAGACTAATTTCTATTAATAAAAGAGAGATAAATTTTATTTTCTGCAACTTCTCTGTCATTTTGTTCTTCTGAAACTATTCTTTAACACATCTGTGACTCATTTCTAAGGTTTCCTGAAATAGATACTTTGATTGTTGGTTACAAATCTTTCCCTGCCTACTCTACTTCTTTCTTTTCCTTCTTCTCTCCTTCTACTCTTTCTTCCCCTCGTCTTTCCATCCTTTTTTATTTCTTTGTCTATCTCCTACACTCCTTTATCGTTCTTTATACTTCTTCATCCCCATTCTTCTTCTTCCCCTTCTTCGTTTTTTTTTCTTCCATTCCTTCTTCCCTTTTTCCTTCCTTCCTTTCTTCATTTTCTTTTTTCCTCCTTATTCCCTTTCTTCCTTTTTTCTCTCTCTCGCTCCATTTGTCTTCTTACCCTTCCTCCCCCTTTCCCTTCATTCCTTCTTTCTTCTTTCCTTCCATCCCTTCTTCCCTTCTTTCTTCTATCCCTTTTTCATTATCTATTCTTCCTTTTTGTCTTTCTTCTATTTTTCTCTCTCCTACACGCCTTCCCTCGTTCATTTTTTCTTCCCCTTCCCCCTTATTTCCCTTCCTCCCTTCTTCCCTCCTTCCTTCCATCCCTTCTTCATCCTCTCCTTCCCTCTTTCCCTCTTCTTTCCTTTCTACTTTTCTCTCTATTACCACCTTTCTCACGTTCATTTTCTCTTCTTCTCATGCCTCTGTCTTTCCATTCCTCCCTTCTCTTCTTTCTTCATTCCCTTCTCTTCTTCTTCCTTCCATCTCTTCTTCATTTCCTTCCAACCTCCTTTCCTTCTTTTAACCTTTCTAACCTTTTTCTCTCTTTCCCTTCTTCCCTCGTTAATTTTTTCTTCTTTCCCTTTCTTTTTCCCTTCATAACCTTCTTCCTTCCATACCTTATTCCATTTTCCCTTTTATCCCTTCTTCTCATCTTCCCTCCTTCCCCCCTTCTCGCCTTTTCTTCTTTCTTTCTCTTCTACCCTCCTCCCCTCATTTATCTTTTCTTCTCTCCCTCCCTCCCTCCATCTCTCGCTCTTTCCCTTTATCTTTATATCTTTTCCTCTCTATCCCTCGCCTTCTCTCCCTTTTTTCTCTCTTCTTCCCTCCTTCCTTCTCTCTCCTCTTTCCTTCCCTCTCTCCCTTCCTCCCTCGCTCTCCCTCGTATCCTCTACACCCTCTCCCCGCTAAGCAACCCATCACTCTGTCACTCTCCTTCATCCTATTTGTCAATACAAAACGCAACCTCATTTCTCAACCTGTGTCATCACGTCAGTCAAGGCATACAGATGCCTTCTTTTAATCTCTTCCATCGACGTCTCTGGTTCCTGTCAAATATGTTACCGTATGCAGATCTCAGGGTTGTGGGCAAGGGAATGATAACTTCATATCCTTCCTTTCTCTTCCTCCTCTGCTTAACTTTCACCCTCCTCAAATCACTCCTCTTCCTCCTCCTCCAATATTTTTTTCCTTCATCTCCTCAAAAAAAAAAAAAAAAAATCCTCCTGCTATCAGTCCTCAAATCTCATCTCTCAATTCTCCTCTCTTCATTCTACTAAAAAAAAAAAAATAATAAAAATAAAAATAATAATAATAATAATTCTATCAATCCTCAAATCTGATCTCTCAATTCTCCTCTCCTCATTTCTCTCCCTTCTAATCTCAATTCTCCTTCTGTAGAAGTTTTCTTGCTTTGGCTACACAGTACTTGTGTTTGAGATAAGATAAAGTTTGTCGCTATTTTCTAGGTTTTACTCTTGTAGATCGGTAATATCAGGTACAGGCCGGCAAAGAGGAGTCCTCTTAGTAGAAAGTAAAAATCCTGGTAGGGTCATTACGGCCACGCAGTCACCAGTCACCGACATTTATACGCAGAAATGCATAAATTGTCATTTCTGCGTGATGTTGCCTTTTGACGTATACATTATCTTATTGTACAATAATATTTGTGGGATAGCTGTAATACAATGCTATATTATATTGCATTAATGAATGTGTCTTGACGTGGTGCATGGCTTATAGTTGCGATTATGTAGTTGTGTAGATATATAGGAATGATTAGTGATTTGTCTGGCGAGATACTTATGGCATATTGGTAAGATCGCGCGATTGTGGCGTCACGTTTACTCATGTTGTTGGATGTGCTTTGGGAAATATATAGGTCAGCAAAGATTGGTGGTATTGTTAAGGCTAATGTGTGGTTGAAAGGTGCCAGTGGCTGCCAATATCTTGTTGAAGGTTATGTCATGCATGTGGAATATCGTATAGATATGTTAGTGAAATATATGGTTACATGTCTTCTCAATCCTTCTTATTCCTCCCGTCTCAGTTTTTCTCTTCTCAGTCTATTCTCCTCTTAATCCTTCTTCACTACTGAAACCTTCTAGTTCTCCTCCTCCCCTTTCTCCTCCTCCTCCTCCTCCTCCTCCTCCTCCTCTCCTCCTCCTTTCCTCTCCTCCCCTCCTCCTCCCCTCCTCCTCCTCCTCCTCCTTCCCTCCTTCCCTCCTTCTCCTCCCCTCCTCATCCCCCTCCTCCTTCTCCCCCTTTATCCTCCCAAAATTCTTCCTCCATTCAGTCTTCTTCCTTTTTTCAAACCTCTTCCTCTCAATTATTTTTTTTATCTTTCATTCTTCCTCCTCCTTCTCTTCTGTCTCCTCTAACTCCTCTCAATCTTTTTCTTTCTCATCTCATTCCACGTCCTTTTCCTCCTCCTCCTCCTCCTCCTTTTCTCAATCTTCTCTAAATCCATTCAGTCTTTTTCTTTCTCCTCCCTCTCTTTATCCCTCTCAACCTCTTTATCCCTCTCTTCTCCGTTCATCCTTCACCTGTTTTGTTTGTTTCTTTGTTTTGTCTCTTTTGTATCTTTGTTTTAATTTCCCTTGCTACAGTTACTTCCATTTTCATTTCTTACCTAAGGCCTATGTTTGAGTCAATTTTATTATTATTGTTATTATTATTATTTTATTTCATTCTCATTCTCATTTTTGTTTTTGGTCTCGTTTCCATCCGTTTCCAGTGATAGTACATTAATGTGCTCTTGACTTATATTGATGTTTTATTTTGTTATTTCTCAAAATGACTTTCGTTGTCTTACGATCATTCTCTTCAAGACATATCGACCCATCTCCTTGTTCTTATTTAATTAATTTTACAAATGAATTAAAAGACACAATACAAAGCTGTGCCCTCTTGTGTGTGTGTGTGTGTGTGTGTGTGTGTGTGTGTGTGTGTGTGTGTGTGTGTGTGTGTGTGTGTGTGTGTGTGTGTGTGTGTGTGTGTGTGTGTGTGCGTGTGTGTGTGTGTGCGTGTGTGTGTGTGTGCGTGTGTGCGTGTGTGTGTGCGCGTGTGTGTGTGCGCGAGTGTGTGTGTGATTCACCTTGGTCTTTGGATCATGCGTTGGACTCGTGATCGACAGCTATTTTCCTCCCGGAAGAGAGCTCAGAACTCGTATGTCCGATCCATGGGTAATGCTATGACCTTACACGCACACACATACACAACTCGCCGCCCACGAGAGTCGGAGTAACGACTCGAAGCGCAGCGACACTGGAATAATTTCACTGTGTGTGTGCGTGCGTTTGTGTGTGTGTGTGCGTGTGTGTGCGTGTACGTGCGTGTGTGTGCGTGAACTTTTCACAAAGTGCTATGAATCAGCCGTTTGAATTGTTTATCTTAAATTCACGACACAACTGTAAAACCTGGACGCATTCCAAGACATATGTAGTCTATCATCCGAGACGTTTAGTCTGTCATCACTCTTTAGAAATGCATTGCTTTTAGATGAAGAAATGCATATGAAATGGAACTGAAGATGTTTAACCAATATCTCTGTTTGTAAAAGATGGTAAATATAAAATCTTACAATCCCAGTTTACAAACATACAAGTATTCTCTCATGAAAGGTATTACATGTATGAAATGAGTGTTTTTGTAAAGGTTGGTGTCTTGTTAAGAAAGAGGTAGAGGGGAAGTCAATGATTGAGTGAATAAGTCAGTCAATCACTCAATCAGCCATCGAAGAATAAATGAGGAAGGATTTATGAGATGGATTGAGAGTATATTCATTCAATTATAGAATATTGGAAAGAGCCATTCTGGTTGAGGATACCATCAATTTCCCTGTTATCTAATTCTAAATATTTTAATTCTATTGGAATAAATTTTCGTCCATAGCATTCCGCAAGCCATGATATTTCCGGGAAAAAAAAAGTATATTACATTATTTTCAAAAACACTTTCTCCTGGTTTCTTTCCATGTTGAGTCGTTTTTATTATGTTCAACTTCCTAAGTTAAGAGGATTTCTATCGATTTCATCTACAAATCCACATGGTGTCATCTTTCGTACTTCTCTTTCAATGAGTGTGTGTGTGTGTGTGTGTGTGTGTGTGTGTGTGTGTGTGTGTGTGTGTGTGTGTGTGTGTGTGTGTGTGTGTGTGTGTGTGTGTGTGTGTGTGTGTGTGTGTGTGTGTGTGTGTGTGTGTGTGTGTGTGTGTGTGTGTGTGTGTGTGTGTGTGTGTCTGTGTGTGTGTGTCTGTGTGTGTGTGTGTGTGTGTGTGTGTGTGTGTGTGTGTGTGTGTGTGTGTGTGTGTGTGTGTGTGTGTGTGTGTGTGTGTGTGTGAGAGAGAGAGAGAGAGAGAGAGAGAGAGAGAGAGAGAGAGAGAGATATTGCGTGCACAGTTGTATGAGTGAGTTTGTATGCGCTCGCGTGCTTGTATGTGTTTGTGTATGAGTGTATGTGTGCGTGCGAATATGTGCGTGCATTCGTGTGAGTCCGTAGTTATACACGATTGTTATTGACATGTCATATAACCCCACACATATGTAACATCATATAAACGTTTGTTTGCTTTCAACGTCTACGAATTCCTATTATTCGTTCGGAAACTTTAGTAGGACATGATTTACAAGTAATTGCCCTCTGCCAACCTCTTAGTGAGCCCTAGAGGACAGATTTCAGAGCGGATAATCCCACCAAAGAGAGAGAAGCAATTCGAAGTATATCATCAGCTTAAAAGGAACAAATGTCCACAGTATCCAATTTCACCGAGATAAAAATGAGGAACTCAGACCTTTGTTTGCTGCGTTATCTAAGATACCTAACCTTTATGTCGTAAATGTCGGGCCCTTGTCTCGGCCTCTCAAGACAGAACCAGGAAGACTGCGCTATTTGTGGTACGGTTTCTTCGTGTGTAGTATTACCACATATTGTAGTACGAGTGTTATATATATATATTTGTGTGTGTGTGTGTGTGTGTGTGTGTGTGTGTGTGTGTGTGTGTGTGTGTGTGTGTGTGTGTGTGTGTGTGTGTGTGTGTGTGTGTGTGTGTGTGTGTGTGTGTGTGTGTGTGTGTGTGTGTGTGTGTGTGTGTGTGTGTGTGTGTGTGTGTGTGTGTGTGTGTGTGTGTGTGTGTGTGTGTGTGTGCGTGTGTGTGTGTGTAATATCACTGATAAAAATGTTGCAGCACATTTGTAAATCAAAATTAAATCCACAGGTGGGACAGAAAAAAAAAATGAATCGGGAAATCTATATATTTCGACTGTAAGCTACAGTCTTCTTCAGTAGTAGAGAATGGGAGGAGAGTACTATACTTACCTTGTAACCTCTTACAAAAAGAGGGACAAGAGAAGGAACAAGGGACACATACCCTTGGTCACATAGTGAACTGGAGGTCATGTGAGGTTGAGGTCAGGTATAAGATGTCCATTGACGATCCTGGTGACCATGATTTCAGATATCATGTCCGGAGACCACTGCCCCTTTGAAATATTCATATTGGGTATATATACTCTTAATGTGGATTCAACCATCTCACTCCTGAACCCACAACATGGTTGCATGTTCGGGGGGAAGATGGCTGATTCCATAATAATAGAATATATACCCAATATGAATATCTAAAAGGGATAATGGATTCTGGACACAATATCCCAAATTATGGCTGTCAAGATTGACAATAGCCATTTTCCACCTGACCCCACTCCGCACGACCCCAAAGTAACTAATTAAAGAAGGGTAGGCGTCCTTTGGTCCTTCCCCTGTCCCTCTTACAAAAAGTTGGACAGGGGAGGAAGATTGTAGCTTACAGTCGAAATATGTAGATTCGGCGATTTCATTTTAATTTTCTGCTCCGACTGTGGTTTTAGTTTTGATCTATCTGTGTATATTTGTGTATATATATATATACATATATATATATATATACATACATATATATATATATATATATATATATATATATGTATGTTGTTGAAGGTGGAAAAAGAAGTCACGGGTCTAGTTCCGAATTTCTGGGATTATTCCTGACCGGTTTCGCTCTATGCTTCTTCCTCTGAAGAAGCATAGAGCAAAACCGGTCAGGAATAAACTCAGAAACATAATCCAAGGCTTAGAAAAAAGAATAGGCCAACATAAATATAGTATTAGAACGGGGCAAGTGTCCAGTGGATTATTTGTCCACCAAAGGGATTATGGTCATAATATTGACTGGGGAAATTCTAAAATAATTACTTCTTGTAATAATATTATAGAAAGAAATATTATTGAATCTTGTTTTATAAAAAGAAATTTTGGAAATAACATGAACTTGAGTTTGGGTTTATTTAAATTGAACAATTTTATCATTGACAAAATTTTGTGTGATAAAGTGTAACATGGGACCTCTCCGAGAATCCTTGTCTTCTTATGTATTTATTGTTTCTTTCTGTATTGCTTTTTTGTACCTTTGAAAATGTCTAAATAGACGAAAACGTTCGGTATCTGTTTTTTTTTCAATTTCCCGGTGGTTTCTGCAAAAATAGTTTATCACGTGTGTTTTGTGAATTCTTTGCATATATGTATGTATGTTGTTGAAGGTGGAAAAAGAAGTCACGGGTCTAGTTCCGAGTTTCTGGGATTATTCCTGACCGGTTTCGTTCTATGCTTCTTCCTCTGAAGAAGCATGGAGCAAAACCGGTCAGGAATAAACTCAAAAACTTAGAACTAGACCCGTGACTTTTTTTCCACATTCATCAACTTGTGACAATGTCCCAGCATATATATATATATATATATATATATATATATATATGAATATATATATATGTGTATGTGTATGTATATATACACACACACACACACACACACACACACACACACACACATATATATATATATATTTATATATATATATATATATATATATATATATATATATATATATATATATAATCCAACCGGATTAGGGCGTCATTACTTGCGGTGAAGGTCGAGGGGATGGTGGTTTGATGCCTGCCACCGGCGAAGTTGGACCAAGGACTTGGTCTATTAAATTCCACGGTAAAAAGTCCTTTGTAAGGGACACCGTACTAGCCTCCTGTTAGTGTTAAATTTGTGACGTTAAACCATCATCATCATCATCATCATCATCATCATCATCATCATCATCATCATCATCATCATCATCATCATCATCATCATCATCATCATCATCATCATCATCATCATCATCATCATCATCATCATCATCATCATCATCATCATCATCATCATTATCATAACCAACATTACTTCGTTTTTCATTAATATCTCATTCATAGGGTTTCTTTTAACTCTTTTCTAATTCTTTTTAGAACATGTATACTTATTTTTATAGTTAAGACTTTTCAACCAACTATTGTCTTTTTCTTATCATAAGATTCCCTCTTTTCACAGTTCCAGAAAATAATTGTTATATATCCATGAACTATTACCTATTTATCTTTATCACATACTTTTCTCATACATTATCATTTGTATTTGTTTTCATTTAATAAGTATAGAATTTGCTTATCCCTTATTCCATATATTTTCACTTTGCCATAACATCTCTTCGATATTTGTAAAAAAAATAAAAATAAAATAAAATAAATTATCGCCGTATAATCATTATATGTCTGTTTTCATTATATGCCTTTATCATACGTTGTCGTGTAATATATATTCCCCTTTCATAAGTATTACATGAAGATCAAAGATTGAATATCGGAGATTATGAACCTATTCATTAAGTAGGAAACTGGTATGCTATAACACATTTGTAAATGTTCACTTTAAACCCGCTATC
Source organism: Oratosquilla oratoria (assembly GCF_046742065.1). Classification (NCBI taxonomy): domain Eukaryota; kingdom Metazoa; phylum Arthropoda; class Malacostraca; order Stomatopoda; family Squillidae; genus Oratosquilla; species Oratosquilla oratoria. The sequence goes on from NC_134811.1 coordinate 5,892,518, forward strand.
GGAGAAATAATATCGGAAGTCCAGAAAAAACTGTATATTTCGACCACTATCTGTAGTCCTCTTCAGCAGAATGGTTACAAGAAGTTAGTGGGTTTAAAGTGAACTATTCATTAACATATTTGTATGCTCTGCTTCTTACCTATCATCGTTTTTATAACAGAATTGCTATGCAAAAACGGGGGGATAGCACAAGACGAAACGATGTATTTTAATTGTTTATCATAAAGGCATTAGGTAACAACCCTGTTTTCTTACAGGCGTGCTAAGGCCACCTGATCATCTCGTAAAAGGTAAATAGACTCAGAGTTATCGTGACACTTACAAGTTCGCAGATGGAGCGTAATTATGCTTTCTTTTATGATGGTACACAAGTGACCTTCGTCGAATATTATACCATGTTTATTCATAAGGGAAGATAAGGAACAGGTCATTTGGTGATGATACACACACACACTTACACACGCGTATGCACACATTCCTACACACACACACATACACATACACACACACACACACACACACACACACACACACACACACACACACACACACACACACACACACACACACAAGATTTATTATATATATACATATATATATATATATATATATATATATATATATGTATATATATATATATATATATATATGTATATATATATGTATATATATAATAGTTCTTTCGTGTATTTTCGCATATTTTCTTCTCTCTATTTCTCCTTGTTTGATCAGTGTTAGGTATTTTTGTTGGATACTGATTTTTCCCTTACTTATTTGGGGCAATTTTTAAGCCACTCAATTTATAGGGACTTTTATTTTAGGCTTTGCAATATAATACCTGCATGAAATTGTATATTGATTTACAATGTGAAGAGAATTTTATACTCAAAAAATCCATATTCAAGATTTCATTGTCTTGAATAATTTGTTTAAATCTCACAAAAATTTGAACAGTTTATTACATTTTTTATTTCAATTGTATCATTTAAGCATTAACTTCTGTAATTTGATCAAAATCCTGTTTTTTCATATATAATGTTTCTATTGTGATATATACTTTTTATAATCAAATCTTTCTATACATTTAGATTCATTGTTTTCTTGATTAATTTTCTGTTTCTTTAAATCATTCGGGTTTGAATAAGATGTTTGTATTTTTTCCTTAGTGTGAATATTTTACCTTTTATGTTCAGTTACTCTCCTTTATTATTTTCTTAGATTTTTTCCTTTGGTTATTTCCTCAAAGGGTCCTATTCCTGCATTTTCTCTTCATGTTAAGATTAATATCGATACTTGCAAACGGTGGGAATCCAAGATGGCATTCGAGAAGTAAAGCCTATGCTCTCCATCTTCAAAACCCGTCAGCACTCTCATTGAATGTTGCACGCCATAGGTGGCCTCAGGGTTTCATTACCCTCGAATTTACCACATAAACTCTGAGGCCAAAACCACGGCCACATATGATGGCAATGGTGGGATGCATTATGTCCATCTGGTGGCTCATCCCTGAGAGGCTGAAACTGTCTCCAGAACCGAGGCAAGATCTCTTATCAATTTTTTTTTTCATCTTTTCACGTAAGAACAGCTGACAACTGAGGGTTCTTCTCATACTTTTAGTATAATTCAAGAACATGCTACAGACAACACACACAGAAGATAGTATAAAATTTCCTCCAAGAAAGAGCTATGGGAGTGGGCGAGTACCATCATAAGCCACTACGGAAGTTGAAAATTTTTAGCTCATAAAAATCGTCATGGCACTAATTATCATTTTTTGCTACTATTTATTGGTCTTACATTTTTATTTGTTTATTTATTTATTTCTATTTATTTATGTATTTTTTGTATGACGCCTTAACTCCACTTTTGTTATTCATTTCCATTTACACACATTATTCTCTCTTATTTCACTTGTCTAATGATATTAGTGTCTACATGTCTTCCTTGTTATTTATTTTCATTACGCTATTATTCCTCTCGTTTGCACGGATTTATTAACAATATTTATCCCGTTATTCTTGGGATTGTACGTCACTTTCATTGTTCCTTTTTTTTTTTTTTTTTTTTTGCTTGCCGATTCATCCATTTTTTTAAGCCCAGATTATATCAACGTTGTCCGATCCATTTTCTTTTCCTGAGCTTTTTATTTTGTACTTCTTTTTTAAAACTTCTTCGACGTAAAATCTTAAGACAAGACAGTTTTACTATCCTCACCATATTTTGTTTGGTATTTGATACTGCTACCAAATTGAAATATTGGCTTACTTCTTCTTCTTCTTCTTCTTCTCACCAGACGCCTGGTAGGCTAGTGCCTGTCAGCCATTGCGTATCGTGAGATTTTCTTGTTTTAAATGCCGGCTTACTAGGCCTGTCGCACAATCCTCCTCTTTTATCCGGGCTTGGGACCGGCATGTGGTTGGTTAGACATCCACATGGCAGAGTTATTGGCTTACTACAATGACGAATTTGTTCAAGTTCTGTTCTGAATGAACGCAAGTCAGTTTTATTCATTTCAAGAAAGAACTTTGTCCTAAATGGATTACATATAGTTTTCTTGATGTCTAATTCTCTATACCTGTAAATTTCTTTCGATAAGCTTAATACCATTATTTTAAGTTTTAGGCATCAATTTCTTATGTAGAATAGTTTAAACTTGGATTAATAATTTCTTCTGTAACTGCATTTACTACATTTCAAGCTTCTAAAATGGTGAATAACTAGTTCAAGGTATTAGGATGTTGCAGTTTAGCAAGTTAGATAACTGTTAACAGAAGATTTTGGTTTAGACTTTGACAAGAACGCTTTGACGATGATCGTTATATTATTTTATATATTTCATATATATTTTCACCGGAAGTATTTCTTTTTAATAACACTCTTCTTTGTATACTGGTCTCATCATCAATCGCCTTTATTAATATTATTTTCTTATTTCATTCTTGTCTTCGAATTTTTCATTTCCTTGCATGTCATTCACCCGTGTTTCCCTCCTGCACTTTATTTTTTGTTGAACAAACCTTGAAGCTCAAATATTGTCTTGGGGGAGATTCTCCTTGAATAAACACTCTCTAAGTATCTTGTTTAATGACGAAATATTTTTCTGATCGAGTCTCGAGTCACTACATACTTTGCCTCAGCTGGCGTGTTCAGTACACATTGTAGCACTCGAGTAACATTGAAGACTGAAAAAATATGTCCTTATCTCCATTTCTGTTGTTTGATTTATTGTGTATTGTACAAGTGCCCCCGCATGCAAATACCTTGAAATGTATATATGTATAAATTTATATATACATATGTGTATATGTATATATGTATCTATATATGTATTTATGTATGAATGTATGTATGTATGTATGTATGTATGTATGTATGTATGTATGTATGTATGTATGTATGTATGTATGTATGTATGTATGTATGTATGTATGTATGTATGTATGTATGTATGTATGTATATATGTATATATGTATGTATGTATATATGTATGTATGTATGCATGTATGCATGTATGTATGTACAGTATGTATGTATGTATGTATGTATGTATGTATGTATGTATGTATGTATGTATGTATGTATGTATGTATGTATGTATGTATGTATGTGTGTACGTATGTGTATATGTATGTATGTGTTACCGTTTATATATACTGTATATAAGTATCTATATATGCATGGTGACTTATGGCGTAATCGTAAGGGTGCTGGTCTCATATTCAGTTAATTGTGGGTTCGAGTCCTGCACTTCTATTCCCAGCAATGACTATTACGTGCCCCAACAGTCCAAATGCATATGGCAAAGATGACGGCTTCGGCCGCAGTTACGTGCCTCCCGACCGAGGCTCCTCACTCTCTTCTATGTATGCATGTATGCACACATGAAATGTATGTATGCATATTTGTGGCAACATATGTATGCATATATATACATAAAATTAGCAAGTTTTTCGAGTGGCCTCACTTGTCTATATATATGTGACAAAACCGTATGTGGTTTCTGGTATATATGTAAAATTAGTAAATAGCAAATAAAAATGGAAAAGGGAGAGGGAGAGAGGAGAGGAGGAAATCAGGAAGAATGAGAGGGAGAGGACCAGGGAGTAGGATAGGGAGAGAGGAAGAGAGAAGGGAGAAGTGGAAGAAAGGGGGTGGGGGAGAGGGAGACAGGAAGGGAGAAGAGAGAGAGAGAGAGAGAGAGAGAGAGAGAGAGAGAGAGAGAGAGAGAGAGAGAGAGAGAGAGAGAGAGAGAGAGAGAGAGAGAGAGAGAGAGACAGAGAGAGAGAGAGAGAGAGAGAGAGAGAGAGAGGAGAGAGAGAGAGAGAGAGAGAGAGAGAGAGAGAGAGAGAGAGAGAGAGAGAGAGAGAGAGAGAGAGAGAGAGAGAGAGAGGAGAGAGAGAGGGAGGTTGAGAGAGGATGAGAATCCAAAAGAGGAGGAGAATGGAATTGAAGATAGGGTGACAAAGGTACAACTGTTATTCCATCATGATGACAATAGCAGCAACGGAGCAGGTGAAGGCAAAAACAAAGATGATATTAAAGTCATAAGCAAAAGTCATA
>NC_134811.1:5924578-5929578 GCF_046742065.1 Oratosquilla oratoria
GAAAATCACGAGGTCAAGACGCTAGCAACCATGCTACGGTGATGGTTCAAAAGGACTGTACTAGCGTCTTGACCTCGTGATTTTCGACGCACGGGTCAGGGTTCGTATCCCAATGCGGAGCTTCTAAAAATGTTCAATCTGTCTTAAACATACCCATATATATATATATACATATACATATATATATATATAATATATATTTATATATATATCTATATTTATTATATATATGTATATATATATGCATATATATATATACATATACATATATATATATATATATATATATATATATATATATATATATATATTTGCATATACATATACATATACATATACATATACATATACATATACATATACATATACATATACATATACATTTACATACACATATAAATACACATATACATATACAAATACATATACATATGCATATGCATATACATACATATATGCATATACATATACACATACATATGCATATGCATATGCATATACATATACATATACATATACATATACATATACATATACATATACATATACATATACATAGGCATAGACATAGACATATACAAGTGTATATATATCAATACAAAGGACTCCTAAATAGCTTTTTATAGCTGATTTGATTTGAATCACAGAATGAACAAAAAGTAAACTAACAGCGACGTTTTGACCTATATTTACCTTACTGGACATGGAGTCTAACTTTCGTGGGCTCAGTTTTGTTTTGAGATACTTCTTCCCAATTACAATTTTTTTTTTTTTTTTTTTTTTTTTTTTACATTTTCCTTCCATTCTATTCCACCTTATTGACTAACTATTCTTTATGGGTATCTATTTTGTTAATTTCATACACCGGGTACAAAAAAATAATAATTTCATAGCTTATAGGCAGCCAGAATAAAAGGTAACATATTACACGAAAGGTCAGGGAAACAGGCAGGTAGGACCAGAACCAACCTTACTAAGAAACCTCCGAGTCTGACCAACCGACGATTCTCTGCGCATCCAGCTCCGTTTTCTTCCGCCCCGTTTCTTCATTTCTGAATTCCTCTTCTTCCTGATCCCCGAACCACTTGCTCTCCCTCTGCTCCTCTCCTTCCTCCAATTTAGCCTGGTACTCTCTACCGCTCCCAATTACAAAATCACATCCCAATCATGCTCTTGGGCACTCGTGGAAAGCCCTTGCTCTTTGCGCGATCGAAGTCGTCCAAAATGACGTCAAATAACTGACCTCATATTTCCACCAGGGCCACTTTAAGTCGGGAAGACGCAGGAGGCAGGAAAGGTGAAAGAAGAAGGAGGAGGAGGAGGAGGAGGAGGAGGAGGAGGAGGAAGTGGAGGAAAAGGAGGAGGAGGAGGAGGAGGAGGAGGAAAATGTGTACGAGGTGGGTCGAAGAATGAGATGAGGAATGACAACGTCGAAGAGGAAGAAACGGAGTGACGTCATATCGACGGTTAAACGATAGCAATTTCGTATTTGCATTCAAATTCTAAGGCGCCTTTTTCTCGATGGTTCCTATACGACGGAACTCTCCCCAGTCTGAGAGCAGTAAATATTTGAATCCACTTAGCCTTTTCAACGGCACAGGATGTAAGAGGTGGAATAAACAGGAGGATAATAGGAACATACAATCGTGACATCCTGCAGTTTGAACGAAATTACAACAGACACTCTGTTTATGTAGATACTCTTTGAAGTGTCGGTACAAATACTGTACTACAGTACACTCTTAGGTTTAGGCGATTCAGTTAAAAAGAAGAATACAATTGCTGCATTGACGTTCCAAGAAACGGTAAAGGAAACTACGCCAAAAAATTATTCAAACATTTTCTAAGCTTTTCCTATTCTGGAAAGTAAGCTGCGCATATATTTTCATTTTCTGAATACATACACACATTCATAAAGTAAATTTATCTATAAATATGTATATGTATACATATATATATATATATATGTATATATATACATATACTGTATATAAACATACTCATATACACATATACAAGGAGTGAGATAGTAGGACTAGATACGATCATGTATCGCAATAATATAAAATGTTTGATAATAATGAAGATAATCAACTTCAACTCAATGACGTGCCCTTTGGTTTTCATCGCTAGCACAGGACAGACAAATTTATGCAGCTTTAGTAATGAAGTTCAACTTAGAAATGATCTCAATTCCTCGAAGTTCAGTTCTTGTCGCATTTTGTCACCACGAGCGCATAAAATTATTTCACGTCTTTCTTTAGAACAAAAAACCCGCTGAAGAGTACAGTGAAGTAACATTTAGTGTGGCTCTATTGTCATATCAAGTTCCATGGATGTTATCACTGTTTTAGGGATAATCATCTCTCTGATACTAAGAAAAAAACGGGAGAAATAAACGTAACAATAGATACGTTATCTGCATAATATAAATGGGTATATTGGAAACTGCATATTCAATTTGTGAAATTACTGTTTACATTTTTGATCATGGGAAAGTATCTACACAGTCTATCGGTAGTCACTTTCATGTTTAACTTGCTTCTTTGGATTAAATTATCTATTGTTAGGGTAACCAAATCCATGAAATGTTTTAAGCGTATTTTCTTTTCGTGGGTGGTAGGGGAAAGGACCATGCACAATGTTTATAATTGTCTGGATATCAACATATGGATACGTTACTATGCTGATACACACACACACACACACACACACACACACACACACACACACACACACACACACACACACTCACACACTCACACACACTCACACACACACACACACACACACACACACACACACACACACACACACACACACACACACACACACACACACACACACACACACACACACACACACACACACACACACACACACACACACACACACACACACACACACACACACACACACACACACACACACACACAAACGGTGAAGTTTACCCTACCATCATTGGGTTGAGGAGTAGATGTATATTTTGTATTGCACAAATGATAAACAATCACTAAGGTACAATAGAGTGTCGTCTACTGAATTGAATAGAATCACATGACATCAGCAAGGATGAAATAGTCACAATATATTACAGATAATCAAAATTACTCCCTATTTATTTGGAATTCCCTCCAGGAACCCAAACCATCAAAAGTAGAAAATACTTTGTTGTTAGAGAGAATGAAATATGGAGGTATTTGTAGACACACTTTAAGAGACCTAGAGAATTCAAGTTCCATTTCTTGAGGACGACTTAAACCTAATTCAGTTAACAAGCTTGTTATTCGCATTTTCAAAGCTCCATTATTTACCATAATAGATTATGTAAATCGAGTTTAAGCCAAGGGAGGATGACGGTAATTGCAGTGTTAACAAAACAAGGTTGATGAAAATGTTATGCTGATAGAAATAATGATGTCGTTAAATATATGACCTCATTACTATTATCAGCAATACAGTACAATTTTATGACTTGTACTAAATATAAATGTAATCTCAGCGAAAGGGTGTTCCTAATTATGATTCTAATATAGATAGCATTTGAAAAATAAAGCTAATTTTCTTTCGAGTTTGTATCATAAATATTTTTAATACAGTTAGAAAGGAAATGAAGAGATATAACGTATATTCGGGTAACTTGAAGAATTGTCTTTTCAAATAACCCTCAATGTTTATGTACCTTGGATAACTAGCCTCTCATAATGAACCAGATGTTTAAACCCAAGAGGGATAACTCCCATGGGAATGATTTTGTGTTTGAGAGTTGGGTGGGAGCAGATTAATATATTCAGACTTTTTTTTTTTTTTTTTTTTTTTTTTTTTTTGCAAACTACAAGTGATTTTGTGTTTGTGTGTTGGGTGGGAGCAGATAAACATATTCAGACTTTTTTTTTTTTTTTTTTTTTTTTGCAAACTACAATTGCAAAGACTTTATAATTGGACATGTGAGCTATGAAGCTCTTGTCCAGTAATGTAATAGCTGTTGATCACGAGTCTAACAAGGGATCCAAGGACTCGACGAGTCTTGTCGTCTATGAGATATCAAGTTTTTATTTGGTATCAGGAGAGACACGTGTTACTTAAAATAACCTTAATTGAGCTATCCTTAACCCACTTGTGACTGAATTTCTCCCTCCGATGAACAAATAAAAAATAATAATCAACAATCTGGAATCCTCTGGAATAAGACCTCTGGAACGTAACACCGATGGTCATAAATGCGTTAATCACTGAAATGAATTTTCTTTTCTTTTCATCATTAATCGAGCAAACCCTTGTGCTCTTCAGATAAATTAGGGAGTCCGTTGCCAAGCAACTTTCAATTATTTGATCAAAATTGCTTTTTATTTTTATTGTTTTTTTTTCCTGTGCTGGTTCTCTTGATAATTATGAGCGTGGCTCGTAAAAGTCACGTTCCGCCTACAGTTGTTTGATTTGACGTTTGGAATTGCTGCATACGAGGGCTCGTATTAGAGAATTGGATGGGCTATTCTATGTGTAAAGTGGATATCAGAGTATTACAAACACACTCATGAACTCAGGCGATACATGCACACAAGCACACACACACACATTTACACATATAAACGCATACACACGGAGAAGCGTACACACACACACACACAGACACACACACACACACACACACACACACGCACGCGCACACACACACACACACACACACACACACACACACACACACACACACACACACACACACACACACACACACACACACACACACACACACACACACACACACTAACACACTAACACACACACACACACACACACACACACACACACACACACACACACACACACACACACACACACACACACACACACACACACACACACACACACACACTAACACACTAACACACTAACACACACACACACACACACACACACACACACACACACACACACACACACACACACACACACACACACACACACACAGATATACACAACACAGAGAGACATAGATGAAA
>NC_134811.1:5934578-5937078 GCF_046742065.1 Oratosquilla oratoria
TTCGTTATAGTGAGACCTTTGTCAATGCTCTGGAAGCTCTCACTTTTGTCGTCGTTCTTCGAGATCTTCCTGATGCTTTGGTTGCTGCTGTGCACTTATTTTTTGTCGTTGGTTTTGTTCTAGTTGTTCCTAACGTGACGTTGTTGACGTTTATCGTTTTTCATGATCAATGTTTAGACATTTTGTAGCTGATGTTGCAGGCATTGATATATATATATATATATACATGCATACATACATACATACATACATACATACATACATACATACATACATACATACATACATACATACATACATACATACGTATATATATATACATATATATATATATATATATATACATATATATATATATACTGTATATATATATATATATATATATATATATATATGTATATATATATGTATATGTATGTATGTAGTTTCTCCGCGTCAGGTATATATTGCTGTTATATACGCTGACACTTATAAATGTTGACAATAGCTTCTGATGCAGATAACGCCTATTATATTAGGTATCTAAATTTTTATCCTTTGACTATAATGAAAAAATGTGACGGAATGAAGTCTGATAGTCTCTAATGAGACTAGGTTCCTCTTTCACACGTCGAAAAAAGAAATAGTGTTTATTTACCTGTTTCCTAAATCTTTGAAATCCATTAATGTGACTGAGAAAGATCTTTGTTCCATTAGTAATTGTGCTTTCAACTGTTTCTACCTACTTCTTTAGGATTTAACTCCATTGCAATATTTTTCATTTGGTTTGCACATAATGCGGAAATATTTTTACTTTGTAAAAAAAAAAAAAAAAAAAAAAGAATCCTATAAATTCATAGCAACACTATATTATATTTCATAATTATTCTAAGACTTAATACGAGTATATATTAGAATACTCTTTCATATCTTTTATTTCATTTCCCTCCAGTAATTTATTCTTCAACACTTGCGGTTATTATTTTCACTTAGACACTAAGACTATCATTGGAGAAATGTAAATCACCTCAAGTAAACGATGTAATAATGTTTGTTGATAAGTGTTGATCTTTATGAGACCGAAAGATCACGTACGACTAATTAGCCATATAACCGCATTTGCCATATCTGAAGAGAGTTTTAACACCCGGTTTGATTTAGAGCCGATATCTGTAATTAGACCAAGATCTTTCCCTTGAGTTATTACTGACGATGTCAGCCGTGATGACGTCACAAGGAGGCTGGCAATCCTGATAGATGAAGAAGATCAAGAAAAGGTCTGGTGGGAAGAGGAAGAATGTGTGAACGTAAATGTAGCATAAACCTGACCGACAGAGACGAAGGTGATGACGCCAAGAGCTTTGGTGGTAATCGTGTGTCCTTACTGGCAAATATGACGGCGCAGAATGGTAAGAGAAAGGACTGAATGAGTGACGGAAGCAGCTAAGGGGAAATGGTGCTTCTGTCAGTGATGATAATGTTGATGGTGACGATATTAGTGTTGGTGATGGTGATGATGGTATTAGTGGTGGCAATGCTGGTGGTGGTGATGGTGTTGGTGATACATAGAGAAAAGACTGTAAGAGTGACGGAAGCAGCTAAGGGGAAATGGTGCTTCTGTCAGTGATGATAATGTTGATGGTGACGATATTAGTGTTGGTGATGGTGATGATGGTATTAGTGGTGGCAATGCTGGTGGTGGTGATGGTGATGGTGATGGTGATGGTGATGGTGATGGTGATGGTGATGGTGATGGTGATGATGATGATGATGGTGATGGTGATGGTGATGGTGATGGTGATGGTGATGGTGATGGTGATGGTGATGGTGATGGTGATGGTGATGGTGATGGTGATGGTGATGGTGATGGTGATGGTGATGGTGATGGTGATGGTGATGGTGATGGTGATGGTGATGGTGATGGTGATGGTGATGGTGATACAAAGAGAAAAGACTGAAAGAGTGACGGAAGCATCTAAGGGAAAATGGTGCTTCTGTCAGTGATGATAATGTTGATGGTGACGATATTAGTGTTGATGATGGTGATGATGGTATTAGTGGTGGCAATGCTGGTGATGGTGATGGTGATAATGATGGTAATAGTGTGGTGAGATAATGATGGGACTGAAGATGAAGGTAGAGATGATGATAGCATTGGTGATGATAATGACGATAGTGATGGCGTGACATTGACGACAATTGCGATAGTAATAGTGATAGTAATAGTGTTTCTGCTTGTAGCTGTGGTTGCAGTTTTGGTTAGGGTGTTGTGGTTGTGGTCGTGGGATTATAGTTGTGATGATTATGATTGTGGTTTAGGTTGTAGTGGTAATGGTATTTGTGATAGTGAATGCAATTATAGTGGTATGGATAGTTGTGGTGGTGGTTGTGATTAACGCGACAGTAACGGTTACGGTGGTGGTTGGGGTGGTAGGACGTACAGGAAGAAATAAAAGAAAAAAATGACAGTGGAGTAGGGAAATGGTATGAGGAAGGAGGGGGAGGGGGAGGGGGAGGGGGG
>NC_134811.1:5944578-5949578 GCF_046742065.1 Oratosquilla oratoria
TATATATATATATAAATATATATATACACAAATATATATACATATATATATACATATATATATATATATATGTATATATACGTGTGTGTGTGTTTGTGTGTGTGTGCACACATATATATATTATATATAAATATGTATATATATATATATATATATATATATATATATATATATGTATGTATACATATATATATACATATATATATGTACACATACATACATACACACACGTACACATATATATATAGTTATATATATATGTATACACACACACACACACACACACACACACACACACACACACACACGCGCGCGCGCGCACACACACATACATATATATATATATATATTTATACATATGTATATATGTATATATATATATATATATACACATATAAGTATGTATGCATATATATGTATGTATATATATATATATATATATATATATATATATATGTAATCCATTATCATACATTGGTATTATCAGTATCATTTAATATTGTCTCGTAAAAATGTCGGCATTATTTTCATTATAATTTTAAACACTACTATTGTTCATTGCCTTCATTAAATTTATCTTCGTCAATCATTCCCTTCCATCATTCACTCGCATACATGTTGTAGAGGCGCTGTGTCTCGCTGCATTTTCTTCAATCCGACCAATGTGGCCGGAGTCAGGGATGGTCTTTCATCATTGAAATACTTTCACGTCGATTCTTGCTTTGAATTAGCTAGCCTACCTCGTTTGAATAAGACATATATACTTATTCATTTATTATCACTTTTATCGTTGTTGTTATCGTTTACATCATTATTCTTAATGTTGTTATTATCTTTCTTTATAATCGTTTTGTATTGCAATTAAGTTCCTAGTAATCTGTAATGTCTATTAGGGAGAGAGATGGAGTGGGCTCGTTAGAAGAATGGCTGGAGGATTGCGGGTTATTATATGTGCGTCCTTGATAATTATTAAGGGCGTATATTACATTTCTTGCTTTTAAAATATCTGTTTTAAGGTTAGCCATTACAGGAGTAGAGAGATTGTAAAAATAAGCCGATATATATGTATATGTATATGTATATGTATATGTATATGTATATGTATATGTATATGTATATGTATATGTATATGTATATGTATATGTATATGTATATGTACATATATATGTATATGTATATACTTATATATATATATCACTGTCCAGTAATGTCGTAACACATTAATAAATACACTAATAACCCACTGTTACTTGGATTTAAGAAAAGAAAGGAAATAACGATTTCCGTATATTTGGAAATCGTTATTTCCTTTATTTTCTTAAATCTAAGCAACAGTGGGTTTTTAGTGTATATATATATATATATATATATATATATATATACGTATATATATATTTTGTTTGTGTCAATATATATATATACATATATGTATATGTATATACATGTATATATATACTGTATATACATACATATATATATATATATGTATATATATATATATATATATATGTACATATATATATATATATATGTGTGTATATATATATATATATGTATATATATGTATATATATATTCATATATATATATATATATATATATACATACATACACATACATATATATATATATATATACATATACATATATATATATATATACATATATATATGTATATATATATATATATATATATTGTCTTACCATAATTTTTGTATCTAATATATTTTCTGAATCTATATATATATATACATATGTATATGTATGTCTATTATTATTTGCTTGATCCACATTTATAATTAGTTATATGTCAATTTATTATTTACTATTTACCTATTTCTTTATTATTTAACTATACCTATGCATTCATTTATCTATTTTATTTATTACTATGTACATTATTATATTTTTTTATTTATCTATTTATATATATATATATTTATTTATTTTTTATCTATTTATTCATTTATTTATTTATTCATTTGCTTATCATTATTATTTCTTTTCGCATCCGATCTAGTTATGGACCAAAAGGTCTCTTGTCGGCATGCTCCGCCTTTATAATCTTTTGTAATCTTTATATCAATTGATTAATTCATTTGTTTGTAAAATGTATTTTACCGTTCATGAACTACTTGTGTACTGAATCTTCTAACAGAATATATTATACATAAATATTAGAATGCTGGGCTACGCCAAAGAACAATTAAGTGTTCTTATAATCGTTACTTCTGCCTTATTTATTTGGACATTCAGCATCAATTGTCATCCAGTAATCTCCTCAAGGAATTGTTCTCCCAAAACTATGACCACAAGGTGGGATTGAAACCGCAAGCTCAGTACGGAATCGCGCTGTAGGAATTTAATCAGTTTTATGTTTCCCACGGGATGAATTTTAATGTTGCGAGGGAAAAAACGTGAGATTAGACATGATTAAGCATCACCTTTTACCTTAATTTCCATGAGGGGAAATTAGATAGAAAAATTTGTAGTCCAGAATATCGTCTTGTGATGGAAAGAGAATATCATGGACGTGTATGGTAAGAAGCGTAAGACAAAATGTTACTCTGGTGCAGCGTTTCTCAACCAGGGTTCCCCGGAACACTAAGGTTCCGCAAAAGGTCCCTAAGGGTTCCGCGAGAACAAGTGAGATAAGCTAATGCGCTTTTGATTTTTTATTTAATTTCATATGCGTAATATAATTTAACACGCACATATTCTTGGTTATTGTAGTAATGTAATATAGCCATCACCCTATATAACCTATTATTACGATGAAAATAGCATGAGAAAGATATGGTATACGTTTTTTTTTTTTTTTTTTGCTCAGGGGTTCCTTGAGACATGCAATTTATCTTAAAGGTTACGCAAGAAAGAAAAGGTTGAGAACCGCTGCTCTAGTGGTTTCAAGGATTCAAGTTAGATTGATTATGTATATATAATATTTAATCATTTATCTTTTTCATGATTAGTTTAAAGAATATTTTCTATCATCAGTTATTGCACCAGTTGATACAGGGTGAATGCATATATTCTATTTATTTATTTAAATTTTCTCATGATTAGTTTAAGGAATATTTTCTGTCATCAGTCATGGCACCAGTTACTACAGTGTAAATAAATATACGAATATTATATCATTCATATTGACAATACAGAGATCAACTATAGTGAATTCAAGGATTCAAGCTAGATTAATTATGTATATTATTTAATTTTTCATGTCTTTATTTTCTATCATCAGTCATGGGATCAGTTGCTATAGAGTGAATACATAATACGAATATCATCGTGACAATTTGGGAATAGAGAGCTACGACCTAAAAAAGAAGTAGAGAGAAACAATTAGAAGAATAACACATTAAAGAGGAGAACAAGACAAACATTTTGATAGTTCTTAATTCCTTATCAATTCCAAAAACAAAAACAAAAAATACATATTAAAAGCAACATTAGAATAATTACAAACACAAGAGAAAGAATAGGTAAAATACTAAAAAGAAACACAACAGAATTTGATAGATATAGAAATGAAAGGATTGTGTACAAAGTCCCATGCACTAGATGTGATCTATATTTCTACGTCGAAAGGAGAAGTTGTCACAAGCGGAAAACAGCACAACAACGATGTCAAATCACGCAGAACTAGCAACTCACTTGTAACACACATAGACAAAACAAAACACCCACCACATTGAAATAACATCGAAACATTGTACCAAGGACTCCACAAGAAAGAAAGAGAGAGAGAGAGAGAGAGAGAGAGAGAGAGAGAGAGAGAGAGAAAGAAATAGGAGCTACTAATCTTCTCATAACCACATAGAGATGCATAGGTTTCCGTCCACACATAATTTAATGATAGCTAATGAGTGTAAGACAAGCTTAGTCATTATTAATGTAATCTACCGATACATAGCTATAGAATCCTTGAGAAAAGAAGAAGAAGAAGAAAAAGAAGAAGAAGAAGAAGAAGAAGAAGAAGAAGAAGAAGAAGAAGAAGAAAAAGAAGAAGAAGAAGAAGAAGAAGAAGAAGAAGAAGAAGAAGAAGAAGAAGAAGAAGAAGAAGAAGAAGAAGAAGAAGAAGAAGAAGAAATAAGAAGAAGAAGAAGAAGAAGAAGAAAAAGAAGAAGAAGAAGAAGAAATAAGAAGATGAAGAAGAAGAAAAAGAAGAAGAAGAAGAAGAAGAAGAAGAAGAAGAAGAGGAAGAAGAAGAATAAGAAGAAGAAGAAGAAGAAGAAGAAGAAGAAGAAGAAGAAGAAGAAGAAGAAGAAGAAGAAGAAGAAGAAGAAGAAGAAGAAGAAGAAGAAGAAGAAGAAGAAGAAGAAGAAGAAGAAAAAGAAGAAGAAGAAAAAGAAAAAGATGAACAAGAA
This sequence comes from Oratosquilla oratoria, assembly GCF_046742065.1. NCBI lineage: Eukaryota > Metazoa > Arthropoda > Malacostraca > Stomatopoda > Squillidae > Oratosquilla > Oratosquilla oratoria. The sequence goes on from NC_134811.1 coordinate 5,948,948, forward strand.
GAAGAAGAAGAAGAAGAAGAAGAAGAAGAAAAAGAAAAATAGGAAGAAGAAGAAGAAAACTAATAAGAAATCTTGGCTAAGACAAATCCATTCCTGTCGGGTTACATCATCTGAGAGAAGGGTTTGATATTTAGCTCAGCATCTTATATAAAATTTGAGTTTGGTTGGCTGGTCCTTTTCAAAATATTATGATGTGTGAAAGAAGTTTTTTCATAGACTTCATTAATCACATGGCTGTGGGATGCCAAAAGTTAATTAAGGAAAAGTTAATTGCTCTTCAAGAAAAAAATAGATTAAAGATGTGCGAGAAGATTAGAAAAAATCTAACCTTATGATTACTAGAATATTTTCTATTGAATAATAGTGTTTAAGGCCGGACATATGGTCCAAGGGCATTTGTCATTATGGAAATATGGAGACAAGCTATATGTATATGTATATATATATATATATATATACTATATATATATATATATATTTATATTATATATACATATATACTGTATATATATTATATACATATATGTATATATGTATATATGTATATATATATATATATATATATATATATATATATATATATATATATATATAAGAAATAGTGTTTAGAGGCATTGATTTACAGATATAC
>NC_134811.1:5957078-5969578 GCF_046742065.1 Oratosquilla oratoria
GAGGAGGGAGGAAGGAGGAGGAGGGAGGAGGAAGAAGGAAGAGGAGGTGGAGGAGGAGGAGGTAGGAAGAGGAGAGAGGAGGAGGAGGGAGGAGAAGGAGTAGGAGGAGGAGGGAGGAGGAGGGAGGAGGAGGGAGGAGGAGGGAGGAGGAGGGAGGAGGAGGAGGAGTATGAAGTAGGAAGACGAGAAAAGAAGGGAGGCGGAACGAAGAGGAGGAGGAGGAAGAGGAGTATGAAGGAGGAGGAAGGAAGAGGAGGGAAAAGGAGGATGCAGGAGAAAGGAAGAGGGAGTAGGATTAAGAATGAGGAGGAAGAGGAGGAGGAGGAGGAGGAAGGGGAGAAGGGAAGAGAAGAAACATGAAGTAGGGGGAGAAGGAAGGAAGAGGACGGGAAAGGGGGAGGAGGAGGAGGAGGAAGGAGGAGGAAGGAAAGTGAAGGAGGAGGAGGAGGAAGAGAAGAAGGAGGAGGAGGAGCAATGAGGAAGAAGTGAATGTAATAGAGAGATTATTATTATCATTATCATTATTATTTTTTATCATAGGTGATGATGGAGTGATGACAACGATAATGTTTATTGGCAATTATGTTAGTGGACAACGATAATGTTTATTGGCAATTATGTTAGTGGTGACGGGGCTAGTGCTGGTGCTTGTAAGAAAATTATCTGAAAATAATGTTAGTAAACTTTGCTCTATCGAGGAAGAGTGGGGGCACAGTGATGAAATAGCTTCGAGTCGGCCACAGTGAAAGAAAAGTGACACTTGGAACGGAAGGAGTGATCACCCAAGAAGGAAAATGGGAAGAACGTGGAAGAGATAAGCGGGGAAGAAGAAGCGAATAAAGAAGGCAGAAATCAACAAAGAAAGAAAAAAAATACGTAAGAAATGGGGGACAAAGGAATATAAATAATGAGAAAGAGAGGACGAGGGCTTTAGTAACAAGGAAGAAATAACGACGAATTATTTACTTGTCTTTATTTTTTTTTTTTTAAATAGCAGACGCACTAAGGCCTACGACCCGTCGATCTCATTGCTTTAACCTCTCAGAACTACACAGGTCGAAGCGAATAAAGAAGGCAGAAATCAACAAAGAAAGAAAAAAAATACGTAAGAAATGGGGGACAAAGGAATATAAATAATGAGAAAGAGAGGACGAGGGCTTTAGTAACAAGGAAGAAATAACGACAAATTATTTACTTATTTTTATTTTTTTAAATAGTAAACGCACTAAGGCCTACGACCCGCCGATCTCATTGATTTCGTCCCTCAGTAATACACAGGTCAACATATCCTGGTTTGATGTAAGGACACGAGTTCACATAGTAAATTTGCGATACAGACAAGATCATGAAGTTTTAATGGACTCGTTCGTATTCTGTATATACGACATACAGCAACTCTCTATAGTTGCAAAGAATACGTCAGATATAGTAGTGCTTTATAATGGATTTGTTTGTGTTGTATTATGTATATGGCATAGGCCAACACGCTCACTACTTCTAAACAGAACACATCAGAAACTATGGTATTCATATGGGTAGACAATTATATATATATATATATATATATATATATATATATATATATATATATATATATATATATATACATATTATTGTTTAAATTTGTAATTTAGTTAAGGAATGAACATGGGACAAAATCCTCTCCCGGCAGATGACAATCGTATTGTATTCATTCATTCATTCATTCATCCATTCATTCATTCATTCATTCATTCATTCATTCATTCATTCATTCATTCATTCATTCATTCATTCATTTATTCATTCATTCAATCATTCAACCATTCATTCATTCATTCATTCATTCATTCATTCATTCATTCATTCATTCATTCATTCATTCATTCATTCATTCATTCATTCATTCATTCATTCATTCATTCATTCATTCATTCATTCATTCATTCATTCATTGCAATCAATCATTCATTCATTCACATGCTTTCCCACACCTCCTCTTTCTTGTTGGAGACACAGAAACCAACCCGGGCCTATACACGTGTCCCAAATCCACAAGACCTATAAATGGATTATACACATCCATAAAGTATTACACACAGGTTCACCTCCTATGCACCGCATTTGTCAATATAAACTAGTAAAAAAAGAATTGGGACTATATTGACCACGTATCAACAGCACACACCCAATAATTGATCCTGCACTAAAACACTCTGAGCATAATACAAATAAACATCACTTGTATCACAAACAAACACACGTAGGTGCCTCAATTCCTATACAAATTGAACATACACATAGAACTAATTCAGGAAACTAAGCTAAACAACAATTAACGCTACATATATTTATTGAATACACAACTAAGAGGGAAGACAACAAACAACACAAAGGTGAAATCATTATACCAATACACAACACCATAGCCTTCTCCATTAAAAGAATAAATAAATAAACATTCAACGTAACAAGTGGTAATAATTCAAACGCAAGTGAAGAAAATTAAGTACAATATTACAAGTATTTACGTACTACCCACCACATCAGCTTCTTCGGTGTTACATACTTCGAACCCAACCACTCAATTCACAAACCACTTTTTATCAGGTGACATAAACACACACTACCCAGTTTGGTTAAACAAGCTAAACATACTAAATTCCAGCAACCATCCTGCGAGACAATTTCTTTAACATATCCAATAAGTATACATTGTGACGAATGTGGATAGGAGGTAAGGGAACACGGGCTGAGGGAAATACTTTTATTTCTGACTAGTTTCGCCTGAGTGGCTTCTTCAGAGGAACATAGTTTGAAGTCAAGTTGGTCAATATATATGGCAAAAGAAGGAACGTGGCAAAGTGTCAGGTTGGTCCCCCACTCGACCTCATCTGTCGGTGTGGCGGATTGTCACAGCAGGTGGACCAAGTATCCACTATGTTCCTCTGAAGAAGCCACTCAGGCGAAACTAGTCAGGAATAAAAGTATTTCCCTCAGCCCGTGTTCCCTTACCTCCTATCCATATCCAATAAGCTCACCCTCCCTCCAAATGCAAATGACATTGAGAAATCATACATGACCTGCCCTTCAATAATCTTATAAAACACTTTTTTCTAATTCCAATAAAACCTTCATACAAATATATATATATATATATATATATATATATATATATATATATATGTATATATACATATATATATATGTGAATAATTCGCTAGTGGACAGCGACATCAATCATACAATCTCCATGACCGTCGCGCAGAGGATTCGAACCACTGCCAGTAGACCCAAGAGAGTCCACAGCACCCGCCTTAGACCACTCAACCACAGACGATCTATAGGTTGAGTGGTCTAAGGCGGGTGCTGTGGACTCTCTTGGGTCTACTGGCAGTGGTTCGAATCCTCTGCGCGACGGTCATGGAGATTGTATGACATATATATATATATATATATATATATATATATATATATATATCGATATATATGGATATATATATATATACATATATATATATACATATATATATATATATATATATATATAATTATATTAATAATAATGATAGAGAATTAAAATACTACAATACAATTGAGCAACTTGAACATGAATACCCAAGGGGCTGGTACCTGGTCTTCGGAACGAGCCAAAGATATATCAACCTCAGTTATACGTATTTACGCTTCTTTACCTAAGGAGAACTGATAACTGGCGACTACTCATACTACTAAAAGCTGATGACAGAAACCGTTCCTTACATATGAAACACAAACAACGGTTCAATGTTTTTTTTTTACCAGAGAGCTGCTAGCCATTGTATTGCTGCTGAATATCAGTCAATAACATTGAAAGGAAACATTATCACGATCACAAAAATCATGCGAATACAGAGGTAGAATCCAGTACTCTATAGGACAAATTTTTAAGTAAAAAGGAAATTCAGGGAATATTCGTTAAGCTATTGAAAAAGAGAATAAAAGCGTTCACACATGTCGAGTTTTATAATACGGCGCCATATTCCATGGGTAATACGAGTATATTGTGTTTGAAGAAGCAAATTCCTGGGTTGGCCATACGTAATGCTGAAGAAATGTCATAAAAAAAATCGTGCATTGTAAACAAAATAGTAGTGTCACTAAATATAAAATTGGGATGTAGAAAAACAGTGCTATACAGGTTAATAAATTAAATAAAAAGAGAAATTTAGGGAATACTAAGTAAACGTCTGAAGTAGAGAACAAAACCAACCAAGGGGAATTGGAAATGAGAAACTGTGCATACCACGAAAGAAAACTAAAAAGTTAGACACAAACAAATCAAGATTGTGCAAATAAAGCAGAAAAGCAAGGAAATGAGCAAGAAAATATATTAAAGAAAATTAATAGAAAATAGGTATGGAGAAACACGAACGCTAAGAAAAACATAGAGAAAAAGGGAACCCGAAAGAAAATATTGAAATCAAAAGAAAAACGGATGAAAACATCGAAAATGGAGATGAGAGAAATGGGAAGATTTGTTAGAGAACAAAGGGAAGGAAGATGGCATCCTAAGGAAAGATGTGTAGAACGAGAAAGGGGAGGAATGCAGTTATATGTAGAGACAGACAGAAGGACAGCTGATCACGCAGACTAACAAATATTTAGAGTGTAATTAGATGATTGGTTGACTGAACGATTGATTGATTGAGTGAGTGAGTGAGTGAATGAGGGAGGGAGGGAGGAAGGGAGAGAGTGAGTGTGACAGACAGGGAGAGAAGGAGAGGGAGAGGGAAGGAGAGAGAGAGGGGGGAGAGGGAGAGGAAAAGGGGAGGGAGAGGGAGAGAGAGAGGGAGATGGAAAGAGTAAGGGGGATTGGAAGACGGAGAGGGAGAGGGAGAGGGAGAGGGAGAGGGAGAGGGGGGATTGGGAGAAGAAGGGGGGATTAGGAGAAGGAGAGGGGGATTAGGAAGGTAAGAGGGAGAGAGATTAGGAGAGGGAGGCGAAAAGGGAGAGGGAAATAGAGAGGGAGAGGGGGGCGAAAAGGGAGAGGGAGAGGGGAAGGCGAAAGGGAGAGGAAAAGAGAGAGGGAGAGGGGGAGGCGAAAAGGGAGAGGGAGAGGGGGAGGGAGAAGGGGAGGCGAAAAGGGAGAGGGAGAGAGAGAGAGAGAGAGGGGGAGGCAAATAGGGAGAGGGAGAGAGAGAGAGGGAGAGGGAGAGAGAGAGGGAGAGAGAGAGAGAGGGAGAGGGGGAGGCGAAAAGGGAGAGGGAGAGAGAGAGAGGGAGAGGGGGAGGCGAAAAGGGAGAGGGAGAGAGAGAGAGGGAGAGGGGGAGGCGAAAAGGGAGAGGGAAAGAGAGAGGGAGAGGGGAGGCGAAAAGGGAGAGGGAGAGAGAGAGGGAGAGAGGGAGGGAGGGTAGGGGAAGGAAGAAAAAGGAAGAGCCACTAACCAATAGTGAGACAGACATTGAGATTGAATCTTAGGTCAAGGTGAAGACTATCTAGAAAGCCGAGGTAATGCTGAATAGAAATGCTAATTATAATGAAGGAAAGGCGAAAATAAGTAATTATAACTTGATGAGTGAGGACGAAGAGCAAAATTTAAACAGGATGCAAAAAAAAAAAAGAAAAAAAAAAAGGTGTGTCACATAAAAAGAGAAAAAGAGAGAGAGATATGAAATAATTCAACTAAGTGAACCATCAAAATAAATACACGATAAGATTATTCAAAATTGATGCACAGAACTTGTGGATGAAACAGTATTGTGAAGCCTTTTCTTTGTGACAACCAGAGCAAATAGAATTTATCCTTGTTCTTTGGGAAACAATCTTGGATCATTGTTTATCAAGATGAACCCAAGAATTTGCATGGAATGGTCGGAACGTAATAAGTAATCAGTTGAGCATAAAATTTAATTCATTGATATGCAACAAAATGTAAGAATTTGATCAAATATATTAGAAATGTACAAAGAGTAAAGAAAACTATAAATCATAAGGAAATGTACATGTAGGTAAAGAGAAAAATAAAACGAGGTAACTACGTAGAGAAAATGGAAAATTATTTGATAATGGAAGAGAAAGAGAAAGGGAGGAAAGTATTGAAGATCTCAGAAGCCGTATACTGCAAAATGCAAGAAAAGCTAAGTGGATAAGAGAAAGAGGAAATAAACAATGACGAAGAGAGAAGTGAAGGAGGATGTACGGAAAGAGAACACGGAGACTCCGCAGTCTTCAAGAAAGAAAAAGAAAAAAAAAATCGTGCCAAGAAATGAATACAAATTTTGGGAAGACGAAGAAGGACAAAACGGGCGGAAGAGGACACGAAGGGGTGGGAGGGGGAGGAAGAGGAAGGCGAAAAGGGAAGAAAATAGAAGAGGAAGACAAAGATGAAAAGATGGAGGAAAGGCCAAAGGACAGATTGAGGAAAATACAAGTTTACGACGGCGCAGGGAACGATGAGAAGGCATGGAAAGAATTCGAGAAGAGAGGGAGGGACAGAAAGATACGAGAAAGTAGGAGATTGAAGAGAAGAGAGGAAGGAGAGGAAAGAGAGAGTAAGATAGGAATTGAAGAAGATGAAGTCGGAAGGAAATGAAATCTCGAGAAAGGAGTGGATGGCAGAATAGGACGAGAAAAATGAGCATCCATGCAGAGAAGTGAGACCAACAGACAAGCAGACAGACACAGATTCGTGTAAAGTAGAACAGGCAGGCAGAAATAGGCAGGCAGAAATAGGTAGACGGAAATAGGCAGACAGACACAGGCAGACAGAAATAGACAACCAGAAACGGATTAGATAGGGACAGGTAGGTATTGATAGGTACAAACAGGTACAGACACGCACAGACAAGCAAACAGACATGCAGACATACACACACACAGATAAATATATACAGACACACATACACACACACACACACACACACACACACACACACACACACACACACACACACACACACACACACACACACACACACACACACACACACACACACACACACACACACACACACACACACACACACACACACACACACACACACACACACACACACACACACATATAGAAAAAGAGGTAGGGAGGGAAGGAGGGAGAGGGAGGATAGAGATGGAGAGATGGGATGGAGAAATAGGATGGAGGAGAGATTGAGATGGGTGAAGGGGAGGAGAAAGGAGAGTGGTAAGTTGAAAGAGAGGAAGAGAGAGAGGACTGGGATGGAGAGAGGAAAATTAGTGGCTTAATATTTATCCTACAATGAAAAAAAAGGTATAAAAAGGAAACATAAAAAAGAAAATAAGAAACAATTAACGAAAAAAACAAACAGACAAGGAATACTGTGTAAAACTAAATCAAGAATAAAGAAGAGAACTAGAATGTTTTAGAATAAAGAGAAAACGTGAGATTTGTGATAAAAGTGAGAAAAAAAAAGGAGAATGGTGGAAAACTTACATTGTTTGCTCGTAAGAAAGAAAAAAAAAAAGCGTCCCTGTGGATGAAGACAAGAAGAATAGCCATCAAACGAAGGCAAATCTAAAGAAAATGGGAGGAACTAAAGAAAATAGGAGAAACTAAAGAAAATGTGAGGAACGGTGAGCGGGAAAGAGAGGAGAATAGAGCAAAAGATTTCCAAAGAGAAGGCGTGAGAGAGAGAAGAGAGAGAATGAGGGGATACAAGAAAGGGGGAAAATAAAGAGTAAGGCAGGCGTCATGCTGAAGTCATCAAGAAAAGTGGAGATATAGAAGGAGAAAAGGGCCAATTTGCGTGCTGGGGGAGAAGGAAAAGGGGATTGTGGTGGAGGAAACAAGAATGAAACAGTTCCCAAAGGAAATGGCGTTGCTGATATGGGTGAATATAGAGAAGGCCACGAGAGACGAATATGAATGAAGGAGAGAAAGGAAGGGGTGGAGGGCAAGAGAGGAGGGATGAAATATAGAGGAAGAAAAGGAGAATGAAAGTATATAAGGAGAGGTACAGAGAGAGGGTAAGGAGAGGAACAGAGAGAGGGTGATGTGCAAGACGTGAAATATAGAGGAAGAAAAGGAGAATGAAAGTATATAAAGAGAGGTACAGAGAGAGGGTAAGGAGAGGAACAAAGAGAGGGGGATGTGCAAGAGGGAGAAAAGTTTAGCTAAGAATAAAACTAGAGAGTTCAAGGTAACATAGATGTTTGGATCAAGTAAGTAAATCTTGGTACTTTGATGATTTTCTTCTCTCTCTCTCTCTCTCTCTCTCTCTCTCTCTCTCTCTCTCTCTCTCTCTCTCTCTCTCTCTCTCTCTCTCTCTCTCTCTCTCTCTCTCTCTCTCTCTCTCTCTCTCTCTCTCTCTCTCTCTCTCTCTCTCTCTCTCTCTCTCTCTCTCTCTCTCTCTCTCTCTCTCTCTCTCTCTCTCTCTCTCTCTCTCCCTCTTTTATCCGGGTCTGTTCCCACACTTGAAAAAATCTCCTCTTGTCAAGCAGAATAAAGTATATAAGTATGCCAAACATGAACCACTGGACTATAAGTAGTTATGGGTAGAATACACTCTCTGGAAATAAGAAGAGTGCTGGTGACCTAATAGAGGTATTCAGATGGGTCAATGGTTTTAACAAGGTGATGCAGGCAAGGTCATCATATTAAGACAGCAGGGCAAGACTTGTAGCAATGTATTCAAATTGGAAAAAATAGGTTTAAGAAGGAGATAGTCAAGAATTGGTTTACCAACTAAGTGATTAACGAATGGAATAGACTTAGTAACCTTGTAGTAAGGGGTAAAACAATTGTTTGTTTTAAGAAAGAATTAGATAACATTATGGATATCCATGGCAGGCGGTAAGGGGCAATGAACTGCTTAGTGTACACCTGATGTCCTTTAGCAGTCTGCTCATTTTTATGTCCCTATGAGATACACGTAAAGAGGTGAGATAAGAAAGGGCAGAGAAGAAAGAAGACTGAATGAAAGAAAACGGAACCGAAAGACGAAGTGTCTGTAAAGCTCGCGGCGCAGGCGGAGGAGTATTCAAGGGGAATGCGAGTCGAAGGCGACGGTCGAAAGCAAGACGAAGAAGAAGAGGGCGTAATTAAGGGGGCATAAAAATTAGGACACGGAAGAGAGGAATAGCAGGAACGGAGGGTTGGGGGCTGAAGGTCGGAGTCTTCTCTATATTGATAGAAAAGAGAAGAAGATGCAGAGACGGAGTGATAAGGAAAGGAAGTGAGAGGTAGTAATAAGTGACTTGATACAAGGTCGTGACAAAAATTAATCCTAGATTGAAATGGAAGAAGTCGGGAAGATGAGGGAGACAAAGAGGAGAGGATGAAAGAGTAAAGACTACAGAAATAAAGTAATGAGTAAAATATGATAAAGAAACGAAAAAAAAAAATCTGCGACGAATGAAATGTTCTGAAATGAAATCTGATTAAGATGAGAGAAGACGGGAAAGACAGAAAAGTAACAGAAACAAGTTGTAAAATATGATAAAGAAACGATAAAATAAGAAATCTACGACGAATGAAATGTTCTGAAATGAAATTTGATTAAGATGAGAGAGGACGGCAGAGACAGAGAAGTAACAGGAACAAGTTGTGGAGGAAGGGAGGAGTTGGAAGGAGGAAGAGGAGAAGGAGGAAGGAGGAAGAAATTAACGAAGGCTGGAGAAATCAAGGGTCGTAATTAGTATTTGACGTGACAAAAAACTGTGACGTCTTCATGACATATAATCCAGTGGTAAGGTTTGGCATCGTGTCGACTTCCTATCCCTTCTTGATAAGTAAAATCTTTTTCAGATGATGACGTAGGAACCGGGTTCTTGGGATGAAGACTGCAAGAGGCACAGCCTCCGAGTTGATTTCGGGTGAGATAAGCCACGCCCTCTTTATTTCCCGGCCAATCAAAAACTCCTTACAATGAGTGTAGATCTCCTTCATTCGATGTGTATCATCCAGAAGCGATAGTCATTGGTTAAGAAAGAAGAAGGGCGTGGCTTGTTTTGCATAAGACTTTTGTTTTGATAATGGTATCGTGTGGAATAGCCATTAGATCGTACGTGTCACAATGTGTACCTTATTGTTTAATTATTTACTTATATTTGCTTACATATCTACTTTTCTTACTTTTATTATATATTGATTTTTTTCTTAATACATTTAAACACTGAAATGATTACCTGTCTGTCTGTCTGTCTTTGTCTGTATCTCTGTATGTCTACCTGTTTGTCTGTCTGTCTGTCAGTCTATCTACCTATCTGTCTGTCTGTCTATCTATTTCTCTCTCTCTCTCTCTCTCTCTCTCTCTCTCTCTCTATATATATATATATATATATATATATATATATAGATATATATATATATATATATACATATACGTATATAGATATCAATAGTAATTGTGGTTGCGTCATGATCTTTCTGATAACATTACATATCTTTACATACAATATACAAGGTTACAGTTAGTATTCTTTGATGCGTGAAAAATGGAGCATCATATTATTTGTAAAATAAATTTATATTTGTCGATGACAAATTATATATATAACAGTTTTATTTCATGCTGTACATCATATAATGTGACATATAAAGTTACATTCACTAATACAATACACACGAGTTTTATATGAAGTATGGTAATGTATTACAACGGACAAGAGTATATATTAATTTGTTATGTATTGTTAAGAATTTGTCGATAAAATGTAAATTGATACTTAGGGAACGAAATTGTATGGAAATTATACTCTAAGTATAATTTGCAAAAGTATATATACAAATAAACACACACACACACACACACACACACACACACACACACACACACACACACACACACACACACACACACACACACACACACACACACACACACACACACACACACACACACACACACACACACACACACACACACACACACACACACACACACACACACACACACACACACACACACATATATATATATATATATATATATATACATATGTGTATATATATATATTTATATATATATATGTATATATGTATATACATATATATATACATATATATATATATATATGTATATATATATATATATAAATATAAATATACATATGTACAATTCAAACTTATTACCCACTTTGAGAGTGATTTTAATTTTCCCTAAAAGTGAGTAATAGGTTTGAATATATCATTATGGTCACGTGTTTAGTCCTACAACAAGTGCTCTCTGGAACAAACTGTTATGTATTTATTAAAAGGTGTGTGACTGGACGCGTTGGACTAGAATATTGATTTTTTGCCAGTGAGCGGACACGGTCAAAAGTATGTGTCCCACTGCGCGCAATTTGTTTGGAAAAAGGAGAACGACACGTGTGGAATGGAGTTTCAGTTAGCTTGCTAAATCTGATCATTTCATACAGTTCTATCAGCAGTGTATGGCTGTAACAATTGTTTTATCATAGGAAACAAAAATCATAGTGAAATAGTTGTCTGGCACGTTATATCGTATTTATCAAAATTGCTCGGCCACTGTATCTATTGTATAGATAAAAAAAATATTCGAATGTGTATTTTTCATTGTGCGTGTGTATAAGTGATGTGATTTTTCTGATGCAAAATTCCAACATGGGAGTATAACTTTGGTAGAACACACTTGCTTGATTTTTTTTTTTTTTTTTTTTTTACTTTAGACAATTTCCGTTATTCATTGTGCGTGGGTATAAGTGACGTGATTTTTCTGATGCAAAATTCCAACATGGGAGTGTACTTTTGGTAGAACAAACTTGCTTAATATGATTTTTTTTTTTACTTGAGACAATTTTCGTTCTTTAAGAAATTTTTATTTTTCCATTGTGCGTATGTATAAGTGACGTGATTTTTCTGATTTAAAATTCCAACATGGGAGTATACCTTTGGTAGAACAAACTTGCTTAATATATATTTTTTTTAACTTGAGAAAATTTTTGTTCTTTAAGAAATTTGCATTTTTTCATTGTGCGTGACAAGTGACGTGATTTTTCTGTTTCAAAATTCCAACATGGGAGTATACCTTTGATAGAACAAACTTGCTTAATACAATTCTTTGTTTTCACTTTAGATAATTTTTATTCTTTAAGGAATTTGCATTTTTCTTTTTTATTTGTAATAACAAGGGTTAAATGGGACAATTTCATCGATAGGATGAGTGTGATACTCGCCAGAATAAATATAAAACTACCCATCACTCATGATCAGCTGATATGGTCACCTCTTGAATATAAATCATAATTTAAAAGTTCCCCTTTGACCAATATCAGACAATTCATTTCATTTGAAAGACCACTTTTTGCTTCAGAAAGGGAGCCCTGATCTACGGACAAGTATTTTCTGTCCTGAAATCCTGAAACAGCCCTTTAACTGAATAAAACTGTTTATCAACATCAGAAGCAGAGGAGGTACAGAGACGACGTTGCGAAAGCGTGTCTTTGCCTGAACGAGCTAATTTGCCTATGATGAGGTCGTAACAAGATAATTACTGTTCTGTGAGAGAGTGGCAGCTTCGCGGAAATAGTGGAATATGCATGGACCTGTCTGAAGCGTAACT
>NC_134811.1:5977078-5987078 GCF_046742065.1 Oratosquilla oratoria
ACGAAAAATTAAGATTAAAGAGTAAATATCTATGTTATATGAATGGAAGAGACAGGGAGAGAAAAATACGAAGGATAGATGAACTACAAGAATGATATATAGACAATGTGAAGAAAGTGAAAGACCAAAGTTAATAAAAGAAACGAAAAATGAAAATGAAATGGTAAAGACCTAATTTACATCAATTGGAGAGACAGGGAAAAAAACAGAAGGGATAGATTATCAAAAAAGTAAGGAAAATTTACAAAGTAAATAAAATAAACAAAAATTTAAAATTAAAGAGTAAAGATCTACTGTAATCTATATAAATGGAAGAGGCAGGAAAAAAAACAAAAACAAAGAAAAAATAATAGAAAGAATTCATGAACAAAAATCAAGAATTTTTTTATACATAATGTATAAACTGATATAGAATGAAGTAACTTAGGAAAGGAGAGTGAAGACGAGTGATCGGGGGACTTTAAGAGGGAAAAGGGACATTTAAAAAGGTTACACCCTGTTCACACTAGCGGTTTGAACCACGATGAAACCGCGGCGGTACGACATACTCAATAAAAAAATAAAATAAAATAAATGCGCTGTTTTGTGTGAACGCTCCATTGACTTACAATGTAATTAAACCGCCGCGGTTGAAACCGCTAGTGTGAACATGACCTTAAGATGAGAATGGAGGAAGGGACGGGTAAGGAGGGGAGGGGAAGGTGGAAGGAGAAGGAGATGCGATGATGGAAGGGAAAAGATGGGATAAGGAAAGATAAGGAAAGGGAAGGGAGGATGAGGGATGGAAGGGAGGAAAGGGAAGGGAAAGGAATATTACAAAGACAAATAAAGGGACGACGAAAGGTTAGGTTAGGTAAGGTTAGGTTAGGTTAGGTTAGGTTAGGTTAGGTTAGGTTAGGTTAGGTTAGGTTAGGTTAGGTTAGGTTAGGTTAGGTTAGGTTAGGTTTAGTTAGGTTAGTATAGGTTTAGATTAGGTTAGGTTAGGTTAGGTTAGGTTAGGTTAGGTTAGGTTAGGTTAGGTTAGGTTAGGTTAGGTTAGGTTAGGTTAGGTTAGGTTAGGTTAAGAAAATAACAATTGGGAAGGAGAAATAGGGATTGATAAGGAGGGGAGGAGAAGGGAGGAGTTAGAATAGGAGGAGTAGGAGCGAAGGTGAAGGGAGGAGTAAGGATAGGGGGAGAAGGAGGGAAGGTGATAAGGAGGGAAGGTGATAAGGAGGGAAAGGGGATAAGAGGATAAGGAGGGAAGGTGATAAGGAGGGAAGGGGATAAGAGGATAAGGAGGGAAGGTGAAGGAGGCCAGAGGAGGTGGGGGGGGAGAGGGGGAGTGGCAGGTAAGAAGACGCGGTGGACAGTAAGGAAGACGAATAGTGATGGAACGTGACTCGGAGTAGTAGCGCGCGCAAATTAAGTCGGAAATGGAATTGTGGCATAAAAAAAACGAAGGACCAAATGGAAGAGGAAGAAGACCTTCCACGTGGACATGGTAGAGGTAGAGGTAGAGGAGGATGGAAGAGAAAGAGAGAAGGAAATAGAAGGGAGAAGGAGGAGGAGGAGAGAAGGAAGGGTAAGAGAGGAGGAAGAGGAGAAAGGAGAGAGAAGTAGAAGGGGAGAAGAAGGTAGAGGTAGAGGTAGAGGTTGAGGAGGATAGAAGAGGGAGAGAAAAATAATGGAATATAGATGGAGGAGGAGGTGGGTTGAAGGAAGTGTATGAGAGGAGGAGGAGGAGAAAGAGAGAAGGAAGATGAGAGAAATAGGAGGAGGGGTGAAGAGGGTAGAGGTAGAAGAGGAGGATAGAAGAGGAAGAGAGAAGGAAATGGAAGAGAGATGTAGGATGTGGAGAGAAGGAAGAGGAAGAGAGGAGGAGGAGGAGAAAGAGAGAAAAGAGAAGTGGGAGGAGGGGAGAAGGAGGAGAAAGAAAGGAAGAAGAGAGAAGGGGGTGGAAGAGAGGAGGGGAAGGAAGAAAGGAGGAAGGAGAGAGAAAAAGGAGGAAGAGGACGGAGGAGGAAAAGAGAAAAGGGAGAGGAGAGGAAGAGAAGGGAAGGAGAAGAGAGGGAGGGAGAGAGAGAGGAAGAGAAGAGGGAGAGGAAGAGAGAAGGAAGGAGGACGGAAGGAAGAGGAAAAGAAGAAGAGAGAGCAGGGAAGAAGGAGGAAAGAAGGAGAGGAAAGAGGAGAAGAATGAGAAGTAAAGGCTGGAAGAAGGAGGAGAAGTTTTGATAATATTAGAATAAATTAAAAAAGAAAATATAAGAAGAAAGAGCGGAAGAGAGGAAGAGGAGAAGTTTTGATAATATGAAGAGAGAAGAAAAGAAAATATTAGAAGGATAAAATAAAATGAAGTATACTGATTGATGATTTATTTTCTTGATTCCTTAGAACTGAAACAAATTGACAATATTCTTTGTAGAAGAAACAAGAACACCCTAGAAAAATAAAATAGCATGGAAAAAGTCAAATATGTACAACTAGGTAATCAATGATACATGTATCAATGTGATTTTTGTGTGTATCATTTCCCAGCAACCCCTATAATTAATTTCAACACCCCTAGGGGGTGCTAGCACCCCAGGTTGGGAAACGATGTATTAGAAGGACATGGAAGAAAGGAAAGAAGAATGTGGTGTCGAGAAATGCAGGGATAGAGTCTTGAAGAAAAGCGATAAGTCCAAGGATATCGTTCTGAAAAAAAAAATATTTATTATCTGATCTAAAACCATAAACGAATACGACATATATTGGAAACATAGTGACGAACATTTGCAAAATAAAAAAAAATATGTATTAAAGAAATGAGGAAGCGAAAGAAGAAGAGGGAGAGAAGGACATTGCAAATGAAAGTTCAAGAAGAATATTTTGGGAGAAGAGAAAGGCAAGGGAAGAAAAAAGAGACTGAAAGCGAAAAAGAAAAGAATATGTGTAAGGTAGCTGGGGGTGAATCGTTTCATTTGGGATAGGAAGGGCAGGTTAGGAGGAGGAGGAGGAGGAGGAGGAGGAGGAGGAGGAGGAGGAGGAGGAGGACGAAGACGAAGACGAAGACGAAGACGAAGACGAAGACGAAGACGAAGACGAAGACGAAGACTAAGACGAAGACGAAGACGAAGACGAAGACGAAGACTAAGACTAAGACGAAGACGAAGACGAGGACAAAGACGAAGACGAAGACGAAGACGAAGACGAAGACGAAGAAAAAGAAGGAGATGAAGACGAGGACGAGACGAAGACAAAGACGAAGACGAAGACGAAGATGAAGACAAAGACGAAAATGAGGAAGAAGACGAAGACGAAGACGAGGAAGAGATGAAGACGAAGAACACGAAGACGAAGACGAAGACGAAGACGAACACGAAGACGAAGACGAGGACGACGACGAAGACGAAGACGAAGACAAAGACAAAGACGAAGGCGAAGGCGAAGACGAAGACAAAGACGAAGACGAGGAAGAGCGAAAAGACGAAGAAGAGAGGAAAGATAAAGAAGAGTGGAAGACGAGGAAGAGTGGAGAGACGTATGAAGATTGAGAAGACGAGGAAGAGTGGAAGACAAGGAAGAGTGGAAGAGGAGAAAGAGTGAAAGAGGAGGAGGAGTGGAAGAGGAGAACGAATGGAAAGATGGAGAAGAGTGGAAGACGATGAAGAGTGAAAAACGAGGCAGAGTGGAAGAGGAGAAAGAGTGGGAAGATGAAGAATAACGGAAGACAAGAAAGAGTGTGAAGACGAAGCAGGTTGGGGAGACAAAGAGGAACGAGAGAAGAAGAAGAGAGTGAAAAGAGGAGAAAGAAAAGAGTGGAAGCAAGGGAAGGAGAGGACGGGAAAAACCACGAGAGGAGGTCAAAAGCAAACCAAACAAGAGAATAGGAAAAAAGAGACAAGAAAATTCTGACGATGTAGGAGGAGGAGGTAGGGGTGGAGGAGAAGAAGGAGGAGGAGGAGGAGGAGGAAGAGGAGAATGAGGGTGGTAGGAGGAGTAGAAGGAGGAGGAGGAGGAAGAGGAGAATGAGGGTGGTAGGAGGAGTAGAAGGAGGAGGATGATGATGATGAAGAGGAAGAGGAGGAGGAGAAGGAGGATGAGGATGAGGATGAGGATGAGGATGAGGATGAGGATGAGGATGAGGATGAGGATGAAGTGAGGATAAGGAAGAGGACGAGGACGAGGAGGAGGAAGAGGAGGAGGAGGCGGAGAAGATGAAGGAGAAGGAGGAAGAAAAAGATGAAGAGGAGGAGGAAGAAAGGGAAGAGGAGTGGTATAAGGAGAAGTTCGAAGAGGAAGAGGAGGAGGAGGAGGAGGAGGAGAAAAAGGAAGATGAGGAGGAAGAGGAGGTGGAGGAGATGGAGGAGGAGGAAGAGGGGGAGGAGCGGGAGGAGATAGAGGAGGAGGAAATGGAGGAAGAAGGGGAGGAGTAGAAGGTGAAGATAGAGGAGGAGGAGGAGGAGGAGAGAGAGGAGAAGAGCAGGAGGAGGTAGATGAAGAGGAGGAAGAGGAAAAAAGAGGGGAAAGAAGAGGAAGCATCGAAGGAGGAGAAAATGTAGGAGGAGAAGGAGGAGATGGAGGAGGGGAGGAAGAGGAGGAAGAGGAGGAAGAGGAAAAAAGAGGGGAAAGAAGAGGAAGCACCGAAGGAGGAGAAAATGGAGGAGGAGAAGGAGGAGATGGAGGAGGGGGAGGAAGAGGAGGAAGAGGAGGAAGAGGAAAAAAGAGGGGAAAGAAGAGGAAACACCGAAGGAGATATTGCCTAGTCTCCGGAGTGATTACCAGGAGGGGCGTCGTGGTCCCGAAGTTCTGGAGCGCCTCAAAAAAAAAAAAAAAAAAAGGAGAATATGAAAAAGAAGGAAGGTGGAGGGGGAGAGGAGAAAGCGGTGAGAGGAGAGAAGGAAGTTTGGGGTGAGAGTAAGAAGAAAGAGAGGAAGAGGAAGAAGAGGAAGTGGGGTAAGGGAGAGTAAGAAAGGTAAAGGCGAGAGAAAGAAACGGGAAGAGAAATTTTGAGAAGAGAATAGGAGTTGAAAGGAGTGTGAGGAGAAAATTAAGGGGAGAATTTATCTATTGATTTACTTATTTATTTATTTATTTATCTATTCATTTATCTGTTTATTTATTTATCTATTTATTTATTCATTTATCTATTTATTTATTTATTTATATATTTATTTATTTATTTATTTATTTATTCATCTATTTATTTACATATTTATTTATTATTTATTTATTTATCTATTTATTTATTTATTTATTTATTATTTATTTATTCATTTATTTATTTTATTTTTTATTTATTTATTTATCTATTTATCTATCATCATTATGATTTTTTTCGCATCCGACGTAGATATGGACCTAAAGGTTGCTTGTCGGCATGCTCCGCCTTTGTAAGCCTTTGTAATGTTTTGTAATGTTGGAAAGGATTTGATCGTGAAAGGCTTATGATAAAAGAGGAACAAATCAAAAAGTGTCCAGTTATGGACAGGAAGGCGTGTTAATGGAAATCAGAAAGAAAAGTGTGAGTCTAAGCAAAGCTACGCTTTAACCAAAACCCCCCAGAACTCTTCTAACCTCAAGCCAAGAAAGGTCATTGTTGGTACTAGATTTATAGGTCGTCTTTGGAGAGGACGAAAGGAGGGTGAGTTGGAGGAGAGGAGGGGGAGGAAGAGAAGAGGGGAAGAATACAAAAAAGGGAGGAGGAAGAGGGGAGAGGCAAGGAGGAGAGAAAAAAGAGGAGAAGAGGAGATTATGAAACAGGAGGGGAGGATGGATGTCGTTGGTTACAGTGAAGGTCAGAAGAAGAAGAATTGTGACTTAGAAAGAGCGACAAGTCAGTGGTTGCTCAGGACAAGGTAGGGAAGGAAGATGAAGAAGGGAGGGGAGAGTAAGGAAGAAAGAGGGGAATAGACAAAGAGAGCAAGGAAAAGGAGAGAGAGAGGAGGGAAGAGGAGAGAGAAAGGAAGAAAGAGGAGGACAGAGAAGGAGAGCATGGGGAAAGGAGAGAGAGAGAGGAGGGAAGAGGCGAGAGAAAGGAAGAAAGAGGAGAACAGAGAAGGAGGGCATGGGGAAAGGAGAGAGAAGAGGAAAGAGGAGAGAGAAAGGAAGAAAGAGGAGAACAGAGAAGGAGGGCATGGGGACAGGAGAGAGAAGAGGAAAGAGGAGAAAATAAGAAAGAAAGAGAGGATCAGACAAAGAGAGCAAGGGAGAGAAGAGAGAGAGAGGAGTGAAGAGGATAGAGTAGGGAAGAAAGAGAACAGACAAAGAGAGCATGGGGAAAGGAGAGAAAGGAAGAAAGAGAGGATCAGACAAAGAGAGCAAGGTAGAGAAGAGAGGGACAGGAGTGAAGAGGAGAGTGGTAATAATAAAAAGTGTTGTCTCAGGTTTCGTTTGCCTGGAATCCACAATCCCACTGTGTCTAGTGATGGTTCTCATGCTGTGCGATAAATCCTTCTAGGAACAAACCTGTGATGGTTTTCTATGTTGCATTAGTGTGGGTTTATTTTTCCTTTACTAGTTGAAACTAGTGGTAGGAAGGCAGCATTCGCCAGTTGTCAGCTCTCCATACGGAAACAGGAGAAAGAAATAAAGTTAGATTTTGGAGAGAGAGTGAGATCTTTGGCCTATTTTTGAGACTAAGTTTCTCTAGGCTGAACAGATGGGGTTCACTTTTGCTGGTCGGAAATAGTGGTAGGAAGGGACCATTTACCAGTTATCATCTCTCCATACGTAAAAAGGAGAAAGAAATAAAGTTAAATTTGGGAGAGAGTGAGTCTTTTTAGGCCTATTCCGGAGACCAAGTATCGGCCTCTCGGGGTTGAGTTTCCAGATGGAAAAGATGGGGTTGACAGGTTTCCAAAATAAGCAGCTTAGAGATTATTCTCTCTATTGTCCATCTTCCAGAACTACCAAAAGTAGTTACGAGACCAAGTATTGGCCCCTAGGTGTTGAATCCGCAGTTGGAAGAAATGGGGTTGACAGGTTTCCAAAATAAGCAGCTTAGAGATTATTTTCTCTATTGTCCATCTTCCAGAACTACCAAAAGCAGTTACGAGACCAAGTATTGGCCTCTAGGTGTTGAATCCCCAGCTGGAAGAGATGGGGTTAACAGGTTTCCAAAATGAGCAGCTTAGAGATTATTCTCTCTGTTGTCCATCTTCCAGAACTACCAAAAGCAGTTGAGTTTCCATATGGAGGAGATGGGGTTGACAGGTTTCCAAAATGAGCATCTTAGAGATTATTCTCTCTGTTATCTATCTTCCAGAACCAGCACAAGCAGTCACCACCACTGTTTCCATATTCCATATTTCCATCTTCCAGAACTACCGAAAGCAGTTGAGTTTCCATATGGGGGGAGATGGGGTTGACAGGTTTCCAAAATAAGCAGCTTAGAGATTATTTTCTCTGTTATCTATCTTCCAGAACCAGCACAAGCAGTCACCACCACTGTTTCCATATTCCATAGGGTTATAACGACCAGTAGAAGGTACAGAATAAAAAAGGTGAAATGAAAAAAATGTGAAACATGAAGAGAGAATAGGAAGAAAAAGTAGAGGTGAAGGATTACCTCGCCGAATGAAAAATAAAAGAATGAAGGAAAGAATGATAAAATCCGGATGAGAACAGGAGGCATGAACAGGGGAGGACTAAGGGTATAAGGAGAGGATAGAACAGAGAGTAGAAAAGAAGGGATCAACCTTGGAATAAAGGAATAAAGTAATAAAGCCGTGGAAATGGAGAAGAAAAGAGAAGAAGGATGAACTAAAAGAAAGAAAAAGAGAATATAAAATTGGAAGATACATGAGAAGGATGAAGTATAAAATGAAATAAAAAAATAAATGAAGAAAGAAAGTTAAAGGAAGAAGGAAAGAGTAAATATGGATGGAAAAATAAAGGGGACGGGATCGCTATGAATGCGAGAGGGGATGTTGGGGAGAGGAGGAAGACGAGGAATAAGAACGGGTATTAGGTAAAGAAAGAGAAGGGGAACAAGGCGGAGGACAGCGGCGAAAAGGAAGATGACGACGAGGAGGAGTAGGAGGAGGAGGAACAGGAAGAGGAAGTCGACGAGGAGGAGGAGGATTTAGAGGAGAAGGGCGACGAGAAGAAGACAGAGACGAGAGAGACGGAGATGAGAAAGAGGAAGACGAGTAGGAGGAATAAAACGAGTAGGAGGGAGACGACGACGAAGACGACGACGAAGTCGACAACGAAGACGAAGACGAAGACGAAGACGAAGAGGAAGAGGAAGACGAAGACGAGGACGATGAAGCCGAAGACAATGAAGAGGAAGACAGTAATGACGAAGAGGATGAAGACGAAGACCATAAGAATGAGAACATGAACGAAAAAGACGTAGACGAGGATAAGTACAACTCGAACAAGGACGACAACAACGAATGAGGATGAACTAAGATAAGAAGTAACACAAGAGGAGGCAGAATAAGAATAAGAGAGATGACGAAACTAAGGGTAATATACAAGTTACCAACATGTACGTAGGCTCGTTTGCCGCATGACTGTTGGAAGCGAAAAGTCGACCCCGAAGAACTCCATCTGCTGCCGTGGTCGCTGCTGCTGTTGCGTGATGCACGAGGAGCGAGTGCGGAGGACAAGACGTTCCATAAGAAACGATGAGGAGGAGGACAACACGGGCGGATGAGAGTATGAAGAAAGAGGGCGGCCCAGGAAGAGGCAGTGGGAGAATCTTGGCAATTTGCGCCTCAGAGAGAGGATGAAATTGGGTGCGTATGTGTGTGTGTGTGTATGTGTGTGTGTGTGTGTGTGTGTGTGTGTGTGTGTGTGTGTGTGTGTGTGTGTGTGTGTGTGTGTGTGTGTGTGTGTGTGTGTGTGTGTGTGTGTGTGTGTGTGTGTGTGTGTGTGTGTGTGTGTGTGTGTGTGTGTGTATGTGAGAGAGAGTATGAATATGAGTATGAGTATGAGTGTGTGACTATGAGTATGGGTGTGAGTATGATTATGAGAATGAGTACGAGTATGAGTGTGAGTATGAGTATGAGTATGAGTATGGGTATGGATATGAGTATGAGTATGAGTATGAGTATGAGTATGAGTTTGAGTATGAGTGTGTGTGTGTGTGTGTGTGTGTGTGTGTGTGTGTGTGTGTGTGTGTGTGTGTGTGTGTGTGTGTGTGTGTGTGTGTGTGTGTGTGTGTGTGTGTGTGTGTGTGTGTGTGTGTGTGTGTGTGTGTGTGTGTGTGTGTGTGTGTGTGTGTGTGTGTGTGTGTGTGTGTGTGTGTGTGTGCGTGCGCGCACGTAGCAGCTTCTGCATGAGTGTATGTGGGTGTGCGTATGTACATGCAGTTTGATATAAGCTGTCTATAATGTTTATTTGTATATGTACGTGTTTTCTTCTGTGTTTTCGTATATTTGTGCGTATGCCTGTGTGTGTGTGAGTGTTTACATAGGATGATATATGTTTTCTTATGATTAAGTAATAATAGATTGTTGAGTAACAAGTAAAACTGGTCAATTTCTTAACTCCAGACAGTTTTATTTAACTTTGGATAATTTTTCTTTTTTCATAAGGTAAAGCCTCTCTCAATTAACACATAACTACCTTCTACTTGAAGAGTTTTATTTTTGGTTAACATTTCACGATTTTATTCTATTTGGATCAAGGCTTGAGTTCTTTCCCTCTGTCTCCGAGTTCCCGAGAATTAGATGCATAGCCTCAGCTGAGTAGTCCAAAGCCTGAGTTAATATATGCTTGTGTGTCTGTGTACTAAGGAGGCAATAAAGGGATGATTAGGTCGTGGTATGGGGACCCTGGAAATTGGGAGTTCACATAAGACGACTGGAAAAGAAGAGGATGATGAGATAGTGGTATGGGGTGCCTGGAAATTGGGATTTCTTATGAGGAGACTGGAAAAGAAGAGGAGGAATATATTTGGAATAGAGATGGGAAAAGAGAGGGTAAGAATGGTAGGGAATGGAAGAAAGAGAGATATATGAGGACATCATTAGTGTCTTTTGAGAAGAGGACCAAGAGGGAAACGGAATGAAAGAAAATGGAACGA
>NC_134811.1:5994578-5997078 GCF_046742065.1 Oratosquilla oratoria
AGTCACACGCGCAGACGTTTTTGTTACTGGGACATAAACCCACTCCGGAGTTGGTGGTATTTTTAGTCGCAGATCTAGGGTAACGTCTGGTCTCGCAGATTTCTTGCAGCCAGGAAAAATATTTATATTACGCCGTGATTCTGTTGTTACTTTCTCGTTTTCCCCCCGGAAACTCACAAATTTTATCCCCAGCTTCTATTATTTGATTCATCCTAACACGTGGATGACATTTTGGTGGGGGATCCTTAACAAAATTCCCCTGAGACAGAAGCTTGTATGGCTATTTGAAGTAGAGGGAAGAATACAATTTTCCCTTGAAGAGGAAAAATTATGGAAGTTTTCTTTTTAAACACATTAATAAAGAACAGAAATGAAAACGTTAAGAGCAATAGTAAATAAAACCAAAAGAGATCGAATTAGAAATGATGAAATAAGAGAAATGATTGGATGAACATTAATTAGAAGCAAAATAGAAAAGGCACAACTAAGGTGGCTTGGGCACGTGGAGACAATGGATGAAGAGAGAATTGCAAAGAAAAGATGGAACTGGAGACCAGAAGGTAGCAGATCTAGAAGTAGACCGAAGAATAGATGGAAAGATGGAGTTGAAGAAATCCTAAAGGCAAATGGATTAGGAAAAATAAAGGATTTGAGGGAGGAAGGAAGCTTTGAGAGGGCAATCAGGAGAAGTGTGCTGGCCCGACTGACAGGCTGAAAACCTACCTGGGAACAAAAGTAAAAAAAAAAAAATAAAAATAAAAAAAAATAAATAAATAAATAAATAAAGTTAAGTATGCAGAAAGCCAACGAAGAGGAAAACTACATGCATTTCTAGTCCGCGCGCAGCGTCAAATTTTAATCACAAATAATCACTGAAGTAAAGCAAGGGGCCCTAAGGATATGCAGCGAGGATTTTCTGCAAGAAGAATTTGATCACATTTTCAAGTTCTTCTAAGATTTAGCATATCCAAAGGGGTTCCTTATCAAAATATACTGCAAAGTCCTTAAGACGATGCACTAATCGTGAGCAAGAAAATAACGAGGAAGACAAGTCTTAATTTTCGTTCCAAGTTGAAAATAGGAGGAAATAGTAATTCATAAGAGAGAGGGTAAATTTAGTAATAGAAACAGGAGAGAAAATTTGTGAGCTCACATAGAAATCAAGAAATTTAAAAGGAAATCATAATGTGCGTTTTAAATGCTATTTGCAGTTTATAAGAAACCGTATATCAGCGAGACCGGATTTGGTGTAGAAAAGATTTTGGAAACTCACACGGGATGTGAAACATCACATATTTTCAAATACACTAGTTTCTTATATAGAGAGCGAAGATGATTTCCAAAGAATGAAGAATATTGTATTTTGCATTAAAAAGTGGCGTACAATATCATAGAAAATAATATTAGCTCTGAGTGGGTTTTATGTTCTGAGTGTAAACGTCAGTGCGTGTGGTGGTAGGGGAGTGGAAATATGTCCCAATGTATGTGAGTTTGTGACATTTTGATTAATTGATTGACTGATTGTTTGATTAATATATTTATTTCCTGATTATCTATTTATTTAGCTATTTATTATTGTTATTATTATTATTATTATTATTATTATTATTATTATTATTATTATTATTATTATTATTATTATTATTATTATTATTATTATTATCATTATTATTATTATTATTATTATTATTATTATTATTATTATTATTATTATTATTATTATTATTATTATTATTATTATTATTATTATTATTATTATTATTATTATTATTATTATTATTATTATTATTATTATTATTATTATTATTATTATTGTTATTGTTATTGTTATTGTTATTGTTATTGTTATTGTTATTATTATTATTATTATTATTATTATTATTATTATTACTATTATTATTATTATTATTATTATTATTATTATTATTATTATTATTATTATTATTATTATTATTATTATTATTATTATTATTATTATTATTATTATTATTATTATTATTATTATTATTATTATTATTATTATTATTATTATTATTATTATTATTATTATTATTATTACTATTATTATTATTATTATCAATATTATTATTATTATTTATTTATTTTTATTCATTATTATTACTATACATTTTTTTACTTTCATCTGTCCACTGAATAAGGGTGCACATTCATATTGACACCTGATCTCCAATAAAGGACTTTTCTTTATTAATGAATATATACACATTTGCAATATACACAAGTCTATCTATACATATAACTATATATACACACACGCCCCCAAACAATTATACACGCACACACAAACACACACACACGCACACACACACACACACACATACTCATACACACACACATACACATGCAAACACATGCAAACACACACACACACACACACACACACACACACACACACACACACACACACACACACACACACACACACACACACACACACACACACACACACACACACACACACACACACACACACACACAC
>NC_134811.1:6009578-6017078 GCF_046742065.1 Oratosquilla oratoria
GTCTCACTATTTTCTAGGCCCCATGCCTATTCCTCTCGTCCTTTGGGTTAATAAAAGGGTGGTGAATTTTCCTTCGTCTTTCACTGTAATTTCACCTGCTTACACTCGGGATCTCTTTCTCTCGTCTCTACATCGTCTCCTGATCCTCTCTCTACACCCTCTCTATATCTTCTCCTCTCTGTCGAGATCCCGTATCCTACGCTGAGCTATCTTCGTCTGACGTCACTAATTTTTCTAAACCAATCTCCAGTTACGTCTCAAATAAATGTCACTCCTTATGGGCGTGACTTTGAATTCATGCACCAATAGTTTTTTTCCTCCTTCTCCACCTTGCACCAATTCGGAAAGCTATTACAATGCCACTAGCGATATTGTTTATCTCAGCATTAGTCAAACGAAGGTAACCTGCGCTTACAGAGTTGATTACACATCGAATATAAAACAGTCACCACCATCGGTGTGTTTACATAGACAAAACGTCGCCCTCACATAGACATAACATCGCACTCGAGCAGGCGTCGAGTCTGAATTATTCTAATACCCTAGCTCATTTCCATTCGTACACTACCGGCCTCTTACAGGGCTCGGCAGCTACCCTTGGTCGTCCCGACCAATTCTTATTTCCCTCTTACAGGGCTTGCTAATATATTTCTGGAATAAGCTAATCTACCCTTGCGTAATTGTTAATCTACCCTCAAAATACATCATTCATGCAATAAATTGGGAATAATACATAAACATAATACCTATAAATGTGAATAACATGCATCTCAATATATATATAAGGTATTGAATTAAGCGGTTACATGGTTGATTTGCTTTGACAGAGCCAATCTCCGGAATACAACAAAAGCAATCAGTGCTGCCACTAACACTGAAAGTAAGGGTATGATAAGGATTGGTATCATAGGTAATTCATTTGAGGGAGATCTTGACAATGGTCTTCTCTTAATTTTCAAGGGAGGAGAGTTTTCAGGCAATGTGAAGTTGAAGGTTGAAATGTAGGTGTCCTCGGTTAAATGCATTGTATTAAGGGTATTAGAAATGGTGGAAATAGTGTCTGCATGCAATTCGCAGTTATCTTGAATAGAGACAAGACCTTCAACCAAATCCAATTTAGGACTCAACCCGGGACAATTTATTGATACCTTTGTCTTGTTAGGGAAAAACAGGTAATGAGATCCTTGTATGTTACAATGAGGGATCTGGTCTACCAAAATTCGTTGGTAATGACAATTGTTCATAACAGACATATTCCTAACCAGAGAGGCTTCACATGAATTTTTCAAAGCTTCACGGAACACAAACATGGAAGAATGACAGAGGTAAAGATTCCTATTAAATCTTCTACACTCCTTCAACTTGTCATTAGAGACTCTGCTCTCCTTCAGATTGTCTACAGAAAGGATATAATTGATTGGGTCTACAATTGGAATATCTACTTCATAAAATGAACCATTTACCTTCAATGGGAAGGGTTTCAATTTGAATAAGTTAAATCTTTGGTTGGAAGAGAACGGGATTTCAATAATAACTGAAGTAACATTAAGGTAGGAGTTTAGCAATGGATAATATAATGCTACATTAGCTTCTTCAAAGAAAGGTTCAAAGTTCCAATCCTTCTTTGCTGACTTAATTACCTTTATAAGTTGAGGTATTGGAAGGAGAGAAGAAGTTACTTGACCCGAATTGGCCATAACTAAATCCTGTACAAAAGATTCCAATTGAACTTGCATCTCAGATAATTTCAATTGCATAGTATTGAGTAACAAAAAAATTTGCATTGTACTCTCTTGTTCACTTTGTTTCAAGCTGAGATTCTCTAAGTTATCTGAAATATCAGAGATCATTTCTTCAATGTTTTTAATGCTTGATTGTAATTCATCAATTTTTCCAACTTTCTCCTTTAATGTATTTATTGAAATTTTCAAGTCAGCAAGGAAGGCAAAATTGGCAATTCCCAAACCAGCAAGAGCTCCTAAAGCCACTACTATTGCACTTCTCTTTTGTCTAACATTGCTTTTGAAATTTGAACCTATGATGTGCAATTTATCCTCTATTTCCTTTATTTTGTTTTCAAGTCTATCCTTAACATCTTTACTGGAAATGTTCTGTTTTAATATTTGCAAACTTTTATTAATGGAGTCCACATTTTCTTTAATTTTGGTTACATTTTTATAATAAAGAACTACCCTTACCACCTTATCAACCAAGATTAGGTTACCTTGATGATGTACCAATGCTCCAGGACGAATCGGATTCCAGTCCATGGCACTCACCAAACTTAATATTATTAATAAGGCAGTTTTCATCTGTAAAATACATCAAGATTAATGTTCAACTCTTGAAAAATATCATTATAATATTCTCCATATTCTCCAGGGTTATCAATATTTATGCACAAAGTATTACTATAATCATCTTCATAGATCTGCAAGCTAATTTTCCTTATGTCATCTAAATGTCCTACCAATTCTTCTCTTGATTCTAAATGTTTAAGTTTAAACTTGTTTCCACCTGCAGAATCAATTACCCTATATGGACCAGTGTACCTTAGTGAAAGTTTATTATTGGGTGAGGTTGCTTTGACCATTACTAATTCCCCAATTTTCAATTCTAGTTTACGAGCTATTTTGTTTTGTTGTTCCCTCATCTCTTGTGAATACACCTGCATATGTTTCCTAACTCTTTGGTGAATACTTTGAAGAGTATTTATCCTATTGGATATATAATCATCCATATTATATATGGGTTTTTGCTCTGCAGTCAACATTTCATATGGCAGAGTTTTGTCCTCCCCAAAAATTATAAAATGAGGTGTATCCCCAGTTGCTACATTAATTTGATTGTTCAGAGTACACTTTACACAAGGGATCCAAGTATCCCAAGTTACACTATGAGGACTTATTAGGGTTCTAAGACATATAATTATATTTTTGTTTAACCTTTCTACTACTCCATTACTTTGGGGATGGTTAACGAGTATATTGACTTTCTTGATGTGGAACACATTACATAGATTTTCCAAGATTTTGTTATTAAATTCAGTCCCATTATCTGAAACTAGGATGTTAGGTGTAGTAAAATTACAGATTATCTGATCATAGATTACGGAAGCAATAGTTTCAGCTTTCTTATTGATTATGGGTTGTAATATACAAAATCTTGAAAAATAATCAATAGCAACAAATAGGTATTTAAAGCCGTTCTCTGTTAATGGTAATTCCAAAGTATCCATGTGAACTCTTTCCCAAGGTTTCTGTGGAATGGGATAGGTGAGTATAGGAGCAGGTTTTGGTGTATTTCCCTTCACCTTTACACATTTTACACATTTTTCTATATAATCATATATAGTTTTCTTCATACCTAGCCAAAAGTACTTAAGTTGTGCCTGTCTATAAGTTTTATCCTTTCCAGGATGTGAACTACAATCACTATCATGAAGTAACTTCAATATCTCATTTACCAGAGTTTGTGGTATAACCAACTGATTTACTTGACCTCTAGAAATATCTTTCCCATTTACAAATGTTTTCCTATACAAAATTCCATTAATCAAATGAAATTCCTCTATCTTATACCCCTTTGGTAGCTTTGGAGGATCTCCTCTTGGGTTCATCAAATGCTTGATTATTGAATCACATGTCTCATCATCTCTCTGTTCTCTTATTAGCATTTCTTCATCTAAAGTTACTAATTCTTCTATACTACAAACAAAATTAATCAACCCAGTCCCAGTCATTGGTTGACTAATGTTTCTAGAAAGTGGATCTGCTACATTCCTTCTACCCGGAATATAATTAAATTGAACATCATAGCACTGAAGTATCGCAAACCATCTAGCAAGTCTGCCTCTAAGATTCTTATGCTTAAATAAGTTCTGAATAGCTGTGTGATCAGTCCAAACTCTGATGGGATACCCTAGTATCATATCCCTAAAACTTTCTAAAGAATAAATTACTGCTAAAGTTTCTCTTTCAGTTATAGAATAGTTTCTCTCCGCACTATTACAAAGTCTGGATGTGTAAGCTATGGGTTTTAAAGTTCCATTTCTCTCTTGCATTAGTATGCCTCCTAACCCTATGTCAGACGCATCAGTACAAAGAATAAATTCTTTTTCATAGTCGGGGAAAATTAAAATAGGTGAACTTGTGAGTTTATCTTTCAACTTGTCAAAAGCTTGCTGTTGCGCAGGTCCCCATATGAACTTTGAGTCCTTTCTCAACAAAGAACTTAGTGGATTAGCAATGTCAGCATAACTTTGAATGAATTTTCTATAATATCCTGTTAATCCCAAAAAGCTCCTAACCTTGTCTACATTGGTCGGAACTGGAAAATTCTTGACAGCGTCCACCTTTGAATTTACTGTACTCAGTCCGTGTCTGTCTATCTTATGTCCAAAGAAAATGACACTGTCTTGCAAGAACTTACATTTTTCTAGTTTGACTTTTAACCCAGCTTCTCCTAGTCTTGAGAATATCAAATCTAATTTCTTAAAGTGCTCCACTGCAGTCTGAGAAACTATTAAAATGTCATCTAGAAATACACTGGCAGTGTTTCCTAACAATCCATCTAGAATAGTATTCATTAATCTCATGTAAGTTAATGGACTATTACATAACCCAAATGGCATTCTCTTGAACTCATAATGTCCTGTTGTAGTAGAAAATGCTGTGAACTCTCTTGAATCTTCATGCAATTCTATTTGCCAAAAAGCTGATTTGATATCTATAGTACTAAAATATCTATTCTCAGTTCCCAAACTTCTCAAAATGTCACCGATAATGGGTAATGGTAACCTGTCACGAATGGTGTGCTTATTCAGTTCCCTGTAATCAATAACTGGTCGCATAGTCCCATCAGACTTTGGTACTAGGATCAACGGAAAATTCCACTCACTTTTACTATGTTCAATAATATCCTGTGATAACATTTCAGTGATGAGTTTATCTACTACAGCTAATTTAGAGTGAGGAACTCTGTAGGCTGGTATGTAGATAGGTTGTGTTCCTGGTTTTAACTTAATGTGATGTTTTAAAACAGTTGTTTTGCCTAAGGCGTCCCCCGGCAAAGCAATTGCTTTTTTATGTTTCATAAGCAAAGCAAATAAAGCTTCATCCAACTCAGGGCAATTAGTTGATTGTAATAATTCTTTATATCTATTTCTTAAGTCTATGCCTTCTTGTACTGAACAAATTGATGAAGTTGGTAATTCTATCTCCTCACTATTCTCATTTAAAATCTTAATAGGTTTAGTACACACCTGAATACATCCTATTTGTGTACCTTTCTTTAAAACTATCTCTTTATTCATAGTATTAATTACTAATACTTCTACTCTGTTCTTATTTGTCTTATAAATCCCTGAGTCCCACTTCAATCTTTTAATTTTAACTGATTCTGGGACTGTAATTACTTCAGAGTCTACATTGATTCCCTTCAAACACACTTCAACCTTATTAATTGACTTGGGATGTAACAATGTCGACCTTGTTAATCCGCAATCTGCAATTCTCAAGGCATCTGTGGTTGATAATTTAGTAATCTCTGGGATTTCTTGAACTTCTGAGTTGGGTTCACAAATTGTTTTACTTTCTGTAGGGTTGGACCGCTCGGCCTCGCTATCTAGGATAGAAATGTTATCTAAGGATTCATTGATTCCTGTCACTGGTCTTAAGTCTGGTTGATTTAAGAATGGGATTAACTGTGACTTCACTAAAATTCCTAAGTCAGCAGGACAAATTACCATGTTTTCTTTTCTCATAGTTGAAAACCTATCAATAAATCTCCTGGAAAAACAGACTCTTCTACCACTATCACTGGGATGTACAATTGTTCATTTGTATACAAGGCAACTTCTAGCTCAATCTTACCTAATGTTTTTAACTGATTTCCAGTTACACCTTGCAATGTGTAACGGATTGGTTCCAACATTTTCACTCCTGGGTTCAACTGGTTTAAAACTTTACTAGTAATTACATTAACTACAGACCCTGTATCAATAAAAATTTGAATAGGCTTATTGAACACTTTACCCGCAATGAGAGGTCCTACAGAAGTTTTACCAACAGTAATTATCAGTTTGTCAGTTTCGTTCATCTCCCTTGCATTCCCATATTTAACACAATACCGCCTATCGGTATATATATGGGGAGGTCTGAAATGGTTTATTCTGTGTCTGGGGGTTTTCCTCTTAGCCCTGGGGGTACCCGAAAATTTCGGCATTCATGAGTTCTGTGTCCGATTTTATTATGGTAAATACAGAATGGAGGGTTCCTACATTGATACTCATTGTGACCTTCGTATTTGCAATTTCTGCAAATAATCCCAAAAAAAACATTCTTGTGCCTTGTGTCCCCATGCATTACAATTAAAACATAGGATTCTGGTATCCCTATCCCTAGATGGACTTCTAGCATGCCGCCTATGTCCTACTTCTGTTTTCTTAAACTCTCTAGAGTTCCTATATTGGCTATGTTGATTTATAGGCATTACATATGGGTTTATTGTTCTGGTCTCACTGTATCCTTGAAGAAGATAATCTACTTCTCCTAAACAGATGTTTGATTTTAAATCTTTGTACAGCCTTTCTGCTGTTAAGTCATCAGAATTCTTTGCCAATAAGCTAAATGTAATCAATTTGATTACCTGTGAGATTTTCATCTTCTCACTAGATCTTTCTATCCAGTCTGAATCTTTCAAGATAGAATTCATGTCTTTTGACCATCTATCTAATCTAGCTAAGTACTCTGTGTCAATTTCACTTGTCCTAACTTCCTTAATCATTTTTACCAATGATCTAATAGGATCCTGATCACATTTGGACATGAAATGCTTGAGAAATGCTTTCTTGTAATCATCATATTGATTAATTGATTCCATTTGCTGGAAGTTAATGACAAACCTCGCCCTTCCATGCTCTGGATCTATATTCTCCTTGAGAATCTCAATCTTACGATCCTCATTGGTAATGTTTTTACTAACTATAAGAGTGTCAATGAGGTTCAAGAACTTGTTTACACCATATGTGTTAGACTCTCCTGTGAATTTTGGAATATTTGTATTTGATGTGTGAATTTCGTGTCTCAACACGTTAGAATTCTGAGGGGTACTCATACTTATTACTAATACCTTGCTTTAGCCTGGCTGCTTGCGATGTCGCTTCGTGATGTCAATGTCTGGTTTGACGTCCTTCTACGGTCTTGTCATTCCTCAACGACGTTGTTCCTCCTCCATCACACACTCTGCCTTGAAGACCGCCTTGTAGATGATGATCACCTTGAAGAATCTTGAAGAATGCTTGTTCCCAACGTAGCAGTTACTTGAAGTTGTAGATTTCTCTCGTAGTCGTAATACACTCTTGATTTTGGTTGTCTTGTTCCCGTAGACTTCAGGCGCCACTTCTCTTCGGAGGTGTTTAACACCCAGTTCGTTCCACCGCTGAGCACCACTTTCACCTCCCCTTGTCACCACTGTCACTTAAATTTGACTTGTAATATC
>NC_134811.1:6022078-6024578 GCF_046742065.1 Oratosquilla oratoria
TAATTAGATTTAGTACATAAACTCCAATTGCAGTTCTACATACACTCTCTGAAGAAGTTCTACGCGAACGAAACGTTAGAGTGTATAGGGTTCCGAGCCTTCCCCTGTATATATGTTCTCCATCATCCAAATAATTTGTCTAAAATACTTATCAATATGTATATATATATATATATATATATATATATATATATATATATATATATATATATATATATATGTGTGTGTGTGTGTGTGTGTGTGTGTGTGTGTGTGTGTGTGTGTGTGTGTGTGTGTGTGTGTGTGTGTGTGTGTATATATATATGTATATATATATATGTATATATATATATATATGTACATACAGAGTAGGGAGAATTTTGGATGTACATGTTAATAGAAGGGAGAGTTATGGAATATCGGATAATTTTCATTAGTAGATATGTTGCAAATGGAGGATAGGTGGAGGAAGAGGAAAAAGACAGAATATAGAGAGGTGCTTAGAGTAAACTGTTGAAATGAGAAGGAAAAGGAACACGAGTTCAAGGAAAAGCTGAGAGAAGTCTGGGAATTAGTGAAGACTAGATGTAGGAGTGGAGGAAAAATGGGGTGTGACACGGTGTGCAAAGATGGTATGTGGAACAATGAGGACAAGAGGAAACAGGAGTAGTGGGTGGTGGGATTATGAAGTGAAGAAAATAGTAGAAGAAAAAAGCGAGCATTCAGGGGCTGGTTGCAAAGTTAGACGAGAAAAACATTTGACAGGTAAAAAAAAACTGAAAATAAAAAAAGAGTAGAAAAAGAGAAAGGAGGCAAAAAGGAGCGCAGAAGTAAAGAGAGGGAGTGTTATGACTAAATTTTTGAAATAATTAAAAAGATGTTTTGGAAGGAAGCTAAGAGAGGAAGGGGAGGCGAGTCAATAGAAAAGAAAATGTAAAAATTGCAGGTGGACAGACTTTAATAGGAAAGGAGGTGGAAAGGGGAAGGTGGGTAGACTATTTCAGAGACCTGTTGAACGTAGAAGAGGATAAGGAGAGATTTGTAGTAGCAGTCGGAGATGCTAAGCAAATGACGATGATGGAAGAGAAAAATGAAGGAGAACGAAGAAAATATGAATAGCAAGTAGCTTTGAAATTCATGAAAGCAGGTAAGGCGCCTAGGTTAGATGAGTGTCTTGCGGAGCGTCTGAAGAACGGAGGTATAGTGATAGTGGATTGGCCAGTGAGGTTGTTTAAAATGTGCCTGAGGGAGAGCAAAGTGCTAGAGGACTAAAGTAGTTCCGCTCCTCAAGGGGAAAAGACGACAAATATACATATATACATACATACATATATGCATATATACAGTACATACACGCACGTACACACACATAAATACATGCACACAAGAATTCATACATATATACATACATACACACAAACAAACATACATATATACATATATACATACAAACATACATACAAACATGTATACATACATACATACATACATACATACATACATACATACATACATACATACATACATACATACATACATACATACATACATACATACATACATACATACATACATACATACATATAATAAATACATACACGCACCCTTACATAATCAGACACACACACACACACACACACACACACACACACACACACACACACACACACACACACACACACACACACACACACACACACACATACACACATAAGTACCAGTGGTTCATTCAATTGTCACTGACATTTCATCATAAAAATCAAATACCTCTGATGTGTAAAGACGAAACTAAACACATCTTAGATATGAAAAATACTCTCTAATTTCTTGTAACCCTGTAACTCTTTGTAAAAATAAGAATAACATTTTCAGGCAGATTTATTATTGAAGTAAATTATCCAATAATTACCATTTTGTGTGTCATCGTACAAGTCTCTGAGTTTGAGGCAAGTTTTGTAAGATTTTTTTTCGTTAGAAATACAAGTAGAAGTTATACACAAACGCACGCCCTTGCGGGTAATCACATCAATCTACCCCAAAATGTGGCTCCAGTCTCGAATGTTTTCTTTGCCAACCGTAAAAACACACAGGATTTTTACTTCCTTTTTTTTTTTTTCGTCTTTTTTTTTTTTCATTGCTCGTTTTAGTCGTTGTAGATAAAACCCTTGACGACGCTTCCGAGGAAGACTTGCTGATGCTGCGGTGCTTTGAGCCAAGGCTGTCCTGAAGACTTCTTCTTCTTCAAGGAGGAGGGAGAGGAAGAGGAAGGGGAGGAGGCGGAGGAGGGGAGGAGGAGAAGGAGGAGGAGGAGGAGGAGTAAAAGGAGGTGCTTTGAGCCAAGGCTGTCTTGAAGGCTTCTTCTTCTTCAAGGAGGAGGAAAAGGAAGAGGAAGAGGAGGAGGAGAAGAAGTTGGAGGAGAGGAGAAGGAGGAGAAGGAGAAGGAGAAGATGGAGGAGAAGGAGGAGGAGGAGAAGGAGGAGAAGGAGGAGGAGGAGAAGGAGAAGGAAGAGAAGGAGAAGGA
>NC_134811.1:6034578-6037078 GCF_046742065.1 Oratosquilla oratoria
AATAAGTTTAACATTCATTTCTAATTGTAGATCAGTCCCAAGTTGTAGAAGAATGCATCTTGACTTGGGTTATTAGGAGTGTCATCTACCTCTCTAATATATTGGTTACGTAAAAATAGTGTTGTCATTACCTCATATTGGGGCGTCTTTTCATTCTCTGATTGCTAATGAGAATTTTATTTTTATCTATTTATTTTTGTAGAAATCTATAAGACCTGAAGGACTGTCATTAGGAATAATGGCTTCTACTTTTATTGTCCAGTGCTCTTCATTATCCATTCTTTTTTATGATTTCAACCCAACTGGTTTCCAGAGACTTCAACACAAAAGTTTCTAGGACACGTCGTAATTGGAGCTGGATGGCTCTGGAATAAACCCAGATTGGGGATACGTTTACTTTGTATTTCAACCCAACAGTATATCGCGGCCTACATGATTAATGTTATTGCGCAATATTCCGATTTGTACAATATCATTGACCATTCAATGTCTCCTGTCCCAACCATCATGAACCATCTCAATATCATCAATAGTATTGTTCAATACGGAATATTGCGCAATAATTATGATTGTGTAGTACCTCCTTATGGTGATTTCCGCTTAGCTTATGAAGGATGACACAGTGTTGCCCTTATATATTATCACAAATATCATCACGAAGAAAGGAGTTTCTTGAAACACTTCTAAGCCTTTCACTAGTATGCTTCGTGTTGATCAAAATGAAAATTATCTTCACTTTCTTGAATATGTTTTATCGGATGCCGCTGTACCGAAGAAGTAAGACTTTTGTGTTTTTCGACTGTCATCCCCAGTGATTGCCATTATCTAGGAGCCTCTGTCAATTTCTTGGAACCAAAATTTAAAGATGATGCTGATTACCTAAACATATTTTAATTAATTTTCAACAAGTCTTTTTCATATTCGTAGCCATTTATTGTTTTCACTGTTGTAGCAGCACAATGTTTTTTTCTATTGAAAATCAACTCGAGACGCATTACTTTTTATCGCCCGTGTTTAAATAATTACAAACACAAGGAAAGAACGAGAGTAAAGTTTATAAGTGAGGTTAAAGCAAGTTGTAGTCTGGAGAACCTAAAGTATTTGGTGGAGACGCTTTGACAGCTCAAAAGGAATATCAATTACGAATGAACTTGTGTCTTTCAGACTTCTGCGTCCAAAACCTGTCTCATAAGACATCTCGAGGGATATCCACTATTACACTATTTGGCCATATCAATAGCTGTTCATTAATGTCCATGAAAGAAATTTGCATGCCTAGTGTTAACACGTATACGTATTCATTATTACATTATTTGGTTCTGTCAGTAGCTGTTCGTTAATTTGCCTAAAAGAATTTCACATCCCTGATACATATATACATATATATATATATATATGTATGTATATATATATATATATATGTATATATACGTATATATATGTATATATATATATAATATATATGCATGTATGTATATATACATATATATATGTATGTATATATATAATATATATATATATATGTATGTATATATATATACACATATACACGTACACATATACATATACATATACATATACATATACATATACATATACATATACATATACAAATACATATACATATACATATACATATACATATACATATACATATACATATACATATACATATACATATACATATACATATACATATACATATACATATATACATATACATATACATATACATATATATATATACATGTACATATACATATGTATATACATATACATATACATATGTATATACATATACATATACATATACATATACATATACATATACATATACATATACATATACATATACATATACATATACATATATACTCACATATGTACATATACATGGACATTTATGTAACCTATATGCATGTACGTATACATACGTATATGTATGTTTGTCGGTGAACATTCATGCGTACATGCGTATATGTGCGTGCGTGCGCTTCGCTCTCACAAGTATACATGCACATCCACGGAGGTCAGAACGTTTGATTGAGCACCGAGTAGCTGTTGAGTTCATTCAAGTTCTCTCTTCCTTTCAAAGCTCTTCGCGATAATCCTTTGACCCTTTCAGAGACGTCTAACCTCCGTGCATGGCTTAAACTCGTGGGGTTTCTCTGGGATTTTACCTAGCGAACGAGTCTTCGTAACCACTTTCCACCTTGTGCTCCTCCTCCTCCTCCTTCTTGTTCTCCTTCTTCTCCTCCTTCTTTTTCTTCTTTTTCTACTCCTCCTATTTCTTCCTCCTCCTCTTCCTCCTCCTCCTCCTCCTCCTACTCCTCCTCCTACTCCTCTTCTTCCTCCTTCTCTTCCTCCTCCTTCTCCTTCTATTCCTCCTCCTACCCCTCTTCCTCCTTCTACTCCTTCTCCTCCTCCTCCTTCTCCTTCTCCTTTTCCTCCTCCTTCTCCTTCTCCTCCTCCTTTTCCTAAACCTCTTCCTCCTCCTCCT
>NC_134811.1:6044578-6047078 GCF_046742065.1 Oratosquilla oratoria
CTAATCTGAACTCGCCCCTCCCCAGTCACCCTTCAAGAGATAATTCATGTAATCATATTATGGCTTTTAAAGACGGGGGAAGGTCCGGTCTCCTACCAAGAAGGTTTCTGCCGGACTAAGAAGAATTAACTGGATGACGTCGTCTTGTCCTAAGCGATTATGGATTAGATCTTTTATTGTCTTTTCTGCTTCGAGCCAGAGAATGATCTTCACCGTAAAAGATATTCTGGTCAATTTTAATTTCTGACATTCGTTCATTCTGCTACACTCATTAAATCTGTATCTTTTTCAGCTCTAAAGACTCGTTGACACGTGGGATAATAGGGTAGCCGCTTCTGCCCGTTGCAAGATAACACACTCGGGAAGTGAGAGGTGGTACTAGGATAGTTCGGAGTCAAGTTTACTAGCTATCCGTTTACAGTGAGCAAGTGGAGGAATAGTTTACAAGTCGAGATCATTAACGGCTACTAAATACCCTCGTGTCATCGAAGTTTACGAGATCATCTCAATTCGGTGATGTCACCAAGGATAGAAGTTCTGGTTATTGATGACGTAATACTCTCCCAGTGCTCGTAGGAATAAGGTCAAACCCATTCCAGTATCACGGTTGGCCATGGAACAGAGGTATTCTTTAATTAAACGAATCGTGGTGCAAGATTAGTTTCTCAAAAAAAAAAAAAAAAAAAAAAAAAAAAAAATTAGCACATAGCTTCCAGGAACGCTCACACACAGTCACGTACCAATATTCGAGTATACAAATATGAACATATCCAAATACTTGCGCGTGTTCACATACACGCAGACGGACAAATAGAAGAACAGGAAAACGGACTAAATACAAATACACAGAGAGAGATAATAGAACAGACACATAAACATATGGACAGATGAACAGACAAAAATACAGAGAGGCATATATGCGAACAGACAAACAGTCTGGCAAACGAATCACAGATGAATAGACTGACAAGCAGATAAATGGACAGACGGGCAGACGACCAGGCGAACAAATGAACAGACAAATAGGCTGACAGACAGCGTGACGGAAAGGCTGATTTACAGTGTGACGGACAGCGTGACGGACAGAGATAGAGACAAACTGATAGAGATAGACACAGAGATAGAGGCCTAGAAAAATAGACGTACGCGTAGACGAGCGCGCGCACACACACACACACACACACACACACACACACACACACACACACACACACACACACACACACACACACACACACACACACACACACACACACACACACACACACACACACACACACACACACACACAAATTTACAAACGCACGCACTCAAAGAGGAGTCTGAATTGGTTATTGTGAATATCAAAGACCGAATAAGTAAATTTGCTTCTCTAATTATGCTGACTTCTCTTCAGTTTTCCCCATATCAAAGAAATTAAACCCTGAAGTTATTTCTGAAGTCTATTGACGCCAAAGGTACTTTTTGACGATGTTCAAGAAACTAAAAAAAAAAAAAAAGAAAGAAAAAAAATCTGCACTATATCTACATATAGATTTTTTTAAATACAGTAGTTAGAAGATGGACACTAAAGTTCTGAGAGGAAATATGATATTTTAAATTCTGTACATACATGTTCATGATACTGATATTTCCTTGCAATACAGTGAAATGAATTAAGTTATGCATATTATAACGATATTTGCACATCGCCTTTTGGATGCAGACTAATTCAATATACCACCTGACAGGGGCTGTAACAGCTTTTATTTTGCTATTCAAAAGATGCTGCATTGATAAATATTAAATAGAATTATATTAAGAGACTTTAGATATGAAGGTGAAGCGAGGCGGTTAACTGTCCAACATCTCCAGTGTGAACGGCTGAAGGCCATGACTGGATGTGCATTGAGTCTTTAGTTGGTGTGACATAAACTTTTGCAATACGTGTGTTCATTTATGATTATATATATATATATATATATATATATATATATATATATATATATATATATATATATATATTGATGGCGCAATAGGTTGTCACTAACAATTTCCCACGTGCTAGCGCAGGTTCGAGTCCTTGGCTGTACCCCGTTTCAACTTCTGCATATTGGCCTCCTCGAGCCTCTCGCTGTAGATGGCTTAGAATTAAAATGTTTTGTGGTTGATAAAATGTATACCTGTTCACTGGGACCCATTCAGTTTTGTACAAATATATATGTGTATATATATATATATATATAATATATATATATACATATATATATATGTATATATATGTATATATATGTATGTATATATGTATATATATATTGTATATATATATGTATATACATGTAATATATATGTATATATATATATACATATATATATATATATATATATATATATATATATATGGGCATTCTGTTTTAGATTTGTATTCTAAGACATTATGTTTTACTGTTGCTGTGTGAGTTTTGTAAAAAAAAAAATAAAGATAAATAAATAAAGAAAAAAGTGGAAGGCTCTCTCATCG
>NC_134811.1:6049578-6052078 GCF_046742065.1 Oratosquilla oratoria
CACACACAACACACAACACACAACACACATAAGCTGTTGAAGTTCAGTGGATAGTGTAAAGTACCAGCAGTGGAATAACCTTTTTTTCGTTTTTTTTTTTATTTCATCTTTATTTTATCATTATTTTTTTATCTTCATATTATGAAGGATAGCCTAAAGGTAAAAACAAAATTGAAAAATAAAAAGACTAAAGAGAACCATTCCAGTACTGAGAATATTCCAGATCAAAGTTAAGTGCTGGTGTGCAGGCTATGTACTGAGTCTCAAATTATACATAAATAGAAAAAAAATCGTGGAAAACCGTCCAAAAATTTCCTAGCGAAAAAAAAAGAGAATATACTGACTATTTCCTTCAAAATTCTATTGTATAAAGACTAAAAAAATTCAGGTGACTAGTAATGTATATATTCCTCAAGAAGGTGGACATGAAATTACTGAATTGCATCATCAGCCTTGGAAAATAAAAATAAAATAAAAATAATATAAATAAAAGCACAATGGGGAATTAGATTTTGAAGTAGCTCATTAAAGAAATATATGAAAAATAAATAGAATATTAAATAAAGCAAATGTTTTTAGATTCTTCCCTTCTCAGAATTAATGAGTAAAGTTAATCAATTTTAGACATGAAAATCATACTCAATACTAGATCGAATTTGTTCCCTAGAAGAGTTCATACAACAAATAAATATACAAGGATAATAACGAACATCTAGTTTCATTGAAGATGATCTATCGATAGGCGAGATATGAGTTATCTAGAATATTAGTCGAAGAATATTGTGAAAAATCATTCCAGGGATATCGCTGGAAATGGGAAGAATTTTGAATGGACAGGTGAAGAAAGTGAGAGCGTTCCTTGACTCAATGTTTTTCTGCCTCGATCAGAGGTAACAGAAATGTCTAACGTCAAATGCCCTCTAGCGACCTTTCTAGAAGAATAGAATTCAGTTTGAAAAAGAGGAAGCATAACTTCAAAATTTTTAAATCGAAGTTCCAAATTTTAAGGAATTCAGTTTGAAAAAGAGGAAGCATAACTCCAATTTTTTTTTTAAATCGAAGTTCCAAATTTTGAATTCAGTTTGAAAAAGAGGAAGCGTAACTCCAAGTTTTTTAAATCGAAGTTCCAAATTTTAAGGAATTCAGTTTGAAAAAGAGGAAGCATAACTCCAAATTTTTGAAATCGAAGTTCCAAATTTTGAATTCAGTTTGAAAAAGAGGAAGCGTAACTCCAATTTTTTTAAATCGAAGTTCCAAATTTTAAATACTACGAAGGTAAAAGCTATGAATTTTAGATAATTTAATTTCATAGCAGTTCCTCAGCTTTTTTGAGTTTCTCGTGTTGAAAATAAAAAAAAATCATGTTTCAGTTT
Source organism: Oratosquilla oratoria (assembly GCF_046742065.1). Classification (NCBI taxonomy): domain Eukaryota; kingdom Metazoa; phylum Arthropoda; class Malacostraca; order Stomatopoda; family Squillidae; genus Oratosquilla; species Oratosquilla oratoria. Next base: position 6,050,952 of record NC_134811.1, read on the forward strand.
GTCAGTAAAGTTTTGAATGAAATATTGGTTTATCTGACATCAGTTTTATGCATTTCAAATTTATGTTTAATTGTTTTATGGACGCAAGCGTCCAAAAAGGCACATTTCGAATGCAAGCTTATCTCTTTAATTTGAACTTCAGATTTGAAAACTGAAATCTAGTTATTCTTAATTTAAATTTTATTTGTTAAATTGACATTCGTATTTTTTTCTGCTACTAGAGTCCAATTATTTCAATCTGAATTTTACATCTTTTATTCGAGGGTGAAAAAAATGTGGTGAAGAAGGGTTCTTGTGCTTGTGACGATTATGTCAGTTTAAGGTATATTTTGCTCGATACGATTGTCACTCAACAATGATCCTTCATAGTATGATGATCGTCAAACGATTTGCCAGTACACCATTTTTTTTTTTTTTAATAGGGTCGTTTTGCTTTGAGCTGCAAAGTACGTGAACTCACCAAAGCGTTTACCCAAATATGATGCCAGTTAGTAGGATGTTACAAAGGATTACAAAGGCGGAACATGACTTTCTGGTCCATAATTAGGTCGGATGCGAAAAAAATTATAATAATGATAAATAAACAATTAAATAAATAGATAAAATTATGATAATATAAAAATAAAAAATAAAATAAATAAATAGGTAGAGTTGAATAATATACAAACAGGTAAATAGTAAATAATACTAAATTGAGAGATAACCCCCTTTCCAAATTAAATCTATTTCCTGACAATTTCAAACCATTATCTCTTGTCGGATTCTCATTCGATGTGAATCTTTTGTCACTTTTGATGTACGTTATCCGACTTTGGCTGAGGTAAGCTAATAATCTCATCAAGTGAAACGTACCTTTACTGCAATCATCGACGGGTGGTTAGTATATTCTTCTTGGCTTGGATAGTCCCCAAACAGAGGACGAATGACGTCAGAGCCTGCGGGCTTCGTACCTCGCTGCCAACAAGAATGTTGCAAAAATGCAAAATATGAAATTCTGAAATTGCGAAATATGTTGGTGGCTGTGATGGCAGTTTGGTGGGCCCAGTGTGTGTATATTGCAGTGGTATTGACACCGGTATTGGAATTAGGCTGTTGCTTTTTACTCTATTGTATTGTATACATATTTG
>NC_134811.1:6057078-6062078 GCF_046742065.1 Oratosquilla oratoria
TCGGTATTCAAATGTCTAGAAAACATTTCTCTCAACGTCGTAATCAGCTAAGTCAGTGGATCTCATCCCATTTCCTTACGCATCTTATACTTATGGAATTCTGTTCCTTAGCTTGCTAAAGGTTATTTCAACAATGAATAAATTCGAAATGTCTAGCAAACATTGACTCAGAGTCGTAATTGGCTAAGCTAGTGGCTCGCATCCTATTTCCTTACGTACCTCATACCTATGGACTGCTGTTGCTGAGCTTGCTGAAGGTTATTACAACATTGAAAAAAATCACCAGGCGTCCACTAACTGCTACTACTATTCAAATGTCTGACAAACATTTCCTTCAGCGTCGTAATCGGTTAAATCAGTGGTTCTCATTCCTTTTCCTTACAGCATTCTATACTTGTGGAATTCTGTTCCTTAGCTTGCTAAAGGTTATTTCAACAATGAATAGAAATCGAAATGTCTGGCAAACATTCCCTCAGAGTCGTAGTCGGCTAAGCTAGTGGCTCGCATTTTCCTCGCGTACCTCATACCTATGAACTGCTGTTGCTTAGCTTGCTGAAAGTTACTACAACAATGAATAGAATATTCAGGTGCCCACTAACTGCTACTACTTTTTGGTCTATGGATCACTTGGGCAACTCTGGACAACAATGGGTCCACAGAACATAATTTCATAATTAATCATGTTTGATATATTCTGTTACAAATAAGACAGACGACTCCATTCAGCTAAGAGAAAAGGTCCCTTTAAGATAGATCCCACCATCCACAGCTGCACAAAATCGGAAGCCCATTTTCTTTCTTTTTCTTTCGGCTTTTCCCATTAAGGATAGCTCATGGCTTGAATGAAATCAATCAATATAATTTTCATTACTTGTTAGTCTGTCTCTTCTATTTAGAGAAAAGCCCAGTAATATTTATTTCCTATGTTTCTTATCAAATTTTATATTGAAATAGAAACAGAAATACCTGGAAATATATCTTTATTATATGTGCTTTAACGAAAATATATAATTTGCTTCAATGCGGGAATGAAGTTGATTGGACGAATGTATTACCAAAAGATAAAAATCTCACTATGAAATTCGAAAGAAAGTTATCAGCTTCCAGCGGAGAAAAAATGGGTTTTCTCCAGAAATGGTGGAAGTAGGAAGCTTCGGGGGCCACGGGCAGAGAATTAATAAACCGTATATTTTTTCGATATAAGTTGAAAACTTCCTGGAATAAGGATTTTTAGTATACAGAGGTTGGTTGAGTCTCCTTTTCTTAAATTCCTGGAACCATTGGGGGGGCTAGATTATCTAGTTAGAGGAGAGCCTTAGTACTGGAACTATTTTTTTGTATAAAAATATGGACACCGGCCGTTCATGTGAAGCAGATGCTCGTAATTTGTTATTATTACTATCAATATCATTACTGTTATCATTATCATAGTTGTTGTTTTTGTTGTTGTTGTTGTTATTTATTATAGGTCATTTACCATTTATTCATTATTCATTATCTGTTATTACCTGTTCTTTGTTACTTCTTATTTGTTCTCTCTTATTTGTTATATATTACTATCTATTATCATTCATTATTTAGTACCTATTATTTGTTATTTTATCTGTTTTCTGTTATATGTTATCTGTTATCTACCATCTATTATATTTAATTTGTTATTGATTATTTATTATCGTATACTTGATAATCATACATATATATACCAAAGGCTTTTTCCCCCTTATATAAGATATTATCGTTACTATTATTATGCAAAACCTGGAAAATTCAATTTAAAGCTAAAAACACCTTCTTACAGTACACTGAGATACATAACTGAAACTTTCACCTGAGAATTGCTTTTCATATAACCAATATTTTTTTACGTTATTGACATCACTGCATATATCAATTTATCAAGCTGATTATTATGGTTGATCTATTTTCCCACCTGCAGATATATATAAGTGAACAAGGTTTGTTTCTTTACATGAAGGCAAACCCATGAACACTGAGAGCTATTGCTAGTGAAAGCCTTTTCATTGACTTGAGCTTGATTTAGATTGTGGCAGGTGGTGGACGGGCGTGGAATTGGTGGAAATGGCCTGCGTGTCTTAACTGGCAGCCTTTTTTTATAAAGGGGAAGACACACTTGGTACAGCGAATAGATAAATAGACATTTATTTACAAGGTGCCATTATCGTGTTACTGTAATGTTGTAGTAGGGGTTACGTTGTTTGTTCAGATAGATGTCAACAACTTTACAATGACATCCACAAGGGTTGTTAGGGATGACGATTAGTCCTTATTGTTATTGGATTATGATATCAAAGTTACGAAAGAAATCGATCACGCTCATGGCTTTTTGCCAGAACTTCTACTCCCTCGGGAATGGTGAGGTCGTGTTTGGGTGATACCAGTCAGTAATACTGTGATTTTGTGTGTTATATCCTACCAGAGTGGTTACGTGTCATCTGCTGTTTTGCCTTACCTGTAAGGCTAAACAAGGTCTGTTAAGAATTGTATTATTGTTGTTACTAGAAACAATAACAGTAATTGCAGCCTTGATTTTTACTGAGTGGGAAATCATGGTACTCGATATCGGTCCTCTCATCGACCTTTGAGAAAATTGTTAAACTGTTGTTTGTGTTTTATAAGTTTGGAATTGTTTTTATGTCACTGGTTGATGGGAGAGAGACAACAGTTCCCGTATATCAAATATCCTTCTGTGAAAAGATGGATAAGTTGATAAAAAGAATGTTTTGACCCGAACTATAGATCACGTGTCAACTCCTGGGAGATGCACTTTTGAAGTTGAAGCTATCGACCTCGTAATTGACCCATGTAAAGGAATACAGCCTCCAATTTGATACACGAGTTTCGCTGTGACATGCGTTCATAAAAATTGCTATACGGCAATTATATTTGTATCAGTTAATTATTTTCTATTCATACACGTATAGGTACCAGAAATCTTATTTTTGTTCTCCAATATGATAAAGTTTCAATAAAACAAGTTTCAATATTTTTTTTTCCTCGAGTGATGCTAATTGGATACAGGTTTTCCAGTGTTGTTTAAAAATGAAACGTTTTCTTTATTAGGGTTAATAGTGATAATGAGTATTGCGATGATGGTAACTTAAGTTATATTGGTATTCAGGACATGAGAACAGTACCCCCACACATGACAGAGTGGGAGGACAGTAATCTATGGCACAAGTGTTGGATTCACAAACAAATGAGATGGTGAAATTAAACCCAGTGGGTACGAATCTCATCTTTCTCATTAATTCTCAGAAATTAGTCATAAAGTGTAGGAATCTCGTCTTTCTAATTTAGGGGTAGAAATTAGTATCATAATGAGATTGAAATACTTATATATTTAACTCCAAATTTAGTGATACTAAGCTGGTTTATATTCCTGAAATAATAAAACATCAGAAAAAAAAACTGGGGGTGTCCATTGTTGTAACTATGATGAAAGGAGAATTTTGAAAAATAGATATTCATCTCTTTGGGACAAATTTTACAGTTTCGGTCTTTTTATCCCAAATGAAAAAAAAAAAAAAAAACATAATTGTAATGTGGAAAGAGGTAAGTGGGCAACAACCATAATGATAAGGTATTTATCATACTTAGTTCAAGCGAGTCTCATTATTAGAATCATTCACTTGTTCTGATTTAGGGCCCAGTTAAACCAAGCTCACGACCTGTTTCCGACCACCAGTGACCGGTTGGTCGCCGACCAGTTGGTCGCCGACCAGTTGCATGTAGTCTTTGGAAGTCGCTGGTAGTCGATAATAAGATAGATAAATAAATAGATTGGTAGATGGATGAGATATCATATAAACTCGTGATTCTAAACATGCGGAAAACCACCAAGGAAAAAGATAAACTGATGACCGAGCGCTTTCGTCTATTAAGGCATCCTCAGGGCAACCTGAGGATGTCTGAGTAGACGAGATCGGTAGATAGATAGATATATTACAACACACACTGAATAGTCCCCAGTGCATAGATTTTCATCTTATCATCCAAATTAACATTTTCCATTTCAATTCCTTGTATAGGTTTTGTGTCGCCGATGAAGTCTGGTGTGGACTATGAACAAACTGAGGCCTTAAAAAAAGACCCCTTTTATTCTGCTCATGCCATGTTAGCTTAATAAAATCACTTAACGACAGCTGTCTCAAGCACAATTGAGCTTATCATATGACAAATTCATTAGAAGAAAGACATGTGACTGTTCCTTTTATATATCGTTTTACTTATCTATCTACTTATTCATCAATTTACTGGAATTTAGTGGCCTTTTAATGTGATGTTATCCATCAGAGTAATTGACTATTTTGGCAATATTAACAGTCATTCACAAGATAAATAGTACAGAGTTTTTTACATAAGTGAAATGCATTTCTTCATTACATCAAAGAGAAACCTTAGATAATTAGATATCATGAAAACAAAGCATGATTGTAGCAATGAGGCCAAACGCAGAGTATGGGTGTCCGATATATTTTACTTGTTTTTCCCCGCAAGGCTCGGGCTATATAAGGAGTAAAATGTTTTTCATCGATGTTATTTCTGAAGAAGCCCTGTTGGGTGAAACGTAAGATATATTGGACTCCCATACTCTGCGTTTGCCCTCTTCCCTACAGAGCTGTTGCAGTCATTGCTGCTTTTACTCATTATTGTAGCAATCTCCACTGCTTACACAAACCGTATTTCCTTTTAGGAATTTCCCTCAGTCTAATTTCCATGATCAAGATGAATGTATACACAAGCTGATTATATTTATATACATAATATGTCTTCATTCCACATCAAAACACTGAATTCTCCAACAGAAGTCCTGCTTCTATGCATGAGAATAAATTCCGAGAGTTCTCGAAGTCTGTTATTGATAATAACAGTAAATGTATGTATGTAGAAGGTTACATTTGCAGAGAAAGAAGACTCTTCTTGTTATAGTTATCTGTTCCCATGTATTTACTGTCCTTTCTTATTTCATTTGTCGTTTA
>NC_134811.1:6067078-6072078 GCF_046742065.1 Oratosquilla oratoria
AGAAGTTAACGTGTGTAGGTTCGGCTCTTAGCCAAGGTCAGTCTTTTAGGTAACCTCCGACACAGCACTGCAGTGTTGTAAATACAAGCAGTATTACGATAAAAAAAAAAATGAATTCACGTTCTGTAAATGAACATGTTTTATGCATGGCTCGCCCTGTTTTTACAACTTTAATTCAAACATGCACAGTGTGGGTTTTGTAATGTAATATATTGTCAACATAAAATAAAATAAAAATTTAGATGTTTCCACATGCATATGACGCACTTTTAAGTAAGTAGCTACTATAGTGGCACTACAAAACTGAACAAAAGCGTCTACCGATAGACAAAATAAAATTATAATGAAAGCCACACAAAGGAATAGGTTTAATTACTATTTACTTTAAACAATGAATAGTAAATTTTGCTTGTGTTGAAAGAATATCTATCTAGTCACTGATGAAAATGATATGTTTTCAAATTCACTTTTTAATAGTTTGTTAATGTATGGTAGAACTGGAACAACACAAGTCCTATTTTATAGGTCTTAGTGTCATACAAAGGCCTAAATTTAATTGATTATATTTTTCTTTACTTTAAACAATGAATAGTAAATTTTACTTGCGTTGAAAAAATAACAATCTAGCCATTGATTAATGTGATATGTTTTCAAGTTCACTTCTGATAGCTTGTCAATGTATGTTAAGCTGTTAAGACTGGGACAAGAGAAGTCCTATTTCATAGGTCTTAGTGTCATGTAAGACCTAAATTTGATCGATTATATTTCTTTTTATTTTAAACAATGAAGAGTAAAATATACATGCTTTAGAAGGATAACTATCTAGCTATAGATTAATTGATATGTTTTCAATTTCACTTCTGATATTTTGTCAATGTATGTCGAGACTGGGACAAGGGAAGTCCTATTTTATAGGTGTTAGTGTCATAGTTAAGAAGAATTTCCTCTTAGCTGCACAGAGCCAATGGCTGAAGAAAGTTGTCTTGGATCTAGACCCACGATCCCTAACTTCATCAAGTCGAGCTTCATCATCGTGTTAAATAGAATCTTTATTGACTATTATCATAAAATATTTATCAAATGCCGCAATATTGTGGTAGTCCATGATTCTGGCAAAGTATTTTTCTTTCTTTTTTTTTTCTTTTAGTGAATTGTTCAGAACATGCGGAAACCTATTGCATTTTTTCAATTCTGAAAAGAATGAATTTTTTCATAAAAAAAAAAAATCATAATTACGCTACCCAATGTTGCGCCTGCATTATGCAATGACTTTTTTTTTCCTCTTGACTTTTTTTTTCGTATTTTTCTACTGAAAACTGAATTGAGCAAGCGATTGATGTTTTTTATTTCTTCGTCAATTTTTTTTCTCTCTCTCTCTTTGGTTTGGTAGGAAGCTCTCCCTTTGGAAATTGTTCTTTACAAAAAGAAAGAATTGAATCAACATGAATGTTTTCAGAATGAATTCCACCAAACAGGAGTACGAGAAGTTTTTCTCTTTATCTGAAGTTGGCGTTACTTGCACCGTCATGCACTATGATATTTCAATCTTTCCTAACACCAAAAAAAATTAAGTCAGTTCAAGAAATGAAAACGGGATTGTATAGCCCAGATCATCTATTGTTATCACAGGAAATTAATATCTCTGTGATAACCAATGTTTATCTCCTTGGAGACAATATCGTACCACAGAAGTAGAGGCATGGAGATAGCAAAGGAGAGACTCAAAGAGGACAGCAGAAAGGAAATAGATTTTTTTTTTTTTTTTTTTAGATTAGGCTCAAAGCATAAAAAAAGAAATCCTGCATGGCTCTGGTCCGTAGGGAATCCACTAAATTTCTTGAAATATTTGACCTCATAAAACTTACGCAGTCACTACCCTATACTGAGAAACAAAGTATTATACATACTTTTTGGGTATCATTATCCTTCATATGTTTTCATACCTTCTTTTGTCTTAATTTACTGAAATTACTGACACAAGTACCTCTTGGTTTAACTACATACTGGTACTGCTATGCGATCATTGCGATGGACATTACTCTGGTTCTGGAACCGATCTTATCGATACAAGTACAAAACAAGATACAGCTGAACATGTTTGAAACTTGAATTTTTTTTTCAACTTTATATATCCTCAATCGTTTTGGCAAATGATTGAGGATATGAGGCGAGAAAAAAAACTTATGAACATCACTTTACAACCGTATTTCAGAGTTCAAGTAAAACACTATAGCATTTCACTCTTTATAGATAGCACTGTAATCACAACTTACTAACAGTGTTGTATCAAAAACGCTTAATAATTAATATCACATTAAAACATAATAAAAATAGACTCTATATCATTGATAATCAATATCACATTAAAATGTAATAAAAATAAAATCTATGTTATGACACGAATAAAAGTTAGAGACAGCATAAGAATGTCGTTGAGTTGTGGAATCTGAATACTATATATTCATGAGTATGTGAATCTACCGCAGAATTACGTGTATTGGTGTGTACTCACTTCATTATATGAACTCAGGCAGAGTTCATTAGTAAATCAAGATACACGCATTAATGATACAAAAATTGACAACGTCATGATAGAACTGAATTTCGTTGCCAGTAATTATCCAGAGCATCAATCTCTGGGGATGATATTGTATAAAAAAAAAAAAAAAAAAAAAAAATTGAGGTTATGATTTTGGGATCTTAGGGAATTAAAGGAGCCACATTCATTTTTTTTCTGTTTGTCTGTCTGTTTGTCTGTTTTCTGTCTGTTATCTGTCTGTTTTCTGTATGTTTTCTGTTTGTTTCCTGTCTCTTTTATCTTTCTATCTTTATCTCTATTTCTCTTTTTCTCTCTTTCTCTCTTTTCCTCTCTTTCTTCCTCTTTCTCTGTCTCTTTTTCTGTCTCGTTTTCATTTTCTTTCTCTTTCTCTTTCTCTTTCTCTTTCTCTTTCTCTTTCTCTTTCTCTTTCTCTTTCTCTTTCTCTTTCTCTTTCTCTTTCTCTTTCTCTTTCTCTTTCTCTTTCTCTTTCTCTTTCTCTTTCTCTTTCTCTTTCTCTTTCTCTTTCTCATTCTTTTTCTTTTTCTCTTTTCCTCAAAATTATCCTAAAATCACGAAAAATGCTGAGGTACCCCTATTCATTGGGATGTCGCTAAACCTTGTAATACCATAGTAGAAAAATACGTGAATAATTGTATCTGTTAAATACAAATAATCACATAATCTTTCCACACTAACACTATGCGAATATAAGGATCAAATGTCATTTAGTAATAGTAGATGTATAACACTAAAATTCACAACTTTGGAATATGCTTTTCTCCTAACTTGATAGGAATTCCTTTAAATAAGAATAAGAATAATCACATCAGTAACTATTTGATTAATTTATGTATTCATCTTGATTTCAGTATGAAGAAAATAATACGATTATTCATAGTCAAAGAAGCAGGTTATGGACACTTTGTTATAGGGTTGCCCAATGAAACACTGAGTATGAATAGATTAATACTTGTACAGCACCACATAGACAATAAGTGCTCTCACTTTGGAGACGAGGCCAAGACTAACTGACATCAAGCTTACTTAGCGCGTGGAAAACATAAACAATTCGTCTTTGTTCTCCCTATAAAATTGCGCAAATAAATATACAATGACAATAATGCTTAAAAGTGGCAGTCTGCCGACAAGATTGACTAGATAAACACCATATGAGGACGGAGCCTTTATTTGTACGACGTTTCGCTTATTACAGCTTTTTCAAGTACAAGTTGAGATACAAACAAACAGCAGGCCGCTAAGATTCGGGAAAGCCGTAGGCAGCAGGACAGCACAACTAGACGTCTCGTGTTGCCAACCGGCGACGTTGCCACCAACCTGACACGTCTTTTAAGAACCACCAACTTGGAAATAGTGTGCCAGACAAGCAGAACAATAAAAGACATCACGAAGACGGAAACACACAACAACCAGACACCGAGCACCAAAGCCGGTGTTTATCGTATTCCGTGTTCAGGATGTGATAAAGTTTACATCGGAGAAACGTCACGCGACCTGAATACACGAATACGTGAACACCGTTACGACGTCAGGCATGATGTCACCACCAATGCATGTGTGACACATAGAAACAAGGAAAACCATCTTATGGACTGGAAGAATGCAGAGCTGCTGGTGCGGGAACCAGACAAAATCCGCAGGAAGTGTTTAGAAGCAGCAATCATTCAAGGAACGAACACTATTGAACAAAACAGGGGCATGTTTAACATATCTCCTCACATTATTCCCCTAATACCCATGGCCAGCAAAATATTAAATACTTAAACCACCCTTTGTGGACATTTCGCTCACGGACGTTTGGGCCAGCATTCTCATCCTTTCCCAGTGTCCAATCCCCCCAACCTCCTCCTCCTCCTCCTCCTCCTCCTCCTCCTCCTCCTCCTCCTCCTCCTCCTCCTCCTCCTCCTCTTCCCCCCCCCCTTTTTCTCTCCCCGTTCCCTCCTTTCCCCTTATTTAATCTCAAGCATTTGTATCTCAACTTGTACTTGAAAAAGCCGTAATAAGCGAAACGTCGTACAAATAAAGGCTCCGTCCTCATATGGTGTTTATCTAGTCAATGAACATACATACATATACCAAGGCTTTTTCCCCCTTACACGGAGGGTAGCCAAAAAGAAAAAGAAAAGGCATAGAAATCATTCCCACCCATTTCATTTCCCATATATTCCACTCCCCTCTACCCTCCTCCCTCCCTCTTATCTTAGCACCTCCTGGATGACGGGTCATCCCTGCATCCTGTCCACCGCCCTGGGTCAGAAGCAGTGTATTATTGTATATTGGTTCTATTATTGTCATTCATTCATTCACAAAGAATGACAATAATAAAACCAATATACAATAATAAACACACAATAGTACAAGTACGCACACTCAGTTTGTCTTGGTTCTTCCTATAAAAAGGCGCAAATAAATATACAACGACACTAATATGATAAATATACAA
>NC_134811.1:6077078-6082078 GCF_046742065.1 Oratosquilla oratoria
CGCCTTCCTTACCTCCCCATCCTCCAGTTCTTCTCCACCAACTCTCCCTCTTCCCAACCCACCTCCTTGACCTTACTACGCAGATCTGACCGGTTTCCGCTGAAAAATGAAATCTCCTCCTCTACACGCCCTCCCACCCAACGATCATCATATATATATACAGTATATATATATATATACATTATATATATATATATATATTTATATGTATATATGTATATGTATATATAGATATATATATATACATATATATATGTATATATACATATATATATACATATATATATGTATATATATATATATATATATATATATGTGTGTGTCTGTGTGTGTGTGTGTGTGTGTGTGTGTGTGTGTGTGTGTGTGTGTGTGTGTGTGTGTGTGTGTGTGTGTGTGTGTGTGTGTGTGTGTGTGTGTGTGTGTGTGTGTGTGTGTGTGTGTGTGTGTGTGTGTGTGTGTGTGTGTGTGTGTGTGTGTGTGTGTGTGTGTGTGTCTATGTGTGTGCGTGCGTACGTATTTGCGTGTATCAGTTAATACGAGTGTGTGTTTCGCACTGGTATAACCGTGCGTTTGCGCGTGTGTGTATGTTTGTTTATACTTCCGTGTGTCAAAGTTTGTTTTAAAAAAAAATATTCTGTGCTTCAGATATATATTTTTTACCCTATTTTTTTTACTGAAAAACGAGTCCTTCCATTTCGTAAATAAAGTCCGATGTCAAATTCATGTATAATTGCTTTCTACACTATGACCTAGTATAATGATATATATACGTATTTTCAACACTCTACAGTCAATTATATACACATTGATTTATAATAACTCCTTGTAGATTATTTTTCTATTACGATATATATAGACATAAGTCCAGAAGTATTCAATCAAAATTCCATGGTTTTGCAAATTATTTCTCCATATTTCGTAAAACTATATTTTGTATTATTTTTTGTTGGCAAAAATGTCTGATTCACGCTTCGTGATACGGGAGGGAAGTCTATTGTGGCCAACAGTCCATTGCAAGCTCTGAGATAACTACAGATCATATGTCACAGTTTTCCACATTCCTATTTCACACGACAACATAACAATATTTTTTGGTGGCTGTCAAACCACGAGATAAGATAACTCTTAGTATGATTTCCCAACGCTTTTGCGAGTGGATCTCATGTTTATGAACTTCTGTTCCTTGTGCTACCGTAGTTCACTTTAACAATTAAGAAAGTTTGTCGTCGTTTTTCCTATGTTTTTGCTAGTGAATCTCTTGTTTATGAGTTTCTGTTCCTTACTATTCAGTGTTCAGTTTAACAATTAAGAAAGTTAGTCGTCGTTGTTTTTGTTCCTTGTGTTTCCGTAGTTCACTTTAACAATTGAGAAAGTTAGTCATCGTTTTCTCAATGTTTTTGCAAGTGGATATACTGTTTATGGATTTCTGTTCTTTATGCTTCCGTAGTTCAATATAACAATTGAGAAAGTTAATCATAATTTTTCCAACGTTTTAGCAAGTAGATATCTTGTTTATGGAATTTTGTTTCCTATGCTCCCGTGTTCAATTCAACAATTAAGAAAGTTAGTGATCGTTTAATAGTTACTACGAGGTTTTGGCTTTACTTATTAAATATACTGGAACGTCTTTCGATGGAGACGAGTGTTAAGTGCCGACATAGACTGTCTACATTTTACTATAAAAATATAATGAATAAATAAACACACGAGTAAATTGATAAAATGAATTATAATAGTAATGATAATAAAGATAATAATAGTAATTATAATAACTAACGAATAAGTAAATAAACATAAAATAAATAGAATAAAACAAATACATAACTAAGAGTGAGACGATGAAGTGTATTATTGTCAAATTGCAATAAAAATAGTCAGTATACCACAACCAGGTGGAGTACGTTTTCATAATCTAAAAACATTATGATTCACTAAAATGAAACTCAGACTAAAGTGCTTTGATGCAAGCTTGCAATCATACCTCATTACACACTTTTAATGAGGCATATTGAGTGCAAAATTGCAGTTGCCCAGAAAAAAAATGTTATACAAAAAGCTACATCATGTTCCCAGTCTCATTTGACATCAATTCGAGGCTACATTGTCCTCAAGGATACAAAGGTTATTTATCGTCAAAGATATACAATAAAGTCACATACACTATTCTAAGCAAAGCTTGTGACAAATACCACTTTAACTCTGATTTTTCTCTTTTTGAAGTCAGCAACTACATTTACTCTTATAACGAATAAGTACATTGGCGTAGTCTGATGGGCTGAATGTAGTATTTTTCTTTGGGGCAAAGATTTTGCTTCTTATCTCTACTATCTGAACTCACATTACGGAATGCAACAGGAAACACTTGTTAAATCAATATAGCCTCGCAAGGGGTTCTGTGAGCCCCGAAGAAACAATATAGCCTCGCAAGGGGTTCTGTGAGCCCCGAAGAAACAATATAGCCTCGCAAGGGGGTCTGTAAACCCCGAAGAAACAATATAGCCTTGCAAGGGGGCCTGTGAACCCCGAAGAAACAATATAGCCTCGCAAGGGGATCTGTAAACCCCGAAGAAAAATATAGCCTCGCAAGGGGGTCCTAAAGTATCAAGAATAGAAGCCTATGGTATACTCATGTCAGCAGTGATGTGATGAGTGTGGAAGTCACTCTTAAGAGTTGATACGGTTAACAGAAGCTGAGAATATTGTTCATTTAGGTCATTTAGATATTTATGGGTAGATATGACTGAGGGCTTGTGGTATAAAGAAGGAAATGGAGCTAGTTATATTGGTGGTGGTGGTGGTAATGTTGGTAGTGGTGGTGGTAGTGGTGGTGGTGAGTAGGGGTGTTGATGAGTAGTTCATGAAGGACAAATAATTTGTTTTGATGTTAAAATCATTCTCAGAAGTCTGAGTAAAAGAAAGACTGGTTGAGAATTAGGCTTTTCAAAACAGTGATGTCATTTTTATATTGTTATTTTATCCAATACAAACCAGACCAACATTCAAGCAAGCACTGGAATACTTCGCTGTGATAATCATATTAAGATTCCGCACTATCGTTGGAAAAGAAGGAGAGTTTTGTTGCAGAATATTTGATCAATTTCATTTTACTTCAGGTTTACAGTGGAAACTATTTTTTCGTTGAGCAAAATTTCGGTAATGTACCAACAGCTGGAGGCTTAACTAAACAGTTAAACTCACTGAGAGTCTCGGAAAAATGATCTTCGAAAAAAAAGTAGAGAAAACTGTGACTTAGTGTAACCTTACACGACATGATATATAAAAACAACTGATGTGATTATAACTAATGAAGGACCACAATATAGCGCAGTCAAATAAACTGACACAGAACGCAGATCATACATTTTGTCTTTTCAGCCTTCTTCTCAACTATGATTAATTTTTCAGCTATGAACAACTACCAGACCAATTTTGTTACAGTTATATTCTGTCAACCTAGTTTCAATCGTTATTTGGTCTGCTGTTGTAATTTATTTTATTTAGCCCACTATTACCCCTAATACTTAAGTCTTCCACTTATACAAATAGACAAAGATTTCTACAACTCCGTATCTCAAGTTCTGTACATACTTATACCCAAATACTTTCCTTGACCATATAAAGATATATCCGTTTAATTCTTGAATATATACGACAAATGTATTACAAAAAATCCTAAACAGATAAGAAACAATACAATAAGACAATAATACAATAATGAGTAACAATGTGATAAATAATACAATAATGAGTAACAATAAAATAAGACAATAACACAATGATGAGTAACAATACAATAAGACAATGATACAATCAACAAAACATTAAAAGTGAAAAAAAAAATGAGCCAGGATTTTTTTTTTTTTTTTTTTTTTTTTTTTAGCGGAACTCCAGGAACCAAAAATTTGTGCCCGGAAGAACGGGTCATAAGAGCCGAGAATATTGTAACGAACAAAGAACCATTTCCATACACAATAGGTCACGTTGAATAGTGACCTCGTTATTTCAACGGCGCTGCTGCTGCATCTGCTAGGGCGACTCAAAAATCATTCAGGAGGAAAGGAGAGAGAGAGAGAGAAAGAGAGAATGAGAGAGAGAGAGAGAGAGAGAGAGAGAGAGAGAGAGAGAGAGAGAGAGAGAGAGAGCGAGAGAGAGAGAGAGAGAGAGAGAGAGAGAGAGAGAGAGAGAGAGAGAGAGAGAAGAGAGAGAGAGAGAGAGAGAGAGAGAGAGAGAGAGAGAGAGAGAGAGAGAGAGAGAGAGAGAGAGAGAGAGAGAGAGAGAGAGAGAGAGAGAGAGAGAGAGAGAGAGAGAGAGAGAGAGAGAGAGAGAGAGAGAGAGAGAGAGAGAGAGAGAGAGAGAGAGAGAGAGAGAGAGAGAGAGAGAGAGAGAGAGAGAGAGAGAGAGAGAGAGAGAGAGATATGATGGAAGGAAACCGTGCTATGTATTTCGGGTAAAGACTCGTTTCTGTCAGCATAGAGAATAGTATTAAGATTAATGTGTCATGAAATTCCAAAAGACTTTATCCAACTTAGAGACGGGCCTGATTTTAACGAGCTTTAAGTGATTGAAAACCCGCTCATACCAATGTCTATTCTTCAGTATAAGTACATGCATATATTCATATATAAGTATATGTATATTCACACACACACAGACACACACACACACACACACACACACACACACACACACACACACACACACACACACACACACACACACACACACACACACACACACACACACACACACACACACACACACACACACACACACATTCACACGCACGCACACACACACACACACACACACACACACACACACACACACACACACACACACACACACACACACACACACACACACACAGGTCTTATAGAAGAGACACAGAGTGGTGGATATCTAGAACAATGTGAATGAAACAATAGTGTGTGAAAAACTATTCGCAAATTCAAGAACAAACTAAATACTGCGAGATACAAAGACGGGACTCTACGAGTATA
>NC_134811.1:6087078-6094578 GCF_046742065.1 Oratosquilla oratoria
TACCTAGCCGTGGCTTGTGTGTATGTATTCGTCTTTTTGTATGTGTATATGAAGCTCCAACATAAGGATATTATACTGTCCTAATAACACAAGATTCTCAATCCAAGAACACACACACCAACGTCTTTGTCACCTTTCACGAATAAGTAACGTCAGAAGAACTACATATCGTTTTGTATATGCTGTTGTTCTAGTCTGAGATGCAACATCCTCAACATCGTATGAAGGGGGTATTGGAACAGCATCAGCCATCTTTCTCCCTTAAAGGCTGAGGCCAGTGAGCCTGATGACCTATTCTTCCTATCTATACAAATAGGAATCGTCGCATATTGGCTCGTGCAGTCGTACAATGGTTGCACAATATTGCAAGATTTGATGTGAGTTATCGAATAACAGTCTTATAGTAGCATTACAAACGCAGCCGAACGCACGGCTCATCTCTAGACATCTCTAGCCCACCTGCGAATTTTGAACGACTTGAAACCGATCAAAAACAATTTTGGGATAGCGCCAATTTGTGCGTCAGGTCTGCTACGGGTTGCAATGTTGTACAAAAATCGTACGTCTGGCATTACTACCTAGTACGACTGGATTGTTTTTTTTTTTTCTTTCCTCTGGTTGTCTCTCTCCTCTTCCTCCTCTTCCTCTTCCTCTTCCTCCTCCTCCTCCTCTTTTTTCCATTGGTCTTCCACCATATATCTATTTTTCTGACCATCTATCTGCTCCCTCGTCTCCTGATTATTTTCTTCCTCTTCCTCTTCCTCCTCCCCCTGATAATCTTCCTCCTCATCATCCTCTTCTTCCTTTTTCCTCCTTTTTCTTCTTTCCCTCCTCTTCCCACTCAACTTAGCCTTCTCCCTCTTCCTCCTAATTTTTCTGAGTAGGTTTCTCTTTCCCTCCTCCAAATCCTCCTGATCGTCACCCTACTCTTCCTCCTTCCTCCTCCTCCTTCCTCCTCCCTGATCCTCCTCCTTCCTCCTTCGTCCTCTTCCTCCTTTCCCTTCCTTTTTTCTCTTCCTCACAATTTTTTTTCCTGAGTGCCTTTCTCCTTTTTCTCCTCCAAATCATCCTGATCGTCTTGATTGGATTGCTTGCATTCGGTCGCCTCTCATTTCTGAACATGTTTGAAGCTCAGACGTGACCGGGTCTGGCCGCTTGCGCCTCTGCAAATAGTTCGACGCTCGCAAGACACGTGCAACACGGCAAAAAAGGTGTTACAGGCGGCCGTAGATTGCTCGTATTTCAATTGTGAAAGGTCGTTTATATATACAAGTCTATTCATGTTTGAAAGAACACATACGAAAAAGGTGTCAGAGATTGCTCGTATTCCAATTGTGAAAAATCCTTTATGTACAGAAGTCTATTGTTATTTATGAGAACAAATGTATCTTTTCTTCTTCTTCCTCTTCTTCTTGGTCTTCTTCCTCGTCAGTGCAGATTTAGTTCACTACATTTAACAATTTTTCTTCCTTTACATGTTTTCTTTTTCATCCATTTAAGATTTTCTACAAAGTTTTTAAAAGTTTCACACATCCCTCAAGGAGTATAGATCTATATTGTTTCCTAATATATTTTCTATGCAATAGATTTGCCCTCTGATAGGCAGCAACACACTGCATTTTCTCTCGAAACTCTCGTTCTCGCAAGCAAGGGAAAACTACACAAGTGACCTAATCCTGCAGCCAGTAGAACCTCTAGCTTGACATTACATTAGGAGACTCGCACACCGCCAAAACACGACGACTTTTTCGTCGTTCCCCTTCAAGTCTGGGAGAAAACACCGCAGACTCTGTGTTTGCCGGGGAGTTTGCACCGGAAGTTATGGCCGCTTATGCGAGTGAAGCAGAGATTCTGGAAGGGTAGGACCCACGGCCACGAGCTGGGAAGTAACTTAACAAGAGTCTCCTTAAGCCCTTGGCAGCCTTGGGGTGTGGGTGTGGGTGTGGGTGTGGGTGTGGGTGTGGGTGTGGGTGTGGGTGTGGGTGTGGGTGTGGGTGGAGGGTGGGCGGGTGTTTGCCATGGATATGAATAGAATAATTTGAAATTAATATATCCAACAATATGGCCAGAGTAGACACAATGCGTGGCATGTTCAGTATTGCATCCCCTTTAATTAATTTAATTACTGTTTTTGGAAAGTTTTTAAATGGTCCCAGTGGGATGCCCTGCCTTATTGTCTCCTCCTAAACACTTCCTTAACAAAAGAGTGTCACGAAAACGAACGAAAGAAGCTAATGGCAACAGCATTGAGAGGAATGTGCCACCTGGCATGGAAGTACAGGAAAACGTAAGAGAAAGGAGAATCTCAACCGTATTTTTTCACATTTTAGTTCAATTTCGTGAATATTATTATTATTGATGAGGATTTGAAGTACGTAGTGGGAATCGAAAACATTTCTACCAATACTGAAATGAGCTTCGTATATATATCATTTGTTACTTTTGTAGTATATACGGGAAATGAAATGGGTGGGAGTGATTTCTATACCTTTTTCTTTTTGGCTACCCCCCGTGTAAGGGGGAAGAAGCCTTTGGTATATGTATGTATGTATGTACTTTTGTAGTGGCATATTTAATTTTTTTAATTGTTTATTTATCCATTTATTGTCTAAATATATTTTATTTCGTATTAGAAAATCTTGTGATATACACAAGGAAAGGTCTTTATAGATTAATTGGAATATGATTGGTTAGTTTGTTATCAAATACACTGTATATAAAGTTATTTCTATGATTCTTACGAATACAGTCCTTAAAAATCTCTAAGTGAAACACTACCAAGATAACAGGCAAGCTCTAGAACCAGATATTCTGCTAGAGACCATATGCAGACAAAGAATCAATTGATAAAGAAAATATATATACAGTATAATAATAACAATAAAAATATAATAACATAAAAATTTGTTATTATTATTATTATTATTTTTTTTTTATTTTTTTTTAGACTGATCAATGGATCAATATTTATTTCTTTTACTAACACGTCATTTCATGCAAAGCGGGGTGGATTGGCATTGGAGAAAGATTCCCCTATTCTTCTCATGTCAGTGTTACTTTTATCTTGTAGCGTTCAATCACTTGAGACACACACAGACACACATAAAAAAGATCCACAGACAATACTACTTGTTCTTCGTTTGTGTATCTTTTTTCATGGGACAGGTTGTCGTCATTTGTTATTACTCCACACCAAGTTTTGCTCGACAAAATGTCATAAACCCGTTCAGTATTTTGTGACAATTTTTTTTTCCTGAGTGCCGTCAGTCATTGTTCTTATCTCCATGACACTCTGTCGATTGTGAAAGAGTTAACAGAAATTTCACTTCAATATATGTCAGACGATGTATTGGATAGTCAACATTTCAGTGAATGACCTCCAACCAGAGTCATACTCTACTTGAAGAGTTCAATCTTGATATGAAATCATGACTTCTGGGAATGATCGTACACGAGTTTTCATGGAATAAAGGCATTCTTATTAATGAAATAGTGTCATAATTACTTTGTTGCGCATTACTTTGATTTGGTTTTGGTTTGGTTTTGTGTGGTTTGGTTTAGTTTGGTTTGGTTTGATTTTGTGTGGTTTGTTTTGTTTTGGTGTGGTGTGATTTGAAGTGATGTGATGTGATGTGATGTTATGTGATGTAATGTGGTGTGATGTGATGTGATATGATGTGATGTGATGTGATGTGATGTGATGTGATGTGATGTGATGTGGTGCGGAGTATTGTGGAATAGTGTGATGTGGTGTGGTGTGGTGTGGTGTGGTGTGGTGTGGTGTGGTGTGGTGTGGTGTGGTGTGGTGTGGTGTGGTGTGGTGTGGTGTGGTGTGGTGTGGTGTGGTGTGGTGTGGTGTGGTGCGGAGAATTGTGTAATAGTGTGGTGTGGAGTGGTGTGGAGTGGTGTGGAGTGGTGTGGAGTGGTGTGGAGTAGTGTGGTGTGGTGTGGAGTGGTGTGGTGTGGTGTGGTGTGTTGTGTTGTGGTGTGGTGTGGTGTGTGTGGTGTGGTGTGGTGTGGTGTGGTGTGGTGTGGTGTGGTGTGGTGTGGTGTGGTGTGGTGTGGTGTGGTGTGGTGTGGTGTGGTGTGGTGTGGTGTGGTGTGGTGTGGTGTGGTGTGGTGTGGTGTGGTGTGGTGTGGTGTGGTGTGGTGTGGTGTGGTGTGGTGTGGTGTGGTGTGGTGTGGTGTGGAGTGGTGTGGAGTGGAGTGGTGTGGTGTGGTGTGGTGTGCTTTGCATTAGATCTACGAGTACGTTACGTTTATATCAGGTTTGCATTAGGCTTATGTCAACATTGCAATAAGTTTACTTTAGGTTTGGTTATGTTTGTATTAGTTTTATTATAGGCTTACATTAGGTTTACATTCACGTTAGTTTTATATAAAGTTAAGTTCAATTTAGGTTTAGATTAGTTTTAGATTTAAGCAAGATTTGGTATGAAATTCTGCATCCTACCACGTTTAATATACATAAGCTGACAATATTTTTCATAAACGTTATGATAAGAACAAAGCAATCTTGTTTGCCTGAGTATGCCTGTTCATCTAAATACAATCAGATATTATCTGTATAACGCATTTTTGAATTCGAAATGTTATGTATATCATTACATAAAAGTAAACTTCCTTGTTACGTAAGGACGTATTTTGAATGACACATGAACATATTCCTCCTACATCATTTGTGGATGTGCCACCTTTCATAAAACATAATTTAATATCATAAGCCACATTCTTATATGATCATCCAAGGCACGAAATGACACGTCATGACAATGATAGTCCGTATGAGTGGATGGGTGTTGAGATAAACACAGGGAACCGTTTAGGGCAGTGGTTCCCAACCCCAGGGTCGCGACCCAAACTGGGGTCGCGAGGGTGTTTTTGAGGGTCGCCAGAGGGTCTTACAAAAATATGTTAATAATTCACATATTGTGACATTTTTATTTTTATTAATGTAACGGATTTACTTTACTAAGTTTACTTTATTAAGACTAAGTAAAGATTCTACTGATCACATAGTAACAAGTACGTAGAAATATAACATGAAATGGTTGAATTTATTATTACAATTAGGGTCGAGACTCCAGGCTAAGAGTGGATTTAGGATCGCAGCCAAAAAAGGTTGGGAAACACTGGTTTAGGGATTTATTCTGACGTTTCGTCCTTACCAGGACTTCTTCAGAGTACATGAACATTCAAACAATTCACCCCCTAGATGCCCGCCGAATCTATCCGCGTTCCACCATGATTGACCTGACCTCTCGTCCTCCTACGCTCTGCCTCGCGAAGTATCAAGCGGCTGGCCGTCTTTGTTAATTTAATAAACCCATCGCGGTGGTTGTTGTTTGGATAGGAAGCGATGTAAGCTGCTTCAGTTATTTTTCTTCTTTTCTTAGGAAGTCCTTTCTGCAACACCTTTACTCTGTCCCAGTCTGGTATGCTTAAAGAGAATAAGTCGATATTTGCAAGTGAGAATAATGACACAGTGTGACCTAGAATGATTTCGTCTCAGCCGAATCCAATTTACTTTTTCTTCCTTCCCTTGAGACGTCTCGTAACCTCTTTTCATTTCCCGGAATGAGCAAAAATTCTAATTCTATTTTGATAACGTATACCTTTCCATTATTTCTTTTTGCTATATTCATTTTCAACCAAAGATTTTCTATATTTTATTAGTGCAAAGGTTCAGTGGACCTGTTAGGGCCAATCTCTAGGTTCAAGGATTTTAGATATTTGAACATATTTTACTGAGACAGTTCTACTGTGATGATTGTTTTTATCATCATTCAAGATATATGATGAGGTGTACAGAAAAATCACCACTTTTGCCGGTTTCGAGTGAAGCACGAATGTACAGTATATAGAGAAGTCTTATGCCTTTCAAATTCCGTACCAAACTCAAAACCAGCGAAAGTGGCGGGAATGCCCCTCTGTTTCTGAATGCCTCATATGCAGGTTAAAAGATTCTATAACATAATGGTTTATAGGTTAAGGGAAGGAAGGTCCACATGTCCTTTAGTAAATGAGGCAATAAATAACATGTATCTTATGAAGACTTTCCTCTTTTAAAGGAGAATAACTCTGAATAGAAATATTCTCATTTCCTTGATGGCGTACTTTTTTGAGTCAGGATTTAAATTCTTATTCTTCTTAATATCTTTTTCATGGGCCCCTCATCTTCCTTTTATGCAATTTTAGAAAGTTTCTGAGTCTAGAAATTCTTCCAGTCTTTTCATTTGTGGGTTATTGGCTAAGGTAACCATGTAGTTAGCGCTGAAATTATTGATTATTTTAAGTGAAAATTAGATAATTTTATGGATCGGGGTGATACGTGACAATGGGTATGAGACTACCCAGTATAGGCCTTATGGTCTCTTGTAGTCTCCTTCATTCTTATGTTCATTCGTTCTTCTCTTCTTATGTTCTTGAGTTCTTTACGAGTCGTACTCGTAACGATGACAATATTCGATGTTGCGACAACTCAGCAAATAACGGAATAAGGTTCCTCTAGAGAAGATCACTTATAAAGTACATAAATAAATGCATAGGTATTATTTTACTATACCTATGCATTTATTTATGTATTTTATTTGTTATTTACATTATCATAGTTTTTATTTATTATTTTATTATTAATATGAATTTTTGTTTTCGCACCCGACCTAGATATGGATCAAAAGGTCTCCTGTCGGCATGCTCCGCCTTTGTAATCGTTTGTAATCCTTTGTAAAGTAGTTTGTGAAATTAAGATTCATTTATATAAAACACGTTAAGGATATGATGTAAAATATCTTAGTTTTAATTTGATGCTTATTACCTATTTATTTTCTTGGTAAATAATACTTTTGATAAACAATAATTTTACATCCGGCTTCATGATTAACCAAGAGTCATCTCATCACGTTATTATGAATAAAATTACGGTAAATGAATCCCACTTATCAAACAAATCCACAACGGTTGTATTTTTTTGGTCCCTCTTATTACGCTCCACGCATTTCCATTCTTCTTCCTCCATTTAACTTTTTCCTCCTCTTCCCTTTTTCCTTGTCTGCAGCTGCCTTGCAAACTTACCACTTTTCGTTTTCTATATTTCTCCTCCATTTATTTTTCTTTCCAGCAATTCTTTTTACACACTTTCTTTCCTTCTTCCTCATATTGACTTGGTTTTCTTTTTCTTTGTTTTCTGTTTCCTGACTTCGCGATGTTTTTTTTTTCTTTTCTAGAATCTTTTCTCCAATTAGTTGCTTTCTACGAATATGTTCTCTTTTTACCTATATCTATGGTCTTTCTTTATACTCTTTCTCTCTTTCTCTTTTTATTCTATCTTCTATCTTTTCATAGTGTTCTTATTCTTTATTTTAATTTCTTCACCCTCTTTTTCTTTTATCTTTTTCGTGTTTTATGTCCTCCTTCTCCTTTTATTCCATCACTCCTTAATTTCCCGAATTCCTTCTCATTATCTTTTTTATCTTCCTCTTTACTTTCCTTATCCCCTTT
>NC_134811.1:6107078-6109578 GCF_046742065.1 Oratosquilla oratoria
ATTACAAAAGCAGAGCATGCCGACAGGAGACCTTTTGGTCTATAACTAGGTCAGATGCGAAAAACATATATAAATGATTATAAAAAAAGATAAAGTAAAAAAAAAAAAGAAAATTATGATAAAATATTAAATACATATATACATACACCAAGGCTTTTTCCCTCTTACAAGGGAGGTAGCCAAAAAGAAAAAGGCAGAAAATCATTCCCACCCATTCCATCCCTAAATATACTCCACTCCCCTCCACCCTCCCTCCCATCTTAGCCACTCCTGATTAGAACCTACAGTAATTTCCTTTATCTTCTCGCTGATTTTTTTTCTTTAGCATCTCTACTAATGTGTTACTGCATTGTTGCTTTCTAATTAAAGAATGATATTGAATGTTATCGAAACAGTTCAGTATAACTTACGGGACTGAAATCTAATTACCAGCTGTCATTTGCAGACTTCGTATATATCATAAAGGTCTCAGACATTTTTGTTATCAAACAAGAAGGGAAATATTGTACTTCAGTTTCTTCTTGTTGAAGATAAAACTCCAGACCTCAATGATGGCGCCAATTATATACAGCAAGATTTTTCTCGTGGTGGATCTCATTACTTGCAATGACATGGAATATAACCAGGTTTAATCTAATATCATCTTACGCAGAGCTAGTGGGATCTAACCTAATTGAATGTAAGCAAATATAATTGAAGGTAATTAAACGTCATGAAACATAATGTTGCATAACATAACATAACATAACATAACATAACATAACATAACATAACATAACATAACATAACATAACATAATATAGCATAGCATAGCATAGCATAACATAACATAACATAACATAACGCAACACAACACAACACAACACAACACAACACAACACAACACAACACAACACAACACAACACAACACAACACAACACAACACAACACAACACAACACAACACAACACAACACAACACAACACAACACAACACAACACAACACAACACAACACAACACAACACAACACAACCTCAACATAACATAACATAACATAACATAACATAACATAACATAACATAACATAACATAACATAACATAACATAACATAACATAACATAACAACGTAACTTAAAAAATCTTTACATCAAGTATAACATATACCATAGCACAAAAAAAACATCACAACAGCAGAACATGAAATAACATAACGTAACATAACATTACATAACGTAACAAAATATTACAAAACATAGTATAGCATAGCATAGTATAGCAAAACGTAACTTAACGTAAAGTAACAATATAACGTCACGTAACTTAACGTAACAGCATAACATAACATAACATGACATAACATAACATAACATAACATAACATAACATAGCATAGCATAGCATAACATAACATAACATAACATAACATAACATAACATAACATAACATAACACAACACAACATGATGTAAAACTACAAAATCCCAACCTGCATGCTCCTGCATTTACACTCTAAAAAATATATTCTTGGTGTTTAATCTGACATCAGAGAGTACGAGAATAATCATTTAACTTTTGCAAATTAGTTGTTGCTCTAATGAACAGCTGTGTTTATTTGTTTGCTTACCGTTAGCAAGTCAGTTAATTTCTTCGTCATGTTTCTTTCTGCACCTGAGTTTATTATGGACCAACAGGTCTGTCAGCACACTCTCACACTCTAATCCATTGGCAGTGATACTTGTGATCACAAAAGGTGAAGTCCACCAGGACGCTGAAGATTAATATCTACTTTGATTGATAGTGGGTTTAGAGAAATTGCAACTTTGGCTTGTGAAACTCTTGCTCGAATGTCTCTTGAGAGATAGACATCGTGGGATTATGAATAATGTATATAAGGTCATCTTTTACGACCAGTACATTGTCAATGAGTAATGAACGTTATTATGACTGAAAGAGTATGATTTTGATCGTGCATAAGCAGTTGTTATTGGCATTAACAAAAGCGCCAACAATATAAGGATTATCAACAATGATCTACACACAACACAAATGCACAAGGTCAATATACAAATCCACTTTGACAGTATGTGGGTCTCATAACCTCTTCGCAACCAAATAAAACTGATCTTGCTCCTTTCAAATGGAGAGGAGAAAAAACATTGAGAACTCGTGTGAACTCGGCAGAGACTCAACTTTCATGGAAGATCCGTTGATTTCGCGGCATCACCTTGATGGGACTCAGCCGTATCACTCGGCAGCCTGTCTCCTGGGAGGCACTACAATAGTGGATAAAGTTATCTTGTGTTGTTTGAAAACCCCAAGATTTTTTTTTTTTCAGTAATGCCATACCTTTCTCGTGCCTGGATTTTCTTCTTCTTTCTTTTCCATGGAGCGGGATAATTACAACACAAAATTATTCATGATGAATTTTCCATTAATATTATTATGTTATCTTCCAGCTCTCCTTTCCATTTTGCTCATATACAAACTTTTCATATAACTGCGATATCAGCCTAATCATAC
>NC_134811.1:6114578-6117078 GCF_046742065.1 Oratosquilla oratoria
GTTTGTTTCATCTGTGTAAAAGGGTCTTATACTTTTTTATGAATTTTCTTTGAACGAAAGGCTTAATCAAGATGGGTATATGGTCCTGTTAACACTAGCGGCTTTAATTGGGCAAAACTCGCCGTGGTTCACATAGTCAAGGAAAAAATTCCACGGTTGTATGAGAACGCCCCCATTGACTTACACTGTAGTTGAACCTGCGTGGCTTAAACCGCGGTGACCAAAAACCGCTAGTGTGAACAGTAGCTAATTACTCTTATGGTAAGGAAAAGGTTTCCTTAAACCGAATAGAATAACTTGTCGGTGGCTGGAACAGAGACACAAACCATACATTGGAGACAATTGAATACACGAAACCATGCCAACCGACAGGCATTTCAGGAACGTGATAAAAAAAAAATCCTGTTTGTTGGCTCTGGGACAATGGGAGTCAAATGGACACAACCATCCAGCTTTTGCTTTGTTGCCGCGATGCCCATAAAAGGGAGGAAGCTCTTCAAAGGCTCTCAGAGGACACGTCCCCTTCTCATTACGGCGCGCGTACACACATCACATACCTCGTTTCAATTACCGTTTGAAACGCTGCGCACATTTCGACCTGGTGTGCTTTTTTTTTCCATAATCTTTTAGAAGTGACCGTAATTGTTCATTTTTTTTTTTTACTTTTTTTCCATTATGTTTTTATGTGATTATATATTATGAATTCATACTTTTGTGTTCCTTTGCTTAATGCTTAATGTGGAAATGTAGCTAAACATAAACTCTATTTTCGTATGTAAACATTAAATTAAGCCAAACCTTAGAACGAGTGGTAGGAGTCCATTGCATTTTTATAGATTTTTTTTTAATTCTTTGTTTGGCAATCTTTTGTTTATGCAGAAATAGGGGTAAATAAACAGGTGCTTTACAGTGTAAACAAACTTAGGTAAGTTGAACCTAAAAAACATGAATATAGGATTTGTAGCTAAGGTTGAGAACAGACGCTAAGGTGCAAGAATTGTGTTCAGGAAACGCGTCAAGGCTTCGATATCCGAATGAAGATGAATATATCCAACATTCTTCGATCAGCAAATCATTCTCCTTTGGAACCGTATTCGGAAACGTACAATATTGCGCTTCCTAACCTAACCTAACCTAACCTAACCTAACCTAACCTAACCTAACCTAACCTAACCTAACCTAACCTAACCTAACCTAACCTAACCTAACCTAACCTAACCTAACCTAACCTAACCTAACCTAACCTAACCTAACCTAACCTAGCCTAATTTAACCTAACCTAACTTAACCTGGCTTAACTTAACCTATCCTAGCCTAACCTATCTTAATTCAACTTAACCTAACCTAGCCTAAGCAGCCTAGCATAACCTAATCTAACTTAAACTGACCTAACCTAGCCTAACCTAACCTAAATTAACCTAAGCTAACTTAGCCTAACTTAGTCTAAACTAGCCTAACTAACTTAACCTAACTTGAGCTGAAACTAATTTAACCTAACTTAACCTAACTTAACCTAACTTAAACTGACTTAAACTAATTTAACCTAATCTAACCTAAATTAAACCAAACCTAACCTGACCTAACCTAACCTAACTTAACCTAAATTAGTCGATATACTAAAGCAACCTGAATCTTACACAAGACATGAAGAAGGGAAATACATTCAAATCCACCATTACCTTCACCATAGCGGCTGGCACCTACGGACCATTAATTTCTTGAAGGAAGTATAATGATACAACTGGCAAGTCCAAGACGTATTATGTAAACACGAGAGACTTATGATGCCTTCCAGCCAAGTCATTATGTCTCAGGGACTTGTCAAACGAATGTTTTCGCTCTTATTTATGTCTGCATATCCTGCATAATTGGGTTGAGTGGAAGATTTCGTCAACTTCCAGTATTAGCCCGGAGTGTACAAAGGAATAAGTTCTGGCGACTATTCGAGTTTCGATAGTAAACTGGTCAAACAGACTGCACCATACCTCGTTTTTCAAAATAAATGAATGAATATATGAATAAATAAATAATCATATAAATGAATAAGCGATTAAATTAGTGAATAAATTGATACATGAATGGAATACAGTTCAATGAAAAATAGATAAAATACTTTGTAAATAAAAAAGTAGCTGGAAAAGTACGTGAAAAGATTAATCAATCTAAGACGGCGAATAAAATCATAAATTAATTATCAGATAAACATACATACAAATCACAAACAAACAAGTAAAACATGAATAAATACAAATAATAAATGCATTAGAAAATTCACATACAACCTGATTAGTAAGTTAGCAAATAGATTGAGAATAAAAAAATGTCTGCGTGAGTTAATGGTGACGGCAAAGTTGGCCCGATATACAAGAAACAGAAAGCTTCAATGGCGAACACAAACAGGAGGAAAACTGTGTATATATACACTGTGGGGACACAAGCGCTCGTATAAAGAGGGAGGAGGGAGCAGGAAAAGGTGGGGGGGCCTTGCTGTCGATGTTGT
>NC_134811.1:6132078-6142078 GCF_046742065.1 Oratosquilla oratoria
TGCCGTAGATCCCCAAAAATGTCATCATCCACTGTAGTATCTAGAAATGGAATTAACTGCAAGTGTCTGGAGCCTCTCCCCGTCCTCCTTATTCACATAACTTCGTATTAGATAAAGGATTCTCAAACTGCTTTCTTGTGTGGTCTGTACTTATCATTATCATTTTTTTTTAGACAATGGATAGAATAAAATTATTGTGCCTCACTTGGAAATAAGCAAGAACTGTCTTTGCAACAGAATGGGTAGCGAATGAAATAGACTTAGTATCCATTTGATGAACGCTGGAACAATTAGTTGTTTTAAGGGAAGATAAGATCCATTTATGGATAGGGATAACAGGAGGTAAAAGACATGGAACTGCCTAGTGTAGGCCTTATGGTCTTATGAAGTCTCTATCATCATTACATTCTTTTGTTCTTGGGATTCAATGGAACAGAGGTTGTGAGCGATTAGCATTGGAACGAAACATTCTTTCATCTTAAATCTCTTCTTCCATTATCTTCCGTTTCCTGTCCACTCTCCCGGCTCCCATCTCCTCCTCCTCCTCCTCCTCCTCCTCCTCCTCCTCCTCTTCCTCCTCCTCCTCCTCCTCCTTTTCCTCCTCCTCCTCTTCCTTTTACTTCTCCTCCTCCTCTTCTTCCTCCTCCTCCTCCTCCTCCTCCTTCTCCTTCTTTTCCTCCTTCTCCTCCTCCTCTTCCTCCTTCTCCTCCTCCTCTTCCTCCTTCTCCTCCTCCTCTTCCTCCTTCTCCTCCTCCTCCTCCTTCTCCTCCTCCTCCTCCTCTTTCTCCTCCTACTCCTCCCCCTCCTTTTTTTCCTCCTGCTCCTCTTCCTCCTCCTCCTCCTCCTCCTCCTCCTCCTCCTCCTCCTCCAAGACTTGGAGCCTTGTCTAATCCACCTTACAATCCCTTCCTTCGTCAACTACCCAAGATAAAGAAGGTTACACATCTCTTCCAGTTACTTTTGCAGTCTTCCGGTAATTGCCCTTAATATGCTCTGCGCTTCCCTGTTGTTTCTTTGCTTTGCCGTGACTAGCAGCTTCCTATTTACCATCCTATATCTTTCTTACAGCTTATGTCTGAAAACTAGCGATTATCATAAGGTTGTCTAATCATGCAACTTTTTCAATTACTTCTTCAAACTAGTCTATTTCCAGTTCTTTTTTACTTCAGGCTCTAATATCTATATTTTAGTACTATGCTTTTCTTCTACATCAGCAAAATGCCTTTCAACATCTTAGTCTTCGTCCTAGCAACTGTAAGACAATTTGAGTTAGCTAAGCTTAACCTAACCTAACCTAACCTAACCTAACCTAACCCAACCCAACCCAACCTAACCTAACCTAACCTAACCTAACCTAACCTAACCTAACCTAACCTAACCTAACCTAACCCAACCCAACCCAACCTAACCTAACCTAACCTAACCTAACCTAACCTAACCTAACCTAACCTAACCTAACCTAACCTAACCTAACCTAACCTAACCTAACCTAACCTAACCTAACCTAACCTAACCTAACCACTCCTAAGCAGAAGGGGATCTACTCATTTCTAACCTACCACACTTGACCCTTTCATTGCGTTTCATGATTTCTAGACCTTAATATCTGCGTCAAAAGATCTAGTACACTTCTCTAACATATGTACTTTCCTCTCACCCCAGTAATACGTCCCTCTATTGCATCCGGACGCTACTCCACGTCTGAAGATAACTTCTGCACCAGACACCTACCACCTGTCTCCCTCTTTCACCACCAACTGCTCCAGCTTTTCTCCTCTCCTCGCCTCCATCACTGTTACAGTCAACCCATTTAGCCATCTGCACCATCTGTAAGACCTCCAGTCTTCCTCTTGAGAGTTTACTCCGTTTTCTATTAACTGGCAGAGGTTTTCATTCGTGTTGCTGATTGGCTGGGTTCTGGTTCTCAGATTCAATTAAAGTTCTGCTTTTTTTCATCGTTTCTAAATGTTTTGTTTCTTTGATTATGTAAATATTTCTTTAAGGTTATTACTGAAATGGTAAGTAGAATTTTTGGTCTCTTACAATTCTTCCTTCGGTTGAGGAAAGCAAACTATAAAACTCTCCGCAGTTTGGTGTGCAGAACTTCTGACATTATTAAAAACTTTACTTTGAGTTTCTTTTCGTGCAAACTTGGCTATGCAATATGTATATAAAATACTATATTTCAATTCTATCGTGGCTATAACATGCTTATCATACGAATTTAAATTGCCGTTTCAACTTCATCGAAAATGTTCTTATACCTGAATAGAATTGCCTGATACTATCCTGGACACAATCTTTAAAACCGACCAATAAGTCCCTTTGAGTTGTAAGGGATGTACTGTGTAGGAAGAAAATAAATTAAGAATAACACAAACAAAACAGAGACTCATCAGAACATGCGTTGCTCTTTTTTTTCTTCTTCTTCTTCTTTTTCTTTTCTGACAGCACTAAAACTGAAGGACTCATTATTTTTTCCAGCATTCAATAGCTGCTCAGTCATTATTTTCGAGGACTGTGAGCCAAATTCAGAGCTCATCTTGGCAAGTGACTGTTAATGCCCAGCACGTATAAAACTCGCGTTGTTAGCTTTTACAGGAATGTCGTCGCTTTAAGCATTTTAAATTGTCTAACACCACTCATTTTATTCAGCCAGGGAAAGCCCCTCTCAAATGATTCTACAAAACTTTATCCTGGTTCCCGTTAGACAATTTTTTTCATTTAAGAAAGCTTTCCGCTCCTGTAAGAACATAAGAACATACGAACATAAAAATATAGAAGATTCCAAGAGATCATAAGGCATACACTAAGTTGCTCTATGTTCCCTACCATGTGTCGTCCTTATCCATAAGGTTATCTAAGCTTCCCTTAAAACTAGCAATTGTTTTGTTATGCACTACATGGTTACTAAGTCTATTTCATTTGTTAACCAATTTGTTGGTCCATACCTTTTTCCTTCTTAAACCTAAAGAGTTTGCTCTAAGTCAAGAGACACGTTGAAGAGTGCTATCTCCTTTAAGAAATGCGGTGAGAGAATATTGATAAAAATAGAAATGCCGGTAAACTATAATCCACAATAATAGCATTTAAGAACTTGATTCTGATTAAACTCAAGCAATCTCAATCATATGGGAGAAACCATCATTGTTGGAGGCCTTATGCTGAGGTGGTTTGGTTTTACTTGTGATTTTTATGAGCAGTAGTGACAGAAAATTTGACCTTCATTATAGTATCTTCTGTACAAAAATAAGGTCTATTATTTGCCATATGTATGTTTAATTGAATTTTGCATCTATAATTTACCTCACGGTAAGGCGTGCTTTCTTGTGCAGAAAATGATTTGATAACAGCTAATACTTATACTGTACAGAAGAAAGAGTTCATTCAGGGCTTTCACAGTGACTGTACTAGAATAAACTGTAAATAATATAGCACAGTAAGAGTGAATCTAGAATAGATTACATCACTTTAATAAACATATATTAATGGTATATTCCATTACTCAGTTTTAACACCCTAGCCTAATAATTTAAAGAACTTGTATACATACCAATGACCATTTTATTCTGGTAATATTAGAGGCTGAGTCAAAACACACGTCTATATCATAAACAAATAAAAGCAGTTCAACCACGTCCCCATCTCATCAACTCAAAGACAAAGGGCCACCCTATCACCAGCCATACTGTATGGGTCGAGGTAATGCAGTAAGGCAAAGCTCTTCCACAGTATATTTCAGCCTCCAGTATAAGTTTACCCACACAACCTCACCGTATGTTGACCCTCCCATCTTATCAACTCAAAATCTTCCATCATTCAGACATCGTTTACACTCGCTTACTTGTTTAGCAGACAGCCTAAGTACATACAAAGCTCCCATCCCTCCATCCGTTCATCTCGTTCTCTGTTTTTCTCCCAAGCTTCCTTCATCCTTTTCTGTTTTCCACATTCCCTTTACTCTTTCGTTATTCATTCTATCCATATATCAAAATCACCTTAGCATTCCCTATTCCACCTTATCCTATAGCTATCCTCGCAAACTACCATTCTCTGCCTGGCTTCCATTGTTCCTCACTATCTGTTTTTCCAACACTTATAATATTTTTCAAACACTTTCTCTTAGCCTCATGATTGTTCCAAGTTTCTGCTCCATACAGTGCTGTAGGAGCAATCGCTCTTTCGTAAAGCCTTCTCTCAGCACTCATCCTTAAATGACCATTTATTCATAACACTTCATTACACTCAGCCAGTTCTTCGCTTCTTTTCCCTCTATAATTTACCTCCACCTCCATTCCTTCATTTGCTGCCACATATGATCCCAGATATATAAAATTCTTCACCTCCTCAGGCGTTT
Source organism: Oratosquilla oratoria (assembly GCF_046742065.1). NCBI lineage: Eukaryota > Metazoa > Arthropoda > Malacostraca > Stomatopoda > Squillidae > Oratosquilla > Oratosquilla oratoria. The sequence goes on from NC_134811.1 coordinate 6,136,436, forward strand.
TCCCTTTCACATTCACATCTAACCTGCCTCAGTCATCATTTCTTGTAATTTCAATTTATTTATTTATTTATTTATTTATTTATTTATTTATTTATTTATTTATTTATTTATTTATTTATTTATTTATTTATTTATTTATTAGTTATTTTTTATTTATTTATTTATTTATATATTTATTAGTATTATTTTATTATTTTATTTATTTATTTTTTATTTATTTATCCATTTACTTATTAATTTATTCATTTAGTTATTACATTAGTTGGTTAGTTAGTTGGTTAGTTACTTAGTTAATTAGTTAGCTAGTTAATTAGTTAACTAGTTAGATATCTAGTTAGTGAATTACCTAGTTAGATAGTTGGTTAGTTAGCTAGTTAGTTATTTAGTTATTCATTTATTTATTTATTTATTTATTTTATTCATTGCTCACATTCACGTGTAACTTTCTTCTTTCATATGCCCTTTCAGGCTCAGTCCCTATCTGCTTCAATTTGCATCCTACCTTGTAGATTAATTTGTTTTAATTATCTCTTGGCGAACGAACAACCTCTTTGACCACGAAATTAGAGTTTGTATTCCAAAAGTGTTCGCTTTGAGACCATGGAGTTAATCAGCTTCATCTTGGGGCTCAATGCGTTGTACCCATGGTAGTACACAAACTATGTACTTTTACACAAAAACGACCTTAACATGGCACTAACACGATGAAGAAGTATATCATACACGATGTTTTAACTTAGGTTGGATTAATATAGTTTTAGGAAGGAAAAATATTATATTGGTTTACCTATAGAGTGGATAACGAATAGAATAGACTTGGTAACTATGTAGTAAACGCTGAAACTTTTGGTTTTTATATGATGTTAGATAAAGTTATAGGTGGTAATGGACATGGAACAGCCTAGTGTAGGCCTTATGGTCTCCTGGAGTCTCCCTCAGTCTTATGTTCTTATTCGTCCGCCCTTATGTCGGGAGAGGGCCAACTTCGAGAAAGCCAAAGATCCTGGCTGTTCCATGGTGGTGAAGGCAAAGACCTTTATACGAAAAGATTGTTTTCATCTTCACTAAGGCCTCAGAAAGCTGAACATTACGCGCAAACAGTAAACCCTTCGTTTTCATTTTTGGTGAGGCTAGCTGCAGGATAAAAGCCTAAGGAAAAGAACTGGTTTGGCCTGATAAATAAATAAATAAATAAATAAATAAATAGATAAATAAATAAATAAATAAATAAATAAATAAATAAATAAATAAATAAATAAATAAATAAATAAATAAATAAATAAATAAATAAATAAATAAATAAATAAATAAATAAATAAATAAATAAATAAATAAATAAATAAATAAATAAATAAATAAATAAATAAATAAGTAAATAAATAAATAAATAAATAAATAAATAAATAAGTAAATAAGTAAATAAAATAAAATAAAAATAAGATAATAATAATAGAACAATTAATTATCTAATATAGAATAAGTAAATAAACAAATGCGAATAAGAATGGTAAACAAAAGATCGAGAAAACATCTATTTATCTTATATATATATATATATATATATATATATATATACATATATATAATATATATATATATATATAATATATATATATATAATATATATATATATATATATATATATATATACATATATATATATATATATATATATATATATATACGCCCCAAGGGCTTTTTCCCCTTGAAATGGAGGTAGCCAAAATGAAAAGGATTTTACCCACCCCTACTCATATCATCCCCACGCATTTCACTCCCATCCACACATGAAATAATAAAAACTATATCATGGAAAATGTCATGACTAATATTGTCTATTTGCAGTCGAAAAGAGAGATAATTTGTCATGCAACATGGAAGGAATTATCAGAGATAAAGCTATAGCTTTGCTACCGAATTGGGACCATAGTGAAAAAGACAAAATTTACCCTATATGGAAATGGCTAAGATTTGTAAGCCGTATTAAAATTTATATTACATTCTATTTTGGCACTTCCCGCCTTATGTCATAAGGACGAATGTTGTCTTTGACGTGTTATATCCTACGTTACTTAGGTCATTCACCAAATTGATATACTGTCCACTGTTTAACGTAAACTGTACGCGGAAAACAAATCAATAAATAAATTGACAAAGGTTGATATACTGACCGTGTATGAAGTTGGTGGCATTGCAGCAAGATTAGTGAGCAATGGAAGAAGTCATTAGATCAATAAACGTTTCGCAACGTTTAATGACCTAATTAAATGTTAATATTATATCTTGGCACCGAAACTAACAGTGGAGAGGATCAGTGATACCATGCACAGTGGGATGACGTTAGTATGTCACGTGCATGCTACATGTACCTATTTGTCACTTTAAAAAAAAAAAAAAAAATCTGACCAAGATTTTTTTCTTAATAAATGTGTTTCAGTTGTGGCCAATTTCAGGCTACCTATTCGTCACTTAAAAAAAAAAAAAAAAAAAATCTGACCAAGATTTTTTTCTTAATAAATGTGTCTTAGTTGTAGCCAATGTCAGGCTATTTCATTCAATTTAAAGGAACTCCTACTATGCAGAATGTTCCCATTTGGGATATCTGTGGAGTCAGTTATAGAATAAAGAAACGCTGCATCTGAATACAAAGCTTTTTTTTTAGTTGATTTACTGCATTTCAAGTAAAAGATCTTTCATTTCAATATGGAGTTGTTATTTAAAAATAAAACAATGTATATTGTGGCACATTGGAACAGAAATAACAGAGAGAGATAAACAAAATCAGTAAATACATAGATACTGTGGAATCTAGATTTCTGTGTAAGTTGAGAATAGACTGATTATATACTTAACTGTACACGAAATATACTTAACTATATACTTAACTATACACGAAATATATACTACATACTTAACTTTACACGAAATATACTTAACTATATACTTAACTATACACGAAATATAATCTAAACCAATGGTTGTAAGAACCAATGGTTCTACCTGTTATATTAATTGAAATATACTTTTTTTTCATTGAATGAGCTGATTCAAAAGGGATGGTAATTGTTGATATAATGCGGGAAGTAACACAAAGTAAGCAATGAATTAAGATGATAGCTGCTGGAGGAAATTTTTACCAACGAAGGTAGACATATGGCCCATATCTGCAGTTAACTTAGGCAATTATACCAACAGTTTTATGAAGGCGTATAATCTATTGGCCTTTATATCTCCTCTCAGTGTTTCTACACATTCATACACACAAAGATACATACAGCATTTGCTGGTGTAGTGGTAGCGTCTTGGGCTGCCATCTCAGTGGTCCCAAGATCGATTCTCGCACAAGAATTAAAAGGTAACACAAACTGAAACCTCTCCATTGAGTAATGAGTTTCTGTGTATGTTTGTATGTCTGTGAAGGCGCGCGCATGTGCGTTTATATATACATGTACATGAGCTTGCACATGTGTGTGTGTATGTGTGTGTGTGTGTGTGTGCGTGTGTGTGCGTGTGTGTGTGTGTGTGTGTGTGTGTGTGTGTGTGTGTGTGTATATGTATATATATATGTATATATATATATATATATATATATATATATATATATATATATGTGTGTGTGTGTGTGTGTGTACATATAGAATTAAATTTGACCGCTGCTTGTGCAAGAATAAGCTTCTTGTTAAAGGATTCAACTCCTCCCTGACTGGTGGAAAATACAAAGATTATCGACTTCACACACAACTTTCATCGTCTGGAGATCCTGGAGGCCCTCCATATTCGAGAGAAGGCTCCATCCATAAATGTACAGGGAGGTACAACCTCCGTTGCTCAAGCTTCACTGGGTGGCAGCACAAGCAGCTACCTACCTTTAAGAATATATATATGTATATATATATATATATATATATATATATATATATATATATAATGTAAGTTTATATATATGTATATGATATTATATATATATATATATGTATACATGTATATATATATATATATATATATATATATATATATATATATTGCAGTAATTCACAAGGCACACGTGAAAATAATATGCAGAAAAAACCACTGGGAAATAAGAAGCTTAGTCCGAACGTTTTCGTCTATTTAAGACATTATCAAGGAATACACAGTTACAGAGACAAAGGTGGATAAATATACATAAAGTAAAAGACAAGCTAGGAACATGGGAAGTACACACAAGATGCTTCACAATCAGGTAGAGCCGATGTTTACATATACGGACGTTTGGTCCATGACGTTACGTCACCCCGGCTTAGTAGCACTTGGAGAAGTTCTTACAATTTTATCAATAACAAAATCATCAAGTTTAAATAATCCTAAACTTAAATTGATATTATTGTCAAAGGTTTGTTTAATATGACTGGATTCGATGATGTTTCTTTCTAATAAGGATCTACAAGAAATTATTACATTCGAATTATCCCAGTCAATAGGATGATTGTGGTCTCTTACATGGACAAAAAGGCCACTGGAACTTTGCCCACTCCTTACATGAGCTTACAGGATATGTAGCCTGGAATTTTTGGATGATGAGCTGAGGAAGATATATAGCATAGCTTCTGAATTAAAATATCCAAAGCACTTAGTAAACACTTCTCATAAAATGGCTTACAAAACTTTCCATAACACCTCACACGTAAGAAAAGTATTTGACAAAAAGAACCTTTTGGTTCTTCCTTACAGTGAGAAATTAATTGGTCTGCCTAATATTCTCAAACAATTCAACATCAACTTGGTTTTCAAAAATAATACTATAAAAAGTAAGCTCATTAAAAATTCACCTGAAGCAAACGAGGGTTGTGTTTACTCTATTCCATGCCTTAAATGTAACCAATTTTATATCGGCCAAACTGGTAAAGACTTAAAAACTAGGATAAATCAGCACAAATATAGTGTAAGGAGTGGGCAAAGTTCCAGTGGCCTTTTTGTCCATGTAAGAGACCACAATCATCCTATTGACTGGGATAATTCGAATGTAATAATTTCTTGTAGATCCTTATTAGAAAGAAACATCATCGAATCCAGTCATATTAAACAAACCTTTGACAATAATATCAATTTAAGTTTAGGATTATTTAAACTTGATGATTTTGTTATTGATAAAATTGTAAGAACTTCTCCAAGTGCTACTAAGCCGGGGTGACGTAACGTCATGGACCAAACGTCCGTATATGTAAACATCGGCTCTACCTGATTGTGAAGCATCTTGTGTGTACTTCCCATGTTCCTAGCTTGTCTTTTACTTTATGTATATTTATCCACCTTTGTCTCTGTAACTGTGTATTCCTTGATAATGTCTTAAATAGACGAAAACGTTCGGACTAAGCTTCTTATTTCCCAGTGGTTTTTTCTGCATATATATATATATATATATATATATATATATATATATATATATATATATATATATATAAGTTTATATTTGAATACTATTACGAAGGAGGTAATAAGATAAAGGAAGTGTCAATCGAGGAATGATAAATGAAAATATGAAATACAGCTAATAACAAAGTGGTTGGCAAGTCATAACGACGACACCAAAAACGAAAGGTTGGTCTTGAACTTTGTATAAAAGATGACATCGAAACGTTTCTCTGTGATATCCGTTCAGCATAA
>NC_134811.1:6149578-6152078 GCF_046742065.1 Oratosquilla oratoria
TATATATGTATACATATATATGTATATATATATATATATATTATATATATATATGTATATATATATGCGTGTGTGTGTGTGTGTGTGTGTGTGTGTGTGTGTGTGTGTGTGTGTGTGTGTGTGTGTGTGTGTGTGTGTGTGTGTGTGTGTGTGTGTGTGTGTGTGTGTGTGTGTGTGTGTGTGTGTGTGTGTGTGTGTGTGTGTGTGTGTGTGTGTGTGTGTGTGTGTGTGTGTGTGTGTGTGTGTGTGTGTGTGTGTGTGTGTGTGTTTATGTGGGTACTTGTGCGTGTATCCTGCTCCCCTCCTCTTCGCTGAATCGATCTTGAGACATTGAAATATGTCCCCATCTTAGACACAGAGTGTTTACAAAGTGTCTAACATCGTGTGAATTCAGGAATTGGATTTGATACATGATAATACACCTTCAGTACATCAACTTTGCCTCCACCTCTTGTAAGAAGACTCAATGGAATTGACATTGATATCTTATCTATTCGTATTACCATGCACTCCTACCAAGGCTATAATCAATGGAATAACTGCGGTGCGTTGATGGGCAAGTGCCAAGCCTCTGGCAGATCAAGCTGGCGCATGCGCAGTGCGTCAGTCTCTGCGTCGGAATCACTCTTCAGCGGTGCTCACGAAGTAAAGTCGAGTGTTTGTCCGCATCGACCTTCCTGTAGTCAGAAGCCCTTCACTTCGTTAGCGCCACGAGCGTCTGCCTGAAATTGTGACAAATGTCTAGGAAATAATCGTGCATGCATATATCAGTGTGAATGTGTGTTGAAGTATGTATGTTGTGATTTTGGGCTGAGGTATGCATGAAATAATGGGAAGGATTAGGAAAGAGAAGAAAATGAAAGAGAAAAGGGGAGGAATGAGAGAATGAGAAACAGAAGCATAGATATAGAAAGACAATGAAAGTAAAAGAGGAAAAAGAAAACAAAAGATGCGAATGAAAATTGTGATAGAGAAGGAAAATATTAGAGGAAAATGAGAGGGAAAGAAAAGAAAAAAAGTTGAAACATGGGTAGAAAATAGTAGAAATAGATTAAAAAAAAAATAAGACGTAGGATGAAATACAGGTAAAGGGAAGGAAATAAAATGGAGGATATGAGAATAAAATGTCAAAATATAATAAAATAAAAGATAAAGTAAAGGGAAGATGTGAATAAAAGAATGAAAAAAGGAAAGGCAAAGAAAGGGAAGAAATGGTATTTGATGCATAAAGTTGGTAACTTGAAAGGAGAATGGAAGATGTCTGTTCAGATGGTGAAAAGAACTACGAGGATACTGGGTAATGATGTGGAGGCGAAGTTAAAGTGTGGATAAATGAATAATTTACGAAGAGCCAAAGTTATGTCCAATGATTATATTTAAGAAGTGTCAAAGGGGTAAAGATGGGTGAGGGGGAGCAAAAGTATTGTATGTAATTATATAATGTATAGACGAACACATAAATAAATAAACAGACAAGCAAATAAATAAGTAAATATATCAAAATAGATATGTAAGTATATAGATAGATAGGTCAATATATAACAAGTGACGAATAGATACATATATGAATAAAGAATACAATAGAGAAATACTAACAATATTAATGATGATATTGACAATGACAACGAAAATAACAATAATGATAATGGGAAAGGGTTTGTATAAATGTGCATTAAATTTCTCATCACAAAGGACTATGTCCAACTGAGTAAAAGTCAACAAAGAAGCTCTCCCACGTGTTGCCTCTCCTCCACCTTGACTTTCCTCTCTTCTCGCAAATACACATCATACATAAAATAACGAAACACATTACTCCCTTCGGTGTATATGAAAACCCAGTTTTTGTGGTTAGCGTTCGAAAATTCTTGTAAAAACAGCCCCGCCAGCGCACGTTGATTTGTGGTAATGTTGGTTCTGTTCAGCCATCATGAATGGCAAACATGGATGCCAATAGAATTTTGCGATGTCAAAATCGAGAAAATTTGGGCCCCGTGCGTCGATCCACGATTTGAGGTTTCTTGTTGCTTTAGGTTCGTTGCTGATTGTTGGTCGGCCAAGTCACTCAGAGAGTCATTGCCAGACCTCATTTATTGCCCCTGGATTGGGTAAACAGACGTCCTGGTTTGTCTTCCTAATTGCCCTCAGAGTTGGAAGGAAAGTCTGAGATTCTGGCAGATGGAAATTAAAAAAGACGAAGTGAATAAATTTCAAAGAATAATTTATTTGTTTCGGAAGTCTCCTGCCCTCAAAATATTAAACAATAAGACAAAATCTAAATACATACTTGAATAACAAAGTTGAATAGTATTATATTCTTAGTAGAGAAAACAACGAAATGTTGGTAAGTATCTGAAATGTACATATATTGATATTTGTGTCACAAATGCAAGATTCTGTAATGATTATTATATTATATTATTTGTTTTTGTTTTTTTATCATTTGTCTGTTTGATTCTCATTTATTATTAGTTATATGTCAATTTATTATTATTTACTATTT
>NC_134811.1:6159578-6162078 GCF_046742065.1 Oratosquilla oratoria
CCTTCTGTTGTCTCTGAAGAAACTAAAAATGTACAGCGTCATTTCAATTGAACGAGTTAACAACGACCTGCCTCCTTGCTTTCTTGCTTTCGCGGTCCATCAGGTGTTACGGCTCATGGTACATTTTTCTGTTAACTCGCGTGATACCTCTGCATCGCATTCGATATGTAATAACACATTGAGCCCAGCCATGGGTGCATTTAGAATATCCTTGGCATGTCACATCACGCCACGCGCGACTAAACCATGTCAGATCTACGCTGCGTCACGTCAGAAACGGGTTAAGTGGCGTCACGCAGCTCCGTTTTCTGTCACGCCACGACTCGTGTCAGAGGGCGATTCCTCTTCAGAGTCTTGCTTTGCCCTCCCACTTACGTCGCCTCCGTTGCCTTTGAACACCATCAATGAAGTGACGCGTTTCATTCATTTAAACTTAGGTAAAGAAGGAGATTTTGTGCATCTGCTAAAGGCGAATTCCAGCCTGAGTTTGGTCTCAGACTTACTAGACTCTCTCCAGACGAGAGATTGTCCCGTTATCTCTATGAGATAACTTGTCTTTATCTTATGAAGTATGTACGGAACGCCACCGCGTTGAAAGAGCGCAACAAATCTCTTTATATTCGCGAAGAAAAGTTCTCGCGAAAATTGAAACAGATTCAAGAGATCACCACATTCCCTGTTATTTTTTTCAACACATGTTACTGTAAGAAATATTGTAATCTCATCTGGCTTATTCAAAATTAAATATATGAATTTAGGACGTTTCGTGTGATAAAAAAGTATACTCTGTTATTTTTGTCAACTATGAACTAGACACTTGTCCACGTTTTACCATTGGTCGATGAGTCGCCTCTGCTAGAATATGATTCATGCAGACAAAATTACAAGGCTTACTATTGTTTGTTTCATTATATTTGCCAACACACGTTAGATTTTTTTATGTTGCGTAAATTCTATTAAGTAGTAACGAACATGCATTTTGCCACACGAATATGCCAGCATAATTCTCAGGAGTGGCAGATATAAACGTCTATAAATCCAGGAATATTAGATATTACACAAGTATAGGGATACTGCAGCAAATAGTAATATAGTAATAGAATTTTCATTAATCTTTTGAACATAATAATGTGCTGTAGGAATATTATTCTGGCTCAGGACAGACAATTGAATTTTACTTTGGAGTTATAGTACAACCTAATAGGATTTTTGGTAGAATATAGAATATATATATATATATATATATATATATATATATATATGTATATATATATATATATATATATATATATATATATATATATATATAAGCTACAAATGAAAGGGTGACTTTAACAAATCTTGCCTTACAAGGCTGTTACTCGCTACACCTGTGGCTTCCACATTGGTCAACAAAGTCGTTGAGCACTCCAACAGTAATTTCCAGGAAGAAATGGTAGACTACGGTGTGTGCCCTTATTATTGTGTGGGTTTGTTTCTATATCACAAGATGGAAGAAAAGTAAGTAAGTAGTTTTTAGTTGTCAGTTCATCATATATGAAAATAGGTAAATGTACTAGTAGATAATGAGCTAAGAAAATCGTCTGGTTAAACCTGAACATGAGCAAATCGACAGCATTTATTGCTATGTAAATCGAGATATACGAAAACCATTTGAGGATTACACATAATGAATATGTTTTTTCCTTGATTCAATGAACTTGCTTGGTTGTAATTGGGTCAAGGATTCATCACTGATCATTATCATCTGGGGCGGAAACGAACTGATATGTTCCTGACAGGTCTTTTTTTCTTTTTCTTTTTCCTGGTAAAAAAAAAAAAATGCGTACGAGATGTGTCTGAGTACAACAAGGAGCACTTCAACGGCTGTCAATAAAACGAGAGCAGGGTCATAAAAGTAACAGAGAAGTTATGTCTAAGCTACATCTTTGACCAAAAGTTCTGATCTGCAGTTAATCTCTATTCAAGGTATACTTGTCTAGAAAGTTTGATAGTAGAAATTTTACAACTGAATCGCAATGGTTAAACTCGGTCTGTTATAAGAGTCATTTGTTTTATTACGCTTATATATATATATATATATATATATATATGTATATATATATATATATATATATATAAACATATATACATATATATAAACATATATACATATATATATATATATATATATATGAATGTATATATGTATATGTATGTATATATATATAATTTATATATATGTGTGTATATATATATATATATATATATATATATATATACATACATATACATATATATATATATATATATATAGTATATATATATTATGTCAAACACATATTTATCTTTTCTAATCTGAGCATATGATAGAGCGCACTTTACATTCCAAATCCAATAGACACATTGGAATATCTCAGGCCCAAAGTTCACTAATGTGTCCACGTTTCAAAAACGAAAAATGCATTAACTTTACTGTGTTGATAGTCATGCGCTGCTTAAACAAACTACTCAGGTTGGC
>NC_134811.1:6164578-6172078 GCF_046742065.1 Oratosquilla oratoria
TCATCATCAACAACAACAATAATGATAATGGTAGTAATTGAGGACATACGCCAGGAAGCGCTTTGCTTCATTCATACCAACATCATTCCCCACCGTCTCTCAGAGCAACACCCTTCCTATTCCAAATAACTCTCGACAGTTCTGATTTTTCCCAGACACTATTTCAGTCTTTAAGAAATTCTGTTTCTGTCTTTAAGAAATTCTAGAGCCTTACCGTCGAAATCTAATTATGTCTTATCTATGCTATACTTCCTAATTAAAAAATACATTAAAAAATCGATTTTAAGTTTTCTACATAAAGCTGCTAACAGGCATAGAAACAAATAAACTAACATGACCGAAAGCATGATCTTCTTATCCCTGAAATAACTGTAGTCCGTCAATAGAAGCAATAAAGCAATGAGAATTAATGTTTTATCAAGGGTATCAGAGCTTTATATAAGTTGACAGAATTCCTCGAGGAAGAATTCAGATATTGACATTTTTTCTGTTTTTTATTTTAAAGCAGATTACAGTAATTTCGTTATGATTCCGAAATAGAATAATGTGACAATGAATGATTTTTTATTGAATGTTGACTACCAAATTTGGTTTGGTGGTGAACTAAGGAAAGCACATTGAAGTATACGCTATTTTTCGCAATGCTTGGTTTCTGCTACCTGCAATCCAACCAGTAATAATATTATAATAAGATACAAATAGGAATAGCTATTACTGCGTGGAGCCATGCTCATCTTCTTGGTCTGATTAGTATTGATTAGTTTATGTAATTAGATATTCATTATCAACATATCCACGTCCTTCATCTGTAGATTTTGTATAATATAATCGCAAGTGCAATAGCAACATTAGTTTATGCCACGATTTTAGGTATATAACCATTTCGTATCTCTACTGCATCTATAAAAACAGGTTCCCTTTGGTGCAGTGAGATGATGTGACGATTTCTTTCAGTTGAGGTCAAGCCGAGGAATGAAGGTAATTCTTAATTTGTCCCTGGAACGCCACACATTTGGAGAATCGTTTTATTCATGATTGTATTTTATTTATTTATTAACTAATTAATTAATTTATTTGTTTACTTATTTGTCTATATATATATATATATATATATATATATATATATATATATACATATATATATATATATTCATTTAATTTATTTATCTATTGATTGATTGATTTATCTATTTTATTATTCATTTGTTTTATTTATATCATTCTATTTATTTCTTATTTATCTATTCTTTTATTTTTTATTTTTTTTTATTTTTTATTTATTTTTTATTTTTCATTTTTTTAATTTTTTTATTTTTTCATTTTTTGCTATCAGGTGGTCCTAATCAGGAGAAAACCACCATCCCATCATAAAAATTAACCCCACCTTGATTAACCTCTCTGTTGATTTTCGTGTCTTGAACATTCGCTCTGGTTTCCAGCGGCCGATTTCATTCAGCTAAGGGACGCTTATAGGGTTCTGAAAAAGAACTAAACTTTCTCAGCAGCTCCAATCTTGGACAGCAATCGTCGATTTTTGTCCCGGATAGCTCTGGTTCCCCGAGGAATGACCGGCATTTCTGGCCTTAACAACTTAAGAAAACATTGGAGAACGAAGACTGTTATATATAGTGCCTTTACTGTATGTGTGTGTGTGTGTGTGTGTGCGTGTGTGTGTGTGTGTGTGTGTGTGTGTGTGTGTGTGTGTGTGTGTGTGTGTGTGTGTGTGTGTGTGTGTGTGTGTGTGTGTGTGTGTGTGTGTGTGTGTGTGTGTGTGTGTGTGTGTGTGTGTGTGTGTGTGTGTGTGCGTTCGTGTACGTTTCTTCATGCAAGTTGGGGTCCTGCATGATGAACATTATAGAGAATCATCTTAGTGCAGCCTGTCTTCAAAACACGTCAACCATTACCCTCTTTCCTGAGATCTAGAGAGATGGAGCTCGGTATCTGGACCAGCCCTGGAATTTTGTTATCAGCTTCAGCAAAATTTCCATCACTTTCACACATGAGAACTGAGGGCCTGTGACAACTCCCGTCTTACTAATACAAGCCGGTCCCACACTCATAACACAGAGAACAGCCTAGGTTCTTCCTAGAAAAATTGGAGAAGGTAAGAGGCAGAAGGAAGAAGGAGTAAGAGAAGGCAGTAGGATGTAGGAATATGTGAAAGGTAGGAGGAATAAAATAAGGCATGAGGAGGTTTGAGGATGTAGGAGGAAGAGGCAGGAGGAGGGAAGAGTAGGAGGAAGTAGGGGGAGGAATAAAATAAGGCATGAGGAGGTTTGAGGATGTAGGAGGAAGAGGCAGGAGGAGGGAAGAGTAGGAGGAAGTAGGTGGAGGTAGGAGTAGGAGGAAATATGTGGAGGTAGAGAGAAGAGGTGAGGAGAGGCAGAGGTAGTAGGATGTAGGAATAGGTGAAAGGTAGGAGGAATAAAATAAGGCATGAGGAGGTTTGAGGATGTAGGAGGAAGAGGCAGGAGGAGGGAAGAGTAGGAGGAAGTAGGTGGAGGTGGGAGTAGGAGGAAATATGTGGAGGTAGAGAGAAGAGGTGAGGAGAGGAAGAGGTAGGAGATAAGTAGAACAGGTGTCTATGCATTAGGTAGAGCTCCATTAATATGGGATTGGAACAAGGATAAGGAGAATGGATAAACCTGGCAAACTGATTCCATATGCGAGGGCATTTAGTATACCAAAGCTGGGCAAACATTGAATTACAGAATGGGCTATGTTTAACAATTTAACTTTATCTTTGATTTCTGAGTAAAATAAAAATGAGTACAAACTTATAAACTTATTATTAAGAGTTATTATTATGTCACAAGGAGAAACGTTAGAAAAAGTAAATTAGAATCTTTTTTTTTTAAGTCATGTTCTGTTTTACTTGATTTTGCATTAAATCGAGAAACACGTTTAAGATGAAAAACTTGTCGTAATGGAAGCCATTATGAACAGGGAAGACAAGATGTACGTCATTTTACAAATAATATTGTTCTGTGAGGAATTTTGAATAATTATCTCAAAGGAAACCTTTAAACTAATTTTGAAAATTGCCTGTTAGCCTGAATCTGACGTTGTGCAAAAACTGAGACCACGAGGCAGGATCTATTGTCCCAAATATTCCGAATTACCTCGGAATTTCAACAGGCTTGTTGGCTAATCTAGACAATACGCACATATTAAGATAATGACTTCATTCTAGAATACTTTCTTTAGATGAGATATGAGAAACACAAAGCACTCGGTACCATTAATGACGGAAATATTTCCCAGGATTAAGTTTAGTCCAGGAGCATCAGCAAACAAGAGGAGAGAACAAAAAAGAGAGACGAGGGGAACGCCGAGAGAAAATGAAGTCAAAGAAAACGGAGAACGCTGCTGAGTTGGACAAGGAGGGCCTGGAAAACCTCGTCGACAAATGAGCAAGAAGGAAAAATGGGAAGGAGAACGAGAAGGGAAATTGGGAATATGGAGGGAAGGAAATATGGCGAGAAACATACACACATACACGTAGACACACAGACACATACACACACAAATACACACACACACACACACACACACACACACACACACACACACACACACACACACACACACACACACACACACACACACACACACACACACACACACACACACACACACACACACACATACAGACGGAGACACACGTAGACAGACACAGACTGAGACTGAATGAGACTGACAGGGATTGACAAAGACTGACAAAGACTGACAGAGACTGACAGAAACTGACAGAGACAGACAGAGACTACTAGAGACTGACCAAGTCATAAGCAGACAGAGACTAACAACGCCTAATAGAAACAGGCAGACAGAAAGACTGGACGTCAACTAAAATACAGGTCAAAGAGAAGGAAATAAACAAGACAATAATTCACAGATGACGTCACTTTACAAGACAACATCCGACACAAGTCCAGAAATAGCAATTCCATTTAGTCTTTTATTTTCAGACATCTAAGTGTTTCCATGTAAGATCAATCACGTGTTCTCGGTATAACGGTCGTGCAACAACATGGAGGTATTTTTTATCAATCTATTCTATTACTTTTAAGCAATCGTCATGCAATTCTATACAGGCCTTCGGCGTATCTCCTCATCGACTATGCTGTATATCTTGTAAGTCAATCATAAATATCCCTTCCGTGTTTTTTTGTTTTTGTTTTTTTGTATTATACAATTTTTGACTGTTGGTGTATCTTATCCAATTTGAAGAGTATCTCATAGGTAAGGAAGGTATACTGTAGTGGCACATTTTAGAATGAGACTTACTAGCCCACTGTCAGAGAATGAGATAAGACGGAAAGAAAATCTGTATATTTCAACCACTATCTGTGGCCCTCTTCAGAAGGAAGAGGACCACAGATAGTGGTCGTAATATACATATTTTCTGTCCATCTTATCTCATCCTCCGACACCGGATTAATAAGTCTCATCTCATAGGTAGTTAAGGATTAAAAAATATAAGAGATTGTCAAACCATTCCAGACATATAATAGAGATGGTGAAAGATGCGAAAGCTTTGTTCCTTGGATGCCTATTTTATCTTTCTTTTTTTATATATTTATCTAATTGAATATCAGTTAGTATATTCATATGTTTATTTATTCATTTTTCGTAGTTATTTATTTACTTATTTATTTATCTATTTGGTTATTTATTTATTCATTGACATATTTATATATTTATTCATATCTTTATTTATTTATTTATTTATTTATTCATTTATTTATTTATTTGTTTATTTATTCATTTATTTTACTCATTTATTATCTGTTTACTTATTAATATTTATTCATTTATGTATTTGTTTATAGATTTATCTATTTACTTTTTTATCTATTTATTTATTTATTTGTTTATTAATTATTTATTTTATTTACTTATTCATTTATTTATTCATTCATTCATTCATTCATTCATTCATTCATTCATTCATTCATTCATTCATTCATTCATTCATTCATTCATTCATTCATTCATTCATTCATTCATTCATTCATTCATTCATTCATTCATTCATTCATTCATTTATTTATGTATATATTTATTTATTTACCACGGACTCAGTGAGGTTGTTAGAAATATATACCTTCTTTTCGGAACGGATTCAAACTTCCATCCATCTGGCTTTTCGCCTCAAGACGAAGGTCCCTTGGTCCGCAGGCACCATGGTAGTTATCTTACACACACACACGCACACACACACACACACACACACACACACACACACACACACACACACACACACACACACACACACACACACACACACACACACACACACACACACACACACACACACACACACACACACACACACACACACACACACACACACGCACACACAGACACACACACACACACACACACACACACACACACACACACACACACACACACACACACACACACACACACACACACACACACATATATATATATATATATATATATATATATATATATATATATATATATATATATATGAAGAAGAATGGGTAATCATTCAGTGATTGTTGTTTCGCTACTATGGCTTGTCAAACCAAGGCGTTTGTGTACATATATATGTATGTATGTGTGTGTTTAAGTGCCCTGTGTACTTGTGTGTGTGTGTGGGTGCGCGCATGCGTATGTGCGTGTGTTTGTGTGTGTGTGTTTGTGTGTGTGTGTTTGTGTGTTTGTGTGTGTATGTTTATGTGTGTGTTTGTGTGTGTGTGTTTGTGTGTATGTGTGTGTGTGTGTGTGTGTGTGTGTGTGTGTGTGTGTGTGTGTGTGTGTGTGTGTGTGTGTGTGTGTGTGTGTGTGTGTGTGTGTGTGTGTGTGTGTGTGTGTGTGTGTGTGTGTGTGTGTGTGCGTGTGTGTGTGTGTGTGTGTGTACGTGTATTTACGTTTGTGTGTGTAGGTGTGTGTAGTTATGGGTGTGGGTGTGGGTGTTTAACTTTGTGTGTGTGGTGGGCAGGTGTGTAGATGTGGGTGTGGTTATGGGTGTGGGTGTGAGGATGGGTTTGACATGGGTGAGGTTGCAGCTTCTTGACTCCCACGCTTAGATAAGAAGGAGCAGTTAGGATCGTGCTGACTTCCAACATCGAGGGACTAAATGATTTCCAGGATGTTTGTCAAAACAGACTTCATTGTTGATTGAGCAAACTGAGGTGCTGCGTGACCGTGAAGGAAATTTGGATGAGTAAAGCACCTGCAATGCCGAGGTAATTACCGCGAACTTCGAAAACGTAATTTGTTTTGATACGCCGAGGTATGGCTTTTCATCTCTTAGCTTCCATAGGTTTCTTTCTCTTTCCTTCTCCTCTTACACAAAAGAAAATCTTAATTAACTCTTTCTGCGGTTTACGAATTTAGTCTTTACGCCGGGAACAGACGAGCGACTTTGTGGCACAACATTGTCGCGTCGATGAGTGGCGGGGATGTGTATCCCCATAGGCTTCCATTGTATAGAAGCAAAGTCGCGCACACGAGCGACTGTGGCGAGCGTCTGCGCGGCTTCGCTTCTAAAGGACGGAAACCTATGAGATGACACATTACCACCACACACGCGCAATGATGTGGCGACACAGACTCTGCTCCCGACCTTATTCTGTCATCAAATGATTTTAGATGTCTTATGAAAATAATGTCTATATTGAAACGGGAAATTGGAGATTGGAAAACAAAAGAAAAGAAAAGAAGACAAAACAAAACAAAACAAAGCAAAACAAAACAAAAATCTAATTTCATTGCCCCTTGATATATATATATATATATATATATATATATATATATATATTTAAGATAAATATCTTTAACTAGGAATAAGATTTGAGAAAGTATTCATTACCAATTGATAAGAAAAAATATAAGAAGATGATGCAGTATTAATGTATATGTATATATGAAAATGTGCGGATATGTACATGCGCAGGTATGCGTAAATGTGTATGTGTATATAAATACATGTGTATATGTGCATGAATATATGTATATTTGTATATGTGTTTACATATGCATAAGTGTATGTATGTATACAAGTACAGGTATGTGTGTATGTATTACAAAGAATTACAAAGGAAGTAGATGCCGACAGGATAACTTTTGGCATATATATATATATATATATATATATATATATATATATATATATATATATATATATATATATATATATATATATATATATATATATATATATACATATACATATATTTATGTATTGGAAATTAGTATGTTATAACACATTTGAAAAAGTACACTATAAACCCACTATCTGAGAAGTAATAACGGAAGTACAGGGAAACTGTATATTTCGACTACTATCTGTAGTCCTCTTCTGCTGAAGAGGACTACAGATAGTAGTCGAAATATACAGTTTCCCTGTACTTCCGTTATTATTTCTCCGAAATTGGGTTTATAGTGGACATACATATATATATATATATATTATATATATATATATATATATATATATATATATATATATATATAGAT
>NC_134811.1:6177078-6187078 GCF_046742065.1 Oratosquilla oratoria
TGTGTGTGTGTGTGTGTGTGTGTGTGTGTGTGTGTGTGTGTGTGTGTGTGTGTGTGTGTGTGTGTGTGTGTGTTTGTGTGTGTGTGTGTGCTTCTCTGCGTGTGTTTATGTGTGTCTTTTAGTTTGTGTATTTAGCTAATTATATTTACATAACTATCGTATACAGAAAGTAGCAACGACCATCGAGGCGTATCTCTAACTCTCTAATATATCATACCACAATTTAAATTCATATATTATTCCAACTTAGGTTACTTTGTTATTTTTCTTTTCCATATATATATTTGAATTCATGTATTGTTCTAGCTTAGGCTGTATTACCTTCTAAGCCATTCTAAGTATCAATGTAGCCTTATGAAAAACTATGTATCCGTTCATCATTTAGATATTTAGTATTTCTCATTTGATCTCATGTCTGTGAAATCCTTACTATTTCTAATCAAGTGATATTTTTTTATCAATATAGTCTTTCCTTTTTAGTAACCTGAATGCTACAATCATGTCACTTTTTTTTCGATCTTTCAACATTGACAAATCCAATACTGTTTACACGTGTGAACGGGGTATTTGGTTGTCGAACACGTTGATTAAACCCCAAATACCCCCTTCACACGTTCACACATCACTTTAAACACGTGTCTGTCGAACCGCGTTCGACGGAGAGTTAGACCATGTAAACCGCCTTTTAGTCTGTCTCCATATGCTTTATCTACCAGGCTGGAAACCAGTTTAGTTCCTGTCCCTTTATATTATCTTGATCTTGATTATGTCCTGGACATGGTGCAGGGATGACCCGTCATCCAAGAGGTGCTAAGATAAGAGGGAGGGTGGAGGGGTGTGGAGTGTATTCAGGGATGGAATGGGTGGGAATGATTTTATGCCTTTTCCTTTTTGGCTACCTCCTTTGTAAGGGGGAAAAAGCCTTGGTATATGTATGTATGTATGCTTATGTCCTTCATTCTATGTGGGGAAGTCCACTGACACATGTTCTATTCTTGTATGCATAATGGTTTCTGTTTATTGTTTCATTACGTTTGCATGCATATAGTCAAAAGTGACTTCAGTCTTCTGTAGCAGTTTGTATGTCTCTCCCACGTTCCTACTGATATGTTCGTCAGGTGACAAGCTGTCTTTTAACAACACTCAAATTTTTCTCCTCCACTGCTCATGTAATGTATTCACTTTCGAAAGAATTGTGTACATATAGTCTTTCAGAGTTATTGGCCGTTCCAGATATTTTGCATTAATTGGGGTATTGAAATTAGTTTAAGATTCTAGGCTGTATCCATATACAGTATGAAAATATTACAACAACAGCCTACTGTCCAAATCTTTCTCAATCCTCTTGTGATTTTTACATCACCTATAGACATTACAGACATTTAGACATAGATTGTTTTACCTTCCAACATGTTATTGACGTAGATAAAAATCACTACAGGTGTTTGTGATTCCTCTTGAAGATAGCTTTCCTTCGATCAAGGCACACATAGTCCACCCAGCCCACCCTATCTTTGCGGCACATTAATGTGTTTGTGTGTGTGTATGTGCGTGTGTGTGTGTGTGTGTGTGTGTTTGTGTGTGTGTGTGTGTGTGTGTTTGTGTGTGTGTGTGTGTGTGTGTGTGTGTGTGTGTGTGTGTGTGTGTGTGTGTGTGTGTGTGTGTGTATGTGTGCACCAGCGCACACATAATCTTGCACTCTCATGCGCACTAACGACCCCGTTTTTACATTCAAGACTCTAGCATAAATGGACGTGATCGTTTTTGCGAATGCTGATAGGGAAGGAAGTTTTCAGAGTCGAGTTCCAAATCTGTCATTTCATCTTTCAAGTTGCTGATAGGTACGACTTTCGCTGGCTAATGGGATTTTAGATTTTTATATCTCCTAACTGATATACAGGATTTCTTTTTTCCTTCCGTCATATGCCAGGTTTTTAGGAAGGATGTATGCTGTATAGGTTTGAATGTAAAGATTGATATAACAAATGGAGTTAATTATGATGAATGGAAAGGAATCCCCGAGGAGAAAGGTCAGAGGTGGGGTAGTTGTAGATGAAGAACGAGGAGATGGAGGATGAGGATAATAGGAAAAGAGAGAGAGAGAGAGAGAGAAGAGAGGTGGCCATGGGGTAGGCGCCTTTGAGACGAGAGAAGCTTTAGGGAGAGTCTATACGTAGTCTACTTCATCTTTGTCTTCATCAAGCCAAATGCGTCCTGGGTGGCATTTTTCAAGATCACTGGTCACCACAATTTATTTTTATTTTATTATTTTTTTTTTTACCCCTCGCTAGTGAGTTGGCTGTATTTTTTTTTTTTTTTTTTTTTTTTTTTTTTTTTTTTTTAAATCCAGCCGACCACCAAACTCCTTTACCCATCCCTCTACCACACCCTTCGGCGACTTGGGTGTTGAAAATAATTTGCTTTCTGCCAAGAGAATAAAACATTTCTTTTCAAGAAGTACCAAAGTCCTCAAACAGCAGCACCTTCCTGGGTTCTTGTGAGTCGCCTACTTTAAGAAAGTCTCTTGGAAAGGCCACAAAAAGTTAGACAGAAAGTTGTTAAGTGAGAAATAATTTCAACAGGAAAGTGATTGTCAGAGGCTTCGTGATGAAAAATTTGAAAGGACCTTTTTTCACTTAAAACTTTTTTCATTTTATTCTCGGATACCCACGGGTGAAGACTATTTCTTATTCAAAGCATACATGCTGCTATATAAGTTAAATATTTGTAACAAAGTGTAGAGAAAAAATCCGCAGTAGCTGTAGCTGTTTCTTCTTCATTTTATTTCAAATATACCCACCCACCCCGAACTCCATTCTGTTTTTTATTCACAGTATACAAGAAAGACATTTATAACAGAACAATAACAAAACAAAAAAATAATAAAATAAAATCACTTGCCGAAGCTGTTTATATTTTTCTTGTTCTCATATCTTCCCCAACTCTTACATATATATATATATATATATATATATATATATGTATATAAATATGTATATATACATGTACATATATATATATATATGTATATATAGTGTGTGTGAGAATGTGTGTGTGTGTGTGTGCGTGCGTGCGTGTGTGTGTGTGTGTGTGTGTGTGTGTGTGTGTGTGTGTGTGTGTGTGTGTGTGTGTGTGTGTGTGTGAGTGTGTGTGTGTGTGTGTGTGTTTGTGTGTGTTCGTGTGTTTTGTCGTGTGTATATACCTTCAGCCAAGCTACATACATACGTACATACATACATACATACATACATACATACATACATACATACATACATACATACATACATACATACATACATACATACATACATACATACATACATATCTCCTGCATAGTACGTGGATCCACATACTTCAACAGTCAAGATACCCAAATAGGATATCTAAATGTAGAATCCTTTTTCTACAAACAATAACATATTATACTCATTTATATTTATAACGGCCAACAATTCAATTCAAATCAAAATTATGTAAAGTGAGCATATACTAATCTCAAATTTATCATGCAGTGTAGTTGTCTCCATCCGTATATATGTATATACAATTCGATCTGTTTATAATTAAGACATTATGATATACATATAGAGTACTTCAAACGCGTCCCTATAGAATCGCTTTAGGCGTAAAGTCGGGAATCACCCAAGCCATCATCATTAGGCTGAGGCTTGGATTACTAGAGCAAAGACCAGCGTAGGTCGTTGTGTCAAACTTAAATAAATAGGAAATGAAACCCTGTGTTTAGTTATACCATTAGTTGTTGGAGTCATTCCTGAGGACAACTACACACACACACACACACACACACACACACACACACACACACACACACACACACACACACACACACACACACACACACACACACACACACACACACACACACACACACACACACACACACACACACACACACACACACACACACACACACACACAAGCACACACACACACAAACACACACACACACACACACACACACACACACACACACACACACACACACACACACACACACACACACACACACACACACACACACACACACACACACACACACACACACACACACACAAAGGAAGATGTTGAGATGTACAAGGGGAGAGAGTGACAGGAGGTTGGAAGTGAGCAATAAAGGAGAGAGACTGGAGGAAGTGGATAGTTTTAGATACTTGGGTGCGAATGTGGCAGGAAAGGGAGAAGTGGGGGTGGAGGAAGAATGTAGATTGAGAGAAGCGAGTAAATGCCTTGGTGGATTAAAAAGTATAATGAGAAATAGACATCGAGGAATGGATGCTAAGAGGAGGTTATATGAAGGAGTGATTGAGCCAACAGCACTGTACGGGGCAGAAACATGGAACATAAGAGAGGAAGAGAGAAGGAGTTTGAATGTGTTTGAGATGAAATGACTGAGAAGTATGATAGGGGTTACTAGGCTGGATAGAGTGAGAAATGAGGAGATGAGGAGGAGAACATGGATGGAAAGGGAGTTGGGAGATAGGGTTGATGAAAGAGTATTAGGATGGTTTGGACACATGGAAAGAATGAGTGAAGAAAGATTAGTAAAATAGGTACGGAAGGCAAAGGAGGAAGGAGTGAATATGAAGGGGCGTCCTAGGATGAAATGGATGGATGGGGTGAAAGGGGCATTACAAAAGATTATGTAAATTCATTTATCGTAAAAAAGCCTCTTCTCTGAATGAACCATCAATTAAAACCCGTTTACTTTTTTTTTTACTTTTGTTGTAATATCATCTAATCATAACGTCAAGTTTTCTTCTTTTAGTAATATCAATCGTTGATATAAACGGTCAATGGGATATGATTCTCCTTAAATTTTGGATGGTTTTCAGTTTGTATTGAATGCCTTCCCCTATTGTTATGTAGACATCACAATACATATAACGTTAACATTTGGATAGTTTATTATTTTGTTACTATAAAATCACGTTGAATATTATTCTATTAATGTTTCCATATTCCATTGCATATAATACCAACACATAGATAGTCTATCGTATTCCTTGTCTAGATTTCACCTTCTAAGTGCAAGGCAATAGAATATGGAAACATTAATAGAATAATATTCAACGTGATTTTATAGTAACAAAATAATAAACTATCCAAATGTTAACGTTATAGTCTTGGTCCTTAAATATAGATTACTCGCTCTCTGTTACTCAAAGCCGTCTACTCTTCCTATGAATTATAAACTCTGATTCGGTAGAAGTGCATTAGAGTAAGACACATAATTCATCTTCCCCTTAAATTCTCTATTAGTGTAGAAATTAAAGCTACACAGTCGAGCTGGACCTTACTGTCGTCTCCTCTCCGTCTTCCTCATACCATCATACGCTCAGTGCGTCATTTGAATCGTGAATATTCATCTTGTTCAAACTATTGGGGCTGTTATCTTGCAGCTCATCCCACCAAATCCTTGGCTTGAGCAGATGTCGGAATTGGAGCGAATTAAGGCTGAATTCTGTACCTTTTCGAATTGGCGACACCAGACAGCCAGTGTTCTCATTCCGCTCATTCGCTATCGAATGGGATGTATTACGCGTGTCCTTGCTAATCCCTTTGCTGTAGTGAAAGACACTGCAAGTTTTATTCTGGTTACCATTAAAACGATTTCATATAGCTTAAAGCGTTATCATAATGGGCTATTTTATCACCAACCTCCAATTAATTGGCGCCACATCCAAAACTTTTTTCCACCGTAAAATAATTATGGCATGCTATTTTGTTTTCTCAAAAATTTACATAGCTTTATTCTAGTTAATATCAAACAATTTCACATAGCTTAAAGCGGTATCACATTGGGCTATTTTATCACCAACCTCCAATTAATTGGCGCCACATCCAAAACTTTTTTCCACCGTGAAATAATTATGGCATGCTATTTTGTTTTCTCAAAAATTTACATAGCTTTATTCTAGTTAATATCAAACAATTTCACATAGCTTAAAGCGGTATCACATTGGGCTATTTTATCACCAACCTCCAACTAATTGGCGCCACATCCAAAACTTTTTTTCCACCGTGAAATAATTATGGCATGCTATTTTGTTTTCTCAAAAATTTACATAGCTTTATTCTAGTTAATATCAAACAATTTCACATAGCTTAAAGCGTTATCATACTGGACTGTTTTATCCCCAACATTCAATCAATTGGCGTCATATCCGGAACTTTTTTCCACCGTAAAATAATTATGGCATACTATTTTGTTTTCTCAAAAATCTACATAACTTTATTCTAGTTAATATCAAACAATTTCACATAGCTTAAAGGGTTATCATACTGGGCTATTTTATCTCCAACATCCAATAAATCGACGATACCAGCCACATCTACCGTAAAATCATTATGGTGCATTATTTTGTTTTCTCGAAAATTTACTTACAATTTCATTTGATATGCTGGAGGAAAGCTATTTTCGTCCAGCAGTTGAAGGAAAAAGAGCTGAGTGTGATGAGGCCTTTAATTAACGTCACTGATGCAAAAGAGATTAAGTTGTCAAGATTAACGATTTTTAACTGATTCGTGCTTGCAAAGTTTATTCTCCCGAAGATCGTTTCAACACTCAATTTAACTGTCCAGCATCTAATAACCTTCTCTAGTTTTTTTTTTTTTTTTTTTGCGGTCCATTTATGATCCTCATTAGGTGAGCTGGGCGCGTTACTGTTAATGCGTTACCGAAAATTTGGTGTGATTCACCATTCTCCCGAAGATCGTTTTAATACTCAATTTAACTGTTTAGCATGTAATAACTGTCTCTACTTTTTTTTGTGTGGTCCATTTATGATCCTCAATGGTAAAGCTGGGCGCGTTACTGTCAATGCGTTACCGAAAATTTAGTGTGATTCACCATCGTCTCGGATCACGCGTTGGACTCGTGATCGACAGCCATTAATCTCCCGGACAAGAGCTCAGAGCTTGTATGACCGATCTATGGGTAATAATGTGACCTTACACGCACACAAACACCCAACTCCCCACCCACGAGAGTTGGAGTAACGACTCGCAGCGCAGTGATATTGATATTATTTTAGCCCTGGGCGGGACTTGAACCCGGACAGATGTGACAGCAGTTACGATCTCTACCACTGCGCCATCAAGCATTGTGCATTACAGTGAATGCGTTACTAAATTTAATTTCCTTTTAGACTGGTTTTTATCAAAAAATGAAATGGAGAAGTATTCACTTCTTACGAATATTCTTGATAAAACAGTACCTAAACTACAACATTAATATTTCCTATTCTAAAACATAAAATAAACAGAGCTGGGCGTTAGCGTTACTACGTTACTAACGCACTAACCAACCGGCGGTAACGCACCCAGCCCTGCTTATTAGCCCCTAAGTGATCCCTGTACCCCACAATGAAACCACTTCTCTAGATTAACTCCCTAAGCTACATAAACGTTCTCTAAATCTTCTCAATGATATGACGACAGCTATATGAAGGAAAGATCACAGAAGGGTTTAATACAGACTCGTTGAACATAAAAACTATAGTTATTTTCTCTGTTGTTTTTGTATTGGTTAATGCATTTTAAGTTTGTTCAGCCTAGAAAAGAATGCCCTAACGAAGCTGATAAACTCATCTCAATTAACGCTTTGGCTACAGTTAATTAATCTTTTGACATTTTTCTGTTTGATCAATTTAAAGAATGTCCCCACGTACATGAAATATATCTGTACATCATCATTTTTAACCTAAGTTCCGAATGTCGCGTTTTGTGACGCAACATACATTCTTTATCTTTTTTTCATTTATTTATTTATTTATTTATTTATTTATCTATTTATTTATTTATTTATTTGTTTATTTATTTATTTATTTGTTTATTTATTTATTTAATCATGTATTTATTTATCTATTTATTTATTTATTTATTTATTTTTTTTTTTTATTTTTTTTTTTTTTTACAAACACCATGTAGTACGCGTCTTTCTCCATTGCTTCTGACCTGGGCAGTGGCCAGGAGCTAAGAAGAGATGGAAACAATGGGTGGCGAAATGGAATGAAGTGGGTGGGAATGGGTGTGTTACCTTAATTGGTTATATCCCTTATAAAGGGGGAAGGAGGCGAGTCCTTGACGTATAGATAGATAAATGAACTCCATCTAATTACCCTTAATTAAGATAGTAACCGGTACTTTGACAATTCTTCTACCTTCTCATCATTCAATTCTATTCATGCGGAAGAACCCTCGACACCATTAAACGATTAAATATACCTCATACATCTTTGTTATACACACCTTATACCTATATTCCAGCTTTCATCACTCAACTTTATTCAGTTCTGAGAACCTCCTCCTGCGCTGAGTAATGGTTAATTATATTTCCAAGAGTCCAATCCCTTCCCAAGTGGGATCTCATGTTTCTTCACTCAATGAAGCTCGCTGGCAACATTGTGGTCAAATGACTTTGGCCGGAGCTTAGAGGCTCTGCTTGCATACTCATACCTAAGCAAGAAAGCCATCATACTTGTAATTCAATTTTGCGTAATATACCTTTCATTTTCAGAAGGAAAAAATATTTTCTTTGGTATATATATATATATATATATATATATATATATATATATACGTATATATATACATATATATACAAATATGTATATATATATATATATATAAATATATATATATATATATATATATATATATATATATATATATACATATTGATAAGTATCGATCATTTACCAAACTGGAGAGAAGCTGAAGTGCTACATAAAGGTTTTGATAAATTCACTAGAAGAATTGTTGAATCAGCATATATTTCAACTAATAATTCATCGAATCATCGAGGAGGGTTTATCAATTTAGCTAAAGAAACTAGTATTTTAATTCTAAAACACGCCAGAAAAACGACCTTTCCCAAGTGTCCGAAAAGATAATTAGATTTAGTACATAAACTTCAATTGCAGTTCTACATACACTCTCTGAAGAAGTTCTACGCGAACGAAACGTTAGAGTGTTTAGGGTTCAGAGCCTTCCCCTGTGTTTATGTTCTCCATCATCCAAATATATATATATATATATATATATATATATATATATATTTGTGTGTGTGTGTGTGTGTGTGTGTGTGTGTGTGTGTGTGTGTGTGTGTGTGTGTGTGTGTGTGTGTGTGTGTGTGTGTGTGTGTGTGTGTGTGTGTGTGTGTGTGTGTGTGTGTGTGTGTGTGTGTGTGCGTGCGTGCGTGTGTATGTTCGTGCATTTGTATATATTTTTTCGCTCCTGTGAAATGTAAACACACAACACTAATGACTTAGATGGTTTTGTGGTAGAAAACATGAAAAGCTGGAATGAGTATTCTAAATGACGTTTCTAAATGTGCATACTTTATATATATATATATATATATATATATATATATATATATATACATATATATATACATATATATATACATATATGTATATATATATACCTATCTATATACATATATATATACATATATATATATATATACACACATATATATATATATATGTACATACATTCGCATATTTTTGTATTGGTACATTTGTATATGTACATAACATATATGATGACTTATATGTATAAACATGCGTATTTATGTATATGTATATACGTCTCTTTGTGTATGAGCAAGTGTATGTATATGTACGTGTATGTGTATATGTTTACGTTTGTGCATTAAACATGTTTATGTGTGCATATATTCATGTATGTATATGTGTGTTTAGATAGTTCAATATGTGTATTGGGACACGTGTATATGTATGATTGTATAAATGTGTATATGTGTTTATGTGTATATACATAGCTCTATATGTGTACGGGGACACGTGTATATGTACGATTGTATGCATTTATAAATGTGTATATGTGTATATATATAGTTCTGTGTACGAGGACAAGCGCATATGTATGATTATATGCATGAATAAATGTGTATATACATATTCTATATTTGTACGGGGACAAGTGTATATGTACGATTGTATGCATGAAT
>NC_134811.1:6202078-6209578 GCF_046742065.1 Oratosquilla oratoria
TTGCATTTAATTAGAGTAATATAAAACTGAGAAAATAAATACAACTAAGTTCATATCTTTGTCATTACAGTTTATCGGTAGATTAATAATAACAGAATAAATATTATGTTATATCAACTGTTCATGAATAACACTCGAACCAGAAATAAACTCAGATTATCTTCATTACTCACAGTAAAAAAGACGTAGAAATTTATTTGTCAATTTGTCTATTTTCTATCGACAACGTATCAGGGGGATATCAATTCTTGACCAGGGATGCAATTGAGAGGTAATATAGAGTTTAA
This sequence comes from Oratosquilla oratoria, assembly GCF_046742065.1. Classification (NCBI taxonomy): domain Eukaryota; kingdom Metazoa; phylum Arthropoda; class Malacostraca; order Stomatopoda; family Squillidae; genus Oratosquilla; species Oratosquilla oratoria. Next base: position 6,202,366 of record NC_134811.1, read on the forward strand.
TGTTTCGGTGGCATGTGTTAAAGTAGTTTTGTCATCATATAAGAAATCTAGCGTAAAGGGGGCTCCATTATCAACGTTGGAAGACATTATCAATAGGAATAAACATAATCAAAAACAAAAATCTTAACTATGTCAATACTTCACTTCGCTACATCTTCGTTAAGATTTGGTGCTGTGAAGATTTTTCTTTTATCTATTATTCCCAAGCTTACTTATTTGACCGACTGGCTATTGATGAATATGAAATGGCAATATTCTCCGTTTGTATTCCTTTTATGAAATGCAGACCCAATACGAAAACCATTTGGACATTTATTGTCACTTTGAAATGTATTGAGGTCGTAGGGGGATATGGAAAATACGAGTATAAAGAAAGTAATTGTAAAGAAGAAATGACTGAAGTACAAACGGTTGCATATGAGAACGATAAAATCGGGACACACAATAATTTGTAATGAAGTGAAGGGAAGTGAAAGTGGAGAGAATTCATAGAAAGAATAAAAGAAGTTTATCAAAAAGACTGAGGCTCAGGTTTAACACAAAACTATATAGCTTAAATAAAGTTGATAACTAGAACGTTGCAAAAAACAAAAACAAAAACAAAAAACAACAAAGAATCAGTGAGTTAAAAAAAAAAAAAAATTGAGGGTATCCTGCAACCCTGATAAAGATTGATAAGTTTTAGATACAATAAAAGCCTTAAAGTAGACAAACTGTATTACAGTGTTGAAAGAAACAAAACAGGCAAGAGAAAGGGTATGGGTATAGAGAACGAAGATAAGGAGAGTGAGTAGAATTTGTAAGAAGAGGAGGAAAAGAGGTTTTAGAAGGAGGAGGAGGACAATTAAATAAATATGTGGTCGTGGTCGTTGTCGTGGTCGTGGTCGTGGTCGTGGTCGTTGTCATGGTCGTGGTCGTGGTCGTTATCGTGGTCGTGGTCGTGGTCGTGGTCGTGGTCGTGGTCGTGGTCGTGGTCGTGGTCGTGGTCGTGGTCGTGGTCGTGGTCGTGGTCGTAGTCGTGGTCGTGGTCGTGGTCGTGGTCGTGGTCGTGGTCGTGGTCGTGGTCGTGGTCGTGGTCGTGGTCGTGGTCGTGGTCGTGGTCGTGGTCGTGGTCGTTGTCGTGGTCGTGGTCGTGGTCGTGGTCGTGGTCGTGGTCGTGGTCGTGGTCGTGGTCGTGGTCGTGGTCGTGGTCGTGGTCGTGGTCGTGGTCGTGGTCGTGGTCGTGGTCGTGGTCGTGGTCGTGTCGTGGTCGTGGTCGTGGTCGTGGTCGTGGTCGTGGTCGTGGTCGTGGTCGTGGTCGTGGTCGTGGTCGTGGTCGTGGTCGTAGTCGTGGTCGTGGTCGTGGTCGTGGTCGTGGTCGTGGTCGTTGTCGTTGTCGTGGTCGTGGTCGTGGTCGTGGTCGTGGTCGTGGTCGTGGTCGTGGTCGTGGTCGTGGTCGTGGTCGTGGTCGTGGTCGTGGTCGTGGTCGTGGTCGTGGTCGTGGTACTCCAGGTCGTATTCGTAGTCGTGGTATTTTAGTGTCTTGGTGTCTTGATGTGGAATAGATGTAGAGAGAGAGAGAAGAGGGGCAAGAGGGATTTGATGCCTCGAGAAGGCTGGGCCTAGGAGGAACTCTGACCTCATAAGGAATTCCGACTACTTTGCTCCTTCCAACTTTCCCCAATCCCCTACAGACCTCAAAGTTGACGGGAATCGCATTTTGTAACTTTCCAAAGAAGATGGTCTAAATAAGAACAGGTCGGTACTCTACCTCGGAAAATAAGCACATTATACCTCCTAACGAGAGAATGTAATATTTGTAAATACACACTTAAAACTCACTATCGGAGAAATAATATCAGAAGTACAGGAGACCCGTATACTTCGACTACTATCTGTAATCCTCTTCAGCAGAATAGTTACAAAAAGACAGATTACATGTATAAATGAGGTAGTACTCCTTACTATCTCACTTATACCTGTACTCTATCTTCTTGTAACCATTCTGCTGAAGAGGACTACATACAGTAGTCGAAATATACGGAACTCCTCTACTTCTTATATCATTTCTCCGACAGTGGGTTTTAAGTGTATCTCCTAACGGGTTCACATCATTCGTATATCCTTCGAAATGAATGATAATAATAACATTTTAGATCTTGTTCGAAGACGAACACAAAAGCCATCCGATCTATGATTAGGGACCCATATGGCATGAAGAAGAATCTATGGTCGCAGCTGCCTTTCCTTCCCCATCGATATAAGTGGCTCGGCGAAGGGTTGAAAGAGCCAGGGCGATATTGGTAGTCTTTAGTGATGGATAGCAAGAGGAGAGTCTAAGAGAATTCCGTCGCCTGAGGGGATATAGAATTCATGAGAGATCTACGAGAAATCTTTCCACGAAGGTGTAGACAGGGAGGTCCCGACTGGGAAGACCGGGAAGGGAAGAGGTGGGAGAAGAATGTGATATATATTGGAGGATTTGATATATAGTTACACAAGTGTGGGAGGGGACCAACATTATAGACGAGTAATGGGGTTACACCAAGCGATCGGTGCATTTAATTACTTATTTCAGTATTTTTTTCTATAAAATTAGAACATTATCTACTCGCTCTGTGTGATGGCTACATATGTAGGCCTTTGTTTGAACTAGAAAATTTAAGATAATATGATCCTATTGCCGTTACTCGTTTATTCTGTCAGATCTCACACTGCCATTCATTACTTTGTATGTGTATAATGTATATATATATATATATATATATATATATATATATATATACATATATATATATATATACGTATGGATGGATGGATGGATGGGTATGTGTGTGTGTGTATGCATATATATATATATATATATATATATATATATATATATATATATATGTACATATGCAAAGTGACCTACTTTGCATAAGTGAACACACATACCCGTGTTCTTATTAGCATATATGTACATATATATACACACACATATATATATATATATATATATATATATATATGTATATATATATATATATACATAAGATGGGCGGAGGTTAGAGGATGTATGTGTGTGTATGAATACCTTCAGTTTGAAGCTTTAAGATTAGTTTAGATAAACACCTAAGCAAGATGCTGTAATGCCTGTCATTTATTTTACATTATTTGTTTAATTGGTTGTTATTATATGTCTGTTTATTTGTCATTTGCTTAATTATCATTCATTAGTTATCTGTCAACTTATCATTATTTACTATCAACCTATTTGTTTAATATTTAACTGTACCTATGCATTTATTTCTTTTTTTTATTCATATTATTATGATTTTATATATCTATTTATCTATCATTTTTATATATATTTTTTCGCATCCGACCTAGTTATGGATCAGAAGGTCTCCTGTTGGTATGCTCCGCCTTTGTGATTCTTTGTATATATCATTTTGTGAAAGAATAGCAGAGAGTCATTGCTGGTTAGGAAAAAGAAATGTGAACTTGTAAAAGAAAAAGAGAAAAATGCCAAAAAAAAAAGAAGGTAAGATGGTATAGAAAAGGAAAAGAGGAGATGCAAAAGAATAGTGTGATAAAACGCAGGAGAAAAAGAATTAAGAAAAATGTAATAGAAGAATAAAAGGGTTAAGGAAAACAATAAACAGAATAAGAAACGGAAATGTTCGTAGCGGTGGAAACTATAACATTGACAAAAGGAGAGGAAAGTGTGGAATTTATAACAGTAATGGATGTAATATAAAGTAATATAGGAAAAATATGTGCACACACATATACCCACGCGCACATTTTTCTCACACACATACACAGAGTGTAGTATATGTTCTTATCAGTTTGATATCTGATACGGTTCCCATGTGGGGAACTCTTGTACAACACACACACACACACACACACACACACACACACACACACACACACACACACACACACACACACACACACACACACACACACACACACACACACACACACACACACACACACACACACACACACACACACACACACACACACACACACACACACACACACACACACACACACACACACACACACACACACACACACACACACACACACACACACACACACACACACACACACACACACACACACACACACACACACACACACACACACACACACACACACACACACACACACACACACACACACACACACACACACACACACACACACACACACACACACACACACACACACACACACACACACACACACACACACACACACACACACACACACACACACACACACAATTAAGAAAGTGAATATGACACACAATCTTTACTTGGTAAAAAAAAAGATTATCTTAAATACTATGCTTTATAGAAACTTGAAAGTTGCGATATTGCAGAAAAGACACATTCCTTTTCATAGTTTGAATTTTATTTGTAAAACTTTAATGACAATCTCCTTAAATGCCAATTATAATATAACAACATTTCAGAGGCGTTTATAGACGATATGCTTTTTATATGAAGAATCTGTTTCTAAAGACTACGTCGAAACATATGATTCACGTCATTATGAACCTCTTCATTGACACTGAGCATACCAAGAGAGCTAAATCTGCCAGTGTTTTGAAACTTTTTGTAAAGCAAAGTTCTGTTGCTATGATTTATGATGGCTCTCGTTCATATTTACTTCCAAGCTTTGTTGAACACTCATCCTTACTTCCAAGCTTTGTTGAACTCTCATCCTTACTTCCAAGCTTTGTTGAACTCTCATTCTTACTTCCAAGCTTCGTTGAACACTTACAGGCAACTTTGTTTTATGATGTACAAAGCACATGGGGCTGTTTTAGTTTGAGATTGATGACTCAAACACAGAAATAAATTTTTTGTTTCTATGTAACATTGTTTTGATATAATTTCATATAATCACAGAATTGCTTCCCTCTTACCTGATGAAATCACATATGAGTCTACTAAAGGAGAATTCTAGAATGATAGTGAATCTTGAAATAATAAATATAGCAAAAAAGAAAGAAAAAAAAACAAGTCGACATAGAAGAAAAGGAAGGCAAAGGCAAGAAAATTGAATGGAAAAACCTCGAAGCAAGACAAAATGAAGTTGCAGGAAAGAGAAATACATAGAAAATGGAAAGAGAGAGAGAGAGAGAGAGAGAGAGAGAGAGAGAGAGAGAGAGAGAGAGAGAGAGAGAAGGAGGGCTGCAAGAATAAATATATAGAGACGAAAAAGAGTGAGAAATGTATGTGTGAGAATATTAAAGCCTTGCATGGGTGAGGTGGGGTGCACGGAACCCGGAGCGAATACATAAACAAGAGAACGAGAAGACTCGAGTTTGGAAAATAGCATCCGAAGTAAAGAAATATACCTGCAAAGGAATGGGGAATGAACGTGGGAAAGGAAAGGGAGGGAGAGGAAGAGGAGGTGGAGGATGAGGAGGATGAGGATGAGGAGAGAGGAGGAGAAGGAGGAAGGGCAGGAGGAGGAGGAAGGGGAGGAGGAGGAGAATGGAGGGAGAGGAGGAGGAGGAGCAGGAAGGGAAGGAGGAGGAGGGGAGGAGAAGGGAGGGGAGGAGGAGGTGGAGCGGAAGGAGGATGAGGAGGAGAAGGAGGAAGTGAAGGATGAGGAAGGAGAGGAGGAGGAGGAAGGGGAGTAGGAAGAGGAGGAGGAGGAAGGAGGGGAGAAGGAGGACGATGAGGAGGAGGAGGAGGAAAAGGAGGAGAAGGAGAAAGTAAAGGAGGAGGAAGGAGAGGAGGAGGAGGAAGGGGAGTAGGAGGAGGAGGAGGAGGAAGGAGGGGAGGAGGAGGAACAGGAGGAGAAGGAGGAAGGGGAGGAGGAGGAAGGGGAGGAGAAGGAGGAGGAGGGAGGGGAAGAGGAGGAGGAAGATGATGAGGAAGAGGAGGAGGAGGAAGGGGAGGAGGAGGAAGGAAATTAGTAGTAGGAGGAGGGGCAGGAGGATGGAGGCGAGGAGACGGAGGAGAAGAAGGAAGTGTAGGAGGAGGAGGAGGAGGAGGAGGAGGAGGAGGAGGAAGATGAGAAGGAAGAGAACATGAGTCACTGAGATCGTGGTTCAACAACGCGGGACGGACGTGTGAGGAAATGATAAAGACGGAGAAGGAGGAGGAGGAGGACGAGGAGGAGAAAGAGGAGGAGGAAGAGAACGAGGAGGAGGAGGAGGAGGAGGAGGAGGAGGAGGAGGAGGAGGAGGAGGAGGAGGAGGAGGAGGAGGAGGAAGAGGAGATGAAGGAGGACATGACGACGTGAGATCGTGGTTCAGTAACACGGGATGGACATCTCCGGATGTGATAAAGACGGTGCCAGAGTCAAGGAGAAGACAGAGAAGAAGACGAAGAGATCTGCATGGATACAGAGAGGGTCGGGAAATATACGGAACAAAAATAAACGAGTCTATAAAAGATAAATAAAAAATAAGGACGTAGCTAATAAAATTTTCTAAATGATTGACTGACCTCAAAGCACTTAACACAAAAATATAGAAATCAACATCTGAAAACCTGAATTGACATTAGTTGACATAACAAGAAAAGCCCGTGGAAGATTCAAATAGACAATATGGAGCAACGCTACGTTCAAAGGCAAAAAGGTGGAACAGGTGTTAAGTACCAAACATGAAACTTTGACTGGAAACCTGTTGTAAGCTGGAGGCCGAACCAAAACGATATCAAATGGAAGTGATCGAAGATTATTGGAACATTTGGAGTCAGACTTGAAAACGACGTGACTGGAGAGAAATAGATCGTGGGGTGGTCGAGGTATGAGAGGAATGTACTGAGAAAAATAATGTTAGACTTCACAGGATATGATCCAGACGTTTGTTTACAAGGTTACAAGTAGAGAATAACTGGAGACAACGGTAAATGAAGAACAAAAAGAGAGAGAAAGAAAAATAAAGATGTTCTTCATAAATGGATGAGAAATAAAAAACAATAACATTAAAAGACCTATTGAGAAACTTAGAATCAAGAGAAAGAATTTCAAGGAAGATACGAAGAAGCAAGACAAGAAGAAACTGAAGGAAACTAATTTATTTTCGTTAAAGAACAATTACTAAAGTAACAAAACCAACAGATCCAAAACCAAAAGAAAGTACTCCAAAGAAGCAAACGAACTAGTAAAATAGGAAAAAAAACTCTACGGAATTAAAATGTTCTTTGTAAACAACCGAGAAATGAAGTTTAGCGAAGAACTTTCTTCAGGACAAAGTTAAGGCAGAAGA
>NC_134811.1:6224578-6229578 GCF_046742065.1 Oratosquilla oratoria
CATGTCCATGCAACAACAATAATTTACCAAAGTAAACACCTCTGCGTTTGAAGATAAATACATAAGAGGATGTTGTTAATGGGAAGTTCCTCTTGAAGGTTGCTTTGGTGTTACCTCGACTTTTGCCTAGTTCGTTTTCTGTACTCGACTTCACATTGTTTGGTCTTCTACTCCTTCTTCTTTTAAAATTTCTTGAGTTATCTTGGCGTTCATGGTTGTTTTAAAAGCTTGAACAGTAGAGTAGAAGGCAGAAGAAGCAGGTATGAATATTCTATATTTTCTAGGAGTTGCCAAGGGTGATAGAAATATAGATTTCTTGGAAACCTTCCATTCTGTTTTCTTTCTTCTTTCTGATAGGAAGAATATAGTGCGATTGGCATCTGGCACACACGCGCGCGCACACACACGCACACACACACACACACACACACACACACACACACACACACACACACACACACACACACACACACACACACACACACACACACACACACACACACACACACACACACACACACACACACACACACACACACACACACACACACACACACACACACACGTATATATATATATATATACTTATACATGTACATGAACATGTACAATGAACATAATGTGAAGAAGCGGGGTGAGCAAGGTTTCAACTCCTGAGGTGAGAATAGACGTGCTAAATACCATGGTTCGGATAAGATTTTATCTTCATCTCCTTCTATAAAAGTACCATTTTTCATTTCATCCTGGCGCCCACCATTCCATTTTCTATTTCATTTTTCTATCCTCTTGGCCTTTATTCGGTTGGAAATGTATTGTAGCCTTATCCGGTGAACATGTTTCTCTGTTGATGTACATTATCATTGTAACTCATTGGGCCTCATTTTTCTTTCTTTCGATCATCAATCTATCTTACTCGTCTCGATGGAATCTCCTCAGTAATGAAGTGCTTAGAAAAATACAAATAACAAAATACGGGATTTCATTAAAGGGTCTATTGCAAATAGCTTGATAAATTGAAAAAAAAATTAATACAGACTGGATAAAAAAGTTATCATTGAAATTCGTTCAGTTATAAATTTGAAATAGTAAAATATAAGTGAAATGCAATGTAGATAGAATATATTTAGCAATGTAAAAGGAATGAGGAACTGTAATTTAGGCCAGGAAAGTGAAACAACCAGAAAGAAGAGTTATAAGAGAGAGAGAGAGAGAGAGAGAGAGAGAGAGAGAGAGAGAGAGAGAGAAATAATGGAAATGCCGGTGACATTCTGGTAGAATATCAGTTGAACTTAAGATGTCATACAAAAAGAGACACATTTAACAACCCGATCTCATCTTAATAGAAAACTCATAAAAGAAAGAAAAGAATATAAAAAATGAAGAGGAAATAATAGCAAAAGACTTAGGAGAGGAAATCTAAACGTAGAAAAAAAACAGAATAAAAAAATAAAAAAGAGGAAATCTAAACGTAGAAAGAAAACGGAAGGAAAAGAAATTGTGTGAAGGATGTCATGACGAAGAAGGAACCAGAAGCCAATGGGAAGAATATAAAAAATGAAGAGGAAAATATATCAAAAGACTTACGAGAGGAAATCTAAACGTAGAAAAAAAACAGAAAAAAAGAGGAAATCTAAATGTAGAAAGAAAACGGGAGGAAAAAAATTGTGTGAAGGATGGCATGACGAAGACGGAAAAAGTCTGCGAAATCGAAGCCAGCCCCGAACTAAAGAGGGTCCGTACTCGCAGTTTCCTTCCTCGACGAGAGAAATTAGCATAAAACCTGATGGAATCAGGGAGGAGCCACGGTCGAGCCCTGACGTCCCATTCTCATATTTTCTCGCAATTACAGACCAAGGCCTCCCCGAGGGCATCGCAGTCTCGCCCGAAATTTGTGTGTTGTGGAGAGAGGTAGGGGATGTGTACGTTACTTCTTGTAAGTAAGACTGCCACGGCTTAGTGTCATTGTCATGGGAACAGTTATCTTGAGTTAACTTCGTTCATGCTTAGTAAGGAAGAAGTTATAGCGAAAAAAGGACTAAACTATATTTTGCTAGATTTTTTTTTTTTTTTTTTTTTTTTTTTTTTTAAGCACCCATGTTCCTTTCCTTGTCACTGCCGCTGGGCTAGTCTTCGAGGACTTTTTATAAACTTTTTCATTTTTTTACTGACTTCCCTGAAAATGGAAAACATGAAATATATTGTCTCTGTTTTATATATTTTCTGCATCCGTCCTTTTCATAAATCGAAAGATCACCAACTTTTGTATTTTTCACTTTAATCTTTTAAAAACATACTAATCGTTTTTTCATAGATATGATCAATGTTCATACTATTGTTTGATATTCACATAGCGTGTATGAACTATATTTTTCAAGATAGAATATGTTTCAGAAAAGAAAAATTAATATCACTTTTGAAATAAAGCTGAGGAAGTTAGATGATTATAATATAGTACTAGATGAAGCTAATACTTTGAAATGTCAAAGATTTTTTACATTAGTGAAAATAAAGTAAAAAAATAATAATGCCAAAAGGATATATGGAATATCACCAAGGAAATCAGCTTCTTGAATTCATATTGGATGCAATGATGATAATTCTATAAATACTACACACGCACACATCCACGCACACATTCCCCCACACAAACACACACACACACACACACACACACACACACACACACACACACACACACACACACACACACACACACACACACACACACACACACACACACACACACACACACACACACACACACACACACACACACACACACACACACACACACACACACACACACACACACACACACACACACACACACACACACACACACACACACACACACACACACACACACACACACACACACCTATTGAACCTTTTGAATGTACTTCCGGGCAGATGGTGCTGCCCGTAACCACTTTCGTTCGCCCCCACTAGTGATTCCCGTCTGCCCATTGTTTTGCCCATTAGTCTGTAATACTATTACTGGCGGCACGGATATAGCAGTTAGGCATTTCCCGTTGATTGCGGATTGTCCAGAAGAATTTCTTCAGTTGCGACTGCAACTGTTCTGGGTTGAGATTGATGCTACCTCGTAGGTGGCGTGGCAAGGCGTTGAAAAGGTACGGTTGCAAAAGCATTTTTTTTTTCTTTTTTAGATTTTTCACCTCGGTGGACGTTCTAGGGTGTAACTTGTCAATGTTGTTCATGAATATTTGGTCACACATTAATATTATTTGTTTTGTGGCCATTTAATATTTTGAATAAGTAGATTATGGTATTACTATCCACCTTTCCAAGAAAAAAATATATATATATATGTATGTATGCGTATATATATATATATATATATATATATATATATATATATATATATATATATATATATATATATATATATTGTCAGTGTATTTGGGCAGGAGTTTTTCTCTAATGCATGTTTCATTAAAAGTGATGAAAAGTGATGAAACATATATTATAAATCCACTTTTTCGTCAGCTTATAAAGAAGATGAACGCATTATGAAGCAAATTATAAAAAGAAACATTAAACCAGTCAATCCAGAAAAAATACTAAATCTAGTGATTTATTATAAAACCAAGAAAACTAGCCACCTTCTTATTAGAAACAGCCCCCTACAAGAGAGAAAGGAACTTCAGAAATCACATGCCATCTATAGGTTCACATGTACACGAGGGAACTGTGAAGCCCTCCCATCCACCTATATTGGCATGACGACAATGAGGTTATCCCGTCGCCTCTCATACCACCTGACATCTGGAGCCCCTAAAAATCATTTAAGAGAAGCCCACGGCATAACACTAGTAAGAGAGACACTAGAGAAAAACACCGAGATTTTGGATTTATGTACTGACGATAGACGCCTCCCAATTTTAGAAGCGTTGTATATTAAAGAGTTGAGCCCAAACCTAAATGTACAAGCAGAAGACCTCAGAGCCCTTCCAAGCATGAGACAAACCGTTACAAATAAAAACATGAGACATAACACCACAAACGCCAATACGAGACAAAACGCCACTCGTCCAACTACGAGACAAAACGCCACATTCCGCCACAACACAAACCCGGAGGCTCCCTAGCGCACGTGACATTTCGTCCCTGCCCGTAATACCAGGTGACCTCCCCCAGTGATTAGCAAGTAGTAACTCTAGTATAAAACTTTGATCTTTACTAGAATCTTTGGATTAATTCTTATCCCTATAGCTACTGAAGAAGGGTCTTGAACCCGAAATCGCGATCTAGCTAATATGACTACATACAGCCAAGTCATAAATTTCCTTCCTAAGGAAAACAAATCCTTAATAAGGTATATGGAAAATACCATTAAGAAAATTAATTATTCACAACTAGCCATCTCTTTTAATGAAACATATATATATATATATATATATATATTATATATATATATATATATATATATATATCAAATACGTCCGTTCTAAACTATCTTCTGAAGTGAGGATATGAATAGCCACGTCATGACATACCCAGTGCGCGCGAACGGTCTCAACCTGCTGTTGTGTTCGTCATTTTAGCGAGATTGTATGACGTTCTGCCTCTCTGTCTGTTTCCCTGTCTATCTGCTTCTCCTTCTGAGTGCGAAATTGTCAGTATTTCTCTCTGCCTATCTGAATCATTGCTTGTTTGCCTGTTTGCCTCTATGTCTGTGTACCTGTGTGGCCTTTTGACTCCTTGCCAGGCTGCCTGACTGGGTGTCAGGTTCAGTGTTTTTATTTATTTTCTTTTCTCTCTTTTTTTTTCTTGGCTGTTTTTCTGTTTGTTTGTTTGTTTTTCTGCGTCTATCTGTCTGCCTTTTGTCTACACTTCTGTCTTCCTGTGTTCCTGTATTTCTACCTTTCTATATTTCTGTCTTTATGTCTATGTCTTTCTGTTGTCTGGCAGATTTTTTCTTTATTTTAGCGTATTCTTCTATAAGTCTGTCTGTCTAACTTCCTCCCCACCACTCT
>NC_134811.1:6234578-6237078 GCF_046742065.1 Oratosquilla oratoria
CTTCTCCGAAAGTGGGTCATCAGTATTATTTTACAATTGTGCTACGACATAACTTTGTTGTGATATGTATATATATATATATATATATATATATATATATATGTATATATATATATATATACATATATATACATATATATGTATATATATATATAATTTTATCTTATTTTATTTATTTATTTATTTATTTTATTTATTCATTTATCTATTTATATATCATTTATTTTATTCTATTTTATCTTATTTTATTCCATTTTATTCTATTTTACTTTATTTTATTATATTTCATTCTATTTTATTGAGGGGACGCCTAGAAAATTTCAAGCATCAATCGAGAACATTTTATGAAAAATTTAAAGAAAATTTGTTCCCGCCCTTCGCCCTGCGTTCTGTCACCTAATGGACGTCACTCAAGAACTTTTATCAACACTTATACCGCTTCTGAAGCCTCGTGGTTGACGCGGCACAGTCAGAAGCCTATTTTCCAAAATATCAGTAAGATATCCATGATGATCAGGGTAAGTGAGGTTAAGCCTGGAAAGTCATCTACTAATGGACACTTTACTCAATAGTCTCGTCCCTATTTGGTTGAAATCGTGATCGTAGGATTTGTTTATTAACCAGAATGAAATGCGAATTATCTTTGTATGATATAAATCTCCATATGTTAGTTTCACATGAGCGTCAGTTAGACTCGGGTAAGTTATTACATTCCGAGTTTTTAATAACTTTACATAAACGTTTCATCACTGTAAGAGAGATAATGGAATGGGATGGAGGCAAAACAACTCATTTATATTTAAAAACGTTTGAAGCATAACACAGCTAATTCCAATTCATTCTACCATTTTCCATCAATTTAACACAATTTTCCTCTCTTCCGTTCTTCTGACAGACACCCCCTCTTGAAGACATTTCTTGTCATATTAATCAAAAACAAAATTTCACTCTTTTATTCCAGCTTATGAGCATTCAACCTATTTTATTTTACAATCTTTTTTTGTGGGGCTTATGTCGTTTGTTCTTTTTGTTACCAGAGAATTTCATTCAGCTAAATGGGGAACCTCCTTTGCCACGAAAGAGTCAATGAAAAATCTTTTTGACTCCCAAAGACTCTGTGATGGATCGTAAACGGACATTCTTCTTGGCTGTCTGCAGAAAACGACATCCTCCCCCATCCTCTCCTCCTCTAAAAGAGCCACATCTCCACTCCACGTTAAAGACACTTTCCAACTCCTTCAAGACAACTCCAGTCGTCAACCCCTCCTTGCGCATTCTTTGTTCCTCACTCCAAGATTCATTTCCATCCCGTCATTTCCTTCCCGATCTTTTCCTCTCCCCTTTCAGTTTCTCTGGTCTTCGTGCGTCTCAGTCTCCCTTCCTTCCCTCTCTTCCCAAATTATTCTTCGTGTTATTCCTTTAGTTTTTCTTCCGTTCTCAAACTATATCATCACCTTACAACAGTCCTTTCATTAACCAACGACTGGTTCATATAAACTATAAGCTATCGACAGGGAGAATAGAATCTGTCGATCATATCTCTAGTATGTTACCCAAGACCATGATAAATCACACTCTCTCCTTATGCCTAGAATATTCCTTTTCCCCTAAGCGCTTCCTCTTCCTGAAAAAGAAAAAAGACGAAGAAAATAAGAAAAAAAGACACAGCATGCCCTAAGCCGCACTCTTGTAAAATACTCTTCGGAAATCCCTCATCATCAAGGCTTCTAACCCAACTCCGCCCAGCAACTGAATATTTCCACTTCTTCGCATTCCTTCTCAGACTCCTCCTCCTCCTCCTCCACCGCCCCCAGCCCCACCTCCCCCTCCTCTTCTGCCTCCGCCTCCTCCGACATCTCCGCCTTCTTCCATTTTTCCTCCTTCGAGTTTTCTCTTCCTCTTCCTCCTTCCCCTCTACTTTCTTTTCTTCTTCTTTTTTTCTTCCTTCTTCTCCTCATTCTCTTTCTCTCTCCCTCCTTCGTTTTCTTTTTCTTTCTTTCTTTTTACCCAATTTTTTTCTGTCTTTTTTACTTTTTCTGTCTCAATCTCTTGATCTTGCATGAGGCAAGAGAAAGCTTTGGATAATCATTCAATCTCTCTTTATCTTGTTCATTCACAGTTTTCTATTTCTTTTGTAGTTATTTTTCTGTCTACTTATATTGTCTCTCATTACTCTGCTAAATTTATATCTATATTTATTCATTGATATTCTCTTGTCGTCACTCTTTCGTATTATCATTATTCTTTTTTTTTTTTTTTACTTCTTTCTTCTACTCCTGCATTTCTGCACTTCTTAGTCCTACTTCTCGTTTATTTCTCCTTCTTCTCCTTCTCTTCCTTTTTCTATTCTTCCTCTTTACTTATTTTCTTCCTGTCTTGACTCGTTTTTCTATCCTTATATAAATAAATCAACACATATATAAATATGCATATATATAAATACAGTATATACATATATTTATGTATATATATATATATATATATGTGTGTGTGTGTGTGT
>NC_134811.1:6244578-6247078 GCF_046742065.1 Oratosquilla oratoria
TTTATAACTGCCACCAAAATATCGGCAATAAAAGCAAGTATATATATTTCGTTATTTCTCCTTGCTATGTATATGTCATATTCTTCAACATGAACATTTTCTTCCCGGCATTTGTTTTAAGAATTATTTAACCTGGTGATCCTCAGAAGAGGCCTTGAGTTCTGAACACTTGTTCTTTTCTCCCTGTTCTTCAAGTTACCCCGAAGTAACTTTGATTATTGAAGAACAAACACGATTCTGCCTTTAGTTCAATTTCTGTTCCTCTCCATTTTCTTATATACACTACATACACACATGTATACATACATATATGCATACATACGTACATGCATAAATATATACATACATACATACATACATACATACATACATAAATACATACATACATACATATATACATACATACATACATACATACATACATACATACATACATACATACATACATACATACATACATACATACATACATACATACATACATACATACATACATACATACATACATATATGCATACATACATACATGCATACATACATAAATACATACATACATACATACATACATACATACATACATACATACATACATACATAAATACATACATACATATATACATATATGCATGCATACATACATACATGCATACTTACATACATACATACATACATACATACATACATACATACATACATACATACATACATACATACATACATACATACATACATACATACATACATACATGCATGCATACATACATACATACACACACATTTCCACATATCTCCTCTTATTTGTTCTTATTTCCTCTATCTTTTTATTATCATTATTATTACTATATATATATATATTTTTTGCAACATTACAGAAATTTGCGAAGATACAAGTGGGCGAGTTTGGAATAATTGACATTCACATGGGAGAGACAATATCGTGTTACTGGAACTGATCTGGTAAAAGCAGATTTTTCATGGTTTCGTCTTTCCTTCAATTACCTGTTATTTTGGAAAGATGAATGAGCCTTGTAATTCTATATGCATGTGATATTTCAGATTAATATTGATTATGTAGACGAATACACACACATACATACACCTATGCACACATTCAGACACACAAACACGAACGCGCACACACACACACCAACACACACACACACACACACACACACACACACACACACACACACACACACACACACACACACACACACACACACACACACACACACACACACACACACACACACACACACACACACACACACACTTCAAAAAAAAAGTGTTCCAGTGATTGTTGCGATAAACCAGAAAGTTTTGGAGGGAATTATGTCGGTCAACATAATCTGAAAATGGCGTAAAAAAGAGGATCTTTATTGTATGGGAATTTCAGTTTAGGAAGAAAAGGGTAATTAATATAAGAAAGACTATATAAGCTGTTAAGGGCCTTTTAGAGAGAAGAGGGTTTTCAAATTAATGTTTGCTATGAGGGGCTGACCATACGAGTAGCGAGAGGCAATTGAGGGGAACATTGTTGAGGGAAGAGGAGAAGGAGATTCAAGTGGCGGAGATCGTGAACGAAGGCTGTCGGCCTAATGCATCCCTTTTATGAAGTCCGAGTTTCATAGCCGTGGTATATCTTACAGATTTTATTCTAACGAGAAATGACCGCTAAGGCGCGGTTAGGAGATTTCCCGGTGTTGCCACATCTCCACAGATAACACAGCCCACAGTGCTCACACTGAATGCAGTGTGAGGGGGGCGGGCCAGAGAATAGATGTAGCGGCAACGTCGCTCTCTCTTGCTCATATGTCATGTCTATGACTCGAGGAAACGAAACCTTTGTATAGAAAACGTTGCTTTGATTTTTACCTCAGTGGTGGTGTGTGACAAAAATTTATATATTCTAATAAGTCAAGTCGATTTTTTTTATAATCCTATTTCATCTTATTTGATTTTTATGAAACCTGTTTAATTGTCTATCGATTTATGAATTCATTTATGAGTTTATAATTTTGTTTACTTATGTATCTAATATTTATTTAGTTTATTTGTTGTTGAATTATTCATTTACTAACTGATTGATCTACTTACTTATTTTTTGATTTATACATCTATTTATCTTTACATATATATATATATATATATATTTTAATTTATCAGTTGTTTATCTACGTGTTATTTTGTTTTATCTATTTTGTCTTGATATACATTAAGTTAATGAAATTGTTTGTTTTTTAGTTTATCAGTTGTTTATCTACGTATCAGTTTGTTTTGTCTATTTTGGCTGGATACACTCGTACATTATTAAGCAACTGAAATTCTTCTAAGCCTAAGAGTACTTTTGGATTCCTTTTATTTTGATTTGCCAATGTAACGTTTCACGGCTGAGGAACTAAATGGTTTAAGAGATTGAAGGACAAAGAATAATAGTTAAAAAAAAATACGAACGGAAAAATTAGCGACATAAAGACGTACCACACATGTAATCAGAGAC
>NC_134811.1:6264578-6267078 GCF_046742065.1 Oratosquilla oratoria
TCTGATACAATATCTAAAATGTAAATATGTTACAGTAAGCTCTCGATATAACGGATCTTGATATACTGGAAATCGAATATAACGGACAAACTATTTGCACTTTATAGTATGTTCTGATACAATATCTAAAATGTAAATATGTTTCAGTAAGCCTTCGATATAACGGATCTTGATATACTGGAAATTGAATATAACGGACAAACTAAGTTGAAAAAGACTATATTGATAACATTACGACTGATTTTATGATTCTATATATTTGCACTTTATAGTATGTTCTAATACAATATCTAAAATGTAAATATGTTTCAGTAACCCTCGATATAACGGAATTTGATATACTGGATATCGGATATAACGAACAAACCTTCGTTATAACGGATTTTTATCCGTTATAGCGAGGGATCCTTGGTTATAACGGATCTTCGGATATAATGACAAACCTCTGTTCCCATATCGTCCGTTATATCGAGGGTTTACCGTATAAAGTGAAATATCGAAATATAAAGACATGAAAAATATAATCAATAATGAATATAAAGAATACAAAAGATATAAAAAAGAATATATATCATGAACAAATTAAAATATGAAAATATACGAAAAGAAAATACAAGTTGTCATGGGCGTGATGTGTAATATAATCACTAATAATAATTGTTGTCTTGAGTGTCATTTAAGGTGGAAACGACTAGCGAGGAACGTCAACCCCATATGAAAATGGGAAACGTCAACAAGAAAAGAAGAAGAAGAGGAGTGTCATTTAAGTGACTAGGACATAAGAGTATTAGAATATAATAATGAAGAAGACTGCAAGGGACCCTAAGGCCTACACTATGACCTATCCTTAAACCCTCCAATATATCTCCAATGGATCACATATATTACAAGTATGATAGTGGTTCTGTGTCACCTTCTTACAGACAAAGGAAAAATAGAAAACGATCACTGATTGTCAGCTCCTCTTGTATGAAAATCTGGAGGAAATGCATTTTAAGTCGATATGAAAAGATCAATCTCAACTTTGTTTTCTCTTTATTAGATAAGATTCACGGAGTATTAAGTTTAAGTAAGAAAATGCGAAGCGACACAATGTACATGACAACTGTGCAATAAGACCGGAAAGTTACTTGAATATAGTATTCTTTACGTTAAGAATACGTAGTACATCATTTCTGGAAAACAAATAAAACAGTGAAATTCCTTGTAAGACAAAAAAAAAAGCAAAAGAGATATGTATCTCTGACATGACAGTTGTAATCTATCAATCCCTTCCTCACATTTTCTCTATTAATTTCTCTTTCTCTTCCTTAGTTTCTCGATAGTAAGTTTATTAATCCGATTCATGGTAGGATTCGTACAAAGACATGCAGCAGATCATTCATGAAATCTGAACTGATACCAAGGCTAGATTGCTCTCTGTCAATGAAAGCCAAATGTAGCGCGAAGTAGTACGACGGATTTATCATGTTTCTGAACTCGACGTCGCATTAAAAATGAATGAATAATAAAATAAATAAATGAATAAGCAGACAGATGCATATATGAACAAATAAATAGAAAAATAGATAAATAATAAATGAATGAATATATAGAAGAACAATTAGATAAATAAGTAAAGGAAATGAATAAATAAACACACAAAAATAAGATAAAATAAAATGTATTAAACAAAAATTATATAAAATTGAACTGAGTTAGATTAGAATGAATACGCACACGAATATATGAACAAATAAAAAGAAAAATGGATAAACAATAAATGAATAAATAAATAAATAGAAAAACAAATACGTGAACATATATAGGAAATGAATGAATAAACATGTAAAAATATGATGAAATAAAATTTAATGCAATGAAATAAAATTATACAAAATTCAACTGAATTAGGTTAGATAACATCTCTTGCTACATGTATTGGTTACACGACAACATATTTCACTCTTCAGTCTACACCGTCCCTTGTCAGGTCCAAGTCCCATATAGACAAGATTTTATCACCAACTTTAACAAAATCACCTGACAACACATCGAAATCTATGTTTTAATCTTCCGCCTTAATAAAGACGAAATAATGAACGTTCTCTCTTAAGATCATTGCACCATTTCCAATTAGAATGACACGTTCAGACAAGATACACAGCAACGTCACAGGTGACGTCGTTGAAGCTTATATTCAACGAAGAACGTACAAGCGTAATTATGGAAATGAGATCATGTATCCTACTAAAGTGCAAAATCCGATGGAAGGAATCTAGCGCGTCTAATGCTGCGACCGACCAAGCGTTCATCCTAATGAAGATGAGCTATAATGAATCGGTGGGGGTAGACCAGCTCTTAGGTCTTTCTATAGAGACTCTGTGACTAGCTGCATTGTCTTTAATCCGATGCTAGTCAGGGATGCTCCTTCATACGCGACGCGTTAAGATAGCGATGAATGGATATTGGATGCACGTACGAATATAATGTATATACACACATATATATATGTATATGA
>NC_134811.1:6274578-6279578 GCF_046742065.1 Oratosquilla oratoria
AAATCACTCAATGAGATACTAATGGGTAAGGGTAATCTGGTAGTTATGGGGGACTTCAATTGCAAAGAAATTTGTTGGGACAGCATGACAGTGCAAGGAGGAGATGACTCGTGGGGCAATGTACTGCTAGATATGACCATGGAGTACACAATGACCCAATGGGTCCGTGAAAACACAAGGTACAGAAATAATGAAGAGCCATCGAAACTAGATCTAATATTTACAACAGAGCCTGAAATAGTGCATAAAGTCCAGTATGAGACACCAATTGGAAAGAGTGACCATGTACTCATCGAAACTATACTAAAGGAAGAAATAGACATAGAGAGGAACGAAAAGCATAGGAAAGGAAGACTGAGGTACAACAAAACAGACTTTACAAAACTAAAGACATTCTTCCGGAATGCAAACTGGGAAATATTTTACAGGGAAGAAACAGCAGTGGAAGAGAAATGGAATATATTGATGGAAAACTACAATGAAGGGGTAAACAGGCATGTACCAAGACAAAAGCGAGAGAGAGAGTACATTAAATGTTGGTTCAACAAAAGATGCAGTGAGGCAAAAGACAGAAGGGACAAAGCTTGGAAAAAGTGGAGAAAAGACAAAAAACAAAGCAAATGGCAAATTTATGTTAACTATAGAAATGAGTATGTTAATGTGAGAAGAGAGGAGAAAAGGAACCATGAGAAGGATATTATAGACAAATGCAAAGAGCAACCCAAACTATTCTATCGGTACGTGAATGGTAAACTTAAAAACAAACAGGAATTGGTGAAACTATGCCAAGGAAACATAGAATACACAGAAGATTTAGAGATGGCCGAAGTCATGAACAATCACTTTAAATCTGTTTTCACCAGAGAGAAAATACCGAATTGTGACATAGACAAAAACAAGAAATCTCCCCTCATGAATGAGTTTACAGCATCACTCAAGGAAATATCAGAACATTTATCAAGGCTGGATGTCAGAAAATCACATGGCCCGGACGGTATTGCAAATTGGATTCTAAAGGAGTGCAAAGAAGAACTAACAGACAAAATACACATCTTAATAAACAGCTCACTCAAAGAAGGAAAGATACCCGAGGACTGGAAAAACGCTAACATTGTACCAATACACAAAAGAGGAAACAAAGAAGAACCCACCAACTATAGGCCAGTATCACTAACAAGCACCATTGCCAAAATTTGTGAGAAAATAATCAAGAATAGATGGGTAAAACATCTGGAAGACAATGACATATTAAACCCAAGACAATTCGGATTCAGACAAGGAAGATCATGCTCCACAAACTTAATATGCTTTTACTCAAGACTAATAGACATAGTGCAAGAAAGAAATGGATGGGCTGATTGTGCATTCCTAGACTTGCAAAAAGCCTTTGACAAAGTACCACACAGAAAACTACTAAAAAAACTGGAACACATAGGAGGAATACAGGGAAACCTACTAAAATGGATAGAGGACTTTCTGACTGGTAGAAAGATGAGAGTAGTGCTCAGAGAAAAATATTCAGACTGGAAAGAGGTGATCAGTGGAGTACCGCAAGGATCTGTGCTGGCACCAATAATGTTTGCTATCTATATGAATGACATGGATGAGGACGTGAACTGCTACATGAGCTTCTTTGCCGATGACGCCAAACTGCTAAGGAAAATAGAAACTGATGAGGACTGTGAAGCACTGCAAGAAGACCTAAATAGGGTATGGAACTGGAGTCAGAAATGGGAAGTGGACTTTAATACTAAGAAGTGTAGCATAATGGAGTTTGGAAAAAGCAAAAACAGAATATCAGGAAAATATACAATTGGAACCAAAGAAGTAAAGAAAGTAGGATCCGAAAAAGATTTGGGAGTAATTATCACGAACGACTTGTCCTATGATATACAGATTAACAAAATTGTCGGGGAGACTTACAACTTGCTAAGATCAATAAAAGTGGCGTTTACATACTTGGACGAAGACATGATGAAAAAAATATTGGTTACATTGATAAGGCCTAGATTAGAGTATGCAGCGACATTGTGGTCCCCCAGTACCAAAAAGAATATAAAGAAAATAGAAAGAATCCAAAGAGCAGCTACAAAAATGGCACCTGCACTTGCAAACCTATCATACGAAGAGAGATTGGCTAAACTGGAGTTACCGACACTGGAGCAAAGAAGAGAGAGAGGTGACCTATTGACCATCTACAAAATCATGAAAGGCACAGAGGTACTCGATAGTGAGAACTTACTTAACTGGGACAAAAGAAACACAAGAGGACATGGAAAGAAAATAAAAAAACATAGCTATAGAAGAGAACTGAAGAAAAACAGTTTTCCTCATAGAGTTTTGGACACTTCGAACAAACTGGACAATGGAATAGTATGCGCAAAAACCATTCATGAGTTTAAAAACAAACTAGACACTGCAAGATACAAAGGCGGGACATCACGAGCATAGCTCCCCTTCCCGCAAAATACAACTAGGTAAATACAACTAGGTAAATACACACACACACACACACACACACACACACACACACACACACACACACACACACACACACACACACACACACACACACACACACACACACACACACACACACACACACACACACACACACACAGACACACACACACACACACACACACACACACACACACACACACACACACACACACACACACACACATACACACACACACACACACACACACACATATATATATATATATATATACATATATATACAAACATACACACTCATATTTTTTTGCCAGTCTACATATTGTAGAGCTGTGCCTCACTGCACTGTTTTTATCCAAACAGAGTGGCGGAGATGAGGTCCTTTCATCATCATCACAGTTTAGTGATAAAGTGAGAGATGATCGGGTTTATATATGACATAGCTATCCCCTATACAGTGTGGAAAGGGCATTAAATACGTCCATTAATCAACAGTAATTACATGATGTTCATTGGGGAGATTTTCAAAGAATGCTATCAAAAGAGCAATTTCTTAAATATCTCGATAGTTTTAATAATATATATTTTTTCGTACTTTGCCTTCATCATCTCTTGGTGTGTTGGCATCTACTCTCCCCTTATAATCTCCTTGATTCTGTGTTATTATACCAACACTAAATAGGATAATATTCACAAGAGATTATAATAGAGAAAGAGGTAGATATAGAGAGAAAGGGAGAGAGAGGGAGAGAGGAGTGTGAGAGGAAAAAATATATATGTATGCATGTATCTATATGCATACGAGTATATAAGTTTACTCGTACACACACTACACACACAAACACACACACACACACACACACACACACACACACACACACACACACACACACACACACACACACACACACATACATATATATGTATATGTATATATATATATATATGTATATATATACATATATGTACATAAATATATATATACACATACATACATAAAATAAAATTGAGGTTGGAGGTGCATTGGAGTGGAGTCTGGGGAGGATGTAATGGGTGGGAGTAGGCTTTATTTAATTATTTATTTTATTTTCTTCCTTGTAAGTCGGAAAATAATTTGAGATATGTCTGCATGTATATATATATATCTGTATATATATATATATATATATATATATATATATATATATGTATATATATATATATATATATATATATAAATATGTATGCATGTATGTATATACAGACAAGGAGAGAAAGATAGTGCGAGTACGAGTGTGGACGAGATAACGAGAGAGCGACAAAACGAGAGAATATGATGACAAGAAGATGAAATGCAGAATTGGATGAGAATATTATGTGTATATGACTGCAGGCAAGAAAAGGTATATATATACACAAATATATGCATGTGTCGTAAAACCCACAACTAAATACACATACCTATATAAGCATACATGTACACAAACACGTGCACGCCCACAGAGATATACACGCACGTGTGCGCTTAATACCATACAATTGCAAAAATACACATATATAAATGTACATGTACATATAGAGTAAAAACAAACACAAAATTTACCAAATCGAAAACACGCACACACAAGCATGTGTTTGTTTGTATTTGAATGCACATGTACATATAGAGTACAAACAAACACAAAAACTTACAAAATCACAAACACGCACACACAAGCGTGTGTGTGTGTGTGTGCTTGTATTTTTGTGTGAATAATGATGGTCTAGAAGCATGTGCTGAACCCTTGATCGATGACCATTTCTCTCCCGAATGAGAGCTCATTTCGCATATGACCCGATCTATTGGTAATGATGTTACCATGCACGCACACACACAGAAACACACACGCAAAACATATGTACACACAACCACGCGATTACAACGCACACAATCGCACACAAGAACACTCAAACACAAACGCGCGCGAGCACACACACACACACACACACACACACACACACACACACACACACACACACACACACACACACACACACACACACACACACACACACACACACACACACACACACACACACACACACACACACACACACACACACACACACACACACACATATACATATGGACTCACAAATACACATGCACAGACAGATGTGTATATGCTTGCGCCCACACCTGCACACATGCACAAATACAGACACAAACGCACAAGCGCACATATAAACACATGAACATGACTGTTTAATTGCTCTATATATCCTTATTAAAAGATAATAGGAGCGTAATAAAATTTATCTAGTTCTCAGTATGTTCTTTATTATTGTATTTGGCAAATAAAAGCATATATTTCTATATTTTGTTTGATTTACTTGTTTAAATTAATCAAGATGAGTAATGAAAATATTAGGAGAGAAGGAATGTTTTCCATGTATTATTAGTATAGTTGAATTTATGCCAGAATTGTCTCACAGCTCTTTCAAGGCGAATATTGCAAAATTGGTAACAGTTTCTGTACCAGTGTTCCTCAGTACCCTACATAGAGTCAGAAATTGTCTAG
>NC_134811.1:6287078-6292078 GCF_046742065.1 Oratosquilla oratoria
TGTGTGTGTGTGTGTGTGTGTGTGTGTGTGTGTGTGTGTGTGTGTGTGTATGTGTGTGTGTGTGTGTGTATTCACTTGGTCTTTGGATCACGTGTTGGACTCGTGATCGACAGCTATTTCCCTCCTGGAAGAGAGCTCAGAGCTCGTAGGTCCGATCTATGGGTAATGCTATGACCTTGCACACACACACACCCCCAACTCCCCGCCCACGAGAGTCAGAGTACGACCCAAGGCACAGCGATACCGAAATAATTTCGGCCCTGGGCAGGATTCGAACTGGCTACTGGGAGCACTTCTGCTTCCCATTTCAGCGCTCTACCAACTGTGTGTGTGTGTGAGTGTATGTGTGCGTGTGTGTATCTGTGTGTGTGTGTGTGTGTGTTTCTAAGTAAATGAATGCAGATTTGTATCACTATATACTTGTGTAGACCTTTATATCTATTTGTATAGCTTAGGAAAATGAGAAAATTATTATATATTCATGATCTCATATATAACCTTCTTTCATCATACTGAGGCACAGAACAAACCCACTACATTCACATGAAAGTAAGCTACGTATAACCCATAATAATTCTAGATGTAAGGATAACAAGATTTTGAATAATTTCAGTTTCAATTTTACGGAGGAACATACTTTAATGAAATAAAATAAAAACGTGAAGGTAAAAACGAGTCTTTAGTGGTGGTAAAATTACGTTCCAGAGTAAACTTTTATGAACAGAAAATATGATATTACACGTGAAAAGCACGTTGATTAAATGGCACAAAAATAAAATATTACACGCATCAGCAAACACTATCTTATAACATGCACAACACTGCACTTGACACAGTAACAACGATGAAACCAACATTATAAATTCTACATCATATTAGTACAATGATGTATCATAATAACGCAGGTTTATCACAAAATGGTTATGATTTCATTACTTTTTGAATAGAAAAATTTTCATAAAGAAAGTTAGGATTAATGTAACAAATTACCTGAACACAGACAACTTAAACGTGGAACAATGAATTCATGATTTCTCTCACTGCTGAGAGATAGGAGAAATGGAAAGTATATAAAGGACAGTCAGAATGAGTGATGTGGTACCTTCTATTCAATTGGGGTGCTACAGAAATCTTAATGGTACTTAATAAAAAAAGGTACATAATACGTGTTTATTTTTACACACACACACATATATATATATATATATATATATATGTATATATATATATATATATGTGTGTGTGTGTGTACATATACTGTATATATATATATATATATATATATATATATATATATATTGAACATTTTTAGAAGCTCCGCCATGGGATACGAACCCTGACCCGTGCGTCGAAAATCACGAGGCCAAGACGTTAGCAACCATGCTACGGTGATGGTTCAAAAGGACTGTACTAGTCCCCGACCACGCTTCACTGTTTACATTTATCAACCACAATTCACTTTAATTCTAAGCCATCAACATCGAGAATCTCGAGGAGGCATACCTGTAGAAATTGAAACGTGGTACAGCAAGGACTCGAACCTCCACTATCACGTGGCAAGTGATAGTGACTTAACCGATTGCGCAATCCAACAATCCCTTCAAGAAATAGTGTAACCGTTGGAAGTTTTCGGTTTTCAAAGCTACACTCTTCATATGTCGGTTTCCATAGGAGGAGGGACAGGTGTAATAAAACATTAATCATGGAAGTTTTGATGAGCGAGTATACAGGATATATGAAATAGATGAATAGATGGATAGAAAATAGAAGGAAGAAATCACCAAGGATAAAAGGAAAAACACGGTTTAAATGAGGGAGAAGACAGTTGTAATAAAATATTAATCATGGAAGTTTGGATGTGCGAATATACAGGATATATGAAATAGACGAATAGATAAATACATACATACATACATACATATACCAAGGGCTTTTTCCCCCTTACACGAGGGGTAGCCAAAAAGAAAAAGGCATAGAAATCACTCCCACCCATTTCATTCCCCATATATTCCACTCCCCTCCACCCTCCTCCCTACAGGTAGTAGGACTCCTAATCCCATCCCCCGTCCCTTTTTTGTCGCCTTTTACGACTCAAGTGGACATACTTGGTGGCAGTATTCTTTTGCCCCCCCCCACAGGGGACAGAAAATAAAAGGAAAAATACGTCAAGGATAAAAGGAAAAATATATAATGGTAACACAAACAGTGCCATTAAGTTATCAGGAAATAGGTCTGATAAAAAAGAAAATGTGGTTGAAATATTATTAGTCGTGAATTCCAGTATGAGTAATTTCTTACTAATATCCTTTAACAAATGCTGCAACCACTCAATTAGGACAGTTGTAGAGAATTCAGTATACACATATATATATACATATACATATACATATACATATACATTTACATATACATATACATATACATATACATATACATATACATATACATATACATATACATATACATATACATATACATATACATATACATATATATATATATATATATATATATAAATAAATAAAATGAAACATTGGGAAGGTTACTTAATTTGGTAGATAACCATAAGAGACCAATTGGTAGATTAACCCTTTTCAGTGAAGTGGCTCTCTACATAAATG
This sequence comes from Oratosquilla oratoria, assembly GCF_046742065.1. NCBI lineage: Eukaryota > Metazoa > Arthropoda > Malacostraca > Stomatopoda > Squillidae > Oratosquilla > Oratosquilla oratoria. The sequence continues at coordinate 6,289,700 of NC_134811.1, forward strand.
CTTCAGTAAGTTCCATGGTACAGCCTCGTTCACTTGAATGAAGGTCCCCAAGCTTGAACAAGCTCTCAAACAGATCGAGACCTTCTTGAGGCCTAAAGTTCTTCACTTTGTTTTTTATCTTAAAGTTATACCTTAAAATATCCTTAAGGAGTTGTCGAAATGACATCTTATGGGTATCTATTCACGGTCTCATTTTAAAGATGTGAAGAAATAAAAGAGGAACTGGCTTTATGGTATCTTGCAATCAAACCTTGGGAGTTATGACACAAGAAAAGCGTTCAAAATATTTGTTTTATAAAACAATATCGTCTCACGAAAACCACAACAGAATCTATATAGAAATTGTCGAAACCAGAAAATGATCAGTTTAAGTCTAGAAAATTGTGGAATAATATTTCTCTGTGCCAGTTTGTTTAATTAACTTGGCAAAGCATTTTGCAAAACTTAAATGATATTCTATAACTAATTAACCTTACGGGAGAAACCTGGTTTAAAAATGGGATCCCTCTGCATAATACTTGATAAGAGAACAGTATAAAATTATAAATATAATTGGAGCTTATCTTCATAATGAAGAGCGTATCAGGTATCTTTTGGTAAATAGCAAAATAACATGGAGAAAATGGATAATCATGAATCGACACGTGTCATGGATTTTCAGGAAGATTTCTCATTTCTTTTGTCTCCATTATATGAATTCACTCCAATGCGCATTTCCTAAGAACAGGTTTTCAAGTTCTACATATTTTTTACATAACTGTATGCGTCTTGTGTATATAACTCTTTCAGAAGAAATACAAGGAATGCACGTTTGGTTTTATTTATTAGACACTCTTAATTCAATGTTTCAATAGCGTATGGTTCTTGCTGATGTATCTTTGCCTCTGCATATCATAGATTCTTTCATACTTTGGGTTATTATGTTATTCATGGTCAAATTCAAGAATACATTTCCCCATGATTCCTCTCTTCCAATTATTTCCTAGTCCCTCTGTATCATACATGCTCGGTTATCTTCCAACCGAAGTTATATTTTCTCTTTTTTCAATGTTTTTTTTTTCAAATTGTTCATCTTTATCTATCATTGATTTATGATCTACCTTATTCCATGTTTTCATCTTCGGTGAAATACATATCACTGCTAATTTTCTTTGTCCATGTCCTTTTGTATTGATTTTTATATTTATTTTTTTTTTTTTTGTCGTCAGGCTCTCTCCCATATTTCCTCTTCTGTCACATTACATACTTTCTCTCAACACGTATATATAGAGAAAATAATATATATATTTTTTTTAACTTGGTCTCAACCAAACTTTTTTTTTTTTTTAGATAATCATTTATTTCCAACATTGACGAAGTCGATTTGTCTGCATTAGTGTAAGTTATTTCCAACCTTTTAAAATCGTTGCCTCTAACTCCTTCTCTTTCTGTATCTTTTTTTTCGATATTGCTTCCCAGTTTTCTAATATATCTGATTCGTCGTTTCTATTTCTTCTTGTTTCTTTTACCAGTTTTCTTTTGTTGTAGCCCTCCAATAACAAATATTCTTCAACTTGTTTTTGTTAGCTCTTTTACATATCTCATTCTTCATCTACATCATGCACTTCCTTGTACATATCGTTCTAACCTAAATTATTATTCTTTTCCTTCATGTATACTCTTCACCTTGTCCATAATTAATTGCAAAAATCCATATACTTTCTGTTATTCTTTTGTGTCTTTTTCTTTCCATTTATTCTGCCAAAATTAACTATACATCTATGTTTATCTGCTCCTTCTTTTATCTGTTTTTTCTACTTATATGTTTCTTTAACACCTACTTTTCCACTTTTTTCACTTTTTCCTCCTTTGCTGTCCATAACTTTTTTTCTAATTCAACTTTTCTTTGTCATGCATCTTTATTCACAATTTTGTTCTTGTTTCATTATTTTCTTTTTACTTTCTCTTTCTTTCCCTCCGTTCCAGTCTTATAATTCCCCTCCTTATTCTTTTTTTTATAAAAATCTTTACAATTGTTAAACTCATTTGGTTTTCTTTAGAATTTGTCATATCATTTAATTGACATTTGGATTTTCTGTTCTTGTCCTCTTCGTTCTTCTTTGTTTGTTGAATAAACCACCAATCTTCTTTTCTCTTATTATGCCTTTCGCAACCTCCATCAGCAATTTATTCATGGTGTGTATTTAATTTTCAAATAATGCTTTGAGGCAAAGAAAAAGCCCTCATACGTATAACGTTTAGAATAAAACTATCATAGCTATAAATTATTTTTTACCAAGTGTAGTGGTTTTTTCTTTATAATATGAATATGAATATGAATATGAATATGAATATGAATATGAATATGAATATGAATATGAATATGAATATGAATATGAA
>NC_134811.1:6312078-6319578 GCF_046742065.1 Oratosquilla oratoria
AGGAAGTGGAGAGAAAGTAAAGGAGGGGAAGGAGAGTAGGGGATAGAATGGACAGGAGGGAAATGTCGCAGCACAAGCGGATTGAAGGCAAAAAAAGGGAAGCTTCAGATGATCTCAGATTATTTTTCATGAAACTTGGTGCACACGTCGGAATGCTTCGAAAAAAAGAAAGTTTCATAAATGTTTATGTTTTTCGGAGGATGGGGGGAAAGTAAAAGTTTTCAAAGCTTTAACTTTATGCAAAACCCCGCAGGGTATGACAAGGATGGAAGAGTTAAGCGAGCCTACTGACTATTCTATCATATTGTACATGCATACACACACACACACACACACACACACACACACACACACACACACACACACACACACACACACACACACACACACACACACACACACACACACACACACACACACACACACACACACACACACACACACACACACACACACACACACACACACACACACACACACACACACCACACACACACACACACACACACACACACACACACACACACACACACACACACACACACACACACACACACACACACACACACACACACACACACACACACACACACACACACACACATATATATATATATATATATGTATATATATATATATGTATATATATATGTATATACTTATATATATATATATATACAATATGTAATATACAGAACTCTGATATTCATTTACGGAGCATATTACATACGTACATAATACATACAACATATGTTTAGAAAGAGAGTTAATGACAGCTTACATAGTGTTTAGGAGACAATTTCATCATAAGTACATAAGGGAGAGGATGGTAGATGGAAGGGTGATAGACAGGGTTTTAGTACCTGTATAATTTCACTGTACAGTGGGGAAGGGGAAAAGTTTGAGTGTAGTAGTCTCAGAGGGATCAATTTGTTGAGTGTATTTGCTTATGGGAGGGTATTGATTGAGGGGATTAGGGGAGGAACAGAGGGAGTAATTGGTGAGGAACACTGAGCTAGGAGAGGTAAGGGTTACTTAGATCAGATTTTTATTGTAAAACAGATGTGTGAGAAAGCTATAAGAAAAGGTAAGAATGTTTTGGGGGCTTCATGGATTTGGACAAAACTTATAACATAGTAAACAGAAAGGCACTGAGAGGGGTACTATAGATATATGATAAATGATGAAAGCTGTTAAGAACAGTCAAGACTTTTTACCAGAGTAGTAGAGTCTGTCTTAGAATTAGAAATGAGGAGAGTGATTGGTTTGAGGCAAAAGTGGGACTTCGCCAGGGATGTGTCATGTCGCCATGGCTGTTCAATGTATACATGGATGGAGAAATAAGGAAACAGATTCTCTTATATGCACGTAGAATTAAATAAGACATTTTTTTTTGCAGATAGTAATTTTCATACTTGTAAATTTTCATCAATTTAACTAACTATACTTATTTCATCTCCGGGATAAGCAAACACTAGATCACCTAATGTAGCCATATATCATATTCGACGTTTCGTCCACAAGGAGACATCTTCAAGATTTATGGATCTGTAACAATGTATTATACTATAGCATAAAAAGAGCAATTGTAAGTAACAATTTGAATGACAATGGTGGTACTTCCTGTAATGAATGCAAAAACCTCACAAGCCGATAATGAAACACTCAAACAAGCAAACTAACACATACACACACACACACACACACACACACACACACACACACACACACACACACACACACACACACACACACACACACACACACACACAAACACAAACACACAAATACAAACACACACACACACACACACCTCCCATCACACTCACGCATTAAGTTGTTGGAGACCTAAAAGGTTTTCTGTCGTTCGTTGTACCCATGGGAGTGATGTTTCCTTCCTGTCGCCCCTGTAATGTGTTTATGTTCCCGCAAATGTCATTGGTATTGTACAGGTTACCATATGATCATATTCCTCTGACCTCGTTCGACCCAAAGGGCCATTGATTTTATACACTGTACTACTCCTAACTTTGTTTTCTCGTTGTGTATCACTATGGGTGTCCAGGTGATGGTTATGTAAATTTATAGGACATTAAATGTAGACTGAGTTAACTTATTTTGAGAAGTTGTCCTGGTGTTGATTTATCGTTATTCATATTTGATGGATTTATTGTTTGTCATTTTTGTTTGCTGGTTTGTTTTATATATGTTTTTTTCATGTATGCATGCGTGCGTCTGATTTTGTTTGTATGTGTGTGAGTGTATATATATATATATATATATATATATATATATGTGTGTGTGTGTGTGTGTGTGTGTGTGTGTGTGTGTGTGTGTGTGTGTGTGTGTGTGTGTGTGTGTGTGTGTGTGTGTGTGTGTGTGTTCGAATCCTACATGCGACTGCTATAGAAATTATCACATCATATATCATATCAGCCTTATCATTACTTCTGGGTCATATATGGGTATATATGAGAGGAATTTGCTAGTTACAGCAACATTAATCTGATCATTTTTATGACAGTCGCATGTAGGATTCGAACCCACTGCTTTCGGCCACCCATGAATGTAATCTAACGGGTGCCCGAAAGCAGTGGGTTCGAATCCTACATGCGACTGTCATAAAAATTATTACATGTGTATATATCTTCACATCACATATCATACCAGTCATATCATTACTGCTGTTGTTTTTGTAGTTCTTGTTGGACCTTTATATGACCAGAGAGAGACAAAGATGCCAGACTTCAGGAAATATACGCAAATGGGAATTCAGCGAAAGGGAAGGAATTTACGCTCTTGGGAATTCATGAAAATGAGCAAATTGAATTAATTTTCGTTTTATATAATGAGATGATTTAGTTTGTACATATGTAATGAAATTGTCCTCTAGCTCGTATGGTTTCTTGCTTTCGTAATTTCATAGCATGTAGCGTAATATGTCTAACAAAGTCCAATAAACAGTCTCCCTACATAGAAATAACAACACACGCATATATTGTTTATGTATAAGTAATTAGAACAGTCTTGAGGTAAAAAAAAAAAGGAATTAAACTCCATCATTCATAATCTTTAATATGACTTTTTTGTATGTGTGTGTGTGTATGTGTGTGTGTGTGTGTGTGTGTGTGTGTGTGTGTGTGTGTGTGTGTGTGTGTGTGTGTGTGTGTGTGTGTGTGTGTGTGTGTGTGTGTGTGTGTGTGTGTGTGTGTGTGTGTGTGTGTGTGTGTGTGTGTGTGTGTGTGTGTGTGTGTGCGTGTTTGTGTGTGTATGTGTGTTTTTATTGTGAATAAAGAAAATTATTTATTTTCTATTTTGGATTTTTTTTTTCAATCGTTTATGTAGTGTTCCCCAGTCTGTCTTTCTCTTAAGCTCAGCCTTGCAGACCACATACACGCCTCCATGACTGAAAGATTCTTCACTCCTGTTTCCAAATATTTCCTTTCGTTTTCATCCATTATCCTTTACCACTTCTCCATAAAAACACATTCAAATAGTATTATATATATATATATATATATATGTATATACATATATATATATGTGTATATATATATATATGTATATATATATATCTATTTTTTTTTTTCTTATAAGGGAGGTAGCCAAAGTCGAAGGCATAAATTCTCTCCCTCCCATCTCATCCCCACATACTCTAGTACCATTCACCACGGATGGAGAAGAGCGAGAGAGGGGAAAGAGAGAAATAAATAGTAAGGAAAGAGAGAATTGGTGTGATACACAGAGAGAGTGAAGCCAAAGGATGGAGAAAGGGGAAGAGGGGATTGTGGATTGAATATAGGAATGGAAGAGAGAAAGAGGGAATGAAAAGAGAAAGATGGTAACATAAAAAATAAAGGAGAGAAAGAGAGAGTGATGATGACAGCGAAAGAAAAAAAAGAGGAGAGATGTTCACAGAAGAAGGATAATGTATAGAAGGAAAGAGAAACAGACAATAAAAAAGAGAAAATCAGAATGATAAACAGTAATACAGATGGATAGACAGGCGGAGTTTGATATAGAAATAGACTAACGGAGACAGACAAAGAGAAAGAAGTAAAGACAGAAACAGAGATAGAAACAGAGACAGAGACAGATACAGAAACAGAAACAGAGACAGAGACAGAGACAGAGACAGAGACAGATACAGATACAGAGACAGAGACAGATACAATGACAGAGACAGAGACAGAGACAGAGATAGAGACAGAGACAGAGATAGAGACGGAGAGAAAGACAGAGACAGAGACAGAGACAGAGACAGAGACAGAGACAGAAACAGAAACAGAGACAGAGACAGAGACAGAGACAGAGACAGAGACAGAGACAGAGACAGAGACAGAAACGGAGGCAGAAACACGAAGAAGAAAGAGAGATAGAGATAGCTAGTCAGCCAACTAATCAGCCAGGAAGACAGACAGACAGATAGACAGACGCACAGACAAAAAGATATGTAGTAATATGGGAACAGAGACAGAAATATAGGAAGATATTGATCAAGAAATATAGATAAAGCCAGACACAAAAATAGAGGAAGAGTTAAAGCCAGAAATATAGATAAAGCCATATGCAGAGACAAAGATACAGACAGATGGAAACAGAGACATACACGGTGACAGAGAAAGAGACAGAGCCGAGACACAGATAGACAGACAGAAAGACAGATACTGACACGGTGACAGAGAAAGAGACAGAGCCGAGACACAGATAGACAGACAGACAGACAGATACTGACACGGTGACAGAGAAAGAGACAGAGCCGAGACACAGATAGACAGACAGGAAGACAGATACTGACACGGTGACAGAGAAAGAGACAGAGCCGAGAGACAGATAGACAGACAGACAGACAGGAAGACAGATACTGACAGATAGACAAACAGACAGATAGAGAGACACAGACTATGAGATCAGGTATCATGGTAGAATCAGGACTTGCGAGAAGATTTCTGCCTGTCCTTTTGAAAACTTTGTGAAGTCTTATCTAAGGAATATAGATCTACGCTATTCCAACTCTCTTTGATTGTTTCGTTTGCATACTGAAATAGACTCTGAAAATCTATTTACGAGAAGGAATTCAAGTGTGTTTTAGTAAATAAGCTCCAAACTGAAGATTGAATATAAACAAAGATGACTGTCGTGAGGAGGTGGAGTAAAGATATATATTTTTTATATTATGCTTGTAGCATTTTCAACATTTTTGCTGGAGTGATATGTAGTGTAATTATTTCTAAATCATGCTAGTGGACAAGATGCAGGGATGACCCGTCATCCAGGAGGTGCCAAGATAAGAGGGAGGGAAGAGGGTAGAGGGGAGTGGAGTATATAGGGGATGGAATGGGTGGGAGTGGTTTCTATGCCTTTGTTTTTTGGCTACCCCCCGTGTACGGGGGGAAAAAGCCTGTGGTATATGTATGTATGTATGTATGTATGTATGTATGTATGTATGTATGTATGTATGTATGTATGTATGTATGTATGTATGTATGTATGTATGTATGTATGTATGTATGTATGTATGTATGTATGTATGTATGTATGTATGTATGTATGTATGTATGTATATATGTATGTATGTATGTATGAAATATGAACATGTCAAGCCATTTTATTTTGTTATCATATGAACACTATGAAAATTAATGTTAAAATAGGTTTGAATAAGTAGAATTTTTTTTTTTTCTATCTATAAAGCTTCTAATAATACCTTCTTGTGATCATTTGTTTTTTTAGATGTAAAGTTTTGCTTCTATATCGTCAATAATGTACAAAAGAAAATAAATGTCTTGTTACAAAAGGTATATAATGGAAAAAATATATATGTAATAGAATGGTGAAATAAGAAAGAAAGAAAAGACGTTTGATCTCACATCCCTGAACAAAACCAAAGAAAAGCAAAATTCATAAAAACAGTCAATGAAACTTGCAAAATGGATAAAGCTTTCTAAACTGCTCTGTACTGAAATAATAAGCTTTTTGTCCTGCGTCTCTTTTCAGATGTTTAATAGCAAAAGTCTTTGTAAGGAAACAAGCTTCTACCTCAAAATTATATTAAAATAAATAACTAAATTAAATCAAATTTGAAAACCATATGACTTTTTTATTCCATAGACTTTACCATTCAAAGATTAACCAAAGCTAGAAAGAAAATTACTTCTGTGAGAGGAAATTGTTTAAACTATCAAGACTATTAGAATATTACTAACAATATACTTTCTATCTAAATGATTGCCAGCACAACTAATATAAATGAAAAATGATAAAAGATAAATAACTGTAATCATATATCACTCAAGGGGTTTAACTTTTAACAAAATTCATAAAATATATTTACACAAATAACCGGATGATCTTTAAAGATTTTTATCAAATTTTATATTTTTCCTTGAACAAAACATTGTTGACCTCCTAATGATTATTAAGTAATAAACTATTTGCTTTCCTAAACTAAACACATTTGCTATAGAAATAAACGATATTGTGAAACATAGATATATGAAATTTTACTTATGAGTAACCACAACATTGTGAAAGATACCATATTCCTTAATGATTACATCAATCTAAGCATAAAAGAAGAAAAAAGAAATCGATCTACTTCTTACCGATCTCAGCCAGATTCCCACCATACTTGTACAACGAATAACACATTAAGAATATGAGAACACAATACTTTTATTTTCTTTGTCAATGTAACAAGAGAAACTAAATTAATCTCTGTATCAATATACAATTATCGCTAAACTTAACCACATCACGTTGGTATGTAAAAAAAAAATATATTAGGCTCTCATCATATGAAAATAATTTAATTAACTATTTGATTCCTGTGTCAAGACATTTAACCAAGATTTTATTCGTGTGTATAAGGATCTGTTCACGCATGTGAATACGTGTATTTATGTCTGTGCGTGCGTGCGTCTGTGTGTGTGTGTGTGTGTGTGTGTGTGTGTGTGTGTGTGTGTGTGTGTGTGTGTGTGTGTGTGTGTGTGTGTGTGTGTGTGTGTGTGTGTGTATGTGTATATGTATGTGTATGTGTATGTGTATGTGTATGCGTATGTGTATGTGTATGTGTATGTGTGTGTATGTGTATGTGTATGTGTATGTGTATGTGTATGTGTATGTGTATGTGTATGTGTATGTGTATGTGTATGTGTATGTGTGTGTATGTGTATGTATATGTGAATGTGTATCTATATGCGTATGTGTATGTGCCTCTGTATGTGTATACGTAATTTAGAATCAAAAAATCATATCCACTTGAAAGGAAACTAATAGCAACATTTTTGTCGTACTGATTTATCTTAATTTACCACCAGAGATATATTTCATTATTCATCATTACTATATATGACTAATTTCTATAGACAGGTAGTTTAATCATATAACAATCATGACTGTCCCATATTCGTTATTGAATACTTATTTCAATATTTGCTTAATTTCGTAGTCTTATGATTCAACTTCAGTATGCTACCCTAAAGCTATGGACTCCTTCCT
>NC_134811.1:6334996-6347496 GCF_046742065.1 Oratosquilla oratoria
GTCCCGAAACTTTTCCCCCGTCCTAACGAAGACATAATCTGTATATGACGGTGTATTCTTTTCGGCGGCGATTTCTGAAGCGGGCCTTGTGCTGTGATAGATATGTGTCTTATATACTGTGCTTCTAACAGTATTGACCGAATGCAGATTACCCTTCATCCAGAAGTACCACATAATCTGAGGGAGGGGAGTTGATGGTAGTGAATATAAAGATGGAATGGTGGAATGATTTCTATGCCTTTTTTCATGAGGCTACCTCCGTTGTAAGGGGAAAAAAGCCTTGTGTATATGTAATTATGTGTAGAATGATTATGGAATTCAAATTATAGTTTTATATTTATAATCATTAATTTATTATGAAATATATCATTTAATACAATTTTTTTACTATATCAATAGATATGTTATACACGTCCGACCCCTATATGGACAATGTGTGTATGCACCTCTTTGTGATAATCTTTTGTGTGTGTATATAGAATGGGAGTGTGTATTATGTGTGTTGTATTTGTGGGTTGTTAGTTGTTGTGTATCCTGAGTGTGTGTATAGTGTTTGGGCTGGTGTGTGTGTTTGTGTGTAGTGTGTGTGGGTATTTCTGTGTGTGAGGTATATTTTTATATTTTGTGTGTGTGTGTTGGTGTGTTGTTTTTGTGTGTGGTGGGTGTGTGTGTGTTGTGCGTGTGTAGATGGATGTATGTATATGTGTGTGTGTGTGTGTTGTGTGTGTGTGTGTGTGTTTGTGTGTGTGTATTGTGAGGTTATGTTATGAGTTTTATGAGTGGTTCATGGTTTTTTGTGTGTTCGAAGAAACATCTGTGTATCATACATTTATCAGTAAAATTATAAAATAATTATTATAAATATAATTATATTACACTTATCGTGCCAACAATGAAACATGCAACGCAATCCTCACTCTTGTAAGAGGTTGCAGTTGAGAATCAAATACTGACAATCCCACACATCTTTTTCTATCTCCAACAGATTTCAACATATAGATACAAATATGACATTTTTTATTATATTTAAAATTGTTTCATACCGTTATATTGAGTATAAATGATGTAATGTAAATATATATCTATTACTTTATGACAAAATTTTAAATATAACATTATTTCCGTCACCATTAAATTTCCTAAAAATCACCTGCTACCTGATTGTGTGCCTAATTTACTAAGAACACATGTTCACGAACGCGAGATGATAGCTATTATCTTTGTATTTTCACATGATATTAGTGAGAATCACATAAAAGAGAAGCACCATGCTTCCTTAGCCATTCTTTCCATGAGGACAAATGTGTGAGTAGCGATGAAGGCAGGGATGGGGTTTTGGACCTATAGTATATATAAATATAAAATATATATATCACTAGGGAGAGATGTACGTAGATATGTTGGAAATGTATAACACACGTTTACATAGAAAGATAATTATGTATGACTCAATTATCTTTTAATTATGTTCAATTCAAACTAATATAGAGTACATGAAATATAACCAAAGACTTCAAGATGACAAGACTTTAAAGTTTAACAAAAGCGTGGTATCATTAAGAATGGGCAAAGTCGGCACGCGGGCAACATGGATACACAGGTTTTCGACATTACTATGTTGGAATATAGATGTATATATGAATTGTTTAAATAAATTAAAAAAATTAAATTTTATAGTAGGATATAATGATAGGAAGAATGATATAGTTTAGAGATATAATATAAATATTTAGTTACAGGTGTGTACAAGATAAATCACACATTTGTGTCAATAAACTAGAAAACCACAGGTTAATGAAAACAGTAAACCATGAATCTATAGGACAAACTTAGATTATAGTGTAGAAGAGATGGAACAACGATATAGATTGTTTTGACTTTTCTACAAGGATGTAACGAGTTGAATACATTTATGGAAAAATGGAATGTAAATAGCAAATATATGTGATAAATATGTATAAGAAAGAAAAGCTGGGTCGTGAACAAACAAAAACAAGGAAAAACCCCAAAACGACACAAAAAAACCCAACCAGAAAAAAAAACACAGACCACACACACCACAGTGTACCAAATACCGCACATAAAGATCAAACACACACAACACACACACACACACACACACATTACACAAACAAACACACAGAAACACACACACACACAGTGACACACACTCACACACACTCAAAAAAACTCACAATAATAACACAAAACAAAACCAAACCAAAAAAAAAAAACAAATATAAAAAAACCATTCAAATGTATAATAAGAAGATGACAAAATATAGTTTCATGTACATTATAGAAAAAATATAGGATAAATGTGAATAATGTAAAAATATAGAAGATAAATTGTAAAAAGTGTAAAAAAAAGGAGTGAAGAACATAAATGCGCGAAAAATAAGATAGATAAAAATGAGAAAACATACAAGAAGTACCAAATATTTATTTTTTATGACTATGGTTTTATATATTAGCTATTTTGATTTACCTCAAAACGTCAGTATAAAAATGAAAAACTAAAACATATCAATAGAGTCCCTATACAATTCATAATTGGTTCTATATCTTTGACCTAGACGGATCAGCTTTTCCCAGTTAGAAGCAGTGTCGCAAGACACAGCACATCCACAGCAAGGCCGCTTCATAAATTCGGCGACCCCCACTCTCCGTCCCCTCATACAGAAAAGAAGAAGACGGGGAGAAATCTCTTCGGGGTGCGTTAAATTTTTCTCATACATACTTCCTCACCCCCCATCACCCACCCACTCCCCCTCATGCATCACAGCATCATCCATACACAGCCCTTCTCCATTCACCCCTATCTTCTGTCCTCTCCCGTCCTTCCTCAACAGACATTCCTCTCTTTTGTAAAGCCCCTTTCACCCCATCCATACATCTTATCCTAGGACGCCCCCTCATATTCACTCATTCCATCTCTGCCTTCCACATTTCTTTTACTAATCTTTCTTCACTCATTCTTTCCATGTGTCCGAACCATCCCAACACTCTTTCATCAACCCTATCTCCCAGCTCCCTTTCCACCCCGGTTCTCCTCCTCACCTCCTCATTTCTCACTCTATCTAACCTAGTAACCCCTATCATACTTCTCAGACACCTCATCTCAAACACATTCAAACTCCTTCTCTTTTCCTCTTTCATGTTCTATGTTTCTGCCCCATACAGTGCTGTTGGCACAATCACTGGTTCATATAACCTTCTCTTAGCATCCATTCCCAGTTGTCTATTTCTCATTACACTTTTTAATCCCCCAAGGCATTTACCCGCTCCTCTCAATCCACATTCTACCTCCACCTCCACTCCTCCCTTTCCTGACACATTCACACCCAAGTATGTAAAACTACCCACTTCCTCCAGTCTTTCACCCTTTTTTGCTCACTTCCAGCCTGTTGTTGTACATCTCATCACCTTACTTTTGCCCACATTTATCTTCAGACTCCTTATTATCAATTTATTGATTTATTTGCTATTTATTTATTTGTTTATTAATTTATTTATTTTTCATTCATTTATAATTATAATAAATAATAACAAATAAAATAGATAAATAGATAAGTTAATAAACAAACATGTAAATAGCAAATAATAATAAACTGACAGATAACTGATGATAAATGATAATCAAGCAAATCATAATAAACTGACAAGTAATAAGAAATAAACTGAACTACATTGCACTGCCTCAGCAGGAAGTTTATTCCATTCATTAACTACATGGTTGGCGAAGTTGTTTCTACCCACTTCCAAATTTAATCTATTTCCTGAGAGAGACCATTATTTCTTGTCGGATTCAAAGGATTACAAAGGATTACAAAGCTGGAGCATACCGACAGGAGACCCTTTGCTCCATATCTAGGTAAGATGCCAAAAAAAAAAAAAAAAAAAAAAAAATAAAAAAATCATAATGATAATAAATGAATAAATAAAAACTATAATAATGTAAATAACAAATAAAATACATAAATAAATACATAGCTATAGTTAGATAATAAACAAAAGTAAATAGAAAATAGTGATAAATTGACATATAACTAATAATAAATGAGAATCAAACAGACAAATGATAGCAAAACAAAAACAAACAATATAAAATAAGTGATAATCATTACAGCATCTTGCTTAGGTATTTATCTAAATGATTCTTAAAGCTTCGAACTGAACTACATTGCACTGCCTCTGCAGGATATTTTTTCCATTCATTAACTACACGACTGGCGAAGTTGTTTCTACCCACTTCCAAATTAAATTTATTTCCGGACAGTTTGAGACCATTGTTTCTTGTTTGATTCTCATTCAGTGTGAAAATTTGGTCAATTTTGATGTTGTCAATTCCCTTTAGTATTTTAAAGACCTGTATCAAGTCATCTCTGAGTCTACGCATTTTTAGTGAAAACAGATTCATATGTTTAAGTCGATTTTCGTATGATTTATTTTTGATATTTAGAATCAGTTTTGTGGCTCGCCTTTGTACTTTTTCCAGTCTGTCAATGTCTTTAATGAAATTCGGTGACCATACGAAATTAGCATATTCCAAATGTGAAGGAATGACTGATGGACATTTGAAGTCAGAAGATCGCGCAAGCAGTCCTAAAATCTTATTTGCTTTCTCAGAGGCTGAAATACACTGCTTGCATGATTTGAGATCGTTACTGATAATTACGCCGAGATCTTTTTTACTATTCACTTTTGTTAACGATTTTCCAAATAACTTGTAATCGTACTTACTGTTATTTTTACCTATGTGCATTACCTTGCATTTACTTATGTTAAATTTCATTAGCCACTTTTCAGACCATAGCTGTAATTTATCTAAATCTTCTTGAATATTTAATTGGTTTAAGTGATCATTTGCCATTCCGCACAGTTTTGAATCATCAACAAATTTGGAAACAGTAGATTTTAGTCCATGGTCTATATCATTTATATATACTATGAATAGAAGTGGCCCAAGAACAGAACCCTGAGGAACTCCACTTGTAACATTTTTCCATCTAGAAGTTTTTCCATTGAAAACAACTCTCTGTTTTCGTTCATTCAACCAATTACTAGTCCAACTTAATTGGTTACCACTTATTCCGTGTGAAGCTAATTTAATAAGTAGTCTTTCGTGGGTGACTGTATCAAAAGCATTTACAAAGTCTAGATATATTAAACCTATATTGTTTCTTTTGTCATAATTGGAGATAACTGTTTTGTAGAATTAGAGTAAGTTAGTCACGCAAGAACGTTTCCGTCTGAAACCATGCTGGCTATCATTTATCAAACAGTTACTTTCTAAATGATGTTCGATAGCATCTCTGATGATAGTTTCCATTATTTTTCCTACAATTGAAGTCAAACTTATAGGCCTATAGTTATTTGGTTTATTTTTTTTTTCACCTTTTTTGAATATGGGAGTAACGTTAGCTAGCTTCCATTCTCTTGGGACATCTTCGGATATGATGGATTTCTTGAAAAGAATTTCTAATGGAACAACAACCTCATTTATCATTTCCTTTAAGATTCTTGGATGCCAACCGTCAGGCCCTGGTATTTTATTAACTTTGAGTTTCTCTATACACCTTTTAATTTTTTCTTTTGTTATATTTACCGTGGTGAGTAAGTTTACCCCAGACTTTTCACAGGTTTTAGTTTGGAGTTCACTTTGAGGTGTTTCGTTTAGGAATACCGAGCTAAAATAATTATCTAAAATATTACACATTCCTTCATTTGAATGTTCAAGTTGACCGTCAGCAGATAATAGTGGACCAATGTGATTCCTAACAACCTCTTTATCTCTAATGTAACTATAGAATTCTTTGGGATTCTCTTTGGATTTATCAGCGATATTCATTTCGTATTGTCGTTTTCGTTTTTATATTGTCTTTTTTAAATCTCTCTGTATTGATACATAACTTTCATAGTCATTAGATGCACCTGAACAGTTATATTTCTTATAAGCCTGTCTATTTTTAGCAATACTTTTTTCAGTTTCTTTGTCGAGCCACTTTGGGCGAGCCTGATTTAGGGGACGTCTATCCTTAAGAGGAATGTAAGTATGAATCATCTTAGTGAGCGTATTTTGAAATATTTCCCACATCTGATCTACAGGTCTTTCGCTTAATTTTGCCCCCCCCCCATCTGTAAGCTGAAGCTCCTGACGTAGTCCTATGAGTTGAGCTTTACTGAAATCGGGTATTTTAGAAACACAAGTATCTATTCTAGAATTTTTTAGGAGTTTGAATCTAAGTTGTGATCACTATTTGTAACAGTTTCACCAGTTACCATGCTTTCGCGCCTAGTGATCAATAGATCACTTTTGATGTTGTCAATTCTCCTTAGAAACTTAAAGATCTGTATCAAGTCACCTCTGAGTCTACGCTTTTTTAGGGAAAACATATGTTTTAGTCGATTTTCGTATGATTTATTTTTTATATTTGGAATCAGTTTTGTGGCTCACCGTTGTACTTTTTCTAATCTGTCAATGTCTTTAATGAGATTCGGTGACCATATGGAAACAGCATATTCCAAATGTGAACGAACTAACGATTTATATAACTTATTAATGAGAGCTGGAATTTTGAAGTCAAAATATCGCGCAATCCGTTTTTGAATCTTATTTACTTTCTCAGAGGCTGAAATACATTGCTTAGATGATTTGAGATCTTTATTGATAATTATGCTCGATCCTTTTCACTATCCTCTTTTGTTAACGAATTCCCAAATAATTGTAATCGTACTTACTGCTATTTTTATCTATGTGCATTTACTTGTGTTAAATTTCATTAGCCACTTTTCAGACTATTGCTGTAATTTATCTAAATCTTCTTGAATATCTAATTGGCTTAAGTGATCATTTGCCATTCCGCACAGTTTTGTATCATCAGCAAATTTGGAGACAATATATTTTAATCCATGGTCTCTATCATTTACCCGTCTGGGGTATTGGCTGCTTGTTATTGTGGCAAAGTAGCATGCAGTTGATGCTTTAGGGTCTATATGGGGCGCCACTACGGACCAGAGCCACACATCATTTTGTCTATGATAGAGGAAAACTCTGTTCATAGAGAAATTATGACATTTTTATACTACGACTGTCCCTCTGTTATGCTGTCCCCCAACCCCTTGTTGCTGTCTTGTACCATTTCTCTAAGTATTCTTTTTCTGTGGTGGGGGAATTCCCTGTGGTGGGGGAAAAGAATACTGCCATCAAGTATTCCCACTTGGATCGTAAGAGGCGAGAAGAAAGGGACGGGGATTGGGACTAGGCATCCCTCTCCTTGTAGCCCCACAGGGGACATTCCTAAACGAAAAAGTGAAGGCATAAGAGGGTCTGGGAGTTTTCGGAACAGCACCCTAAGGTTTGGGTCTTTTAATGTGCGTGGATGTGGTACAGATGAGAGTAAAAGGAAAGAAATAGGTAGTATGTTTGTGAGAAGAAAGATGGATGTGTTGGCTTTGAGTGAAACTAAGTTGAAAGGGAAGGGTGAGTGTAAGTTTGGGAGTGTAATTGGGAGGTTATCATGAGTGAAGAGAGGGCGAGGGAGGGAAGGGTTGGCTATTCTAGTAAGTGAAGAGATAGGTAAACGTGTAGTGGAGTGGAAGGAGGTTTCCTCAAGGATAATGTGGATGAAGGTGAAACTGGGAAAGGAGATGTGGGTGTTTGTAAGGGCATATGGGCCTGGCAGTGAGAAGAGTGTAGAAGAAAGGGAGGCCTTTTGAATATATTTAAATGAGTGCATAGAGGATTTAGGAAGAAATGTCAATGTAATAGTACTGGGAGACCTTAATGCTAGGGTAGGAAATGATCCAATCGATGGAGTGGTTGGGAAATGTGGAGTTCCAGGAAAAAATCGTAGTGGAGAGTTGATGGTGGAAATGTGTCTAGAAAGAGAGTTGATGATAGCAAATACATTGTTTCAGAAGAACGTCAAGCATAAGTACACATGGGAGAGGGTGGTGGATGGAAGAGTGGTAGATAGAGCGTTAATGGATTATGTAGTGGTAAATAGGATTATGATAGGAAGAGTTAAGGATGTACATGTACTAAGGGGAGAGGGTGGGGGAATATCAGATCATTTCTTGGTGGAAGGTAAGTTGAGAGTGGAGGATAGATGGAGAAAGAGGAAAGGGACAAAAGGTAGGGAGGCTCTTAGAGTGAACTCTTTGAATGAAAAGGAAAAGGAGAAGGAGTACGAAAAGAAGCTTAAGGAGGAGTGGGAGGGAGTGAGGGATAGAGTAGAGCTGGGTGTGGAGGAGGAATGGGGATGGATCAAGGAGGGAGTCATAAAGTGTGCAAAGATGGTGTGTGGAACAAGAAGGACATGAGGAAATAGAAGAAAGGGTAGTGAATGGTGGGATGAGGAAACAAAGAAGGTTGTAGAAGAGAAGAAGCGAGCTTTCACAGATTGGTTACAAAATAGGACGAGGGAGTCATATGTGAGGTACAAATAAAAGAAAAGGGAAGTAAAGCAAAAGGTAAAGGAGGCAAAGAGGAGAGCAGATGTGAAATGGGGTAAGAGTATGACAGAAAATTTTGAAAGTAATAAAAAGATGTTTTGGAAAGAAATTAAGAGAGGAGGAGGAGGCGAATCAAGTAGAGAAGAAAATGTAAAAGGTGCAGATGGAGAGATGATAATGGAAGAGAAGGCAGTAAGGGGAAGATGGGCAGAATATTCTAGGGAGTTGCTAAATGTGAAGGAGGATAGGGAGGGAAAGATAGCTGCAGTGGGAAATGCGAAGAAAATGACCGTGATGAGTGAGGAGAATGGAGGAGAAATAAGGATGGATGAGGTGAAGGCAGTTGTTAAGATGATGAAAGCAGGTAAGGCACCTGGTTTGGATGGATGCCATGCAGAATGTCTGAAAAAGGGAGGTACAGTGATGGTGGACTGGCTGGTGAGTTTATTTAATGTTTGCTGGAGAGAGGGTAGAGTACCGGAGGACTGGAGGAGTGCCTGTATAGTTCCTTTTTATAAGGGAAAAGGGGACAAGTGTGAATGTAGTAGTTTCGGAGGGATTAGCTTGTTAAGTGTAGTTGGGAAGGCTTATGGGAGGATCTTGATTGAGAGGATTAGGAGAGGAACAGGAGGAGTAATTGGTGAGGAACAGTGTGGATTTAGGACAGGTAGAGGTTGTGTAGATCAGATTTTTGTGGTAAGACAGATATGTGAGAAAGCTATAGGAAAGGGGAAGGATGTTTTTTTGGGCTTTTATGGATCTGGAAAAGGCTTATGATAGAGTAGACAGAAAGGCACTGTGGGAGGTTATGCAGATATATGGGATAGGAGGAAAGCTTCTAGGAGCTGTCAAGAGTTTTTATGAGAGTAGTAGAGCTTGTGTCAGGATTAGAAATGGAGAGAGTGAGTGGTTCGAGGTAAAGGTGGGACTTCGTCAAGGATGCGTTATGTCGCCCTGGCTATTCAACTTATACATGGATGGGATGGTGCGAGAGGTAAATGCAAGGGTAGTTGGTCAGGGATTGGAGATGGTTAAAGAAAATGGAGAAAAGTGGGAGGTGAGCCTGCTGTTGTTTGCGGACAACACTGCGCTTGTGGCAGGATCGGAGGAGGATTGAGGAAGTTGGTGGCATAGTTTGGGAGAGTATGTGATAGAAGAAAGCTAAAGATAAATGTGGGTAAAAGTAAGGTGATGAGATGTACAAGGGGTGAAAGTGGCAGTAGACTGGAAGTGAGCATTAAGGGAGAGCGACTGGAAGAAGTGGATAGTTTTAGATACTTGGGTGCAAATGTGGCAGGAAAAGGTGGAGTGAAGGTGGAGGTATAATGTAGATTGAGAGAAGCGAGTAAATGCCTTGGTGGATTAAAGAGTGTAATGAGGAATAGACATTTGGGAATGGATGCTAAGAGGAGACTGTATGAAGGAGTGATTGTGCCAACAACACTATATGGGGCAGAAACATGGAACATAAGAGAAGAAGAGAGGAGTTTGAATGTGTTTGAGATGAGGTGTCTGAGAAGTATGATGGTGGGTTACTAGGGTAGATAGAGTGAGAAATGAGGAGGTGAGGAGGAGAACAGGGATGGAAAGGGAGCTGGGAGATAGGGTTGATGAAAGAGTATTAGGATGGTTTGGACACATGGAAAGAATGAGTGAAGAAAGACTAGTAAAAGAGGTATGGAAGGCAGATGTGGAGGGAGTGAACATGAGGGGACGTCCTAGGATGAGGTGGATGGATGGGGTGAAGGGGGATTTGGGGAAGAGGTGCAAAGATGAGAGGGAGGGTGGAGGGGTGTGGAGTGTATTCAGGGATGGAATGGGTGAAAATTATTTTATGCCTTTTCCTTTTTGGCTACCTCCCTTGTAAGTGGGAAAAAGCCCTGGTATATGTATGTATGAATAGAAGTGGCCGAAGAACGGAACCCTGAGGAACTCCACTCGTAACATTTTTCCATCTAAAAGTTTTGCCATTTAGAACAACTCTCTGTTTTCGATCGTTCAACCGATTACTAGGCCAACTTAATAGACTACTAGTTATTCCGTGCAAAGCTAATCTAATAAGTTGTCTTTCGTGGGTGACGGTATCAAAAGCTTTTGCAAAGTCTAGATATATTAAATCGATATTGTTCCATTTGTCATAATTCGAGATGACTGTGTTGTAGAATTCGAGTAAGTTAGTCACGCGAGAACGTTTCCGTTTGAATCCATGCTAGCTATCATTTATCAAATACTTACTTTCTATATGATGTTCGATAGCAACTCTGTTGATAGTTTCTATCCTTTTTCTTATGATTGAAGTCAAGCTTATAGGCCTATAGTTATTTGGTTTCTTTTTGTCACCTCTTTTGAATATGGGAGTAACGTTAGCTTGCTTCCATTATCTTGGGACATATCCGGATATGATGGGTTTCTTGATAATAATTTTCAGTGGAACAGCAATCTCACCTTTTAATTTTTCCTTTTGTTATATTTACCATAGTAAATTCAACCTAGACGCTTCACAGGTTTCAGTTTGGAGTTCACTTTGAGGTGTTTAATTTACGAATACTGAGCTAAAATAGTTGTTTAAGATATCACACATTCCTTTATTTGAATATTCAAGTTGACCATCAGCAGATAATAGTGGGGCAATGTGATTCCTAATAATCTTTTTTATCTCTAATGTAACTATAGAATTCTTTGGGATTCTCTTTGAATTTATCAGCGATATTCATTTCGTATTGTTATTATTTTTTTTTAAATCTCTCTGTATTATTACATAACTTTTATAGTTATTAGGTGCACCCGAGCACTTGTATTTCTTATAAGCCTGTCTCTTTTTAGCAATATTTTTTTTTTAGTTTCTTTGTCAAGCCATTTTGGGCAAGCGTGATTTGGGGGGGGGGGTGCGTCTGTCCTTAAACGGAATGTAAGTATGAATAATCTTTATAAGAGTATTTTGAAATATTTCCCATATCTGATCTACAAGTCTTTCACTTAATTTTGCCTCCCAATCTGTAAGCTGAAGCTCCTGACGTAGTCCTGTGAATTGATCGCTAGCAAAAGTCTCACCAACTTCTTCATCGATTATCATGTTTTCGCGGCTAGAGATCAATAGATCGAGTAAATTTCCATATCTTGTGGGTTCTTTTATATGTTAAACTAAGTAAACGTCACAGAGAAAATCTTTTAAGCGACTACCTATATGGCCATGTTCAAGGGTCATCCAATCAATGTCAGTAGAATTAAATTCACCCATTATCAATAAGTCTCGGTTGCAGAAACTGGACAGTTCTTGAAACAACACTTTGTCGTCTGCTAATGATAATGCTTTTGGCCTATATTTTATACCTACATTCATTTTTTGTCCATTTGTTTGGGTTAATTCTATCCACAAACTATCATATGCATCCTGTTTCACTTTCTCTAAAACACAGGCATGGACATTGCTTTTAACGTACAACAGAACACCCTCACCTTTCTTGTGCTTTCTATCCCGATGAAAATGTTTAAATCCCGAAATATTAAATTCACCTTCAAACTCTCCAACATTTAAACATGTCTCGGTTATTCCAATTATGCCAAGGTTTTTGTTTTAGATATACGCCTGTATTTCTTGGAATTTGTTCCTAATACTACGATGATTAAAATACATGGTTTTAAAAACTCGTGATTCTTTCTTTTTGACTTGTTTTGAGTTTCAACATCATGCCTTACATGATGATTTTGTTCTTTATTGACACCTTGCTCTATGTATACATTTGGCCCTTCATTGACATTCAGTGCCTCATGGATATTTTCCCCATCCCGGACATCTGGTCCCTCACGGTCATCCGATCTCTCATGTACATCTTGCCCCCCTTCCGACACCGCATCCCACACCAGCCACCCGTTGTTCATTGACATTCTGTCCAGCATCACTCCCTAAAATTATATTTTGTCCTCCACTGACATTATATCCTACCGTGATATTTTGTCCTCCACTATCATTACATCCCATCATGATATTTTGTCCTTCTTTGACATTACATTCTAATGTAATATTTTTCTTCTACCGACATCAT
>NC_134811.1:6369996-6392496 GCF_046742065.1 Oratosquilla oratoria
TTGGGAATTGATGCTAAGAGGAGACTATTATGAAGGAGTGATTGTGCCAACAGCACTGTATGGGGCAGAAACATGGAATATAAGAGAGGAAGAGAGAGGGAGTTTGAATGTGTTTGAGATGAGGTGTCTGAGAAGTATGATGGAGTTTACTAGGCTAGATAGAGTGAGAAATGAGGAGGTGAGGAGAAGAGCGGTAGTGGAAAGGGAGCTGGGAGATAGGGTTGATGAAAGAGTATTAGGATGGTTTGGACACATGGAAAGAATGAGTGAAGAAAGACTAGTAAAAGAGGTATGGAAGGCAGATGTGGAGGGAGTGAACATGAAGGGACGTCCTAGGATGAGATGGATGGATGGGGTGAAGGGGGCTTTGGGGAAGAGGGGAATGTCTGTTGAGGAAGGACGGGAGAGGACAGAAGACAGGCGTGAATGGAGAATGGTTGTATATAGATGATGTTGTGATGCATGAGATGGAATGGGCGGGGGGATGGGGGGTGAGGTACTATGTGTGAGCAAAATTTGACGCAGCTCGAAGGGATTTCTCCCCGTCTTCTCCTTTTATGCATGGGGGACGGAGAGGGGGTGTCGCCGATTTAATGAAGCGGCCTTGCTGTGGATGTGCTGTGTCTTGCGACACTGCTTCTGACCCAGGGCAGTGGACAAGGTGCAGGGATGACCCGTCATCCAGGAGGTGCTAAGATAAGAGAGAGGGTGGAGGGGTGTGGAGTGTATTCAGGGATGGAATGGGTGGGAATGATTTTATACCTTTTCCTTTTTGGCTACCTCTCTTGTAAGGAGGAAAAAGCCTTGGTATATGGATATGTATGTATGTATGTATGTATGTATGTATGTATGTATGTATTATTATTATTATTATTATTATTATTATTATTATTATTATTATTATTATTATTATTATTATTATTATTATTATTATTATTATTATTATTATTATTATTATTATTATTATTATTATTATTATTATTATTATTATTATTATTATTTATTATTATTACTATTATTATTATTATTATTATTATTATTATTATTATTATTATTATTATTATTATTATTATTATTATTATTATTATTATTATTATTATTATTATTATTATTATTATTATTATTATTATTATTATTATTATTATTATTATTATTATTATTATTATTATTAAGGAGTGATTGTGCCAACAGCACTGTATGGGGCAGAAACGTGGAACATAAGAGAAGAAGAGAGAAGGAGTTTGAATGTGTTTGAGATGAGGTGTCTGAGAAGTATGGTGGTGGTTACTAGGCTGGATAGAGTGAGAAATGAGGAGGTGAGGAGGAGAACAGGGGTGAAAAAGGATTTGGGAGATAGGGTTGATGAAAGAATATTAGGATGGTTTGGACACATGGAAAGAATGAGTGAAGAAAGACTAGTAAAAGAGGTATGGAAGGCAGATGTGGAGGGAGTGAACATGAGGGGACGTTCTAGGATGAGGTGGATGGATGGGGTGAAGGGGGCTTTGGGGAAGAGGGGAATGTCTGTTGAGGAAGGAAGGGAGAGGACGGAAGACAGAGGTGAGTGGAGAATGGTTGTATATGGATGATGGGAGGTGGGGTAGTATGTGTGAGTAAATTTTGACGCAGCCCGAAGGGATTTCTCCCCGTCCTCGCCTTATATGCAAAGGGGGACGGAGAGGGGGGGTCGCCGATTAAATGAAGCGGCCTTGCTGTGGATGTACTGTGTCTTGCGACACTGCTTCTGACCCAGGGCGGTGGGCAGGGTGCAGGGATGACCCGTCATCCAGGAGTTGCTCAGATGAGAGGAAGGGTGGGAGGGATGTGGAGTGTATTTAGGGATGAAATGGGTGGGAGTGTTTTTATGCCTTTCCCTTTTTGGCTACCTCCCTTGGAAGGGGGAAAAGCCTTGGTATATGTATGTATGTATGTATTATTATTATTATTATTATTATTATTATTATTATTATTATTATCATTGTTATTATTGTTATTATGATTATTATTATTATTATCATTATTGTTATTATTATTATTATTATTATTATTAGTATTATTATTATTATTATTATTATTATTATTATTATTATTATTATTATTATTATTATTATTATTATTATTATTATTATTATTATTATTATTATTATTATTATTATTATTATTATTATTATTATTATTATTATTATTATTATTATTATTATTATTATTATTATTATTATTATTATTATTGGTATTATTATTAATAATATCAATATCATTATTATTACTATTATTGTTTTCATAGTCATCATCATCATTATCATGATTATTATTATTATTATTGTTATTGTTATTATTATTATTATCATTATTCATATTATTATTATTATTATTAATTATTATTATTATTATTATTATTATTATCATTATTATTATTATTATTATTATTATTATTGTTGTTGGTACATTGTGACAAGTTGATGAAGGTGGAAAAAGAAGTCACGGGTCTAGTTCCGAGTTACTGAGTTTATTCCTGACCGGTTTCGCTCTATGCTTCTTCAGAGGAATGTGACTCTGGAGTGAAGCTGGCGGTATACATAGTCTGAGTAAGACCGCGTTCCCTCCTTGGAGGTGGGTTACGTTTGGTTGTACAATGGTTTTTAATACAATGAACAATAGTGATAATAAAGTATACAATAAATTGTTGTGATGTTATTACAAAACAGCTCCGGTGTGTGTGGAATGTTGATCGAGGGTGTAACATTGTAAGTGAAGTGAGTGGTGTAGAAATGTGTGAATCCTAAAAAGTGTCATATGATAACTTATAGTATTAAATAATATAATAATATAAAGATAAATATCCAGATAAATAAAATGAATGAAATAAAATGAAAATACAAATACAAATATAAATAAAAATAAAAATAAAAATAAAAATAAAAATAAAAATAAAAATAAAAATAAAAATAAAAATAAATATAAATAAAAATAAAAATGTGCTTATTTAAAGTGACATGACATCTCATCGCATATCATTGTGTGATAGAATGTTATCAAAAAATATACATACATATATAACAATGAATAGATAAATAAATGCCAAAGAAATATATAGTAAAAATATGAAAAAAAATATATATATAATAAATAATAAATAAATAAAAATAAAAATGAAAATACGAACTGACCGGCCTCAAGCCCTCAACCCAGGGAGCGCGGATGTTTGGGCACCGGATGGATTTTGTCGTTCTATGTGGGCGCTGTTCTGGGGCAGGTTCTTATGGCTGCGTATTGAGCTGTGAATTTTTCCCATTTAAAACCATTGTACAACCAAACGTAACCCACCTCCAAGGAGGGAACGCGGTCTTACTCAGACTATGTATACCGCCAGCTTCACTCCAGAGTCACATTCCTCTGAAGAAGCATAGAGCGAAACCGGTCAGGAATAAACTCAGTAACTCGGAACTAGACCCGTGACTTCTTTTTCCACCTTCATTATTATTATTATTATTATTATTATTATTATTATTATTATTATTATTATTATTATTATTATTATTATTATTATTATTATTATTATTACTATTATTAATAATATTATCATTATCATTATTATTATTGCTATTATTATTATTATTATCATTATTATTATTAGCATCATTATTATTATTAATTATTATTATTATTATTATCATTATTATCATTATTGTTATTGTTATTGTTATTATTATCATCATCATCATTATTATTATTATTATCATTATTATTATTATTATTATCATTATTATCATTATTATCATTATTGTCATTATTATCATTATTACTATCATCATTATTATTATTATCATTATTATCATTATTACTATTATCATTATTATCATTATCATTATTAATATTATTATTATTATTATTATTATTATTATCATTTATATTATTATCATTATTATTATCATTATTATTATTATCATTATTATTATTATCATTATTATTATTATTATTATTATTATTATTATTATTATTATTATTATTATTATTATTATTATTATTATTATTATTATTATTATTATTATTATTATTATTATTATTATTATTTTTATTATTATTATTATTATTATTATCATTATTATTATTATTATTATTATTATTATTATTATTATTATTATTATTATTATTATTATTATTATTATTAATATTATTTATCATTATTACTATCATTATTGTTATATTATATTATTATTACATAAGATAATTATGACATAACACATTGTGTGATATGCAATATATACACATAATTATTCATAACAGACGGTATATAGCACCGTATAATGAAGTTATCACTGTAATAGGTACAAAATGTAACAACAAACGTACAATATGGTACAAGGCATAGAATTTGTTACAAGACAAGGTACAGTTAATCATACAAGTACGTGAGTGTTGGTGTGTGTAGTCGTCAAGAGAAACGCTACCTACCCTTTCTGGACGGTGAGTTTGTGTGTAGCCTTATGACAATTAACGCATAGGTACATGATAAACCAGAGTGATTAGGATGTGACTATGTTAGTACAACACAGACAGTGACCCGCCATCCAGGAACTGTCCAAGGTTAGGGTGACAAATGTACTACAAATATAATACTCTGACGAAGTTTATGACCAAATGTACACACAGACCCTTCACGAAGTAATATGAGTAATTGTAGTACACGGAGTACAGCACAATCGTAAACACACGACACGACAAAATATACACATATAAACGAAGGCACGTTAACAGCAACTGTGACGAGGAAAGAAAACACGTCAGTTCCGCTTCAGTGCACACGGACGAAACTTACCATATAAGGAGTGTCGCTACCTTCACCGTACACAAGATACACATGCGATATCATAGTAGACCTACATGATGTACCCAAGATCACAACGCTTTTCCAAACATTAACAAAGATAAGAGATCACTCAAAAGACACATATGAGAGAGACACCAGTATGTCTACAATCAGGTCAGGCTTCAGCACGACACGAATGCCAATGTGGCACTGGTTATACCATAAACCAGATATAGTCACAACACAAAAGACACGAAGTACACTATCACATTCTCTCCCCACAATTCTACCAAACCTCTTCACCGAGTGACCTGTATAGTCACCCAATGACTATTACCAGATTCTCCAGGGACGCGGGTCTCCGCCAAGAGAGATCTGGGGCAAGGGATTGATGAGTTACTCTGTAGATGGCTGTCTGAACCTAATGGAGGACAGTGATTAATTGTTTAACATATTCAGTGCTGTGTGACACTATTTCGTAATACCCTGGCCGTCACAAGGTTATTCCATTCGTCTCGGTAGCAAAGGGGTTATCACCTAATACGATTAGTCCTTTACAAAAGATTACAAAGGTGAAGCATGCCGACAGCAGATCTTTTTGTCCACAACAAGGTAGGACGCGAAAAAAATATAATAATAATAAATAAATAGATAAATGAATAAATAAATAAATGAATAAATAAATAAATTAATAAAAACTATAATAAAGTAAATAATAATAAATAAAATAAATGCATAGGTTTAAATAATAAACAAACAGGTAAATAGTAAATAATAATAAATTCACATATAACTGATAATAAATGAGAATCAAGTAAATAATGATAATAAACAGACAAATGATAACTAAAAAAATAAATGATATAAAATAAATGACAGCCATTACAGCATCTTGCTTAGATGAAAATCCATGTGAACAAGTTGTATAGACACGGTAAAGGAAACATGGACTGGAGGTGAAGCTTTTATTCCTGACGTTTCGTCTAACGACTTTCTCAAAGGAATGAGCATACTAGATACATACAGAGTTTATATGGCGTGTTTATAAACTCTGTATGTATCTAGTATGCTCATTCCTTTGAGAAAGTCGTTAGACGAAACGTCAGGAATAAAAGCTTCACCTCCAGTCCATGTTTCCTTTACCGTGTCTATACATCTTGCTTAGGTGTTTATCTAAATGATTCTTAAAGCTTCGAACTGAACTACATTGCGCTGCCTCTGCAGGAAGTTTATTCCATTCATTAACTAAACGGTTGGCGAAGTTTTTCTACCCACTTTCAAATTAAATCTATTCCCTGGCAATTTGAGACCATTGTTTCTTGCCGGATTCTCATTCAGTGTGAAAATTTTGCCACTTTTGATGTTATCAATTCCCTTTAGAATCTTAAAGACCTGTATCAAGTCACGTCTAAGTTTACTCTTTTTTTAGGGAAAACAGATTCATATATTTTAGTCGATTTTCGTATGATTTGTTTTTTATATTTGGAATCAGTTTTGTGGCTCGCCGTTGTACTTTTTCTAATCTGTCAATGTCTTCAATAATATACGGTGACCATACGGAAACAGCATATTCCAAATGTGGACGAATTAACTATTTATATAGCTTGTTAATGAGTGATGGACTTTTGAAATAAAAAGATCGCGCAATCAGTCCTAGAATCTTATTTGCTTTCTCAGAGGCTGAAATACACTGCTTGGATGATTGGGGATCGTTACTGATAATTACGCCGAGATCCTTTTCACTATCCATTTTTATTAACGAATTTCCAAATAACTTGTAATCGTATTTACTGTTATTCTTAACTATATGCATGACCTTGCATTTGCTTGTGTTAAATTTCATTTGCAACTTTTAAGACCACTGCTGTAATTTATCTAAATTTTCTTGAATATCTAATTGATTTAAGTGATTATTTGCCATTCCGCACAGTTTTGTATCATCAGCAAATTTTGGAAATAATAGATTTTAGTCCGTGGTCAATATAATTTATATGTAATATGAATAGAAGTGGCCCAAGAAAGGAACCTTGAGGAAAGCCACTCGTAACATTTTTTCAACTAGAAGATTTTCCATTTAAAACAACTTTGTTTTCGATCATTCAACCAATTACTAGTCCAACTAAATAGGCTACCACTTGTTCCGTGTGAGGACGGCATCAAAAGCTTTTGCAAAGTCTAGATATATTAAATCTATATTGTTTCTTTTGTCATAATTCGAGATGACTGTGTTGTAAAATTCGAGTAAGTTTGTCACACAAGAACGTTTTCGTCTGAATCCATGCTGGCTATCATTTATCAAGCATTTACTTTCTAAGTGATGTTCGATACCATCTCTGATGATAGTTTCTATCAATTTTCCTACGACTGAAGTCAAACTTATAGGCCTGTAGCTATTTTGTTTATTTTTGTCACTTTTTTCAATATGGCGAGGAACGTTAGCTAGCTTCCATTCTTTTGGGGCATCTCCGGATATGATGGATTTCTTGAAAATAATTTCTAATGGAACAACAATCTCATTTTTAATTTCCTTTAAGATTCTTGGATGCCAACCGTCAGGCCCTGGTGTTATTTGAGTTTCTCTATACGCCTTTTAATTTTTTTCTGTTGTTATATTTAGGACAGGTAGGGGTTGTGTAGATCAGATTTTTGTGGTAAGACAGAAATGTGAGAAAGCTATAGGAAAAAGTAATGATGTTGTTTGGGCTTTCATGGATTTGGAGAAGGTTTACGGCAGGATAGACAGGAAGGCACTGTGGGAGATACTGCAGATATATGGGATAGGAGGAAAGCTGTTAAGAGCAGTCAAGAGTTTTTATGAGAGTAGTAGAAATTGTGTTAGGATTAGAAATGGAGAGAGTGAATGGTTTGAGATAAAGGTGGGACTTCGTCAGGGATGTGTTATGTCGCCCTGGCTGTTCGATCTATATATGGATGGGGTGGTGCGAGACGGGAATGCAAGGGTAGTGTGTAGGGGGTTGGAGATGGCTAAAAAAATGGAGAAAAGTGGGAAATAAGCCAGTTGTTGTTTGCTGATGACACTGCGCTTGTGGTAGGATCAGAGGAGGGATTGAAGAAGTTAGTGACAGAGTTTGAGAAGGTGTGTGAAAGAAGGAAGCTGAAGATAAATGTGGGCAAAAGTAAGGTGATGAGATGTACAAGGGGAGAGAGTGACAACATACTGGAAGTGAGCAGTAAGGGAGAGAGTCTGGAGGAAGTGGATAGTTTTAGATACTTGGGCGCGAATGTGTCAGGAAAGGGAGGAGTGGGGGTGGAGGTAGAATGTAGATTGAGAGAAGCGAGTAAATGCCTTGGTAGATTAAAAAGTACAATGAGAAATAGATATCTGGGAATTGATGCTAAGAGAAGGTTATATGAAGAAGTGATTGTGACGACAGCACTGTACAGGGCAGAAACATGGAATATGAGGAAGAGAGAGGGAGTTTGAATGTGTTTGAGATGAAATGTCTGAGAAGTATGATGGGGGTTACTAGGTTAGAGTGAGAAATGAGGAGGTGAGATGGAGAACAGGGGTGGAAAGGGAGTGGGGAGATGGGGTTGATGAAAGAGTATTAGGATGGTTTGGACACATGGAAAAAATGAGTGAAGAAAGATTAGTAAAAGAAGTGTGGAAGGCAAAGGTGGAAGGAGTTAATATGAGGAGGCGTCCTAGGATGAGATGGATGGATGAGGTAAAAGGGGCATTACAAAATAGAGGAACGTCTGTTGAGGAAGGACGAGAGAGGACAGAAGATAGGGGTGAATGGAGAATGGTTGTGTATGGATGATGCTGTGATGCATTAGGGGGTGGGGGGTGGTGATGGGGGGTGAGGAAGTATGTATGAGAAATAATTTGACGCAGCCCGAGGGGATTTCTCCCCGTCTTCTCCTTTTCTGCATCAGGGGACGGAGAGGGGGAGGGGGTCGCCGAATTAATGAAGCGGCCTTACTGTGGATGTGTTGTGCCTTGCGACACTGCTTCTGACCCAGGGCAGTGGACAGGAGGCAGGGATGTCCCGTCATCCAGGAGGTGCCAAGATGAGAGGGAGGGAGGAGGGTGGAGGGGAGTGAAATGTGTAGGAGATGGAATGGGTGGGAGGGGTTTCTATGCCTTTTTCTTTTTGGCTACCCCCTCCGTGTAAGGGAAAAAAGCCTTTGGTATATGTATTTATGTATGTATATTTACCGTAGCAAGTTCAACCTAGACTTTTCATAGGTTTCAGTTTGGAGTTCATTTTGAGGTGTTTCTTTTATGAATACTGAGCTAAAATAATTGTTTAAAATAATATCACACATTCCTTCATTTGAATAATCAACTTGACCGTCAGCAGATAATAGTGGGCCAATGTGATTCCTAATAATCTTTTTATCTCTAATGTAACTATAGATTTCTTTGGGATTCTTTTTGGATTTATCAGCGATATTCATTTCATATCGTCTTTTCGTTTTTTATTGTCTTTTTTAAATCTCTCTGTATTAATACATAACTTTGGTAGTCATTAGATGCACTCGAGCACCTGTCTCTTTTTAGCAATACTTTTTCAGTTTCTTTGTCAAGCCATTTTGGGCGAGCCTGATTTGGGGGACGTCTGTCCTTAAATGGAATGTAAATATGAATCCTCATAGTAAGCGTATTTTGAAATATTTTTCTCATTTAATCTACTGGTCTTTCACTTAATTTTGCCTCCCAATCTGTAAGCTGAAGCTCCTGACGTAGTCCTATGAACTGAGCTTTATTGAAACGGGGTATTTTAGAAACACAAATATGTATTCTAATTTTTTTTAGTAGTTTGAATCTAACTAAGTTGGGATCGCTATTTGCAATAATTTCACCGACTTCTACATCGGCTATCATGCTTTCATGGCTAGAGATCAATAGATCGAGTACATTTTCATGTCTTGTGGCTCTTTTACATGATGAACTAAGTAATTGTCACCTAGAAAATCTACCAAGCGACTACCTATATGGCCATGTAGGGTCATCCAATGAATGTCAGTAAAATTGAAATCACCCATTATCAATAAGTGCCGTTGCAGGAACTAGGCAGTTCTTGAAACAACAGTTTGTCGTCTGATAATGATAATGTCTTTGGCCTATATTTTACACCTACATTAATTTTTTGTCAATTTATTTGGATTAATTCTACCCACAAACTATCATATATATCCTGTTTCACTTTCTCTAAAACACATTGCTTTTAACGTATAACAGAACACCCCCACCTTTCTTGTGCTTTCTATCTTGATGAAAGTGTTCAAATCCCGCAATATGAAATATTCAGCTTCAAACTCTCCACCATTTAACCATGTCTCAGTTATTCTTATTATATCGAGGTTTTCGCTTTTGACATGCGCGTGTATTTCTTGGAATTTGTTCCTTATACTACGAGCATTAGGGTAAATGGTTTTAAGAAACTCTTGATTATTTCTTTTTGACACGATGTGAGTTTCAATATCATGCCTTACATTATAATTCTGTTCTTTATTGACACCTTGCTCTATATTGATATTTGGTCCTTCATTAACACTCAATGCCTCATTAACATTTCACCCATCATGGACATATGGTCGTTCACGGTCATCCGATCTCATATGTACACTTTGCTCCCTTAGATCACCGCGTTCCACACCGGCCTCCCGTCGTTCATTGACATTCTGTCCGACATCCTTTCCTAAAATTATATTATGTCCTCCAGTTACATGATCTCCTACCGTGATATTTTGTCCTCCACTATCATTACATCCGATCGTGATATTTAGTCCTCCACTATCATTATATCCGATCGTGATATTTAGTCCTCCACTATCATTACATCCCATTGTGATCTTTTGTCCTCCACTGTCATTACATCCCATAGTGATATTTTGTCCTTTGACATTACATCCTAATGTAACATTTCGTCCTCTACCGACATTATATCCTAAAATTATATTTTGCCCCACACTGGCATATTATTCTACATTATTGCTATACTCTACTCTGTTTCCCCCAGTACACTCTATTTTCACTTCCCTTTAAATTTCTACCCCAAAAAAGGAACTAGGTCATTACAAACTCCCACAATGAGGCTTGTAAGAACATCTTTGCCTCTGCGGGTAAGGTGGATCCTATCAGAAGCGTAAAGGTCATAGCGCCTGGAAAAGAGATACCAAGGATCAAGAAAGTGGTATCCTAGTTGCGTGCACAATCGTTATATCCTCTCGTTGATCCTTATGGCTCTATTGTTCTAACACGAGCCTGCGTTGATCCTCGGAAGGGTCACACAGACTATGTGACGGTTCCCACGTTCCTTCATCTTCTGAAGGAGAACCTTGTAATTCCGAACAATTTCCTCTGATCTTACCCTACCCACATCGTTACTTCCCGTATAAACAACCGTAACCGTGTTCGTCATTTTTGCTCCCTGATGGTCTGGGTACAATCGGCGATCCCACGGCCCGGTTGACATACAAGTTTTCAACGTCGTTTAGTCTTCCGCTGTAGGTCATAGCCTCGCACTATGGAGACCCCCACCACCAAGAACTGATATCCAGCCACCTCATCCTCCAACAGAGTAAAACGATTGGCTAGATCCCGCTGTTGCTCCGCAGGGCACACGCTTACCGAACGCGGGCTCGACAAACGGGACCCCACGGAGTACCACTCGCTCACGGCAGTGGCAGAAGGAGAAGTGGAACGCTCTTTAGGTTGTGGGGATGATTCACTCTTCTCACAGAGCCTACTCCTGAGAAGGCGAATTTCCTCCTCACACATCCTGAGACAGTCTTCCAGGTTCACACAACCTTCACAAACCATTTCGCTCCTCCTTCAGCAATAATGGTAAAGAGAAAATATAAATAAACAAAATAAACAAAAGCGGTCTCTAAATAAACTGAATACACGAAGCTTATTCTGCTTACCTTATACTATTAGTCCTACCCTTGGAGTACAGTAACAGAATACTGTTTTGATTCTAAATTAATAGAACACTACACTTTATCTTATACCTGTAACTGTATAGCGCTATACGTATACCATTACAAAAACACAACGCAATCACTTGTCACTATTCCGAGATATAAACTTCACAAGCATTTGCTAGCTGGTGTCTCTACAGAAAACGAGTTCTCTAGCATAGGTCACGAAGCAGACTGAGCTGAGGTCACGAAGCAGACTGAGCTGAGGTCACGAAGCAGACTGAGCTGAGGTCACAAAGCAGACTGAGCTGAGGTCACGAAGCAGACTGAGCTGAGGTCACGAAGCAGACTTTAAGCTTTCTGCACCGGGCGTCATTTTGCATTTTTATTCTGGTTGCGATCAGGCTACTTTATTCATCTCCCGTATAAAATTGCATATGCCTAAGAAAGCAAGCTACACGCCAGTATTCGAAAGTTTGTCGACATTTTTTGAAAGAAATTGATTTGGAAACAACGCATTCGGATACGCTTTCTTTCATCCAATCTGATCTATTTGTTTACTTATTTATTAACCTATCTAATTACTTATTTATTAATTCCTTTTGCAGATCTTCGATTTGTCTTTGTCATTATCAGATGAGGTTCAAAGAATGCAAAGATTAGGCGGCATCTGATAAAGATACGGTGCTAGTATCGTCGAATTTTGAAATGTCGCTCGTTAGTTGACATAACAAAGCACATAATACACTTTAGACAGAAACACACACACACACACACACACACACACACACACACACACACACACACACACACACACACACACACACACACACACACACACACACACACACACACACACACACACACACACACACACATACACGCACACACACACACACACACACACACACACACACACACACACACACACACACACACACACACACACACACACACACACACACACACACACACACACACACACAGGACATTTTTCTGGATTCACTAGGTACGAGAAAAACAACAACTTTTTGGTAGAATTATAGGCAAAGAGAGGGAGATGAAATTTATGAAGAAATTATGGAAGCAAGAGAGTAATGCTCTAAAAAACAAACAAATAGACAAACAAGAAACAAATAAGGAAGTGAATGACTTAAAGAAAGCATATGCTGAGATAAATATGGAGCTAAGTGCATTTAAAAAAGAACTGGCCAAGTTAAAATGTGAAAATGAATGGTTGAAAAATAATGATATCACTAATAGTGCGACCATAAAGAGATAAACGGACAAATAAGGGCAATGACCAAGAAAACTGAAAGAAACATAGGAGAGGATGATTTACAACAACTCAGGAACGAGTGTAAGAAGGACCAAGAGAATGATAAAGTAATTTTTAAAGAAATTGTTCATCAACAAATGCTGGAGAATGCCAAAGATGCAGTTATTCAGGTAATTAAAGGAAAAGAAAATATGGTAAGAGATACGGTGGACAAAGAGAAATTTATAATAGTATATGGTCTAAATGAAAAACATAACCGAAATTGGTCCCTGAGAGATAAAGAAGAGAAAGAATTGGCAAGAATAGTTCTAAAAGTAGTACAAGATAAAGAGCAAGAAATATAAAAGGAAATAGAGGAAGTGCATAGAGTAGGAAAATATGCAAAAGGAAAAAGTCGACCCCTAAAGATCAAATTAAGGTCACAAATAACAGCGGAAGAAATTTTAGCAAAGCAGAAAAGTTAGCAATAAGTGAAGACTATAAAAGTATATGGATAAAATGAGACATAGATGATGAGGGAAAAAGAAAGAGAAAAGGCATTAAGAAGTGAAGCTAAAGAAGAAGAAGAAGAAAAGAGAGAGAGAGAGAGAGACCGAGATAATAAATTTCTATTGGAGAATGTTAGACATGAGACTGAAAAAACGGCATAAAAAAAAAAAAAAAAAAAAAAAAAAAAAAAAAAAAAAAAGGAAACGAGATGGAGAGATTATAGAATTAAAAGTAGCTTATACTAATATAGACATAATGGAAATTGTAGAGACAAAATAAAGGGATCCACTATTACTAATGTTGGAAATAGAGAGGAGAAACAGGATGGAGGAGTCATGTTCTTGGCTAAGAAAAACTTAAATGTGACGAAGGTTACAAATGGAGAGAACAGGGTGGAGATGGTCACAATAAGAGCTGAAGATAGTGACATAAAAGGTAGAAAGTTTGCGGTGATTTATATGCACCCAAAAATGGAGTCTTAGAGAAGGAGATTATCCTAAAATGTTATAAGATACAAGGCTTTCATTAAATGAGATGCTAAAGGATGGAGGTAACGTGGTATTTATGGGAGATTTTAACTGCAAAGAAATCTGTTGGGAAGAGATGACAGTGAAAGGTAGAGAGGATCTATTGCTTGACATGACTATAGAACATACAATGGCACAATGGGTAAAGGAAAACACTAGATTTAGAAATAATAAAGAAGGAAACATATATAGAGAGAAATGAGAAATACGGAAAAGGAAGACTGATGTATAGTAAAGCGGACTTGAAAAAACTTGGGTATTTTTTTTTCGGAAAGCGAATTGGGAAAAATTCTACAATGAAGAAAACAAGTGAAAGAAAAATGGATGATTCTGATGGAAATCTATAAAGGAGGAGTGGATAAAAGTCCCAAAACAAAAACACGAAAAGGTGGTTTAACAAAAAGGTGCAGCGAAGGAAAAGATAGAAGAGATAAAGCTTGGGAAAGATGGAGAAAAGAAAAAAATCTAGAAAGTGGCAAATATATATCAGTCAAAGGAATGAATACGTAAAAATACGCAGCGAGGAAAAAAGAAAATATAAAAAAGACATTATAGAAAAATATAAGATTCAGTCAAAATTATTCTATGGAAGTGAACAGCAAACTAAAAAAAAAAAAAAAAAAAAAAAAAAAAGGAAATAGTAAAACTACGCCAAGGGAACATAGAATACACAGAAGATACAGAAACGGATGAAGTCATGAGCAAACACTTCAAGTAGGTTTTCACTAGAGAAAATGTACACCAAAATGAAGGGAGAGAAGTGACTCCCCCATGAGGGAAATAATAGTAACACGGAAAGAAATAATGAACCGATTAATAAACCTTAATGTCAGGATGGGTTGATTGTATTTTCCTAGATTTACGAAAAGCTTTTGACAGAGTTTCAAACAAAAAACTATTAAGAAAACTGGAAACCATAGGAAGGATACAAGGTAAACTACTGAAAAGGATGAAGGACTTCTTGCATGGAAGAAAAATGAGAGTAGTGTTCAGAGACAAGAGTTCTAATTAAGATGAAGTTATTAGTGGAGTTCCACAAGGATCAGTATTGGCTCCAATAATGTTTGTTATTTATGTTAATGACATGGACGAGGGTGTGGAATGTTACACGAGCTTCTTTGAAGATGACGCAAAACTCTTGAAGAAAGTGAGTACTGAAACGGATTGTGATTCACTGCAGAGATCTGAACAGGGTTAGGGAATGGAGTCAGAATTGAGGAGTGGATTTCAACATTAAGAAATGTAGGATAATGGAATATGGAAAAAGTAAAAAAAAGGATACCAGGACAATATATAATTGATGCAAAGGAAGTAAAGAAAGTGGAATATGAAAAAAACTTAGGAGTAATCATCACAAAGGATATGTCTCCTGTTAAACAGATAAACAAAATTGTCAGAGAAACCTACAACTTGCTAAGATCAATAAAAGTGTCTTTTACTTATTTGGATGAAGGAATGGTCAAGAAAATATTAGTCACAATGATAAGGCCAAAATTAGAGTACGCAACGACACTATAGTCACCCAGTACTAAAAAGAATATAAGGAAAATTGATAGAATCCGGAGAGCAACTACGAACATGGCTCTAGCACTATCAAAAATGTCATGAAAAGAGATCGTCAAAACTAGAATTGCCGACTCTGGAACAAAGGAGAGAAAGAGGTGACTTGTTAACCATCTACAGCAGTGGTTCTTAACCCCTGGGTCGCGACCCAAATTTGGGTCGCCAAGCCATTTTATTGGGTCGCTAAGGGTTTGCAGAAAATAATTATTTTCCCACTACAAATATATTATAATTATATACTGTAATAATTAAAATACATGATGCCTAGTTTTAGGATTCTAAGCAGACCATGATTAAATAAAGAATAAATAAAACCCGCTTTTAAAAGCATAATCATATTACTTATAAAGACAATTCGTATATCTATGTAGGCTTGGGTCGCGATGCTTGATTTGTGCAAAATTTTGGGTCGCTGCCAAAAAAGGTTAAGAACCACTGATCTACAGAATCATGAAAGGTATGGGATAAGAGAAATACAAGGGTACATGGAAGGAAGCTCAAAAAGGACATTTATAGAAGAGACCTGAAAAAGAACAACTTTCCACACAGAATGGTGGGTGTATGACACAAACTAGACGAAACAATAGTGTGTGCAAAAACCATACATGAATTTAAGAACAAATTAGCCATGGCGAGTTACTGAGACGGGACAACATGAGCGTATCTCCCCTTCCCGTAAGATACAATTAGGTAAATACACACACACACACACACACACACACACACACACACACACACACACACACACACACACACACACACACACACACACACACACACACACACACACACACACACACACACACACACACACACACACACACACACACACACACACACACACACACACACACACACACACACACACACACACACACACACACACACACACACACACACACACACACACACACACACACACACACACACACACACACACATACACACACACATACACACACACACACAACGCGTGATGGGCAATTTCGCAGAAATCCTCTGAGGAATAAAATGACAAACGGTCGAGTGTTTTCGACCATTAAGACATCTTCCGTGCACACTAAAACACAAATGGCACCAACAGTACAGAAACGTGAAAATTATTGAAAAAATGGGATAGGGGCAACACACAAGGGTTTACTACATCCAACGAAAGTTAAGGTAACAACAGTTACATGTCTTCCTTACCTAACTGCATTTTTCTGTATTGCGTTGATAAGTGAATAGATAAGGAAGGGGAGGGTTGCCATATAATGGAGCAAAGTGGGGGAGGGGGTAAACTGTTGTGAATGCGCTGTGTCTTGCTGCATTGCTGTCAACCCGGGAGGTGTGGCGGGAGTAATGAGTGACCTTCATTCACGAGGCAAAAGGTATTTTGCATGTGCAGATCAACAGGCAAAAACGTTTGGTCTTCCGTTAATTCATTTGCAGTGAGTGAGGTCTACATATTCCAAGACACACAATCCGTGTCGAAAAATATAAAATAAAATTAAATCATGTTACTGTGTGTCAGCCAAAAACAAACACCACACGTGATAAGGCTGACTACACAAAGTTCTGCACAAAACGATGATAACTTTTAAAGATTGTGTCCTACGTCCTCGGAGACCTATGGCAAGTGGCATCCACTAGCATCCGTCAGAAATCGAGAACGGGCCTACAGACAGAGAACATATTTATGAGTTTACACAAATCTAACGTGCTGAACCCCACAAGACACAAAACACCTTTGACTTGATCAGGACACAGGTGACATGGTATGATGTCAAACGAGAAGGTACACGAATTAGGATACACCCATAAATAAACACGGCACATACACACCCCGCGCACTCTGAACCCAATTCCCCGGCACACACCTACCTTTCAGCGCGAGGCCAGGTGGGGGAGTAGGAGGCGGCAGACAGACAGGGCCACTGCACGTCGACGTACGCCAGGTGCTCGAGCCACGGCGAGCATGCGCGAAGGTCTGTCGGCGTACGCCATTGTGCGTGTGTGTGTGTATGTGTGTGTGTGTGTGTGTGTGTGTGTGTGTGTGTGTGTGTGTGTGTGTGCGTGCGTGCGTGCGTGTTATGTGTGTGTGTGTTTGCATATAAGCGTATGTACAGTAGACGTGTCTATGAGCTTCTGCACATATGCGTGCGGTCAATGTTTGTGTGTACCACAAAATAAGGAACGATAGTGAGATAGACAGAGATTGTGATGAAAATATAGATGGATGGAGAGAGAGAGAGAGAGAGAGAGAGAGAGAGAGAGAGAGAGAGAGAGAGAGAGAGAGAGAGAGAGAGAGAGAGAGAGAGAGAGAGAGAGAGAGAGAGAGAGAGAGAGAGAGAGAGAGAGAGAGAAGGGGGCCAGAAGTGAGAGCGAGTGTAAGTGTTGACACACCTCCTGTGTACACTATCTTGGAGCGTGTGTGGTTCTCTCTCTCTCTCTCTCTCTCTCTCTCTCTTCCTCTCTCTCTCTCTCTCTCTCTCTCTCTCTCTCTCTCTCTCTCACTCTCTCTTTCTCTCTCCCTCTTCCTCTCTCTCTCTCTCTCTCTCTCTCTCTCTCTCTCTCTCTCTCTCTCTCTCTCTCTCTCTCTCTCTCTCTCTCTCTCTCTCTCTCTCTCTCCTCTCTCTCTCTCCCCCCCTACGACACGTCCATCCCTCCCTCTCTCTCCTCACTCATCCCATCCCCCGCCCTCTCGCTCCTCCTTCCTCTCCCGCTCTCCGTCCTCTCACTCTCTTCCTCACCCCCCTCTCGTCCCCCTCCTCTCCCTCTTCCCCCTCTCCTCGACCTCTCTCCTCCTCTCTCCTCTCATCACTCCCATCCCCTCCATCCCTCTCTCGTCTCTCTCTCTCTCTCTCCCCTTTCTCTCTCCTCGACCTCTCTCCTTCTCTCCTCACTCTCGCCTCTCCTCACTCTCTCTCTCTCTCTCTCTCTCTCTCTCTCTCTCTCTCTGTCTCTCTCTCTCTTTCTCTCTCAAGATCATATCAATGTACAGCTCCGAGCTGATGAAAATGTAACACGAGTGTACCTCCGGCGCACTGTGGCAGTAGTGTTTCGAGTAGCAACTCTTTTCTAGCTGCCAGAAGGTCGTCATGGAGGTTCAAAGAAAAGCTACAACGTTTATGTAATTGGTTCGCGTGTATTTGTAATGAGTATGTGTGTATTTGTGTGTGTGTGTGTGTGTGTGTGTGTGTGTGTGTGTGTGTGTGTGTGTGTGTGTGTGTGTGTGTGTGTGTGTGTGTGTGTGATAGTGGAGGACAAAATATCACGGTAGGATAAAATGTTAGTGGAGGACAGAATATCATTTTAGGAAGTAATGCCGGACAGAATGTCAATGAACGACGAGTGGCCGGTGTGGGACGCAGTGACGGAGGGGGGAAGGTATACATGAGAGATCGGATGACCCTGAGGGACCAGATGTCCATGATGGGGCAAATGTTCGAGATACTGAATATCAATGAAGGACCAAATGTAAATATAGAGCAAGGTGTCAATAAAGAACCAAATTATAATGTAGGGCATGATGTTGAAACTCAAAACGAGTCAAAAAGAAATAATCACGAGTTTCTTAAAACCATGTACTCGTAGTATTATGAACAAATTCCAAGAAATCCAGGCGTATGTCAAAAATGGAAATCTCGATATAAAAGTAATAACTGAGACATGGTTAAAGGGTGGAGATTTGAAACTGAATTTAATATTGCGGGATTTAAATACTTTCATCAGGATAGAAACCACAAGAAAGGTGGGGGTATTCTGTTGCACGTTAAAAACAATGTCCATGCCTGTGTTTTAGAGAAAGTGAAATCAGGATGCATATGATAGTTTGTGGGTAGAATTAATCCAAACAAATGGACAAAAAATGAATGTAGGTGTAATATATAGTCCAAAGACATTATCATTAGC
This sequence comes from Oratosquilla oratoria, assembly GCF_046742065.1. Taxonomy (NCBI): domain Eukaryota; kingdom Metazoa; phylum Arthropoda; class Malacostraca; order Stomatopoda; family Squillidae; genus Oratosquilla; species Oratosquilla oratoria. The sequence continues at coordinate 6,389,450 of NC_134811.1, forward strand.
AGACGACAAAATTTTGTTTCAAGAACTGTCGAGTTTCAGCAACCGGGGCTTATTGATTTCAATTTTACTGGCATTGATTAGATGACCCTTGAACATGGCCATATATGTAGTCGCTTGATAGATTATCTAGGTGACAATTACTTAGTTTAGCGTATAAAACAGCCCACAAGACATGAAAATTTACTCGATCTCTTGATCACTAGCCGCGAAAGCATGATAACTGATGTAGAAGTTGGTGAAATTATTGCAAGTAGTGACCACAACTTAGATTCAAACTGCAATATTTTTTAGAATAGATACTTGTATACCTAAAATACCCGATTTCAATAAAGCTCAGTTTATAGGACTACGCCAGGAGCTTCAGCTTACAGATTAGGAGGCAAAATTAAGCGAAAGTCCTGTAGATCAGACGTGGGAAATATTTCCCGTCTGGGGTATTGGCTGCTTGTTATTGTGGCAAAGTAGCATGCAGTTGATACTTTAGGGTCTATATGGGGCGCCACTACGGACCAGAGCCACACATCATTTTGTCTATGATAGAGGAAAACTCTGTTCATAGAGAAATGATGACACTTTTATACTACGACTGTCCCTCCGTTATGCTGTCCCCCAACCCCTTGCTGCTTTCCTGTACCATTTCTCTGAGTATTCATTTTCTGTGGTGGGGGAATACCCTGTGGTGGGGGAAAAGAATACTGCCACCAAGCTTTTCACTTGGATCGTAAGAGGCGAGAAGAAAGGGACGGGGATTGGGACTAGGCATCCTTCTCCTTGTAGCCTCACAGGGGACATTCCTAAAAGAAAAAGTAAAGGCATAAGAGGGTCTGGGAGTTTTCCGACCATCATCCTAAGGTTTGGGTCTTTTAATGTGCGTGGATGTGGTACAGATGAGAGTAAAAGGGAAGAGATAGGTAATATGTTTGTGAGAAGAAAGATGGATGTGTTGGCTTTGAGTAAAACTAAGTTGAAAGGGAAGGGTGAGTGTAAGTTTGGGGGTGTAAGTGGGAGGATATCAGGAGTGAAGAGAGGGCGAGGGAGGGAAGGGTTGGCTATTCTAGTAAGTGAAGAGATAGGTAAACGTGTAGTGGGTGGAAGGAGGTTTCCTCAAGGATAATGTGGATGAGGGTGAAACTGGGAAAGGAGATGTGGGTCTTTGTAAGTGCATATGGGCCTGGCAGTGAGAAGAGTGTAGAAGAAAGGGAGGCCTTTTGGATAGATTTAAATGAATGCATAGAGGATTTAGGGAGAAATATAAATGTAATAGTACTTGGAGACCTTAATGCTAGGGTAGGAAATGGTCCAATTGATGGAGTGGTTGAGAAATGTGGAGTTCCAGGAAAGAATCATAGTGGAGAGTTGATGGTGGAAATGTGTCTAGAAAGAGAGTTGATGATAGCAAATACAGTGTTTCGGAAGAAAGTCAAGCATAAGTACACATGGGAGAGGGTGGTGGATGGAAGGGTGGTAGATAGAGCGTTAATGGATTATGTAGTGGTAAATAGGGTTATGATAGGAAGAGTTAAGGATGTACATGTGCTAAGGGGAGAGGGTGGGGGAATATCAGATCATTTCTTGGTGGAAGGTAAGTTGAGAGTGGAGGATAGATGGAGAAAGAGGAAAGGGAAAGGGACAAAAGGTAGGGAGGTGCTTAGAGTGAACTCTTTAAATGAAAAGGAAAAGGAAAGGGAGTACGAAAAGAAGCTGAAGGAGGAGTGGAAGGGAGTGAAGGATAGAGTAGAGCTAGGTGTGGAGGAGGAATGGGGGTGGTTCAAGGAGGGAGTCACAAAGTGTGCAAGGATGGTGTGTGGAACAAGAAGGACAGGAGGAAATAGAAGGAAGGGTAGTGAATGATGGGATGAGGAAACAAAGAAGGTTGTAGAAGAGAAGAAGCGAGCTTTCACAGATTGGTTACAAAATAGGACGAGGGAGTCATATGAGAGGTACAAATAAAAGAAAAGAGAAGTAAAGCAAAAGGTAAAGGAGGCAAAGAGGAGAGCAGATGTGAAGTGGGGTAAGAGTATGACAGAAAATTTTGAAAGTAATAAAAAGATGTTTTGGAAAGAAATTAAGAGAGGAAGAGGAGGCGAATCAAGTAGAGAAGAAAAGGTAAAAGGTGCAGATGGAGAGATGACAATGGAAAAGAAGGCAATAAGGGGAAGATGGGCAGAATATTTTAGGGAGCTGCTAAATGTGAAGGAGGATAGGGAGGGAAAGATAGCTGCAGTGGGAAATGCGAAGAAAATGAGAGTGATGAGTGAGGAAAATGGAGGAGAAATAAGGAAGGATGAAGTGAAGGCAGTTGTTAAGATGATGAAAGCAGGTAAGGCACCTGGTCTGGATGGATGTCATGCAGAATGTCTAAAAAAAGGAGGTACAGTGATGGTGGACTGGCTGGTGAGGTTATTTAATGTTTGCTGGAGAGAGGGTAGAGTGCCGGAGGCCTGGAGGAGTGCCTGTATAGTTCCACTTTACAAGGGAAAAGGGGACAAGTTTGAATGTAGTAGTTTCAGAGGGATTAGCTTGTTAGGTGTAGTTGGGAAGGTTTATGGGAAGATCTTGATTGAGAGGATTAGGAGAGGAACAGAGGGAGTAATTGGTGAGGAACAGTGTGGATTTAGGACGGGTAGAGGTTGTGTAAATCAGATTTTTGTGGTAAGACAGATATGTGAGAAAGCTATAGGAAAGGGGAAGGATGATTTTTTGGGCTTTTATGGATCTGGAAAAGGCTTACGATAGGGTAGACAGAAAGGCACTGTGGGAGATTATGCAGATATACGGGATAGGAGGAAAGCTTCTGGGAGCTGTCAAGAGTTTTTATGAGAGTAGTAGAGCTTGTGTCAGGATTAGAAATGGAGAGAGTGAGTGGTTCGATGTAAAGGTGGGACTTCGTCAGGGATGCGTTATGTCGCCCTGGCTGTTCAACTTATACATGGATGGGGTAGTGCGAGAGGTAAATGCAAGGGTAGTGGGTCAGGGATTGGAGATGGTTAAAGAAAATGGAGAAAAGTGGGAGGTGAGCCAGCTGTTGTTTGCTGACGACACTGCAC
>NC_134811.1:6397496-6399996 GCF_046742065.1 Oratosquilla oratoria
AAAAGAATGAACATGGCGGGCTGCTTTAAGCACCCCCAGTCTCCCGATCACTTTCGTACGAGCAGAACACTGGTTCTATACTCCAGTACCGAGCGCATTCCCGTTTCGCCCTGGAATCTCGCTCTGCCAGCTTTTATGTCCTAATATAACGCGCTTGCACTATAACATAGCCTTTGTGGGTTTTTTAAATTGTTGGAACTGCATTCGTGGAGGAACCCACATTCTCGGTTATTTTTTTCGCGCACCCTAGCGCACCGGCATACGTTGAGCTCATAGGGGATCGCAAGACTGTAAACTCACCCTCACCGAGACAAAGGCCATGGAGGACTCCTTGTCTCAGAGTAAAATGGAACGCCGAGCCGACCCAAGCTCGCCTCCTGGTTCTGACGACGAGGAGGGGAGCACCGGATCCCACTCGCAACACTCAAAACTCAAAACTCCCCACCTACAAGGTGCTTCCCTCGAACGGCTTCGACTCGCCCTTCGACGTTGTTCGAGCCCTCAAGACTGCCCTCCTCCTAGGAAAGCTAGTCTCCTTCAGGCTATTGCGGGATGACAAGGTTCTACTCAATCCCCGCCACCAAAATGTAGTCGATACCCTCGACGCGGTCAAAGAGCTTCGAGGACACCGTGTAAATATCACGAAGCTCCTCCCGGAGGATCGCGTAACGAAGATGGTGGTATATAACTTCATAGCTAAAATGGGGCTACTCACAAGTCAGGTGTTTTAAATGCCAAAATTATGGCCACCATCAAAACCAATGTCGAGCACGTCTTCCCCGATGCGACATATGCAGCCGCCCTCACATGACAGATATGTGTCTCGAAAAAGGGGGGGGGGGCACCGACCTCCAAGCCAGATACCCCAACTGCGCCAAAAAATATTATGCATGGAATGCTCAGTGCTTGGTGAGGAAGACTGAGACCACGCAGAGCTATCAGAGGGCTGCGGAACGGGTGGATTTCGTTCCGGCCCCACCAGGAGCCTTCGTATGGGGGAGCAAGAAGCACCCCCTCCCACCCCCGCCTCAAGTCAAAGAACCCTCTGCTCCTGCGCCAAACATTGGTGATAAAGGAACCTTCCCCGACCTTCCCGCGCCCCGCTTGCGACAACTCCCCCAGCTCACAGGCAGCAAGTGACCGCAGCACGACGCTCGGCCGTGAACCTCGCTAAAGTGGACGTCGACCACCAGTCACCACCACCCTCTGCTTCCTCGACACCCAACAATGCTGCTGCACCCACTATCCCAGAGACACACACACACACACAACCACTCCCACACCCACGCCCGCTTCCACACCCACAGCCGATGCTGCACACCCCTCAACCTCTGTGCGACGCTTTCGCCCACTGCCATTGTTTTGGAAGTTAGTGACCTCAAGGGCATTCTCTCCACAGTCATCATGTGTGTTCAGCTACATCTCCTCAGCACCATCCACTTTCGGTGCCACCTGGGGAGACGGAAGTGACTCAGATATGGACACAGAAGTTAGCGATGATGCCTCTCTTCAATAACACTGAACTAAGAATTCTTCAGTGGAACATCAACGGGTTCCTCCGCAGGAAATCGTATCTTCTGGCTATCGCTCGACAATACGATTTCGATATAATTCTTCTATAGGAAACACTAAGGGAAGAGGTGCGATTCCCGGGATATCACAATTTCTCCTTACTGCGTAGTGACACCATGAGAGACTGCATGGCCCTTGTCAAGGACAGCCTACTCTGCAGCGAAGACACCAACTCCGTATACTATGGTGATGGCGTGGAGGCTCATATGGTTCTCGTACAACAAGGCCATGAGACCTTCACCATCTACAACTTGTATAGGGGCCGTCACGCAATCCTAGACCTTGGGGAAGTGAACACCCTTGCTGGGGACAGACTCTTCATCCTCGGAGGGGATTTTAACGCTCATCACCCATCTCTGTCATCCACATAGGGCCCCAATGAAGCTAGGAATCATCTAAACCTCATATTGAACTCCTTCCCGACATCGCCCTGCTGAACGACGGATCTTCGACCCACGTACGGGAAGGAAGGCTCGACCCCTTGTGACTGCCACTCTCTCCTCCCGCGTGAGATCGGAGTTTCACCTCGTTGTCACCAGTGACCACTTTGCCGTGTGCATGTACATACGGGATGTGGCTCCGCTACCGGTGGTGCCACATATTCCGCGGTGGAGCACATCCAAGGCGAAATGGCCTCTGTTCTCCAACGCCCTGGCGTCCTGGGTAACTGAGTATAATCTTTCGTCATGGGACCTCGGCAGCTTTCAGGCGGACTTATCAGCCGCCCTCCATGCTGCCGCGAGTGGTGCGATTCCGCTGTAGAGACAGCCCATCAGGAGGCACAAGAATCACTGGTACTAGAACGAGAAAATGAGAGAGGCTAACCACAGGGTGTGCATATTCCGCGCGCTTACCGATGGAACAGGTCAATCTTGCCAACCTCCGAGCGGCAGTTCGCGAGGCGCATGCCACGGCTACGCGTGTCAGG
>NC_134811.1:6414996-6419996 GCF_046742065.1 Oratosquilla oratoria
ACAAGCCGACCGACTTTGTATAAAAAAATAAATAAATAAAATAGAAATTACCCAAACACCCACAAAAATATATGTTGACCTAGATGAAATTAAAAATACCGACGAATATGTATACGAAATTACATATTTCATATATCATATACTGTATAATGAATAGCATCTTGCAATATACAGTATGATATACACCATATATTGGGTACCATGTGTCTTTATATATATAGTAATTCTTCTTTTTACTTATAGTTATTGCATATGTTCATTGCATATGTAATCCTCCTTTATTGTATATGTAACACTCCTTTATTATATATGTAGTACTTAATCTCAACATATATTGTAAATGTTTTATGTAAGTAAGTCTATGTAGTCATTACATTATATAACTACCCTATGTAACCATTATATAACCGCCCTTTGTGCGTCTTTTCTAAGTGGTCGCTAGACAAACGCACTAAACGTAAGCGCTGTTGTCAAGTCTATATGTCATAGCATTAAGGTATTTAATATAACGTTACCCTAAACAGTTTTGCACGCATACTCCTCATTATATGTAAGTGTTTCTCTTACCTCATTATGTCCTTATGTTATACATATATATGTTTGTCTGTATTGTTCTACCTACAAGTTCCACCTGGAGGCAGATTGTACTTAACTCTCGTTGCCTGTAGACCTACGAAATAAACTCCCGTAACATATATAAAGTTTCACTTAACCACACTGGTGACACCGGAGTGACAAGAGTGCCTAGAGTGCCTAGAGTGACTAGTGTGACAGAGTAATCATTTTTTTTACGTGGTTAAGTGCATATACATACTAGTAAACTGCATTGTGAGCGAATTTGACACGCGCGTGTAACTACGCATTTAGGGATTTCAAAGAGTGCAAGCAAAATTCATATTCTGATCGGAGAGCGCGACATCGATATCGACGAATCTACACGCAACCAAGCAACTCAAATCGTGAAAAATGTCTAACAATGACGCCATGAACACTCCTACGCAGCAGACAATCACTGCGCCCATTTCACCGACAGCAGCAGCAGGAGCGGCTGGCCCCTCTTCCCCCATGCCCCCGCATTCCACGTTTTCTGCCGTCGTCGCTATTTGCCCTCCACAGTTCGACGAGTCGTCCCCAGCAAGATGGTTTTTGTTACTGGAGGCGCAATTCTGCCTATCAAATGTAACAGTGCCTCTTACAAAATTTTATCACGCACTCTCGCACTTACCTAATCGAGTGCTCAACCAACTTTACGACGATGTCGTTAACTCCGGCTACTACGAACGCTTGAAGAAGGCGCTGACCGACGTCCTTACCAGGTCCCCGCCAGAACTATTTGATGCCTTGGTACACCAGAACAACATCATGTACGACAAGCCAGCGACACTCTTACGGGAGCTCCGTACCATAGGCAAACAACTCGGAGTCGACGATGATTTTATACGCCTGAAATTTCTACGAGCCGTGCCAAGTTATATTAGACCTCTTCTCGTAACGCACGCTGGTCCCCTGGATGAATTGGCACATGTCGCCGAGACATTCATGGCCCATGGCCACGGGAACAAAGGTATAAGTGTGTCATCAGTGAACAAGCCTGTGCCAAGGGCTCCGCATAGTGATAGCGCGCCTGTGTTTCGCAGTGGTAACCCCACTACCCGTGGTTCCGCGTCTACTACCTCTTCAATCGGGTTAACTCCATTTTACGAAGGCCAAAGGCAACGAGTGTGCCGCTACCACATCTTCTACGGCAACAGTGCTAGGTCATGCAAAATGTGGTGTATATTGCCTTCCACTAGTGACAACGTTTTGCCCAGCTCGCGCCCCAATTTACGTCCTAACTCACGTCCCCCGTCCCCGGGCCCTCAGCTTAGAACATCGGGAAACTCGATGGGCAGCCTGTAGAAGTATCTTTTGTAATCGCAGGACTGCCACTCGTTGTAAGTGTCTCAATAGGTTGCAAGAACTACGAATTCCTCATCGACACCGGTTCACAGGTGTCCTTGCTCTCCTATGACTCAAGTTTGATTCCCCATCTTAGACCAACGGTTGTTCCCCTCACGAATGCTTCAGGTTATGCACATTCATACGAACGCGAAGTCGACGTGGAATTTGGAATTCAACGTATCAGACGTTCTTTTCCATGGTCCTTTGTCGTTGCTGATGTCGTCCGCCCTGTCCTTGAAACAGATTTCTTGATAACCAAGGCCCTCATCGTTGATTGTAGGAACCGAAATCTACTAGACCCGTTCACTGGATGCACCATTCCCCTGGCTTCCGATGTCACTACCTCTTCACACGCGATGCATTATGGGAATATTGATTCAAAAACAGTTGCTCTTCTTTCGGAATTACACGTACTCACCGCGCCAACGCAATTGTCAAATACTCAACCACTGGAAGGTACTATATGTCATAGAATAGATACTGGTGATTCCTCCCCTGTGTCATTAAAAACAAGACCACTGACAGGTGAGAATCTCAAGGCGGCAAAGGATGAATTTCAATTTTTGTTTAATGCAGGGATCATTGGACGTTCCAACTCACCTTGGGGTGTCCCCATTTCATTTGGTTCCGAAGAAAGCACCACATTCCTGGAGACCTTGCGGAGATTACCGAGGTATGAATAAGGTAACTGTAAATGACAAATATCCTATACCACACTTGCGCTCTCTCACCATGTCACTTAAGAATAAGTATATTTTCACTAAGTTAGACTTACAACGTGCATATCAGCAGATCCCTGTAGCTGAACAGGACATTCCTAAGACTGCGATATGCACGCCTTTTGGTTTGTTTGAATTCTTATACATGCCCTTCGGGTAGAAAAATGCCGGGACCACATTTCAGTGCTTTATTGATACTATCCTCGCTAACGTAAACAACACGTTTATGTACCTTGATGATGTACTGGTTGCTAGTGAGACCCTTGAGGAGCATATTTACGATATTCAAACTGTTAGTTCCATTTTGGCTAAGAACAACATGAGACTTTCCCTCAACAAATGTAAATTCTTTAAGTCAGAACTTACTTTTCTCGGTTACGAGATTAGCTCAAAAGGGATTAAGCCACCTAAAGACCGTGCCACGGCCATCTCCAATTTTCCTTTGCCCCAGACTTCACAGGTTTTGTGCCGTTTCATGGGTATGATCAACTTCTTTCGGCCCATGATTCCTAACTTTGCAACTGTAGCCTATTCCCTTACTGAGCTTCTCAAAGAGTATCCATCGTCAAAATGTCTCACTTGGACCGACGCAGCAAAGGACTCCTTCAATAATTTGAAGCAGGCCTTACTGGACTGTCCAACCTTAGCTTATCCTTCACTAATACTGACAAACTACCAACTCGTAACTGAGAGTTCAAGCCTAGCCGTTGGCCCTGCTCTCTATCAAGTAATAGAAGGCGAGCCAACGCCCCTGGGTTTTTACTTGAAGAAACTCTCGGACACACATCGTGCCTATTCTACCTACGACCGCGAGTTATTAGCTGCTTATCTCGCAGTTTTGCATTTTAGGACCCTCATTGATGGACATACAGTTACCCTGTTTCTTGACCACAAACCTCTCGTTACTGTATTTCACTCTAAGTCTCTTGCTAAAACTGACAGACAACAACGACAACTCTCCGTCCTCTCTGAATATGTTTCCACAGTTGAGTACATCCGCGGCGACAACAATGTCGTTGCCGATTGCTTATCTCGCACGACATGCGCTGTGTCACTCGATGTATTTGACTTAAGTGGTATCGGGAAACGGATAACGAACTGGGGACTTTCAAGCTTAGACTCTCTAAGTTCACCTTACCCACTAATTTGACACTCTGGTGTGATACCTCTACTAAGACTCCTCGACCTTTTGTTCCGTTACCCTTACGAGATGACGTAGTCTCTTCTTTGCATAACCTTTCCCATCCTGGTGTTCAGTCCACCTCTAAGTTGGTGAAACAACGCTACTTCTGGCCATACATTGACAAAGATGTAAAGAAATTTGTCAGAGAATGCCTTAGGTGTCAACAGGCTAAGACTACGCGCCACGCTTCCTCTCCTGTTTCCCCTATATCTACTCCTAGTGACCGCTTCCAATCGGTGCACATCGATATTGTTGAACCGCTGCCTCCTGATACTCTTCCTAACTATCCTTATCCTCTCCCCTACAAATACTTGTTAACTTGCATCGACCGAGCTACTCGCTGGACTAAAGCGATTCCCCTCATTGACACTACTGCCACTTCCGTAGCAATCTCTCTCGTGAGTGGCTAGATATGACGTTTCGGTGTTCCATTTCATGTCATCACGGATAGAGGTTCCCAGTTCGAGAGCAAAAATTTCTCTGAGCTTTCGTCTATCATTGGCTTCCACCATATGCGTACTACTAGCTATCACCTCCAGGCTAACGGCATGATTGAACGTTTCCACCGCTCTCTGAAATCTGCTCATCGTGCTAGGCAAGACAACTGGTTTTACTCCTTACCCATCGCTTGACGCCTCACGTCACTAAATTTTCCCCCATTTACCGCTGTTACTGGCGCTCATATGTTATGCCCTTCCGTTGCCATTACTAAGAAACACACCTCCACCTCGGACGATGCACCCATCCTTCATATTGTCAAGGAGATACAATCTATCAATTTCCATGACCTCGCGTCTGGTGACTGTCATACACCACCTCAACCATATGTACCTCATGACCTTCACTCTTGCTCTAAGGTTTGGGTACGAGTCGACAGAATTCGTAAGAGTTTCGAGGCTCCGTACTCTGGTCCTTATGACGTTATTCGACGTGAACCTAAATATTTCATCATTAGTCTACCTCAAGGCAAAACCTCAGTTTCCATTGGTCGTTTGAGACCAGCTTTCCTCCCTCTTTCTCCTCGGCCTAAACCCCGTCTCGATGTAGTCCCAGACCTACCTCCCACTCCTGCTGTCCCTAGTTTGTCCACTTCGGACACGTCTGACGTCACCCCATCGAGTCCCATACCACCCACAGCTGATGCCAATGACCTTGGC
>NC_134811.1:6424996-6429996 GCF_046742065.1 Oratosquilla oratoria
AGCAGATAAAAAGAAATGTATGATTATTTTAGGGATGGAAGAAAAGTATAATCTAAATAGGCCAACAAGAATTAAAGAGGAAAAAGAAAAAGTAAACAGTTTATTAGAATTATTTCAGGAAGATGAACCTGAAATAGGAAAAAAGATTGAAGAAATGTATAGGTTTGGAAAATATAATACAGATAAGACCAGACCAATTAAGATTAGATTCAGGTCACAAACGACAGCAGAGAATATCTTAGCGAAAACAGGGAAACTAGCAAACAGTGAACAATATAAAAAGGTATGGATAAAAAGAGAAATGAATAAAGAGGAAAGAGAGGAGGAAAAATTGAAAAGACAAGAAGCTAAGAAAAAAAAAAACGAGAACAGAACAGAGTCAGAAAAAGAGGAATTCTATCGGAGAGTAGTGAATATGAAAGTGAGGAAATGGGTCATAACAGAGAAAAACAAAAGGGAAACAGAAAATACAATGGAAGTAGCAGAAAATTAAGAGTGTCCTACACAAATATAGATGGATTGATAACAGGATTGAACGAACTGAATGATTATCTGAAGGAAAAAGAACCGGACATAATGGGAATTGCAGAGACAAAATCAAAAGGTCCACTACCACCCAACAGTGTAGGACATCATGCATATAATTATTGGATTAGAAACAGAGAGACAAAACAAGGGGGTGGAGTTATGCTTCTGACTAAGAAGGATATAAACGTGAGGAGTGTCACATATGGAAAGAATAGAGTAGATATGATTATGATTCCACTTTGCATGGAATACGTGAAAGCCTATTAGGTTGGACTTGTAATTGGTTGAATGGTCGAAAACAGAGAGTTGTTTTAAATGAAAAAACCTCTGTATGGAAAAGTGTTGCAAGTGGAGTTCCTCAGGGTTCCGTTCTTGGGCCACTTCTATTCATAGTATATATAAATGATATAGACCATGGACTAAAATCTACTGTTTCCAAATTTGCTGATGATACAAAACTGTGCGGAGTGGCAAATGATCACTCAAACCAATTAGATATTCAAGAAGATTTAGATCAATTACAGCAATGGTCTGAAAAATGGCTAATGAAATTTAACACAAGTAAATGCAAGGTAATGCACATAGGTAAAAATAACAGTAAGTACGATTACAAGTTATTTGGAAATTCATTAACAAAAGTGGATAGTGAAAAAGATCTCGGCGTAATTATCAGTAACGACCTCAAATCATCCAAGCAGTGTATTTCAGCCTCTGAGAAAGCAAATAAGATTCTAGGACTGATTGCGCGATCTTTTGATTTCAAAAGTCCATCACTCATTAACAAGTTATATAAATCGTTAGTGCGTCCACATTTGGAATATGCTGTTTCCGTATGGTCACCGAATCTCATTAAAGACATTGACAGACTGGAAAAAGTGCAACGGCGAGCCACAAAACTGATTCCAAATATCAAAAATAAATCATACGAAAATCGACTAAAACATATGAATCTGTTTTCCCTAAAAAAGCGTAGACTCAGAGGTGACTTGATACAGGTCTTTAAGATTCTAAAGGGAATTGACAACATCAAAAGTGACCAAATTTTCCCATTGAATGAGAATCAGACAAGAAACAGTGGTCTCAAACTGTCCGGAAATAGATTCAATTTGGAATTAGGTAGAAACAACTTTGCCAACCGTGTAGTTAATGAATGGAATAAACTTCCTGCACAGGTAGTGCAATGTAGTTCAGTTCGAAGCTTTAAGAACCATTTAGATAAATACCTAAGTAAGATGCTGTAATGATTATAATTTATCTTATATTATTTGTTTTTTGTTTTGTTATCATTTGTCTGTCTGATTTTCATTTATTACTAGTTATATGTCAATTTATTATCATTTACTATTTACCTGTTTGTTTATTATTTAACTATACCTATGCATTTATTTATGTATTTTATTTGTTATTTACATTATCATAGTTTTTATTTATTATTTTATTATTAATATGATTTTTTTCGCATCCGACCTAGATATGGATCAAAATGTCTCCTGTCGGCATGCTCCGCCTTTGTAATCCTTTGTAATGATGGAAGTAGAAGACAGAGATAAGAAGAGCAGAAAGTTTGTAATAAATTATGTGCCTCCAAAAACAGCCTCGTGGGAAGAGAGTGAACATAAAAGTATGTTAGAAGACACAAGGATAACATTAAACAAGATAATGGAGGATGGAGGAAGAATAGTTATGATGGGCGACTTTAATTGCAAAGAAGTCTGCTGGGGAGAGATGACAGTAAAGGGTGGAGACGACTCATGGGGAAATGTTCTACTTGAGATGATTATTGACCATACAATGACACAATGGATTCAAGAGAACACTAAGTATAGTAATCAAGAAGAATCATCGAGACTGGACCTAATAATCACATCAGAACCTGAAATAGTGGAAAAAATTGAATATAAGACACCAATAAGTAAAAGTGACCACATATTGATTGAACTGGAACTAAATGAGGAAAAATACATGAAAAGAAATGAACAATATAGAAAAGGAAGATTGGTGTATGAAAAAAACAAATTTTGATAAAATAAGAGAATTCTTTCAAAAAGAAAACTGGGAAAGAATATACAAAGAGGAAACAACAATGGAAGAGAAATGGAATATTTTGACAAAAAATTATTAAAAAAAAAAGTGGAAAAGTATATCCCAAGACAAAAGCAAGAAAAAGAATATGTAAAGTGCTGGTACAACAAAAGTTGTAAGGAGTTAAAAGACAAAAGAGACAAAGCTTAGACAAAATGGAAGAAAGACAACAGACCTGAAAAATGGAAAATATATACTAGTTATAGAAATGAATATGTACAAGTGCGCAGAGAGGAAAAGAGAAAATATGAAAAAGATGTCATAGAAAAATGTAAAGATCAACCAAAACTATTTTACAGATTTGTAAACAACAAACTGAAAAACAAACAAGAATTAGAGAAATTACGACAAGGAGGAGTTGAATACACAGAGGAAATAGAAATGGCAGAAATTATGAACAAGCATTTTAAATCGGTGTTTACAAGGGAGAACATACTACCTGGAGAAATCGAATGGGAAGAGAAAGTCCCCCCTATGAAAGAAATAGAAGTAACAAAGAATGAAATAATGAAACACTTGAGTAACCTTGATGTCAGAAAATCGCATGGACCAGATGAAATAGCAAACTGGATTTTGAAAGAATGCAGGAATGAACTGGCAGACAAAATACATAGCATAATAAACAGTTCCTTGAAAGAAGGAAAAGTTCCAAAAGATTGGAAAAGAGCAAATATAGTACCTATATATAAAGGGGGAAATAAAGAAGACCCTACCAACTATAGACCAGTCTCTCTAACAAGTACAATAGCAAAAATTTGTGAAAGAATTATCAAAAGTAGATGGGTAAGGTATTTAGAAAAAAACAACAATGTGCTAAATCCAAGGAAATTTGGATTCAGACAAGGACGATCATGGGTCACCAATTTAATAGGTTTCTATTCAAGGCTAATAGACATAATACAAGAAAGAGATGGATGGGCTGATTGTGCATTTCTAGACCTAAAAAAAGCTTTTGACAAAGTACCACATAAGAAGTTTCTTAAGAAACTAGAAACTGAAGGAGGAATACAGGGCAAACTGCTTAAATGGATGGAAGACTTTTTGCAAGAAAGAAAAATGAGAGTAGTGATAAGAGACACTCTAATTGAGATGAAGTAATAAGTGGTGTTCCACAAGGAACTGTTCTGGCCCCAATAATGTTTGCTATATATATTAATGATATGGATGAAGAAATTGAAAGTTATATGAACTTCTTTGCAGATGATGCAAAACTGTTAAAAAAAAGTGAACACTAAAGATTGTGAGTCACTACAGAGTGATCTCAATAAAGTATGGGAATGGAGTAAGAAGTGGGAGATGAAGTTCAATACTAGGAAGTGTAGTATAATGGAATTTGGAGAAAGAAAAAAAAAAAAAAGAATAGTAGGATCATATAAATTGGGAGAAGAAGGAATAAAAAAAGTAGAAAATGAGAAGGACCTGGGAGTCATTATTATGAATAATATGTCACCTGAGAAACATATAAACAAGATTTTTGGAGAAATTTATAATTTAATAAGAAAAATCAAAGTGGCATTTACATACCTGGATGAAGAAATGGTGATGAAAATACTAATCGCTTTGATAAGACCAAGATTGGAATAGGCAGCAACGATGTGGTCACCAAGTACAAAAAAATGTATAACAAAACTTAAAAGAATACAAAGAGCAATTACAAAATTGGCACCAACACTCTCAAAACTATCATATGAAGAGAGTAGCAAAACTTGAGCTACAGACATTAGAGCAAAAAAGAGAGGAGATTTGATAACTATTTACAGAATCATGAAAGGAATAGAGACTATTGATAGAGAGGATCTAATAACATTGGATGATAGAAATACAAGAGGACACGGAAAGAAAATCAAGAAAGACAGCTATAGAAGAGATGTGCAAAAGAACAGCTTTCCTCACAGAGTAATAGACAGTTGGAACAAGTTAGATGAGAAAGTGGTGTGTGCAAAAACAATATATATTAGGATAAAGTAGTAGCCTCTGTCTGTCTGTCTGTCTGATTGTTTATTTGTTTGTTTGTACACGAACTCCTCCTAGGGTTTTATAGATAGACCCCCATAATCACATATATTCTGATACTTTATCACTCTAGGTACTTGGATAACTATATTTCATTTCGAAAAAAAAGTATTTTGGTTAGGGTTACGGGTTAAATTAGAGGTTTATGTAGTATCCCCTGAAGTCGCGTAGTATTTTTTGTGACTTAAGAATTAATATGATTAAACAAATCATTGTATGTGTCCATAAATATTATTTACATTTGTGAAAATAATGTATCCACAAACCATGATATCTTTTGTAAGGAGAAAGCATGTTTATGGAAAATGATTGTATAATTTTACCAGATGTTGAGATGTTGGTTATTTTCATTTAATTTTTGTGCGGCGGAAATAGTT
>NC_134811.1:6447496-6459996 GCF_046742065.1 Oratosquilla oratoria
CAGGGATGACCCGTCATCCAGGAGATGCCAAGATATGAAGGAGGGTAGAGGGTAGAGGGTAGAGGGGAGTGGAGTGTATTAGGGATGGAATGGGTGCGAGTGGTTTTTATGCCTTTGTTTCTTGGCTACCTCCCTTGTAAGGGGGAAAAGCCTTTGGTATATGTATGCATGTACTAAAGACCCGAGAGGAAATCCTATGAGCATCATCCGACGTGGCAACGAGGAGGAAGTAATGTTGTTCATAGGAAAAGATAAATTGCCACGGAAACAGGCATCAGGTGGACGGCGCTCTGAGTGCGTAAACCCCTTGCTAACCAGAAACAATCACGTGACTTCGACATTCACATCCTCATCGCACTACACCGTATCATCGGGTGAGCTCCTTATTTTTCTCCAGCTCCCGCAACCAAGCAAAAAATAAACAAAGGCATCTTCTACGTGTATCCTTTCCACTCCAGAGACCGGCTCAGCCAAATGCTGCATATGTGTGCATATGCAAGTATGTTCCAAACAGATACAAACTAATGTATTACAGCGAGAAGTAATCCAGTCCCGTTCCCTATAGCTCATAATAAAATCATATTAAAAAAGGAGAGGAAGAAAAACAAAAGTTCAAAGAGAAGATGTCATTTGCTGGGGCCGATTTGGAGATCCTCGAGGATTTTCTTCGGGAGATGAATGGAATATATTGACTAATAATCTCCACTGTTCTCTCACAGCTTCTTCAAGGTCCAAGGCATAATTAATGAGAGGAAATGTAATACAATAGAATGCTTGACCAATGTCCTTTCTGAAGTCGGGACGTCGTAGATTATACAAATAACAGTTTACTGCCGAGCTGGACAAGTAGACCCACCACATGATTTGATGACAAGTAGGGCTGATGAGGAATATGTTGAAGGCACTTCCGACTACCAAAGGAACACCGGAGATGAGGTATGCCGTGACGAAGACTGTCAGGATGATCCGAAGCTTTTGGGGCGTAGTATCGCCAACGGGGGCTTGGTAATGTATGTTTTGCCTACGTAGTCTTGTTTTAACAGTAGCAAAATTCCAAAAGGTCAACACTGATACGACTACGACTAAGATAGTGGTTAAACTAAAGAATATCGCAGTGGCGTAGAAGATGATGAAGGATACCGATCGAATACTCCCGGAAGGAAGGGACGTAGTTACTTTGGAAAGAGGATCGAAGTACGCCACGAAGTCGTGCCCGTTCTCCTTCTGGAGCAAAAGAATCGCAAAGACGAAGCCACCGAACCAAGTACCCAACACCAACCACGTCAGCCGTTCCGGTATGAAGATTCTTGGATGATATTTTTGATATGCGGTCATAAGTAACCTCTCCAGAGACATCAGGGACATGAATGTAAGTGAAACAAAAGAAGTTACACTGAAAACAAAACCACTAAAGGCATCGAAGCCTGTCCTAAGGAATCGGATTTGATGGAACCCAATGGCTGCTTTCTCTAGTTCGTCCTGGAAATTTTTATAGATGCTGAGTTGCTCCAATTTATACAATGTTATCTCACCGGTCATAACACTAATATGGTTGTGGAGAGCTCGACTTTGTACAAAGAGTCCAACCAACAAATCTGTAAAAGCTAGGTTTATCCGAAGACGACAGGAAGCGTTTCTCATTCTTTTATGGTAAAACAAAGTGTAAATGACAACACTATTACCCACAATAGTGATTATAGTCAATACCAACTCAATGATAAAGTATATTACTTCTCGAACCTTGCATGATGTGGAGAGATAGGCCCAGTCGTCCACCTTGGAATTACTGGAATGGTAGATAATGACATGATCGTAGAAACATCCGGGCCAGAACTTGTTTAATGTGACATGGCCCGACTGTAACGCTTGGTTCACTCTCTTCCATAGTCCTGACGGTAAAGACTCAAAACATGGACTTCGATACAGTGAGTTTCCCAAAGGGCCTATGGCTAACATCCGCCTCTTGTCATCGTTGAACACATGGAATGTTCCATTACATAAGTCTTGCAGACAAACTGTGTTGTTTTGTGCAACTGATATAGTTGCAATATCAAAACTAATGTTGTTCATTAGAGCAGGACAAGAACTTATGGGAAGTGGTTGGAATCCATCGTTAGGTTTAGCAACGGTTTGGCCAGTACTTGGTGCACTCTCGACCCAGGTAGAATATGTACCATTTTGTAAGATTCCCAAAAACTTCTGTCCATTAGTTTTAAAACTCTCTTTACATGCAGATTCTCCCCCCAGGGAGAGTACATCATTTATAAGTATAAGATTGAATAACCGAAGAGTTGCGTTTGGGTGTTTATATGTAATGCACTGATAGCTTATTCGATGCCCCTGTGTGTTGATAACAGCTACACCAGTTTGGCTTTGTAGTAACTCGTTAATCTTGTCTATATTAATCGCAGTCTGGCAAGAATGAACTGCATTCTGAAGCACAGTAAGACACGAGTCTAATGGTTTTAGCCTCCATCTGGGATGTAAAACTGCAAGTACCTGGCTGAGATTTGAGGTCAAATTAAGGACTTGATAAAAAAAAACTTCATTGTGTGTAATGTATGAGGTCACACGAGTTTCTGGTGCACAGAGGTCCAAAATTTTTGCTTGAACACTGGTAGAGCCCAACGGTGAATAGACGACCAGTTGAGAAAGAATTTCCATTTTAGCCGAAAAAAACAAAGAGCAATTGCGAAAATGAAGAAAAGTGACATGTGTCTGACGTTCATGGCACATAATATAGGTCTGGGTTTGAGTACAAGAAAATCTAATGGACTTTGCTACCTGGTTGAGGCAAGACAACCCGTCTTTGTGAAGAATCAAAATAACCTCGGTGATGTTGTATCCATAGAAGGACATCACAGTTGTGAAGAAGTTTTGGTCCAGGCGAGCGCACTCGTCAAAGTGCCAAATAACAGTATACAGGTATCGTTTGGCGACATCAATGGAATTTACTGAGCCTATGAACCGATCTGTTTTATTTGGCCGTAGTATAAACAGAGTCACTCTCTCGCTGTTCAGAAGTGATGCCAGATCGGGAAAGTCGGTAACAGATGAACCGTTATCGTAACACTGATCACAATATTTACTGTCAGCACTATGGGGCACAACCAGATAAAATCTTCTCTGAGACTCGGATCGATCTACCACAAGACTTTGACCTATACACCAAATGCACAGTTCAATGAATCCAAGGTCGTATTCACCGAGAAGCAACTCAGCAATCAGCTTTTTGTTACTCAGATCCTGGGGTCTGATGCTGAAATCGTATATCAAATCTGTAAACGCTCCATTATATAAGGGATCACTCCTGTAGTGCATGATCTTTAATCCTAATTTTGAATGGAAATAATTATACGCTATGCTTTTGAAATGACCAAGACAATAGTCATATAGTGCAGTACTTTTGTGTAGTATCAGACCGTTGACATAATTAAGATACTTCTCAGGGTAATCCACTACTTGTATGTCAACAGTAGCATCACAAAATAACATTTCCACACATTCCTGGGGAAATTCTTTGTGGTGAATAAGAAAATAAGAGATAACACTTGGTATGAATGTGTTGTAAACGAAGAAACAATGCAGAGGAGGAAACACAAGGAAGAGACTGGTAGGTGGAGCAAACACGCCACGGAGATCCACCTGTGACTGAATAAATTTTTCTTGTGAGTGAAGTGTAGAGTTGTCCTCGTGAGCAGTTGCATGCTGGCACTGGGTCAGAGCCAATGCGTCACCACCGACGAAAGAAAAAACTGTCACATAACCATTTTCTGAACTCGATAAACTAGTTTTGTTGTTTAAAAGTTTAAAGTCATAGGAAGCAATAGTTAAAGGACTGCAAGCTAGACGAATGCAAGCATTGGGGAGGTGATAGTCAACTCCTTCTCCGTATAAACGAACTAACGAGGGACCCATAATATCTGAAAAATCAGTAATCTTTTCCGCTATGCATTCAAAGAATTCCCTTTCGGTAACATCACCGTGGTAATACAGAGACATCAACATATCCATATGCTGAACGCTAGTGAAAAAGAAAGGAAATCTTGTGTCAGCAATCTGACACTTAGGATGCGAGACAGTAAACACCGTCTCCTCCTCCTCTGTCTTTGTAACCGAAAGGATGACGAATGAACAGTTTTCGGAGTTTGTAACTACTTTAGTTCCGGGTACAGATGTTTTGAGTGACAAATAACATTTACCTTGACTAGGGCTGGACCCAACTACGTAGAAAATATTAACTGCATCTTTCATGTTTCTAACGTCTAAAAATTCTCCATGGCAGAAATGAGAATAGCAGGATAGGGGGAATGAGATCGTGGATGCCAACAAATGACTATAGGCAAGAGATGTACTCCAATTGGTTTCATCCAAAGAGTTACACGAGGGAGAGATCTGAAATAGATCCACTTTAGGAGAGAGAGAGAGAAAACGCAGTGAGTCGTTAGTTTTCGGATTAGGATTCAGGGCTTGGAAGCAAGAGTTAGTCAAGTTGTTTTGACCATGATACGAGACATACTCCTTCTTTCCAATTTTAGTGCGATGTAATGTGGGGCTGCATAACATCGTCTCACACGGCTGGGGTATGGTAACGTTGTGCACCACGATCGACAGGAAAATATGAACATATGGAAATAACGTGGTAGAGAAACAATCTGAATCGGAAAGAAAGAGAAGCACCTTATCAAAGAGAGGAAAAGTATATCCTTTAATAGCATATGTCCTAATACTTCTGGAATCCACCGAAAGTTGAGACCTACATGGACTCAGAACAGCGGAATCTTCACCGAAAACCATAGCATAATAAAAATTCTTGTATGAATAAAACCCAAATCTAAAACGCTGGTCACATAGTATGGGAAAACAACCTGGGAGTGGAAGCTTTCCTGACCCCACAACCCTATGAAGGAGGAAGTTGCTGGGTTGCTTGGCATAACACTGGGTGTTATTGAAAATTACCATATCGTGCTTCCTTTTGCCGGGAGTTATAGTAAAATATGTGAGAGGGGATTCTTGTTGTTGTGAACCTTGAAAGTGCCACGAACATTCGATTAGATCTTGTGTTGGTAAGTGGCCTTCTATAACAGGAATCCACACGTAGTGGTCAGGGCTCTTAGGCATCCAAATGAGGGTAGTGAAAGGAGAACATAATATATTCTGTAGACAAGGTGGTGGTGGATTTTGAAGGGCTAACATGGTTGTCAAAGTAGCTATCGAATCTAGACTATGAACGTAGTGACAACTTTGGTTTTGTAAAAAGATAAAATTGTAATCATTATATATTTGGAAATATAAATTCCCCTGGGAATCAACAGTTGAATGAAAATCCTGCCGAGCTTGTAGATGAGCCCGGCAGTGGTCTAGGAGTGACGCTGCTTGACCATTCATAACCATAAGGACCCGAGTTGAATTTGAAGTGGTATTAGTGATAATTCGAAAGCTAACCCTGACAGCCGGGTGACAGAGAGCCTCCCCGCAGGATTGGGGAAGAGAAATAACCTCAAAGACCTTCAAAGTTTCTGTCCTCTCGCTGTCGCCAAGGTAATAGCGAACATTCTGGGGCAGGTCCATCTCCATGCTAGCTTCCTTACGAGACTGATCCAGTAAACATGAGTAAACTTTGCTGAACTTCTCCGAAGACAAATGGGTTTGGCGCTTCTTTATTTGATTAGTATGGGTGCTAAGTTTATTAGGAGTTAATACTATAGTTGTTTGTATTGAATTATCATTCTTTTGTACTTGCGCAAGAGTGGTTTGTACTATATCCATACTCTCAGCTTGTGCGCGGTTTGGACGGTTTGAGGTCGGATGACTTCCTTCTGATCCCCTGGGATGAGTTTTCTCCTCTGTTAGCGAAATGCCGCCAACCGACACACATTTCTGACGGTCTATCCCACCACCTTTCGTGAAAAAGAAAATAAGTATAAATGACTATTGTGTTTCGGTTTTAGATAATCGAACAGCATTTGCATACGTAAACCTGAATTACCTGTTTGGTTGACCGTCGAGTTGCAACTGGTTATCGCCGTGGGTAACACTAATGATACATCTTGGGTTGAGGCACTGGCGGTAAGGTTGATATGAAGAACATCCTTAGCTTCCACAGAGTCTTCTTCCCAGGGATTAGCCAGGATTAGGAGAGTTAACAGAGCCCAGAAGCTGGTCCTACCGAACTCAAACCGCCTCATAATGCATCGATAAGCGTTGTATTCGCTTGGTTTTTGCTAGAGCAGTTCTAGATGATGTGACCTGAATATAGAATTGGAAGAGTGAAAACCTGCTTTGCTCTAAGTGGCTTGTACATAAATTCTTTCTAGAGCACGATAACATATAAGAATATTACTTCTAACTCTACTCTTCGTTAAGTCAATTATACGAATATTCTTACCCTATGACATAATGATGTCATAGTAATTGGTTTTAGTTGTAAGCTGACACTTAATCTATTCCATTAAGTTTGCAGTTTAAAGTTGTGCTGACTGTCTTTGAATATTATATATAAAACATCTGTTTCAAAGAAAGAACGCAAGTTGAAGATACGAGAAAAATAAATGTTCGGGTAATTTGATGTTTTTGAATTTAAAATATTAGAATTTCAGCATATATATACAATGTGTGATCCTTCCTGATGAGTTGTTATTCTATTTGAAGAGAATATATTTTTAGTATGCCCACATGACAGCCATGAAGAATAAGATACTATCATTAGAGAGAAGCTATGTATATAAAGTTGTTCCCTGAACACCAATTCTGGCTATATGGATTTGGCATGTTTTTCTGATGTTGGTTCACTCATATCATAAGATTGTAGCGTCGAGAGACAACTCCCGATGAAGGCACTGTACACACCACGATCATCACGTGGTATGGAACTTGCATGATGTCGCTCACGACCTGACGCTTCTCTGCCAGTGCGACCCTGCTTGACCCAGTGCAATTATCTAATTACGCACCACGGGTGACTATCCACGCGGTATATTTAGCGGCTCCCGCCGCATGTAAAATCAGTTCACTCGTACCTTACAATAAAGGCGACGAACTCACCAAAACCTCTTTCTCTTCACCAACAGTAGCATCGCTACAGCACCAAGAGGATGCCTGCAGAACTCATGGCTGGGGCTAAGTTGATCAAACCTATTGAGAGTTACTTAGACAAATTTAGATTTAAGAGGGAAATAAGCAAGAATTGGTTTACTAATAGGGTGGTCGATGAATGGAATAAACTTAGTAACCATGTAGTAAGCGCTGAAACTATCAATTGTTTTAAAAAACGATTAGACAACTTTATGAATGGGGACGACAGGTGGTGATGGATACGGAGCTGCCTAGTGTAGGCCTTATGGTCTCTTGCAGTCTCCTTTATTCTTATGTTCTTATGTTATGTTTAATGGGAAGTATATTTGTATGTGAGCCTCCTTGAGGAGACCGTGGGGACTGGCGATGGCGTGTGAATGATGCAACGCTACTGATGATGACTCTGGGCCAAACGAAACGCTTGAGGAAATCGAGACAAACGTTTGAATTATCACAGTCAACCGTCACATATAATTCTGTGACAGAGAATCTATTGTTATCGGCTGAGAGAAACCTGCACAGCGAAGCTATAACGATAATCCCATACCACACTCCTGGTCATATGGCCACTTCCCGAAGGTTGAGTGTGGTTGGAATTTTCCGCCAGAATCATCAGAAATTTAAAATTCCCGGCTCTGTGCAGGCGACACCACCTCCCCCTCCCTACCCCTCCCTTCTGACCCGGCTCGCTCGAGTCGTCACTTGTAAGCGCGGAAACGGACCGAGCGGGTCTGCCGCTGCCGGACTTTGGTTTTTGCCGGCGAGTCTGTTTCCTGCTTGTTTAATCGACTGATAGTTTCAGTGCTTTCTGCATGGTTGCATCGTCAGGCCCTAGGCGTAGACTTGATCTTATACGCGCGCAATCCGTCCCCGTCTCCGTGTCATCCCTGGTAAACAACCCAGGTCCTCTCGGAGGATAGGGGACGTGTCTTATGGTACGGAGGGGGGCGTCCCGAAGGTCATCAGGCCTTTCGGCAGCCCACCTCCGACCATCAATGGTCTTCTAACACCTCACGGCTTGCTTCGTCAGGCCCTAGGAGTAGACTTTGACCTTTATACGCGCGCAATCCGCCCCCGTCTCCGAGTCGTCCTTGGTATACAACCCGGTTCCTCTCGGAGGACAGGGGGACGTGTCTTATGGTACGGAGGGGGGCGCCCCGAGGGTCATCAGGCCTCTCGGCAGCCCTATACCTCCGACCATCAATGGTCTTCTAACGCCTCACGGCTTGCATCATCAGGCCCTAGGCGTAGACTTTAATCTTATACGCGCGGAATCCGTCCCCGTCTCCAAGTCGTCCCTGGTAATCAACCAGGGTCCTCTCGGAGGACAGGGGGACGTGTCTTATGGTACGGAGGGGGGCGCCCCGAGGGTCATCAGGCCTCTCGGCAGCCCCATACCTCCAAACCATCAATGGTCCTCTAACGCCTCACGGCTTGCATAGTCAGGCCCTAGGCGTAGACTTTGACCATTTCCACTCGTAATCCGTTCCCCATATGTCTTCGGGCCGTCCGTGGTAAGAACCCGGGCCTCTCGGAGGACAGGGGGACGTATCTTATAATACGGTGGGTGGTGCTCCTTATGCCACGTCCACACGGTCGAGCGTTGTCCGCCGGGCACGAGGGTTTTGCTCAACACCGGGCAATTTCATCGGGCAAACCATCAAACAGTCCGTTTCCGGCGCCATTTGCGGGCAGTGGATGGAGGGCTGATATCGCTGCCAAACGCACGAGGTGAGGTGCGAGCAAAGTTAGCAAACCTGCTTAGTACAGACCGAAGTTAGTGGCATCACGATGTGACCACGTGACATCACTAATTCTGTAACACTACTGTATAGTCCAGTGGAATTACAATGAAAACATATGACGTCACGATGGGGGTCCTGTGACGTCATTTTGTTGGTGTCGTCACGATATGATCACATGATGCCACAATGTGATCAGGTAACGTCAATATGCGATAAAGGGATGTCACGGTGTGATAAGATGACGTCATTATGTGATAAAACGACGTCACGATGTAGTCCTATGACGTCAGTTTGTGGCCCTGTGACGTCACGAGGCGATCCTATGACGCCATGATTAAATCCGGTGACGTCACAGTATATCACTTGATGTCACTAGGTATTAAACATATGGAAGTCAGCTTGGGGGTGATGTGACGTCACAAACTGCCATAGCACACCATTGGATGAGGACGCTCGCCACGGGCTTCGAGGACTTCCCGCGGGAAGACTTGGAGTGAGTTGGATACATACCGAGGGTCCAGGCCCGTCTTAGCGGGAGACGCTCAGGGAACGTCTTCACCCAGGACGAAGCCTCTTGACTAACGCCCAAGGACGAGCTCGCTCGGAAACGACCTCGGCCTCGCATATATGTTGTTATGCGTTGTACAATCGATTTTGTGACTTCACTACACCCTCCGGGGGATCGGAATACACCTTGCCCTACTAATTTGATTCTCTTTACCATACAAAAAAAAAAAAAAAAAAAAAAAAAAAAAAAGGCCCAGGGAAAACGAGACTGGCTATGAGCCTGAGCGCACTGAACAAATTCTGGAAAGCCCTGCGATTCAGTAAGGTGTCGGTGGCTCAGGTCCGGTCAGCACTCCGGGAGGGGAGTTGGGTTAGCGTCCCTGGACCTTCAGGACGCAGATTGGCATTTCCCCATCCACCCCCGATATTGCCGTTTCCTGATGCTCCAGGTAAGGAGGGGGACATATCATTTTACTAGACTCCCTTTCGGACTCTCGCTTACCACGAAACTAGTGAGAGTGGTAGGTGTACGCTGGACGGAAGCAAGCGTCTCCACACTCATGTACCTAGACGGCTAGTTGATGCATTTGCCTACCGGGGAGGGCGCATCGGCCGACATCTCGGTGGCTCTGAGAGTGTTGGCGGACGTGGAGTACGGGGTGGGCTGGGACGGGTCTGCCCTCGCTCCCACAGAAACTTTATTGGCTCGGGATTGAGTGGGACACAGTCGGCGCTCTTCGGGTGCTCCACTGCGCCAAGAGAGCGTGCTTCTCTCACACGTTCTCCCGCCTTCGCGACCCCGGCCCTTCCACTGAGCCGGTTGGGGCGCCGACGGCTGGTACGGGAGGTCGATAGAAGCATACTGTTCCTCCCACGCGACCTGCCCGGGCCAGTACCCTCAGCACTCCACAGCTTGTTGCGTCCCTGGCTTCGGTCGGGGGTCCTACGCCGGTCGGTCCCATAGTCCCCGCCCCCACCTCGAATGGCAGGAGCGGCGGACGCCTCGGACATGGGGTGGGGCTTCAAGTCGAGCTGGGGACATCAAGCTTGCCGGGGATGGTCGGGAGATATAAGGTCACTACACATCAACCTTCGGGAGCTGATAGTGGTGAAAGAATGACTCGAGCGACACCCCGAATTCTCCTGCATGAGCGTCCGCTTCGACATAGACAATGTGACGGCAGTACAGTGCGTGCAGAGGCAAGGTACGGCCCGACCAGGTCCACTCCTAGCCCTGTCGGAAGACATCTTCGCCGAGGCATCACGCAGGGCCATATCACTCTCGGCGAAGTATGTTCCGGGCCGGGAGAACGACGGGGCGGACGCTCTATCCAGGTTTCAGGAGACCTCCGTGGTGTGGCAACTACGCCCACAAGTGTTCGAGTCGCTCTCCCTCCGCTACGGCACCCCAGAGGTGAACCTGTTTGCCTCCCCAAACACGACCCAGCTCCCCCTCTACCTCACCTGCATCCAAAGGACACGCACAGGAGGCCCAGACGCCTTCACTGAGGACTGGAACAGCTGGAAGTACGTATACATTTTCCTCCGCCAGCGACACCGGTCCTCCTGAAGGTGATGCAGACCCTCAGGTCCTTCAAGGGTTAGGTCCTCCTGATAGCTCCCTACTGGCCAACCCAGCCGTGGTTCGGGGAGCTAATGAGATGGTGCCCTTCTCCCCTTCTACTGGGGTCAGCCTGCCTAGCCAACAGCCTTACCGCACCTCTCCAAGCGTCACTCCAACTTGATACTTGGAGTTTCTACGGGGAGCTCTCAGCCAACTCTTCTCTACAGAGGCAGCAGACAAGATGCTCAGAGATCACCTTCCGTCCTCAATGCGGCAGTGTGGGTCCTTCTGACGGAGATTCCGGAACTGCCTTCGGAGACACGCGATGGTGACTATCTCCGCCAGCACGGTTCTGGACTTCCTGACTTGGCTGGCTGACTCCACCAACAGGGCACCGGCGACGATCTCTGCTCACTATACAGCCCTCACTGATCCGCTACTCTTTGGCATGAACATCCGAGTGCCACAGAGGGCGCGAAGAGAGAGCCGAGACATCAACCGGTCCTGGCCTAGTCCTTGCATCGTCTTCTGCAGTACCTGGCGTTCGAAAGGGCCATTATGTAGGAAGAACACTTCCCTCAACGTGCCGTCTTTCTGCTCGCCTTGACTACGGACTAAAGGGCTTCACAGCTGGCGGCAATCACCCGCCACCCGTCCTTCTCCAAACTGGAGGAGGACAGCTCGGCCCTAACCCTCTCTCCATCACCAACATTCCTGGCCAGGAACGGCCGAGCGGACGACATGATTGGCCCTCTCAGAATACAATCCTTCCGGGAGGGAGGACGCCCACAACCTCTGCGCCCGGTCCGTGCGTTCGAAGACTACGTGGAGCACACGGAAGAGATTTCTGAGGATCATCTCTTCTATTACTCGAAATCTAGGATCGCCCTAACCCCGAGGTCCCAGGCGCACCTGCTTTGCCGCATTTTGGAGAGAGCCGACCCGGGCCATGCCCCGCACGCCCACAGCATCAGGGACTTCGTGGCATCGCTGGCGTTTCTCCACACCCACTCTGTGGAGCGGGTGCGGGACCTAGGGGCTGGACATCGACGACTCCTTTGGGGACACGGTGTCTCTACCACTCGGTCACCCCTGTCCCATGCGTCGCCATGGGAACGGCTCCACCCCTCTCATCTCAAAAAAAAAAAAAAAAAAAAAAAAAAAAAAAAAAAAAAAAAAAAAAAAAAAAAAAAAAAAAAAAAAGGGTGGAGGGGGCAAAGGGCGACCGAGGAGTGGGGAGGGGTCCAGGAACCGCTGAACAGGATACAATTTTCGTATAATTTACGCATTGTGTGAACAGTGCAATGTTGTGCACGTCACATTCTTCGGTGTGGGTACTTGACATTTCTTTTCTCCCCTCTACTGATTAATAAAATTAATAAGTCTCCCATAGGAAAGACACACATAATAACGGTTGGAATCAGGCTTCACCTCTCCTCCCACCTGTCCTCGTCTCATGTATAGCTTCGCTGTGCAGGTTTCTTTCAGCCGATAATATTTCTTTGTCTCGGCTCGTGCCGCTTAAATTGTTCTTATCGGCTTAAGAAACCTGCACAGATTTAGGGTCCCTCCCTCCTCCCACAGGCGAAGCCTTCATTTCTAATTGAAGT
>NC_134811.1:6464996-6467496 GCF_046742065.1 Oratosquilla oratoria
CGATTTTTATTCCCTGACATCCTAGTAAAAAAAAAAGAAAAAAAAAAAAAAAAAAGATAGAGAAATAAATAAATAAATGAATGAATAGATAAATAGATAAATAAATGAATAAGTGAATAAATGAATAAATGAATAAATGAATAAATGAATAAATGAATAAATGAATAAATGAATAAATGAATAAATGAATAAATGAATAAATGAATAAATGAATAAATTAATAAATGAATAAATAAATAAATAAATAAATACATAAATAAATTGATAAATGAATAAATTAATAGATAGATAAATAAATAAATAAATTGTGGTCATTCCAGTCGCACTCATATAAGACTGTAGCGTCAGGAGACAACTTCCGATGGAGCGCACGAAGAGGGCGCCCTCAGAGCGTTGATCGGATCTGTTGAGAGTTACTCGGAGTGGGAAGTGTGGCTGTATGGATACCTGCTACGAAGGGACCGTGGTGACTGGCGACGGCGTGTCACTGAAGCAGCACTTCTGATGATCTACGCGGGGTAAGCAAAAGGCATAAGCATAACTTGAGACAATCACTTGAGTTATCACATATAATTCTGAGACAGAGAACTTATTGTTTTATACCAACGGCCATATATGATTTTGTGATATTACGTATACATTAGTGTATCTATTTTTTGCACAAGTTTGAATGCTGATAAATCTAAACATGAAAAATACAATGATTTCAAATATCGTAGTAATGCACATTATATTAGTTACCCCTTAAATAATTTATTTTCTTTAAGTTTCGAGGTTTGAAAGAAAACGAAACTAAGAAATAATGTCCACAAGTAATTCAACAACTATAATTATCTAATACCTCTGTACAATACTGGTGAATAATTGCAAATCTACAGTTACATAATTAAAAGAGATAACATAAAAATATTAGAAATAGTAAAGTAGAAATTCATATCGAATATCAATAATGCACTATGTAAAAAACCAAGAGGCTGTGTAAATAGTAGGTAAATAGCCATTGTGTAATATTTTTAAATACTCTAACCTGTGTCCGTTATCACTCTCGATGTCGATATTTATATTACAGACAAAACAATCAGCTTTGCTGACAATACATACATACATACATACATACATACATACATACATACTTACATACATACATACATACATACATACATACATACATACATACATACATACATACATACATACATACATACATACATACATACATACATACATACATACATACATACATACATACATACATACATACATACATACATACATACATACATACATACATACATACATACCGGTACATGTACCAAAGGCTTTTCCTCTTACAAGGGAGGTAGCCAAAAAACAAAGCCATAATTTAACATAAAAACCACTCCCACCCATTCCATCCCCTACATACTCCCCTCCCCTCTACCCTCTTCTCTCCCTCTTATCTTAGCACCTGCTGGATGACGGTTTATCCCTGCATCTTGTCCACTGCCCTGGGTCAGAAGCATTGTCGCAAGACACAGCACATCCACAGCAAGGCCACTTCATTAAATCGGCGACCCCCCTCTCCGTCCCTTCATGCAGAAAAGGAGAAGACGGAGAGAAATCCCTTCAGGCTGTGTCAATTTATTTCTCATATGTATTCCCTCACTCCCCCATCCCCCACCTACTCCCCCTCATGCATCGCAGATCATCCATACAAACCATTCTCCATTCATCCCTGTCTTCTGTCCCCTCCCGTCCTTCCTCAATAGACCACATGCTCAGTTTCCCCCATCCATCCATCTCATCCTAGGATGCCCCCTCATGTTCACTCTTTCCACCTCTACCTTCCACACCTCTTTTACTAGTCTCTCTTCACTCATTCTTTCCATGTGTCCAAACCATCCTAATACTCTTTCATCAACCCAATCTCCCAACTCCCTTTCCACCCATGTTCTCCTCATTTCTCACTCTATTTAGCCTAGTAACCCCTATCATACTTCTTAGACACCTCATCTCAAACACATTCAAACTCCTCCTCTCTCTCTTATGTCCCATGTTTCTGCCCCGTACAGTGCTGTCGGCATAATCACTCTTTCACACAATCTCCTCTTAGCATCCATTCCGAATGTCTATTTCTCATTACACTTTTTAATCCCCCATGGCATTTACTCGCTTCTCTCAATCTACGTTCTACCTCCACCCCTACTCCCCTCTCTCCTGCCACATTTGCACCCAAGTATCTAAAACTATCCACTTCTTCCAGTCTCTCTCCCCTAATACTTACTTCTAGTCTGCTGCCACTTTCTCCCCTTGTACATCTCATCCTCTTACTTTAACCCACACTTATCTTCAACTTCCTTCTTTCGCACACCTTCCCAAACTCTGTCACTAACTTTCTCAATTCCTCCTCTGATCCTGCCATAAGCGCAGTGTCGTCAGCAAACAATAACTGGCTCACCTCCCACTTTTCTCTCTTTTCTTTGACCATCTCCAATACCTGACCCACTACCCTTGCATTTAC
>NC_134811.1:6472496-6474996 GCF_046742065.1 Oratosquilla oratoria
CTTCTTTTCGGAGTTGCTCATTTTCTTGGAAAAGAAAACGATTGGCTTTCAAGCCTTATGGACGAACTGCTGCAAATTGGCGCTGATGCCTTCGTTGGAGGCGTCCATATCGATGAACGTGGAGGCGTCAGGAGCTAGGAAACCGAGGGTTTGTTGGCTTCATGGCTCCAGGTGAGGGTGATGGGCAGGCCTCTCTTGTTGAGCTTGATGAAGGAAATTCAGAACTGATTTGAAACCATAAAAAGTAACGAGGACACCATCGAGGGTATGAATGCCAAGTTAGAGAATACCATTAGGGAGTCGGCAGAGAAAATAGGGAGTACAAATATACTAGAAAAAAGCAAATATTCTAATGTTGCTTGCATTGCTTTCATTCTTTGTAGGGCCAGGAGAAAGGAGTCTTAGAAGCCGATTGATGCTCCATTGGTGTGGTTGCATATACTGTAGGTGCCCTGAGGCTAGTAACTGTCTTCTTCGCAGAGACAGATTTGCTGACCTCCATAATCGTTGAGTCATCCGCTCCTTGTGGCAAACAGCTACCACTTGGGCCGACACCGCACTGACAGGGGTTGTATACTGTAGTGCTAAGGTTTTATCCCACCGCTGCCACCATATGTACCGGGTGTGGCCAATTAAACCAATTAACAATGTAAAATAGTATATTATTAACAACGGGATAAAGCACTACAAAGGATAAAGCACTACAAAGACAAGCGTGCGGTCGCTTTGTAAGCCGAACCAAGACTGAATCCAACCCCAAGCCACGCCAACAAGCTCCTATTTGGCGGGAAAAAAATAATCGCTTAAATGAACACTTTGTTGTCACAGTAATGTATTAAATATATAATAATACATAAACAATATTACAAATAGGTATGTGCAAAAACAAGGCATATCATATGTCACCCTTACACGATTATTTTCCCATGACTCCAGGGACTGTTGGGTTTCGTCCGCCAATTTTATTTATATACGAGGTTACACCTTGTTTGATCACGGATTTGCTACTGATGTGCGCCCTTTGCAGATTTCATTCCGGTTAACATCAAACGATGTCATTCGCCTGTGAGTTAGACTCCAGTTTAAAAGGGTTAAAAAATCACATAAGGTGGTGCCATAGGCAGGGCTTGGCAATTATATTCCCGGTATTCTAGAATCTCCCCCCCCCCGACAAAAAAAAGGGAGTGTGAATACACAAGGTGACGGAGTGTCACAAGTGAAAATGGATCCTGCAAAACTGCACACACACACACACACACACACACACACACACACACACACACACACACACACACACACACACACACACACACACACACACACACACACACACACACACACACACACACACACACACACACACACACACACACACACACACACACACACACACACACACACACACACACACACACACACACACACACACACACACACACACACACACACACGACTCGGTGGCGCGGTTGATAAAGTACTGGACTGTCAGCACGGAGGTGCGTCAGCACCTGGTTCGAATCCTGCCCAGGGCCGAAATTATTTCGGCATCGCTGCGCTTCGGGTCGTTACTCCGACTCTCGTGGGCGGGGAGCTGGATGTGTGTCTGTGTAAGGTCATAGCATTACCCATAGATGGGTCATACGAGCTCTGTGCTCTCTTCCGGGAGGGAAATAGTTGTCGATCACGAGTCCAACACGCGATCCAAAGACCAAGGTGAACACACACATACACACACACACACACACACACACACACACACACACACACACACACACACACACACACACACACACACACACACACACACACACACACACACACACACACACACACACACACACACACACACACACACACACACACACACACACACACACACACACACACACACACACACACACACACACACGTTCCCAACGCAGCAAAATCCAGTATAAGCATTTGTTGGCATAATCCACAGAGAGTGGAAAACACCAAAGGTCAAAAGTGCACCATTAGCTTTCAGCTGTAATTGTTTATATATGTCGGAGCCATTTTCATCCATTACTGGCGCTGCTTTAGAATTGCTGTCATGAAAAAAGAAGGAAGGAAATAAAAGATGGAAATTGTTTTCGTCCCAGCGCTGGGAAAGTCTCGTGGTAAAAAAAAAAAAAAAAAAAAAAAAAAAAAAAAAAAAAAAAAAAAAAAAAAAAAAAAAAAAAAAAAAAAAAAAAAAAAAAAAAAAAAAAAAAAAAAAAAAACATCCAATCTCTTTTTTTTTTTTTTTTTTTTTTTTTTTTTTTTTTTTTTTAGTTTTTCTTACTCCGACCACACTTATCGTGCTCATGACACTAGAATGAAGAAAGGAGGACCTTGCGAGCATGTTCTCTATCCACATAAATTATCCACACGACTTGCTGGTGGCGTGGTTCTCCTCGAGGGATCATGACGACGATGACTCGTGGTTGGACACCGAACAGGCTTCTCCACAAACATTGCTCGCCGTTACTGTTCCCCTTGA
>NC_134811.1:6487496-6494996 GCF_046742065.1 Oratosquilla oratoria
TTTTGAATATGGGAGTAACGTTAGCTAGCTTCCATTCTCTTGGGACATCTCCGGATATGATGGATTTCTTGAAAATAATTTCTAATGGAACAACAATCTCATTTTTCATTTCCTTTAAGATTCTTGGATGCCAACCGTCAGGCCCTGGTGTTTTATTAACTTTGAGTTTGTCTATACACCTGGATGACGGGTCATCTCTGCACCTTGTCCACTGCCCTGGGTCAGAAGAAGTGTCGCAAGACACAGCACATCCACAGCAAGGCCGCTTCATTAAATGGGCGACCCCCCCTCTCCGTCCCCCCATGCATAAAGGCGAAGACGGGGAGAAATCCCTTCGGACTGCGTCAAAATTTGCTCACACATACTACCTCATCATTCCACCTCATGCATCACAACATCATCCATATACAACCATTCTCCATTCACCCCTGTCTTCTGTCCTCTCCGGTCCTTGCTCAACAGACATTCCCCTCTTCCCTAAAGCCCCCTTCACCCCATATATATATTATATATTATATATTGTATATTATATATTATATATTATATATTATATATTATATATTATATATTATATATTATATATTATATATTATATATTATATATTATATGATATATATTATATATTATATATTATACATTATATATTATATGATATATATTATATATTATATATCATATATTATATATTATATATCATATATCTTATATTATATATTATATATTATATATTATATATTATATGTTATATATTATATATTATATATTAAATATTATATATTGTATATTATATATGATATATTATGTTTCTGCTCCATACAGTGCTGTTGGCACAATCACTCCTTCATACAGTCTCCTCTTAGCATCCATTCCCAAATTTCTATTCCTCATTACACTTTTTAATCCAAAAAGGCATTTACTCGCTTCTCTCAATCTACATTCTACCTCCACCTTTACTCCACCTTTCCCTGCCACATTTGCCCCCAAGTATCTAAAACTATCCACTTCCTCCAGTTGCTCTCCCTTAATGCTCACTTCCAGATTACTGCCACTTTCACCCTTGTACATCTCATCACCTTACTTTTACCCGCATTTATCTTCAGCTTTCTTCTATCACACACTCTCCCAAACTCTGTCACCAACTTCCTCAATCCCTCCTCCGATCCTGCCACAAGCGCAGTGTCGTCCGCAAACAACAGCTGGCTCACCTCCCACTTTTCTCCATTTTCTTTACCCATCTCCAATCCCTGACCCACTACCCTTGTATTTACCTCTCGCACTACCCCATCCATGTATAAGTTGAACAGCCAGGGTGACATAACGCATCCTTGACGAAGTCCCACCTTTACCTCAAACCACTCACTCTCTCCATTTCTAATCCTGACACAAGCTCTATTACTCTCATAAAAACTCTTGACAGCTCCGAGAAGCTTTCCTCCTATCCCGTATATCCGCATTACCTCCCACAGTGCCTTTCTGTCTACCCTATCGTAAGCCTTTTCCAGATCCATAAAGGCCCAAAAAACATCCTTCCCCTTTCCTATAGCTTTCTCACACACACACACACACACACACGCATATATATATATATATATATATATATATATATATATATATATATATATATATATATATAGATATTATATATATATATGTGTATCATTAAAATTTTCATTAAAATATATATAAGAGAGGAAGAGAGAAGGAGCTTGAATGTGTTTGAGATGAAGTGTCTGAGAAGTATGATGGGGGTTACTAGGCTAGATAGAGTGAGAAATGAGGAGGTGAGGAGGAGCACAGGGGTGGAAAGGGAGTTGGGAGATAGGGTTGATGAAAGAGTATTAGGATGGTTTGGACACATGGAAAGAATGAGTGAAGAAAGACAAGTAAAGGAGGTATGGAAGGCAGATGTGGAGGGAGTGAACATGAGGGGACGTCCTAGGATGAGATGGATGGATGGGGTGAAGGGGGCTTTGGGGAAGAGGGGAATGTCTGTTGAGGAATGACGGGAGAGGACAGAAGACAGGGGTGAATGGAGAATGGTTGTACATGGAAGATGTTGTGATGCATGAGGTGGAATGGACGGGGGGATGGGGGGTGAGGTAGTGTGTGTGAGCAAAATTTTGACGCAGCCCGAAGGGATTTCTCCCCGTCCTCTCCTTTATATGGGGGGACGGAGAGGGGGGGGGGTCGCCCATTTAATGAAGCGGCCTTGCTGTGGATGTGCTGTGTCTTGCGACACTGCTTCTGACCCAGTGCAGTGGACAGGGTGCAGAGATGACCCGTCATCTAGGAGGTGCTAAGATGGGAGGGAGGGTGGAGTGGTGTGGAGTGTTTTCAGGGATGGAATGGGTGGGAATGATTTTATGCCTTTTCCTTTTTGGCTACCTCCCTAGTAAGGGGGAAAAAGCCTTGGTATATGTATGTATGTATGTATATATTATATACTGTATACTATATATTATATATTACATATTATATATTATATATTATATCTTATATATTATATATTGTATATTATATATTATATATTATATATTATATACTATATATTATATATTATATATTATATATTATACATTATATATTATATATTATGTATTATGTATCATATATTATATATTATATATTATATATTATACATTATATATCATATACATGTGTTTATATATATATATATATATATATATATATATATATATATATATATATATATATATATATATATATATATATATATACATATTAGGTACCCCCGAATCCACGCGCGGCGCCACTGTCGACCATGTAATGTTTACGTCGTCATTTGTTGCGACCAACTTGCTTCTGTTTAGTGAAATTTGAATGCTTCCCGCGTTCAGCGCATGCTCTAAATATTCAAATTATCTTGTTGTTTTGCAAGTGTATGCTCAATTCTTGAAATAAAAACAAATTTTCAGCGATTTCAACAAAAATTTGGTTATCAAACTCGGCAACATAGTTTTTCGAGTAAAAATACTAAGGTAAGGCATTTCTAAGAATAATTTTAAGTTATAGAAACAAGTTTATCAACCTTCTTTTTCCCGGATATGAGAAGCTTAAGATCGTTCAGCACTTGATGTTTGAGCTTAGCGGCATGATATGTAGGCATATCACCCATGAATCTGATTCGTCTAGTTCACGTCCAGTCGACCAACGCCGACCAAAACCACACAATTACGGTCTTTGCTCAAATGCACAATTTATATATAAAAAAATAGCATATGGTTGCATTATTTGACCTATTTTCTTTAAAATGTGTGATTTCCATGTAAAATGATCTAAGAGAAATTACGTTTTTATCCTCTGCAAAATTACCAACCGGCAACCAACGCCGACCAAACCCAAACAATGATGGCTTTTGCTCAAATGTATAATTTTGAATAAAAATTAGCATATGGTTCCATTATCTGACCTATTTTCTTTACAATGTGTGATTTCCATGTAAAATCATCAAAGACAAGTTACGTTTCTATCCTCTGCAAAATTACCAACGTCGACCAAAACCACACTATGACGGTTTTTGCCGAAATGCACATTTTATATATAAAAATAGCATTTGGTTGCATTATTTGACCTATTTTCTTTAAAATGTGTAATTTCCATGTAAAATCATCAAAGAGAAGTTACGTTTTTGTCATGCAAAAGCCGTCATTGTTTGGGTTTGGTTGGCGTTGGTTGCCGGTTGGTAATTTTACAGAGGATAAAAGCGTAACTTCTCTTTGATCATTTTACATGAAAATCACACATTTTAAAGAAAATAGGTCAAATAATGCAACCATATGCTATTTTTTATATATAAATTGTGCATTTGAGCAAAAACCGTAATTGTGTGGTTTTGGTCAGCGTTGGTCGAGTTCGGTCGGCGTTTACCGAGACCCACCATTGACAGCTTCATGGGTGCCATGAAAAGGCAAATATGGTATGATGGAGATGTCTCACATTATTTTTGACATGCTCATGTGATTTGTTGATCCATAAAACCCAAGTATTCCAAATTTTAATAGAATTGGACCAGTGGTTTAGAGTTAATGTGTATTTCTTTACCGAAATCTTTACAAATCACCACCCTTAATTCTAACACTGTTATGGTAAAGTCTAGCCAAAAATGCGGGCTAAAAAAATAATTCAAAAAATCGCATCTCCCTTATTTTTCAAGCTATTTAAAAAATTCAAAAAGTATTTTGTTTCTAATAAAGTTGTCTATCATATGCAACAATAATTTAAAGGTTAATTCTTTTTTTTATTTTGTGGGGGTACCTATACATATACACACACATACAAATACTACGCGATACCTTATTACTATTAGTATTACTATTACTATTACTCTAGTGGTACTACTACACTACTGTTACTCTTTGCTACAATATCAATCTGCGTCGTAAGCAAGGTTCTTCTCGTGAATGACCTTGACCTGCGGAAGACCAAGAAAGTTGGGCGAAGAAGGTCATACGGGGACGCAGAAGAAGGGAGGTCCCTTCTTTAGGGCTCGAAAGCCCAAGAAATTCCCAATGGCTTGGGCAGCCATCAGCAAGAGGGATCAACGAGCTCCCCGATTTTGACTATGATAGGCACAGAGTCAAGTCCCTGAATGCCTTGGGCAGCCATTCAGGGACCGACAGAAACCAGGGCTCCCCGCTTTTGACCCTTGTGGGCTAAGGGTCAAGTCCCTAGAGTAGCGTTTCTCAACCAGGATTCCCCGGAACCCTAAGGTTCCGTAAAAGGTCCCTAAGGGTTCCGCAAGAACAAGTGAGATAAGCTAACGCACTTTTGTTTTTTATCTAATTTCATATGCGTAATATAATCAAACACGCACGACATATTCTTGGTTACTGTAATAATGTAATATAGACATCATCCTATCTAGGCTATTATTACGATGAAAAGAAAATGAGAAAGATATGGTATACGTGTTTTGTTTTGTTTTCCCTCAGGGGTTCCTTGAGACATGCAATTTATTTTAAAGGTTACGAAAGGGTAAAAAGGTTGAAAAACGCTGCCGTAGAGCAACAAGATGGCCCGGCAGCCATCTAAGGCCGGCCATACACTATCATGTACACCTGACAGGTACGCCTGAACAGTCACGCCTGTCAGGTATACCTGATAGTGTATGGCGGGAAAAACTAGCCTCTCAGGCGACCTGACAACTGATGAAAATTCGATCAGTTGTCAGGTCGCCTGAGATAATAAGGAGAGAAAGTACATCTCATCTTCGCGAGAATCCATGGCATACCTGACAGGCGTAACTTTTCAGGTGTACATGATAGTGTATGGCCGGCATAAGGGACGAAGGCGAGAAGGATACTTTTCCGGTCGGAGGGTCCGGTTAAGGCTCCTCCGAGGCAACGAAGCGAGCAGGAACTTCGACTCTTTCGGAAGGGATTTCGGTCATCCGTTAAGCGGTTTCGGTGTCTTGGCCATCTCCTTCCCCTTGCCTCCTTGAAGAACGGCCAGGGCCCGGATGTTTTGGAAAGGAACTTGGTCATCCGCAAGCCGGTTTCGGTGTCACGGCCATCTCTTTTTCCCCTTGCCTCCCCGACGAAAAGCCGGAGTTTCTCTTGTGGCTGGTGCCTTGGAAGGTTCCTCCGGTTCTCGATGAATAGCTAAGATCCTTCTCTCGGAAAAGGTCACACAAGAGACACTGTGGGATTTTAGTAGAGAGCTCTGTATATGGGCTTGAAATATACAGGCCACTGAAAAGGGCTTTGTATACAGGCTTAAGATATACGGGCCATTGAAAAGAGTTTTTTATATGGGCCATACGGGCTAATTTTAACGTTAAAAGCCTTCATCGGCATGACAAAACATTGGGGTTCAGAAATGGGCTCCATATATGGCCACAAGATAAATTAAATTTTTGCTCTGAAAAGAAATTTTGGGCTATAAGAAGATTTTTGGGCTTTTTGAGTGGGACTAATAAAAGCCTAAAGTCAACAAATCAATTCAAAGTATTTGAGCTTCATTTCATTATGGGGTTATCCCCTCAGCTGAATAAAATCGTGGGCTTGATAATATTGCTTAACGCACACACACACACACACACACACACACACACACACACACACACACACACACACACACACACACACACACACACACACACACACACACACACACACACACACACACACACACACATACACACACACACACACACACACACACACACACACACACACACACACACACACACACACACACACACACACACACACACACACACACACACACACACACACACACACACACACACACACACACACACACACACATACACACACACACACAAACACACACACACATACACACACACACACACATACACACACACACACACACACACACACACACACACACACACACACACACCTCTCATGGCGCTGTGGTTAGAGCTCTGGCCTGCCACTACGGAGGTCCGGGTTCGACCCTCGCCCGGGGCTGAAATAATATCAGTATCGCAGCGCTGAGGGGTGTTACTCCAACTCTCGTGGGCGGGGAGTTGGGGGTGTGTGTGTGTGCAAGGTCATAGCATTACCCATAGATCGGACCTACGAGCTCTGAGCTCTCTTCCAGGAGGGAAATAGCTGTCGATCACGAGTCCAACACGTGATCCAAAGACCAAGTGAATACACACACACACACACACAC
This sequence comes from Oratosquilla oratoria, assembly GCF_046742065.1. Classification (NCBI taxonomy): domain Eukaryota; kingdom Metazoa; phylum Arthropoda; class Malacostraca; order Stomatopoda; family Squillidae; genus Oratosquilla; species Oratosquilla oratoria. The sequence continues at coordinate 6,494,164 of NC_134811.1, forward strand.
ACACACACACACGACTCGGTGGCGCGGTTGATAGAGAACTGGGCTGTCAGCACGGAGGTGCCTCAGCACCTGGCTCGAATCCTGCCCAGGGCCGAAATTATTTCGGTATCGCAGCGCTTCGGGTCGTTACTCCGACACTCGTGGGCGGGGAGTTGTGTGTGTGTGTGTGTGCAAGGTCATAGCATTACCCATAGATCGGTCATACGAGCTCTGAGCTCTCTTCCGGGAGGGAAATAGCTGTCGATCACAAGTCCAACACATGATCCAAAGACCAAGGTGAATACACACACACACACACACACACACACACACACACACACACACACACACACACACACACACACACACACACACACACACACACACACACACATATAAGCATGTGTGTTGATGTGTATTATATGGCGACGCATTTGTCATTGGATGGTTTTCTCTAATTTCTATAAAATTTGGATGATTTCCTTTGAGACTGTGGAGCCAAATTTCAAATACATCACCAAATTCCTGACTAATATCTGACGTTTCAAAGCAAATTGGCACCAATTTACAGAGTAATACAGTATAGAGGACAAAGAGAGAAATGGAGACGGAGGGAGAAAGAGACAGGGGAAGAAAGGATAAGGGGTATATAGAGGTACAGCTGGGTTAGCATGTTCGCTTGTCGATGGAGTTCGGGCAAGTCGGTCGTTTTTTGTTTGTTTGTTGGGACGTCGTCCTGTGATCCATTATTGGGTCGACTTGTTTGCTTATTGTGACCCCCCTATGTGATGGATGATCATGCGGTGTTCCAGGATTTTGGTTTCGTTCTTTTCTCCTGTTTCACGAATGGTAGT
>NC_134811.1:6499996-6502496 GCF_046742065.1 Oratosquilla oratoria
ACTTAATACAATTTACTTTTTAATTTGTTCCAACTCGGCCGTTATTTATTCTGCAGCCAAATCGGCGAATGGAAGAGACAGAGAGAAAGAGGGATCGAATTCTGTTTTCGTGCAATGAGACGCTGTTCTCACACAAAGCTCTGGAATCAGTGGATGATCACAGATTATGTTTTTCACCGTTAAATAGAGAGATTGTGTTGTATATATCTTTGTTTATTTGTTTCGAAATTGTACAGGACATACAGTAGCCTCATTCGAGTTTTTAAGATAACAAGACTTTTACATGATATGAAATATAAGGTTAAATATAAATACAATATATCATATTTATGATATATAAAACTTAAACGAATTTTATAAGTAAGACTCCTGTAGCGGTTGTTTTAAAATAATGTTTTTGATCTAAAAGTGTTGCAAAAGTGACGACTGTCGGAATCATTTGATTGACTACACCGTCACTGGTGATTCTATTCATATAAATATATATATATATATATATATATTTATATATATATATATATATATATATATATATATGCAGAAAAAACCACTGGGAAATAAGAAGCTTAGTCCGAACGTTTTCGTCTATTTAAGACATTATCAAGGAATTCACAGTTACAGAGACAAAGGTGGATATATATACATAAAGTAGAAGACAAGCTAGGAACATGGGAAGGGCACACAAGATGCTTCACAATCAGGTAGAGCCGATGTTTACATATACGGACGTTTGGTCCATGACGTTACGTCACCCCGGCTTAGTAGCACTTGGAGAAGTTCTTACAATTTTATCAATAACAAAATCATCAAGCTTAAATAATCCTAAACTTTATTATGGTCAAAGGTTTGTTTAATATGACTGGATTCAATAATGTTTCTTTCTAATAAGGATCTACAAGAAATTATTACATTAGAATTATCCCAGTCAATAGGATGATTGTGGTCTCTTACATGGACAAAAAGGCCACTGGAACTTTGCCCACTCCTTACACTATATTTGTGCTGATTTATCCTAGTTTTAAGTCTTTACCAGTTTGGCCGATATAATCTGCACATTATTTTCACGTGTGCCTTGTGAATTACTGCAATATATATATATATATATACATATATATATATATATATATATATTTATACATATATATGTATATATATGTGTGTGTATATATATATATATATATAACACACAGGAACCCACAGTCGGAGAAAGAATAAACTTTGAATAAAGAATAATCCTATATTTCGGCTATCAACTGTAGCCCTCTTCAGGAAAGTACATAAGATAGCCGAAATATAGGATTATTCTTTATTCAAAGTTTATTCTTTCTCCGACTGTGGGTTCCTGTGTGTTATTTACAAATGTGCTACTACATTTCTATTTAGAAATATATATATATATATGTGTGTGTGTGTGTGTGTGTGTTGTGTGTGTGTGTGTGTGTGTGTGTGTGTGTGTGTGTGTGTGTGTGTGTGTGTGTGTGTGTGTGTGTGTGTGTGTGTGTGTGTGTGTGTGTGTGTGTATTTCAAGATTATCTCTTGCAATGCACATCAAAATTCGTCGTCACAAAGGGAAAATTGATATTTTGAAACTCCACTCTACCAACAGAGGCACTCTTCTGGTTTCCATGGAAACCTAATCATAATCCCAATAGGAGTCCGTTAGGGTTTCAAAGTGTCGTGACCCACTATCGTGCCTTTGACTCCCTCCCCCGCTCCTACTTCCCCCTCCCTCCTCCTTCCCCCACCCCCTCTTCTCCACTTCCAATTCAAAGACCCTGCGGCCAAATCCATGCACTGTCGCTTATCAGTATAACCCAGTACTTATAAAAATTTTGCTTTATATCTTTTGGACATGACTAAAATTCTTATGTATTCCGTAATAAAACTGACCTAAATACCAGTTTCGAAAAATGAAGGACTACCTGGCAAATTGCTGAGACAGTTTTTAATCTACTGGAAAAACCTCTAATTGAGACTCATTGGGCTCAGTTAAAAAAAGAAAAAAACTATTTTAAGATATACATCCATTCTTTACAAAATGAGAGCTGATGGCTAGCGTACTTTCTGAAAGTCTGAGGTTATCGCTCTGCCGAATAAAATCGTCTCCCGACAGCTGACTGAGCAGGTTAAAGCGTCGGTATTTGTGGCGGAGGTCGAGGTGACGACACTTCGAACCCTACCTCCAACAAGTTGGACCAAGGGCATGGTTCATTGAATTCCGCGCTACAAAGTACTCTGTGATGGGCATCGTCTTAGCCTCCTGATAAGGGGAGTTCGAGACGTTAAAACGAATCATCATCGATATGGGAGTACGAAAGGATTACTCGCTAGAATATCCACTCAGTAAATATTCTCTTCGTACTCTTCGTAATGAGAAAAGTTATAGGGGCTGCAGAAATTAGTATTGATAATTCTAATAACAACTGAGGAGGATTTATCATATGGTCTCTCCCAGTAGCTTCACTAGCAATCAACTATTGGAGGAGACGAAAAAGAGGGA
>NC_134811.1:6507496-6509996 GCF_046742065.1 Oratosquilla oratoria
GTCTGTTTCAAAATGAAAGTTAAATACCCCAAGTCCAGAGCTAGGCGCGTTCCTCGGTGCGTTCATATGTGCGTTCCTCGTTGCGTTCCTATATGCGTTCCTCATTGCGTTCCCATATGCGTTCCTCGTTGCGTTCCTCGTTGCGTTCTGCTTTAATTTGGCCGCGGTTAGCGCTCCTAAACTATTAAAGCAATATAGGTACCGGTATAGTATGTGGCCTACGAAAATTTTCTTTGGTATAGTATGTGGCCGACTTTAATTTCGGTGTGAACTTGTCTCTCAACCTTTAATACTTTGGGAACGCAAACCGTGGCCAAACTAAAGCGGAACGCACCAAGGAACGGGCCAGCTCTGCCTAAGACATCGTCAGATTTTTTTTTTTTATAGTACAGACTTAAAGCTCTTAAGAAAGCAAGAAAGAGGTTTCGGATCTGTATGTATAATTTATACCCTTACTTCATTCACAGTTAAGACCTTTCATTAGATTGTCCATTTTTCATACAACAACGAACATTGCTTACTACTCAAACATATTTTTCATAGCTAGTCGGCGCTTAAGAAAAGATCTAATCGTGTAAGTGAGAACTACGTATGTGTTACAGTTTCTAGCAAATGCTTCCTGCATAGCTCCATATAATATATATATATATATATATATATATATATATATATATATATATATATGTATATGTATGTATAAATATATATATATATATATATACATACATATATACATATATATATATATATGTATATATATATGTATACATATAAACATATATATATATATATATATATATATATATACATATACATATATTTCAAAATTACATGCAAAGTAGACCGCTTGGAAAAAAGAAACTAACGAAGCAGAGCGCTTTCGTGTACATCTACAGTGAAAAAAATTAGTTTCTTTTTTCCAAGTGATCTAATTGGCATAAGCAACATGTAATTATATGTCTACATCCTATATCGTATAGTTGGAGAGTCAGTGGGTGAGATCGGGAGAATATGACGGCCAGTGGAGGGGACAGAAGGTGCTATCACACTGGGCTATTTTTCCTCCAACCTCCGATTAATAGATTATTTTGCTCCTGCATATCACATTCCTTCCTAAAAGCTGTGGGCTGCAAATCTGTTAAAGTGTCGGAGGTAAAACAGACCAGTGTGATAATGCTTGAAGTGTTGAGGACGCAGGTGTGGAATGGTAAGCGCAATGAAGGAAGCGTGGTAGTTACTCAACCACACTCTAGAAATATTCTTCCCATTAGGATACATACATACATACATACATTCATACATACATACATACATACATACATACATACATACATACATACATACATACATACATACATACATGCATACATACGCACAAACATACATACATACATACATACATACATACATACATACATACATACATACATACATACATACATACATACATACATACATACATACATACTCGGTGGCGCAGTTGGTAGAGCACTGAACTGCCACGATAGTGGCCTGGAGTTCCTGGTTCGAATCCTGCCCAGGGCCGAAATTATTTCGGTACCGCTCCGCTTCGGGTCGTTACTCTGACTCTCGTGGGCGGGGAGTTGGGGGTGTGTGTGTGTGGAAGGTCATAGCATTACCCATAGATCGGACCTACGAGCTCTGAGCTCTCTTCCAGGAGGGAAATAGCTGTTGATCACGAGTCCAACACGTGATCCAAAGACCAAGTGAATACATACATGCATACATACATACACACAAACATACATACATACATACATACATGCATGCATACATACATACATGCATACATACATGCATACATACATACATGCATACATACATACATACATATACACATACATACATATATACATACATACATACATGCATGCATACATGTGCCTGTGCATACGCGAGGGAGATAAAAGAGAGAGGAAGTGAAAGATAGATAAATATATATGAATACATATATAGCGAGATAGATAATATATATATATATATATATATATATACATATGCATATATATATATATATATATATATATATATATATATATATATATATATATATATATATATATATATATATAGAGAGAGAGAGAGAGAGAGAGAGAGAGAGAGAGAGAGAGAAAGAGAGGAAAGTATAGGGAAAAAAGCAAAGAGAGGGAGAGGAAGAGAAAGAAAACGGACAATATATCGAAGGCACATGCGCACACATACATACAAGACAAAACGCGTTAGGATTTGGGATTCCTAGTTAATTTAGAGAGGCAGACAGAAAAGGCAAGACGGAATCAGACCCGACAGGAAGCGGAATAGACGGCCACATAAGATCACATACCCTGTCATGCGATACGATGCGTTCCCGATGAGAGCCGTCTGCCTGCCCTAGGCCGGAGATCCTGTCCGTGGAGTATAGGTTCTTGATACGGATGTTGAAGGTTACTGGCAACAAATATCCGGCCCAAGAAACTAATGATAGTTTCAGTTGTTGCTC
>NC_134811.1:6529996-6537496 GCF_046742065.1 Oratosquilla oratoria
AGAATTTAAGCCTTTCGGTGACAAAGAAAACAAAACTCAAGATCGTCTAAAAGAGTGATTTATCCAATTATTTAAAACCTACCTTCTTATATTAAGAGAGTCTTTGCATATTGTACGAGTACTTTAAACAGGAAAAAATATTATATATCTAAATGTGAAATAAGTAAAATAAAGTTGAATATGACCTCGATATCGGAATTTAAAAACTGAACGAAACTGAAAAATTCCCGTAATCTGCTGAAAGAAACTATATCAGATTTCAGAAGGTTGAAGGCTCGGAAAACAGAAATTAGCAAATATTAATCCCAAGTCATGCTCGCCATTGGTGGCGAATTGAGCTTCTCGCTCGTCTCGTTACTCTCTGTGCCCGAGTTCGAACCTCACCGCCTACTGGTGGTTACCACTTGTTCTGGGTGTACGAATAACTGGATAAAAGGTGACAGCTTTGCTAAGAACTCAGCACATCTTGGTGTAAGACACTGATCTGTTAGTCCTATGTTTACATTACTCACACAAAGTGGGAAGTGAGAAACCCCTGGTAAGGCATACCCTGTCAGTTGCGGCAATGCTGCACTTTTTTTTTATTTTTTTTTTTTTAGGCCGATGTTTGGGTTGCCTCCCCGCCTGGCCAAGACAGAAAGTTCACAGGGCAGAAAGGGGTGATGAACGGAGTGCCACAAGGATCGGTGTCGGTGTCGGTTATGTTCCTGGTGTACATAACTCACCCCATGTTTCATCCCGTTTTATAAACAAGTATGCAGGTTATGACAAAATGGTGAAGAGAACAGACATCAGATCTTGTGAGGTTCTTGGACCGCGACAAAAACAACGCCAACAACAAATCACCCAAAGGACAAGACATCTAAACAGAATTACAGTACCATCATTATCATCATTACCACCGTTGTTAAAACCATTACTCTCAATATCATCACTGCCTTTATTTCCCAGCTCGGTGTCGTCCATCACCATTGGAGGCATCTGGCTCTTTGCTCTGACCAATGAGGAGGGTGGCAAGCAGCTGGGCCGCCTTATCCTCTTCTACTCGCTCTCCCTCGTAGACACCATCGTGTGCGGGTTCCTCTGGAACAATCAGATGGACGGATCGGGAGACTACTTCGCCTACAAGGTGTGTGGAGACCAAGGACCTAGGTGCTTAGTGTATCAGTCCTTTATCGGGTAGGTGCTAATCATACGGCTGAGTAAACTATTCAGGCCAAGAAAGGAAAAGAACAAAAAGATTGACAGGGTTAAGTTCGGGCCGATCTTTACTGAGTCGGAGTACTCTCTATATCTAAACAAAATAATCTGATGGGAACATCCTGAGGTTGCTAACGTACCAAGACCTCGTGGAGAGCCTTTGCCCTCTTGATCACATCGTGAGCATCTCCCCACGCGTTTACTACCCATGCCATTCGATTTCTTCGTGTCTTTGTGTGTGTGTGTGTGTATGGTGTGTTTGTGATATGTTCGCATGTTGTGTGTATACAATAAGGCACTGTGATGTGATGTGCGTGTATGCGTGTGTGTGAATCTGCCTGTGTACGTCTTTGTGCCCCTGTGTACGCATGCATGTATGTATTCATTTTTGTAAGTATGCATGCATATATGTGATGTATACGTGCATGTTTATATGTATGTATTCATGTGCATAAGCATGTATATATGTATGCACATACATATGCATACACATATACATGTATGTATTATATATTCATAAGTATAATCAAATGTACATGTCCGTATGTTTGCATGGTGCTTGAGGGAACACATCCCTAATGTAGTTGACGCTTATGTTTTACATATTCCCCTGGCGTGTGTGATCAATGGAAGGCGGACGTGGCTGAAATGAAAGGGTTTGCTCATCCACTTAAATCACCATTAGGCCCATAAAACCTCCCCCCCCCCCGTAGGGACAATCGGACATATATTGCAAACAAAATTCAATCTATGCGATACTTCATTTGACACATGTTTCCCCACTCCCTATCCAATCCATCACGCCTACAGTCCCATATATCTCGCCCAAACCGTTCCAATGTTTTAAAAATGTCAACATTTCATTATGGCGCCTCATCACTCAGTCTCATTATTTTCGAGCTGTTCAGAGGTACATTTCCCTTCCTTCCTTCCTCCCCTACAGGCCCCGTGGACGGTGCTGATCCTCTACCTAATGGGCGTGTGCTTCTTCATGATGTACTACACCCTTTGCCATCCTGGCACGCCAACTCTCTCTCTCAACGGTCTTCTCTGTTGCAAGAGGGCGCAGAGCAGTGAAGAGCCTATTCCTGTCAGAGTAACGACCGGTGGCGACGGAGGCGAGGGTGGTGGGGGCTGGGGAAGAAGAGGAGAACGAGGAGAAGGGAGGAGGCCCAGGAGGGGCGTGGCGAGGTATGACCTTCCTGAAGATGACGAAAGCGACGATGAATATGTGCGCTCGACGCCCGAAACGCCTTCCTCTATGGGCACGACCGCGATATAAGGAGGAGGGAAATGGGCCGTGAGGAGGAGGAAGAGGAGGGGAGGGGGAAGAGGAGGAGTGGAAAAATGAGGAGGGGGAGAAGGAGAAAGCGGAGTAGAGGTTCTTCTTAGTGATCTAAAACTGACACGACTTAGATAATTCATCGAAGGGTATATTCCATTATAAAACTACATTCGTGTTTGTGTGGCATCACCAGGAAGGTACTCAAAAATATCGAAGAAAAATAGTGGTTAAGGATGATTGTGATGATGATGAGGAGAAGGAGGAAGATGAAGACAAAATAAAGGTGAGAGTGAAGACGAGGACAAGCATTAGGATGAGGAAAGGAGGATGAAGGATGAGAATGAAAGAAGAGGACGGGGTGTTAAAGAAAATGATAATATTGCTACGGATGAACAGGAGGAATAGGAGGAGGAGAAGGAGAAGAGGAAGAGGAGAAGAAGAAAGAAGAGAAGTAGGAAAGGAGGAGTAGGAGAAGAAGGAGAAGGAGGAGCAGGAAGAGAAGAAGAAGAAGGAGGAGGAGGAGGAGGAGGAGGAGGAGGAGGAGGAGGAGGAGGAGGTGGGACAAGGAGGTGGAACTGGATAAAGCGAGGAAGACCTCCAGAATAGAAAGGAAGACGGCGGAGACAGAGAGGCTTTCCATTTGCTGAGTACCTCACTTGCGTGTCGACTCCGGCAAATTACCAGAAATGGTTTGAACTTCCGGTGTGAAGCTGGGAGGGAATGGGGAGGGTCGTCAGGGAAGAGAGTCAATCTATGTACACGATATTGGTCTCCTCGTGAGAAGAGATCTCGAGAGAACTCGAGGCCGTGGCTAAGAGACTCTGATGGATGAGGTCTTCGTCACAGCGGAAGAGTCTGCCAGGAAGAGAGACTCGTGAGACTCTTAAGGGACTTCTTTTTTGTATTTTATAATTTGATGTAGAGGAATGATTAGTTGATAAATATTTTGAATAAATAAACGAAACAATGAATCGTATTTCATTTCCCAAATTGTAGATGACGCAACATTGACACCGAAACATCTAAAGACTCACTGAGTCAGAATTAAGGTATTGGTAGTCCACATGTAGCGAGAAAGATGGTTCCATTTTTCCTTCCCCATAGGACAGTGATTCTTAACCTTTTTCAGTGTCCATACCCCTTGATATCTCAAAAAAAAAAAAAAAAAAAAAAACTACCCCCATCCAATACAAATACAATTAAATCATATGAAAAGGATTAGTGATACAAACTTTGCTGAGAAATGATTAGGTATATTCAATTAATGAACAAAGGTACTTTTTTATTCTAAGATATACATGTCAGTTAGTAGGATAGAATGAATGTACATTATACTTTCTTATGATAAATATACAGTACCATTACACTGGCCATCATGTCTCGTGCCCCCATCCAACACAAATACAATGCAAACATATGAAAAGGATTAGTGATACAAACCTTGCTTTGCTTTCTTATTGTAAATATACAGTACCATTACAATGGCTGGCTATCATGTCTCGTACCCCCATCCAATACAAATACAATGCAAACATATGAAAAGGATTAGTGATACAAACCTTGCTTTGCTTTCTCATAGTACTGTATATATACAGTACCATTACACTGGCTATCATGTCTCGTACCACCACAGGGCTCAAGTTTTCGTACCCCATGGGGGTGCAGATACCACAGGTTAAGATCCACTACCATAGAAGCTGTTGATTGCTGTGATGAAACAAGATACTCATCACAAAAATGCTCGATAGAGAGGACTTGTTAAATTGGGACAAGAGAAACACAAGACGGCATGGAAAGAAACTCAAAAAAGATAGTTATAGAAGAGATCTGAAGAAGAACAGTTTTTCACAGAGAACAAACTGGACGGAACAGTAATACGTGCAAAAAACCACCCACAAATCTAAGAGCAAATTAGACACTAAGAGATACAAAGGCGGGACACCACGAGCGTAACTCCCTTTCCCGTAAAATACAACTAGGTAAATACATCTAGGTAAATACAAGGTGAAAGACGCCCACAGTTTGATAAAAACGTATATCTATACACCTCACACACTCATGTAATTACGTTACCTTTGACCCAGTCAGTGGAAGGGGAACATGGATGATTCAAGGAACTGGAAGGAAAGGACCTTTGCGTATATGTACACACACACACACACACACACACACACACACACACACACACACACACATACACACGCAAACTCACAAGCACAGACAAACACGCATACACACGCACATACACACACACGCATGCACACACTCACATGCACACACAAAGTCAGACAAACACAAGCACATATACACACGCACATACACACGCACACGCACAGGTACACACGCATACACACACACACATACATATATGTATATATATATATATATGTATATATATATATATATGTATATATATATATGTATACATATATATGTTGAGACATTCTGACAGGTTGATGTAAGCGGAATAGGAAACACAGGAGTCTTAGTCTTGAGTTTATTCCTGACTAGTTTCGCAGGTATGCTTTTTCAAAGGAATATGTGTACAAACGGGCTGTGGGCATTATATACATGGGGTGGACCTCACCACCTCTCCGAGTTGCCATAGTTGGTGGCGAATGTGAACATCACATTGTGGCTCATGTAACAATGAAGACATTTTTACAATTAAATATGATAACACTAATAACAAAGAAATTATTAATAGAAAATGTAACAATAGTAATGATAACGATGAAGATAAATATTTAATTAATAATATTAACAATAATAACAAAAATGATAGTAGCAATACAGGAAATAATAACAATAAAATAAAAGTAATAATAATAAAAACAATAAAAACAATAATAAAAATAAAAATAAAAATGATAATACTAATAACCAAGAAATAAAAATTATTAATAGTGATTATGACAATAATAGTGAAAACAATGATAATTAAATATTTAAATAGTAACAATAATAATAACAATAATAATAATAAAGATAATGAAAGTAATAATAATAAAGATGGTAATAATAAAAATAAAAATAAAAATAAAAATAAATATAAATATAAAAATAAATAAAAATAAAAATAAAAATGTAATGATAAAATTATAAATATAATGATAGAAATAATAAATAATAGTTATAATAACAATGATAATAATAATAGTGTTGAAAATAAATAGTAACAAATAGCATTAAAAGAATAAATCATGATAAAAAGTTGGGGCAAGGTAGCATGGAGGAACTTCAGAGTGAAAGGAAGAAAGCTGGAGAGGGTAGGCCGAAGTGGACACAAAGCGGACATTAGACACCACCGAGAAACCAACGCTCTAGTTAACCACATTGACACAGAGGGACATTTGCCTAACTGGGAGGGTTCCACCATTCTAGCTAAAGGACTACACAAGAAACCACGGAAAATAATTGAATCACTTTACATTGCCAACCACAAAAACACAAACAAGAGAACTGGTGACTCGAAATGGACAAAATCTACCGCGACACTTGCCCTCCAAGAATGGCTTCCCAGACCCCCCGACCCTAAGTAGATACCTTTTTCCCACTTCGGCCTACCCTCTCCAGCTTTCTTCCTTTCACTCTGAAGTTCCTCCATGCTACCTTGCCCCAACTTTTTATCATGATTTATTCTTTTAATGCTATTTGTTACTATTTATTTTCAACACTATTATTATTATCATTGTTATTATAACTATTATTTATTATTTCTATCATTATATTTATAATTTTATCATTACATTTTTATTTTTATTTTTATTTATTTTTATATTTAAATTTATTTTTATTTTTATTTTTATTTTTATTATTACCATCTTTATTATTATTACTTTCATTATCTTTATTATTATTATTGTTATTATTATTGTTACTATTTAAATATTTAATTATCATTGTTTTCACTATTATTGTCATAATCACTATTAATAATTTTTATTTCTTGGTTATTAGTATTATCATTTTTATTTTTATTTTTATTATTGTTTTTATTGTTTTTATTATTATTACTTTTATTTTATTGTTATTATTTCCTGTATTGCTACTATCATTTTTGTTATTATTGTTAATATTATTAATTAAATATTTATCTTCATCGTTATCATTACTATTGTTACATTTTCTATTAATAATTTCTTTGTTATTAGTGTTATCATATTTAATTGTAAAAATGTCTTCATTGTTACATGAGCCACAATGTGATGTTCACATTCGCCACCAACTATGGCAACTCGGAGAGGTGGTGAGGTCCACCCCATGTATATAATGCCCACAGCCCGTTTGTACACATATTCCTTTGAAAAAGCATACCTGCGAAACTAGTCAGGAATAAACTCAAGACTAAGACTCCTGTGTTTCCTATTCCGCTTACATCATACATATATATATATACACACACATATAATATATATATATATATATGTATATATATATGTATATATATATGTATATATATATATATATATATATATGTATATATATATATATATATATAATTTAACCTAACCTAACAGAACTAACTCCATTTCCTCTTCACCTATGTTGATGTTAATAAACTTAACCTCACCTCACCTGACCTATTTCTTTTCCTCTACACCTTTGACTGCTTTTATTTATCCCTAGTGGAAAATTTTCCTTGATTTTTTTCACTACAGAGATATTTTGCTTTTGGGTATTTTTCCTTACAGGGGATATTTTCCTCTGGGGGGATTTATTCCCCAAAGGATATTTCTTCGTGGGATATTTACCTTCGTTGGATTATTTCCTTCCATTGATTTGGAGACCCAAGAGAAACAATTCACTGAAGTCTGGGGTAACAATGATCTATAGAATCAATTGGTGATTGTTAGACTGTTGAGGTCAAAAGATCTCACCACTATTACCAGTAAATTGTTTTCTTTGAAGCATAAATAATTTCATTTTTATTCCCAGTTTTTTTTCCAATAATACCTAACTCTTTCAATTCCCATTTTTTTCCGAGTAATTTGTAATTGTACTTATTGTTATTT
>NC_134811.1:6542496-6544996 GCF_046742065.1 Oratosquilla oratoria
CCCCTACCCCTACCATCACCTCCCCTATCCCTACCACCTCCCCTACCCCTACCACCACCACGCCTCCACGGCTTTCAATCCCCATTTTCAGCCTCCAGAGGTTCCTCGTACCAGCTGCACAGGCTTCAGGGCAGCAGCGTCCAGAGACTCTGGGTTTGTGTTTCCAGGCCGGTCAGCTTCCAGCAGATTAATATTCACGGAAGCCAGATTTTTTTTCTTTTATCAGCTTAGCCGGCAGAGGATTTTTTTTCATTCTTATTTCCTATAAATGAAAATTCAATTTGGATTACGTGTACGTGTGTATGTGCGTGTGTATGTGTGCGAGTGTGAGTGTGTACGTTCGTGCGTACGAATGTATGTGTGTGTGTGCGTGCGTGCGTGCGTGTGTGTGTGTGTGCGCGCGTGTGTGCCTGTGTGTGTGTGTGTGCGCGCGTGTGTGCCCATGTGTGTGTGTGTGTGCGCGTGTGTGCCTGTGTGTGTGTGTGTGTGCGTGTGTGTGTGTGTGTGTGTGTGTGCGTGTGTATGTTTGTGTGTGCGCGTGTATATATTTGTGCATTCGTGCGAGCGCGCGCGCGCGCGTGTGTGTGTTCGTGTTTGCGTGTATGTATTTGCGCATTAGTGCATCTCTGAGTGTGTGTGCGCGTGTGTGCGTATGTGTGTGTACCTGTGTGTATTTGTGTGTGTGTGTGTGCGTATGTGCTTGTGTGTGTGTGTGTGTGTGTGTGTGTGTGTGTGTGTGTGTGTGTGTGTGTGTGTATGTGAGTGTTTTTTTACTTGGGTGCATGTGCATGTGTTAGAGAAGAAGGTGAACACAATAATAAGGAAACACACACACGCATACACACACATGCTCGCGCACCCTCCCACACATAAACACAGAAATATATATACATGTATATATATATATATATATCATATATATCATATATATATATATATATATGTATATATATATGTATATATATGCATATATATATATATATATATATATATATATATATATATATATATATATATATATATATATATATTAATGGAAATTAGCTCCACCGCAAGGACTCGAACCTCTACCTTAGCGACTGCTTATTAAGAAGCAGAGACTATAGCCCTGAGCCATGCCAGAGCCTATAGAAGGAATGACCTGGGTTACGACCCGGTAGTTCCCCGAGGGCACTAGCCTTAGCTCAGTCTCTATTCTAATTTCACCGAGTGTTTATTATATATATATATATATATATATATATATATATATATATATGCATATATATATATATATATGCATATATATATATATATATATATATATATATATATATATATATTTCTAAACAAAAATATAGTAGCGCATTTGTAAATAAAGCAAAAGAAACCCACAGTCGGAGAAAATAAACTTCGAATGAAAGAAGACTCTATAACTGTAGCCCTCTTCAGGAAAGTACATAATATAGAGGACAAAGGAGACTTATAAGCTACAGAAACACAGAAAAGATAAGGAACGTGGACTGATGGCATTACTCAGACGCAGGTTAAAATGGGGTGGCGGAGGAGGGTGAGGGTAAAGTGGAGGGGGGGTGGTAAGCTTCGTACGAGCCTACTCACCGCCGCACGAGAACTAATGTCAGGAGTCCACTGCCCTTTAGAAATATTAATGTTGGGGCATTCCTCAATTAATGCCATCAGTCCACGTTCCCTCTCTTTTCTGTGTTTCTGTAGCTTATAAGTACTCTGTCTTATGTACTTTCCTGAAGAGGGATACAGTTGATAGCCGAAATATAGAATCTTCTTTCATTCGAAGTTTATTTTCTCCGACTGTGGGTTCCTTGTGTTTTATATATATAAATATATATATATATGTATGTATATATATATATATATATATATATATAAATCATATATATACATATATGTATATATATATATAAATATGTATATATAAATATATGTATATATATGTATATATATACATATATGTATATATATATAAATATATATACATATTCCGTTGGTGCGGTAGGCCAGTGGATACCGTCTTGAACTCATGAGTATGTGGTCGTGAGTTCAGGTCTTAGACACTATCCAAGCTTGAAGCGTTGGTGTAAAAAAAAAAAAAAAAAAAATTGCCTTGCCCTATGAAGGGTTTCTCACTTCCCACTGCGTGGGTGAATTCGCCAAAATAGAATAATCTATTTAAGTCTCCGTGATGAAGTACTAAAAGTGTCACAACAAATTGTGTATTCATTTGAAAATGATGTACGTGAAAAGAGTACTACACATCCTCCTCTGGTTGGTCTCTATTCTTCACGAACTATTCATTACACTACATCCGGAATATTGTCAAAGGCCTTTCGCCGTCCATAAACAAGCTATCCATTATTTCAAACTGGATCAAAGGTCATGAGAGCTTATCACTTCATGAAAGAGTTTCATTTGGTCCTTGTTTCAGTACTAAAGGTCACTTGCTTCGCATGTCTGCGCACGTAGGGCAAAGGTGACGACTCAG
>NC_134811.1:6547496-6554996 GCF_046742065.1 Oratosquilla oratoria
ACACACACACACACACACACACACACACACACACACACACACACACACACACACACACACACACACACACACACACACACACACACACACACACACACACACACACACACACACACACATACACGCACGCACGCATGCACATACACACTGCCAGTATAAAACCGCTCCGAGAAGAACAGGAATAATGTCTTCCTTTGAAAAGTGGCGTCATAAATGCACAAAGTTAGTGATACTCTGATATTAAAGTTTTATGGAAAAATGTTTTATTACACCAATTTCTGCGGCGATAAGATTTATGAAATCCTCTGATAAATGGAAAGGAATACAAACATGGCCACTTCTACAGCAACACCCTAAAGTCTTGCTGCATCTCGTAGTTTCCCGTATAAAAATATTAAAGACAATGTCTTCCTTTGTAAACAAAAACGTGTGCAGAAAATTGTATAGTTAAGGAGAATGTATAGATAGAAGATGAGATTAGAAAAAAATTATTAGTAGGAACCGCACCAGAGTCTAAAACTTGCATCTGATAGTACGGACAGATTGCCTAGTTGAACTACAATTTTGTATTATTCTTCCCGGATAATCATACTTGGCTTATTGCCTGCTGTTTGTTGTGGTGTAAAAAGTCTGGTGAGATACAAAGAAATCACAAACAAGACGTGATTCACGAAATATACAAGTAACCACTAGGAAAACAAGAATTTGGTAACCGAAAGTTTTCGTCTATTTAAGACATATTTGGTTAACAAGTTCTCATTTTATCAATAGTTACTTGCATATCTGATGTGATATGTATGGGAATCTTGCCCATATAAGGACAACATCTTCTGCCGCCCTCCTATGTCATGGATGGGGATGACAGGTGGTAATGGACATGGAACTGTCTAGTGTAGGCCTCATGGTCTCTTGCAGTCTCCTTCATTTTTATGCTCTTATGTTCATAGATAAGCATATATGGATACTGGAAGAATGTATACGGATTACACATCATCCATACCATTCCGCACTTTAGATTTCAGACGTTTTGTAATATCCCATTACTCTACAGAAATCGCTTTAGCTAACACCAGACTATTCAGCTAAGGAAGATACTTTAGGATAATTGGGTTACAGATTACTCTGAATATCGTTTTAGTGATTTTATTTCAGCTAATTTCGGATGGTTTTATCCAGAAAGCCGGGGGATGGGGGAGTGACTCCAAGGGATTGAATGACTCATATTATTTCATGCACTCTTCAATAGAATGGTGCAGTTTGTATGCGGTACGGCGTATTCAAGGAAAAACTTTGGGGTTGTGTGTGAATGCCTCCACTGACTTACATTGTAATTGAACCGTTACTGTGTACAGGGTCTATCTGTGGACCCATGTGTACGACCTCAAACGACTGCTGGGGACTGACACTTGCTTCGGACTGAGAACATTCTCAACAGAGAACTTCTGTAGACCCGAGTTCTTCGCTTGAGCTATTCAGAATCGACCCCTGTCTTTCACCAGAATAAAATCCATAAAATGTTTCACCAGTTTCGTACTTCCTTCGAATACAACCACCTGGCGACAGGTGCAGTGTGACGTAAAACTAAGAGCAAACTGAGACGCAGGTGACACAGGCGACGCACGACAGGGCAGAGGCACACTTCCTGTTGCTGAATTGAAGTACAGAATGAACTTCTCTCTCATTTGAAATGATGAGGTAGTACGTCTACCGTAGAATCATTTCAAGTGAGATACTAGTTCAAACTGCATTTCAGTTCAGCAACAGGAAGTCTGCCTTTGTTGTGTCACCTACGTCGCCTGTGTTGCCTGCGCCGCCTGTGTCACCTGCGTCGCCTGTGTCGCCTGTGTCGCCTGTGTCACCTGTGTCGCCTGTGTCGCCTGCGTCGCCTGTGTCGCCTGTGTCGCCTACGTCGCCTGGGTCGCCTGTGTCGCCTGCGTCTGAGTTTGCCAGGCGATTTCAATCAAAGGCGTAGGTTCCTCCCGTTGGTCAATATTCCTGTGGTTTAAAGAATTTCATTTGTGTTTCCAGATGATTAGGCACATAGATACATGGACACAAACAAAACCATAAAACACATATACTGTTTATGTATAAAGACACACAGGCATGTACAGACACAAAGACACAAAAACATTCAGACGCGCAGACACGCAGACACGCAGACACGCAGACATAAAGGCACAGGCACACATACAGGCATGCACATGTACGCGCGTACAAGCATACACACAAGAACACACACACACACACACACACACACACACACACACACACACACACACACACACACACACACACACACACACACACACACACACACACACACACACACACACACACACACACACACACACACACACACACACACACACACACACACACACACACACACACACACACACACACACATACACACACATACACACACATATACATGCACGCACACAAACACACGCACAAACGCACACACGTTCACAAACACGTATTCGCTGTTCCACCCAAGCAAGTACCTCGTGAATTCATGATTAGCGTAAAGGCTGAACATCTTCACTCGGAATCGAATGCGCCAACTCCACTGAGGCTAAGCTTGCGAGCGAACTCTGTTGAAAAGCCTGTTTGCTCTCGCTTTTAATCATCGATCCTAATTAGGCAACTGAGGATCGACGGCGGTAATTAAGTAGGAAATGAAAATAGGCACGCCTTCACTCTGAGCTGCATGGATAAAGCAAGGAAAGTTTTTATCTGCTTCCCAGAAATTGGGTCGCTTCTTGTTTTCCCGCCTTCGAGTGGTGAAGTCGCTATTTGATGACGTAATGTAGACGGATTCTTTCCTTCTCCGAATGAAAAAGACCATTTAAGTCGCCTGTTTATGGCGTGCTGTCACTGTAACCTTCTTTTTTTTCGAACGAAGAAGGCAAAACCGGCATTAATTTGAAGAAAATGTAGAAAAAGAAGGAAATGAAAATGTCGTTCTGAATGTGACTGGGATGCATAGTGAGGTGCACTCGAAGAATGAAGCGGGTTTAGAAGAGGGGGCGAGATAAATCCTTTATTGTACTTTTGACCTTATTTCTTCGGGCCATTAGGTTCATTTCTTGTTCATTACCCTGGAATAAACTTTCTTTTATTCTTATTTACAAGATGTCCTGCATGTCGCCCCTCTCTCTCGTTTATACGTTTCTTGTTTAATCATATATTTTTGTCCTTTACATTCTTTACCCTTCGACACAGTAAAATACAATTGGAAAAATATCCTCGAAGTTTTATTGGGACTAATTGTATTAATTATTTTCTAATTCACATATATTGGAAAACGTACCCGTCATTATGACGAATTCAGGAGACATTTTTCTTCATCTCCAGTACCAAACACAGGTCGATTTCAGAAATGTCGCCTGCTCTGGTACGAGGGCAAGTGGCAGTCCTCAGAAACCAACGGAGATTGACCCCCGGTCCAGGGGACTATGAGAATCATATCCAATCATTTTCATTCTGTTATTTATTTATTTATTTATTTAATTAATTATTTATTTATTTATTTATTCATTCATTTATTTATTTATTTATTTATTTATTTATCTATTTATTTATTTATTTATTTATTTATTTATTTATTTATTTATTTAATTATGTATCTATTTATTTATTTATTGATTGATTGATTTATTTATTCATTTATTTATTCATTTATTTATTTATTTATTTATCTATTTATCTATTTATTAATTTATTTATTAATTACTTATTTGCTCATTTATTTGTTCACACACACACACACACACACACACACACACACACACACACACACACACACACACACACACACACACACACACACACACACACACACACACACACACACACACACACACACACACACACACACACACACACACACACACACACACACACACACACACACACACACACACACACACACACACACACACGCACTGGCCACACAAGCCGGAGAACCGGGGTTCGATTACCCGGCCGGGCGGAGACAAGTTGGGTTTGTCTCCTTTCACGTGTAGCCCCTGTTCACCTAGCAGCGAGTAAGTACGGGACGTTAGTCAAGGAGTTGTGACCTTGCATTCCCGGTGTGTGGAGTGTGAGTGGTCTCAGACCTACCCAGAGATCTGCTAATAATGAGCTCTGAGCTCACTGCCGTAGGGTGGTGTCTGGCTGTCTCGAAAAGAGGCTGCAGCAGATCCGAGGTGAATACACACACACACACACACACACACACACACACACGCACGCACGCACACACACACACACACACACACACACACACACACACACACACACACACACACACACACACACACACACACACACACACACACACACACACACACACACTCTCATGGCGCTGTGGTTAGAGCTCTGGCCTGCCACTACGGAGGTCCGGGTTCGATCCTCGCCCGGGGCTGAAATAATATCAGTATCGCAGCGCTGAGGGGTGTTACTCCAACTCTCGTGGGCGGGGAGTTGGGGGTGTGTGTGTGTGCAAGGTCATAGCATTACCCATAGATCGGACCTACGAGCTCGGAGCTCTCTTCCAGGAGGGAAATAGCTGTCGATCACGAGTCCAACACGTGATCCAAAGACTAAGTGAATACACACACACACACACACACACACACACACACACACACACACACACACACACAAGTCCGCCACCTAAAGCAAAACACAAGTTAGACCGTACCCCTCCCCTCTCAGCTGAATAAAAACGTTAAGTGATATCAAGACAAGCAAACTAACAAACTAGCTAATTAACTAACTAAATAATTAGTGAATGAATAAATAGACGAATGAATAGATGAAATATTGAATATACAAACAAGTAAGCAAATAGAAAAATAGTTTGTAACCGAATAAATAGATACTCGTACAAGTGATACAACAAACAATTGATGAAATAGATAAAGAAATTAGAAATAGATAGTAAAGTCTTCTGTTTCGATCCTGATCTGGCAATAAGGAGGCACTGGTTCGATTCCTAACGGCTACCGGGGACTGCCGCTTACCTCGGCTGTTAGTGTATAAAGGGTTAAGGTTGCACTAGCTTACTGCTCGGTCTGGAAGGATTTCTCCCGCGGTACAAAGATGTTATTGTTCTTGGGAGTAATCCGCTCTCCTCTTTGGAACTTGCAAACACTCGACACCACTTCAATATGTTGAGGCCTTTTATCTATTTCTTTTTGACTAAGGACAGGCAATGTTTATCCATCTGAAGGGAAGAACTCAGACATATAGAGGGTCTCGAAGGACACGAGAGCCATTTCATACCTTGTTCTGTCCTTCCAATTGCATGAAATCGTCCGGGTTTATCCCAGTACGAGCTTCCCATGATTACGGTACCGCGTTGAAAGGATTCCCGGGAGGTCTGAATTGGCTCATCAGATGCGGAGTCGCGTAGCCAGACTTTCGGGAAAAGGAGATTCTTACGGCCGCGGATCGCGCCTCTGAAGAACTCACGTATTCAAACGTGCCCGCTGAGCCTTGCCGTAATGTATAGCCGCTGGAGGGCCGAGCGAGCGAGAGAGCGAAACCACAAGCGGCTTCATATGTAAACTGGCACGTGCAAAGCAAGCTAGCAAGCTCACTCACCTAAACGTGAACACACACACGCATCCGCGCGAGCACACACACACGCTCGCGCGCAAACACAGGCACAGACAACTCTTGGGGCAGTTGGTAGAGTTCCCGGCTGCTGCTACTACGGCGGTCCGGGTTCGAATCCCATCCAGGGCTGAAATGATTTTAATATTGCCGCGCTGCGGGTTGTTACTCCAACTCTCGTGGGCGGGGAGTTGGGTGTGTGTGTGCTTGTAACGTCACAGCATTATCCATAGATAGGTCGTATATGAGCTCTGAACTCTCTTCCGGTAGGGAAATAGCTGTTGATTACGAGTCCAACATGTGATCCAAAACCATGGTGAATCACACACACACACACACACACACATACACACACACACACACACACACACACGCACACACACACACACGCACACACACACACACACACACACACACACACACACACACACACACACACACACACACACACACACACACACACACACACACACACACACACACACTCACACACACACACACACACGCACGCACGCACGCACACACACACACATACACACACATACACACACACACACACACACACACACACACACACACACACACACACACACACACACACACACACACACACACACACACACACACACACACACACACACACACACACACACACACACACACACACACACACACACACACACACACACAGAATAAACAGAAAGGAGAGTACAACAGCAACCTTAATTATCTTGACACAGCCTATATCGACGAATTTGTCTCCTTCAAAAGGATTCTGCTCTGGTTGACGTCAGGCGATTTTATTAAACCTAAAGGGACATCTAGGGAATAGAGCCGATACTCAGTCTATTGGTACACTTCATGAGTTCTATTCTGTTCGGCGCAAGAGGGCTTTATCCGGTTTAGAGGAAAATCTCGGTGGGTACACGAGTGAAGATGATGAACATGTTTAGGATATTTCCATTCGGTTCTGGCATAGCGACGTACTCCAATGATTTTATTCTGGCGAGTACCAAATTATTCTCTTCATTCACAGGGACCTTTCTGTAGTGGAAGTGTTAGCTGACCTCACTAATAAATAACAACTACAGTTTCAGTAATTCGTTTAATTTGCTTCTGTGTTCCTACTGGTGAAGCTAATAAATGTTGTCAGTAAACTATTAGTCCAGCGAGTCAGAACTAACGGTTCATATTTTTGAGCCGATTTTTTATTTTTCCTTTTTCCAATTAAAGTGATGCGTGGCTAAGATTTTTTTTCGAATTCTTTGAGACCCAAAACTCTCGGGGGAATAATAGAAATTAGTTTTGTCGCTTTGAAATTCTAATCTTCTTTTCGAGTTTGCCATTATGTCGTATCGTTTTTCCTTCATTTCTTTTGTTTTACTTACAGATTAATCGTATTTCTTTCAGCCTTGTCACGTCACTTTCAGGCACTCCATCTCACTTTCAGTCTTGCTTATTTACATTCAGTCTTTTTTTTTTGTCTTCAGTATCCTACATTCAGCTTTGTCATTGCACCTTCTGTCTTATTTCCTTTCAATATTGTCATCTTACTTTTAGTCTTACAATTTTTCTTTGTTTCATGCAATTTACTTCTTAGTCTGAGTTTTTTTTCTCGATTTCAGACGTGCCAATTTGTTTTCAATTTTGCCATAAATTTTTCCTTTTCCCATCTCCTTATGCGTATTGCCATTTCAGCCTTGGCTTTTCAGACTTATCCTCTCTTTACAGTCTTCCCGTTGAAGCAAAACTAGCCAATAAACAAAATCATTTTGTAAAGAAATTTTGTTAGTAAACAAAACATTGGTCTACAAAACTGAACTGTTTTCTTCTTTTCAGAAATAGTTTGTGCTATTTCTAGACATGTCT
>NC_134811.1:6557496-6559996 GCF_046742065.1 Oratosquilla oratoria
CAACAAAATAATAAATAAATTAATGAATAAACCAGTGAGTAAATAAGATGATTCACAGATAAGTTTAATCAATCATTCAAGAATTTTTAATCCATTGCTGATTTTAAGTACATGTGAAAACCCTAGCGAGCGAAAAGTTCTACTACTACTACTGCTGCTACTACTACTACTTTTTTTTTTTTAATAATAATTAACGACCTCCATCCTCGTGGAACTGTGTGGTGGAAGCAGCAGGTTCTGTCTCCCACAGACACAGTTCATTGGCCCCTCTCCCGCCAATGAACTAATACAAAAGTTCATTTATCCTACTGTCAACCACCGTCTGCTCAAAATCTAGGTTTTGTATATGTGCTGATTTGGGCGGTGGGGACAGCCTGGTACCTCTCAGGCATAGGAGGGCTGATGTTAGGAGTGAGAATGACAGTCTACATCTCATCCATGAAACAATGCTGCTTTTTGGTTGTTGTTTCTTTTCAGCCATTACCTCAGCCAGCCGAGCGTAGAATGCCTTTGCTCTAGGACCCATCCCACCTGAAGTCGTAAAGGTTATAGGAGTGAATGAGCCCTGGTCTACATTCTGTGAATTAGTTGGTCGGTCGGCATGAGAATGAAGGCAGGTAAGGGTGGTTTGGATTGGGTTGGGTGGAGGGAGGGTGTGTGGCGTGTTGCCTGCCTTCCTCTCTTTCCCTTTCCTTTCCTTTCCCTGTGCTCTTCTGCTGCTGCTGCTGTTGCCGACGACCCCCGCTGCGTACGTACGTACGTACTACTACTACTACTACTACTACTACTACTACTACTACTACTACTACTACTACTACTACTACTACTACTACTACTACTACTACTAACAACTACTACTACTACTACTACTACTACTACTACTACTACTACTACTACTACTACTACTACTACTACTACTACTACTACTACTACTACTACTACTACTACTACTACTACTACTACTACTACTACTACTACTACTACTACTACTACTACTACTACTATACTACTACTACTACTACTACTACTACTACTACTACTACTACTACTACTACTACTACTACTACTACTACTACTACTACTACTACTACTACTACTACTACTACTACTACTACTACTACTACTACTACTACTACTACTACTACTACTACTACTACTACTACTACTACTACTTTTTTAAACGATATCCATCCTCGTGGAACTGTGTGAAAGCAGTCAGGATCTGTCTCCCACAGACACAGTTCATTGGCCCCTCTCTCGCCAATGACTGTGGTCGACTAACCTTTTATATTCTTTATTATTTCACTTTAATGAAGCCCAATACAGAAGTTCATTTATCCTACTTCCTACTACAGTCTGCTCAATGTCGAGGTTTTGTATATGTGCTGACTTAGAGGGTGGGGACCTGGTACCTCTCAGGCATAGGAGAGGTGATCCGTTTTGAATTTAATATTTGGGGTCAATTGATTCAACTGAGAAAATGTCATCGAAATATCTGAACCAAATTCTCTCAGGTGGTTTGATGGTGAGGAACAAGGTGCATTCAAAGTTCTCCATGGAGTGGGAGGAGGGTCATCAGATCCCACTCTTGAATATCTTAACCAGAAGGACTGATGGTAGTTTATTTTTCACAGTTTTCAGAAAGCCTACCCACTCAGGGAGTTACCTTATTTTTTTCATTAATCACCCACACAAAGTCAAGAGAAGTGTGGGTTTTCAGGATTTGTAGCCTCCAGTTCTTGGACCGGGAGATCGACTTTATCAAATCTTAATCAATGAAGTTGGCCTACCTGCCTGGTTCTTGGATCAAGCCCTCAGTAAGGCTAGAGCCAGCCATGTCAAATCTTCAGGTTCCACCACTGAACACCCTCCTCGTAGAGACGTGTTAAGAATCCATTATACTAACGCCATCAATTATTCTGTTAATCTAATTCCCAAGGATCGTCTCACACAGTGCATATGCAAATTGTAAATGTTCTTCAAAGGATTAGCGGGGTTGAGTCTCCTGGAGTTTATGGTTTTCCCTGCCGAGATTGTGATCTGGTGTACCTAGGCCAAACTGGTAGAGACTTGAACACTAGATTGGCCGAACATAAGAGATCCATCAAATATACCCAAGAAAGTCCGGCTGTATTCCACCACGTGAATCACCAAAACCACCGGATTGACTGGGATAAACCCAAACTGGTGTTCAAGTCCAGTTGTGGTTTCAGGAGGAAAATAGTTGAATCTACCTCATTTGAAGAATGTCCCGATTTTAATATTTCTAGAGGACAATGGTCCCCGGACATTATTTCACGGTTAACGCTGAGTCACTTCGTCAGTAATTGTCACCCTCCTGACCCACAAACCAACCCCACGCTTGACCCAGCGACCCTTCCTTAAGTGATGTTATCTGGTCCGTCATGTAAGCTGTTTATGTTCTTATTTCATTCTCCCACCTTACGTCAGAGGAGTATATATGTCCTTCCACTTCTACTTTCTTATACCTCCTGAAGAG
>NC_134811.1:6563352-6635852 GCF_046742065.1 Oratosquilla oratoria
CCCCGGACCTGTGGGTGTCCTAGCGGGTAAATCGGTGTCGGTGACCAAAACGCCCCAAAATCAAAAAAATCTGCAAGGGGGTCCCCCATGGAATTTGGGGGGAAATGCGAAGGTCAGCGATTTGCACCAAACTTGCGCCACAAGTAGGGAGTGGGATAGGGTGCACAGCGGCGTAGGGAGGAGAATGGTGAGACCAAGGGTGTGTCGGTGAGAGGGGTGGAAAGTTGTGCCTTGTGACGTTTATGCCTGTGGCGCGGATACCGTGTGCCTGGCTGGTGTGCCACGGCACTGGAGGGCATCCGAGGGGGACCCGGACCGGGGGTGTCCTAGCGGGTAAATCGGTGTCGGTGACCAAAACGCCCCAAAATCAAAAAAATCTGCAAGGGGGTCCCCCATGGAATTTGGGGGGAAATGCGAAGGTCAGCGATTTGCACCAAACTTGCGCCACAAGTAGGGAGTGGGATAGGGTGCACAGCGGCGTAGGGAGGAGAATGGTGAGACCAAGGGTGTGTGTCGGTGAGAGGGGTGGAAAGTTGTGCCTTGTGACGTTTATGCCTGTGGCACGGATACCGTGTGCCTGGCTGGTGTGCCACGGCACTGGAGGGCATCCGAGGGGGCCCCGGACCTGTGGGTGTCCTAGCGGGTAAATCGGTGTCGGTGACCAAAACGCCCCAAAATCAAAAAAATCTGCAAGGGGGTCCCCCATGGAATTTGGGGGGAAATGCGAAGGTCAGCGATTTGCACCAAACTTGCGCCACAAGTAGGGAGTGGGATAGGGTGCACAGCGGCGTAGGGAGGAGAATGGTGAGACCAAGGGTGTGTCGGTGAGAGGGGTGGAAAGTTGTGCCTTGTGACGTTTATGCCTGTGGCACGGATACCGTGTGCCTGGCTGGTGTGCCACGGCACTGGAGGGCATCCCAGGGGGCCCCGGACCTGTGGGTGTCCTAGCGGGTAAATCGGTGTCGGTGACCAAAACGCCCCAAAATCAAAAAAATCTGCAAGGGGGTCCCCCATGGAATTTGGGGGGAAATGCGAAGGTCAGCGATTTGCACCAAACTTGCGCCACAAGTAGGGAGTGGGATAGGGTGCACAGCGGCGTAGGGAGGAGAATGGTGAGACCAAGGGTGTGTGTCGGTGAGAGGGGTGGAAAGTTGTGCCTTGTGACGTTTATGCCTGTGGCACGGATACCGTGTGCCTGGCTGGTGTGCCACGGCACTGGAGGGCATCCCAGGGGGCCCCGGACCTGTGGGTGTCCTAGCGGGTAAATCGGTGTCGGTGACCAAAACGCCCCAAAATCAAAAAAATCTGCAAGGGGGTCCCCCATGGAATTTGGGGGGAAATGCGAAGGTCAGCGATTTGCACCAAACTTGCGCCACAAGTAGGGAGTGGGATAGGGTGCACAGCGGCGTAGGGAGGAGAATGGTGAGACCAAGGGTGTGTCGGTGAGAGGGGTGGAAAGTTGTGCCTTGTGACGTTTATGCCTGTGGCACGGATACCGTGTGCCTGGCTGGTGTGCCACGGCACTGGAGGGCATCCCAGGGGGCCCCGGACCTGTGGGTGTCCTAGCGGGTAAATCGGTGTCGGTGACCAAAACGCCCCAAAATCAAAAAAATCTGCAAGGGGGTCCCCCATGGAATTTGGGGGGAAATGCGAAGGTCAGCGATTTGCACCAAACTTGCGCCACAAGTAGGGAGTGGGATAGGGTGCACAGCGGCGTAGGGAGGAGAATGGTGAGACCAAGGGTGTGTCGGTGAGAGGGGTGGAAAGTTGTGCCTTGTGACGTTTATGCCTGTGGCACGGATACCGTGTGCCTGGCTGGTGTGCCACGGCACTGGAGGGCATCCCAGGGGGCCCCGGACCTGTGGGTGTCCTAGCGGGTAAATCGGTGTCGGTGACCAAAACGCCCCAAAATCAAAAAAATCTGCAAGGGGGTCCCCCATGGAATTTGGGGGGAAATGCGAAGGTCAGCGATTTGCACCAAACTTGCGCCACAAGTAGGGAGTGGGATAGGGTGCACAGCGGCGTAGGGAGGAGAATGGTGAGACCAAGGGTGTGTCGGTGAGAGGGGTGGAAAGTTGTGCCTTGTGACGTTTATGCCTGTGGCACGGATACCGTGTGCCTGGCTGGTGTGCCACGGCACTGGAGGGCATCCCAGGGGGCCCCGGACCTGTGGGTGTCCTAGCGGGTAAATCGGTGTCGGTGACCAAAACGCCCCAAAATCAAAAAAATCTGCAAGGGGGTCCCCCATGGAATTTGGGGGGAAATGCGAAGGTCAGCGATTTGCACCAAACTTGCGCCACAAGTAGGGAGTGGGATAGGGTGCACAGCGGCGTAGGGAGGAGAATGGTGAGACCAAGGGTGTGTCGGTGAGAGGGGTGGAAAGTTGTGCCTTGTGACGTTTATGCCTGTGGCACGGATACCGTGTGCCTGGCTGGTGTGCCACGGCACTGGAGGGCATCCCAGGGGGCCCCGGACCTGTGGGTGTCCTAGCGGGTAAATCGGTGTCGGTGACCAAAACGCCCCAAAATCAAAAAAATCTGCAAGGGGGTCCCCCATGGAATTTGGGGGGAAATGCGAAGGTCAGCGATTTGCACCAAACTTGCGCCACAAGTAGGGAGTGGGATAGGGTGCACAGCGGCGTAGGGAGGAGAATGGTGAGACCAAGGGTGTGTCGGTGAGAGGGGTGGAAAGTTGTGCCTTGTGACGTTTATGCCTGTGGCACGGATACCGTGTGCCTGGCTGGTGTGCCACGGCACTGGAGGGCATCCCAGGGGGCCCCGGACCTGTGGGTGTCCTAGCGGGTAAATCGGTGTCGGTGACCAAAACGCCCCAAAATCAAAAAAATCTGCAAGGGGGTCCCCCATGGAATTTGGGGGGAAATGCGAAGGTCAGCGATTTGCACCAAACTTGCGCCACAAGTAGGGAGTGGGATAGGGTGCACAGCGGCGTAGGGAGGAGAATGGTGAGACCAAGGGTGTGTCGGTGAGAGGGGTGGAAAGTTGTGCCTTGTGACGTTTATGCCTGTGGCACGGATACCGTGTGCCTGGCTGGTGTGCCACGGCACTGGAGGGCATCCGAGGGGGCCCCGGACCTGTGGGTGTCCTAGCGGGTAAATCGGTGTCGGTGACCAAAACGCCCCAAAATCAAAAAAATCTGCAAGGGGGTCCCCCATGGAATTTGGGGGGAAATGCGAAGGTCAGCGATTTGCACCAAACTTGCGCCACAAGTAGGGAGTGGGATAGGGTGCACAGCGGCGTAGGGAGGAGAATGGTGAGACCAAGGGTGTGTCGGTGAGAGGGGTGGAAAGTTGTGCCTTGTGACGTTTATGCCTGTGGCACGGATACCGTGTGCCTGGCTGGTGTGCCACGGCACTGGAGGGCATCCCAGGGGGCCCCGGACCTGTGGGTGTCCTAGCGGGTAAATCGGTGTCGGTGACCAAAACGCCCCAAAATCAAAAAAATCTGCAAGGGGGTCCCCCATGGAATTTGGGGGGAAATGCGAAGGTCAGCGATTTGCACCAAACTTGCGCCACAAGTAGGGAGTGGGATAGGGTGCACAGCGGCGTAGGGAGGAGAATGGTGAGACCAAGGGTGTGTCGGTGAGAGGGGTGGAAAGTTGTGCCTTGTGACGTTTATGCCTGTGGCACGGATACCGTGTGCCTGGCTGGTGTGCCACGGCACTGGAGGGCATCCCAGGGGGCCCCGGACCTGTGGGTGTCCTAGCGGGTAAATCGGTGTCGGTGACCAAAACGCCCCAAAATCAAAAAAATCTGCAAGGGGGTCCCCCATGGAATTTGGGGGGAAATGCGAAGGTCAGCGATTTGCACCAAACTTGCGCCACAAGTAGGGAGTGGGATAGGGTGCACAGCGGCGTAGGGAGGAGAATGGTGAGACCAAGGGTGTGTCGGTGAGAGGGGTGGAAAGTTGTGCCTTGTGACGTTTATGCCTGTGGCACGGATACCGTGTGCCTGGCTGGTGTGCCACGGCACTGGAGGGCATCCCAGGGGGCCCCGGACCTGTGGGTGTCCTAGCGGGTAAATCGGTGTCGGTGACCAAAACGCCCCAAAATCAAAAAAATCTGCAAGGGGGTCCCCCATGGAATTTGGGGGGAAATGCGAAGGTCAGCGATTTGCACCAAACTTGCGCCACAAGTAGGGAGTGGGATAGGGTGCACAGCGGCGTAGGGAGGAGAATGGTGAGACCAAGGGTGTGTCGGTGAGAGGGGTGGAAAGTTGTGCCTTGTGACGTTTATGCCTGTGGCACGGATACCGTGTGCCTGGCTGGTGTGCCACGGCACTGGAGGGCATCCCAGGGGGCCCCGGACCTGTGGGTGTCCTAGCGGGTAAATCGGTGTCGGTGACCAAAACGCCCCAAAATCAAAAAAATCTGCAAGGGGGTCCCCCATGGAATTTGGGGGGAAATGCGAAGGTCAGCGATTTGCACCAAACTTGCGCCACAAGTAGGGAGTGGGATAGGGTGCACAGCGGCGTAGGGAGGAGAATGGTGAGACCAAGGGTGTGTCGGTGAGAGGGGTGGAAAGTTGTGCCTTGTGACGTTTATGCCTGTGGCACGGATACCGTGTGCCTGGCTGGTGTGCCACGGCACTGGAGGGCATCCCAGGGGGCCCCGGACCTGTGGGTGTCCTAGCGGGTAAATCGGTGTCGGTGACCAAAACGCCCCAAAATCAAAAAAATCTGCAAGGGGGTCCCCCATGGAATTTGGGGGGAAATGCGAAGGTCAGCGATTTGCACCAAACTTGCGCCACAAGTAGGGAGTGGGATAGGGTGCACAGCGGCGTAGGGAGGAGAATGGTGAGACCAAGGGTGTGTCGGTGAGAGGGGTGGAAAGTTGTGCCTTGTGACGTTTATGCCTGTGGCACGGATACCGTGTGCCTGGCTGGTGTGCCACGGCACTGGAGGGCATCCCAGGGGGCCCCGGACCTGTGGGTGTCCTAGCGGGTAAATCGGTGTCGGTGACCAAAACGCCCCAAAATCAAAAAAATCTGCAAGGGGGTCCCCCATGGAATTTGGGGGGAAATGCGAAGGTCAGCGATTTGCACCAAACTTGCGCCACAAGTAGGGAGTGGGATAGGGTGCACAGCGGCGTAGGGAGGAGAATGGTGAGACCAAGGGTGTGTCGGTGAGAGGGGTGGAAAGTTGTGCCTTGTGACGTTTATGCCTGTGGCACGGATACCGTGTGCCTGGCTGGTGTGCCACGGCACTGGAGGGCATCCCAGGGGGCCCCGGACCTGTGGGTGTCCTAGCGGGTAAATCGGTGTCGGTGACCAAAACGCCCCAAAATCAAAAAAATCTGCAAGGGGGTCCCCCATGGAATTTGGGGGGAAATGCGAAGGTCAGCGATTTGCACCAAACTTGCGCCACAAGTAGGGAGTGGGATAGGGTGCACAGCGGCGTAGGGAGGAGAATGGTGAGACCAAGGGTGTGTCGGTGAGAGGGGTGGAAAGTTGTGCCTTGTGACGTTTATGCCTGTGGCACGGATACCGTGTGCCTGGCTGGTGTGCCACGGCACTGGAGGGCATCCCAGGGGGCCCCGGACCTGTGGGTGTCCTAGCGGGTAAATCGGTGTCGGTGACCAAAACGCCCCAAAATCAAAAAAATCTGCAAGGGGGTCCCCCATGGAATTTGGGGGGAAATGCGAAGGTCAGCGATTTGCACCAAACTTGCGCCACAAGTAGGGAGTGGGATAGGGTGCACAGCGGCGTAGGGAGGAGAATGGTGAGACCAAGGGTGTGTCGGTGAGAGGGGTGGAAAGTTGTGCCTTGTGACGTTTATGCCTGTGGCACGGATACCGTGTGCCTGGCTGGTGTGCCACGGCACTGGAGGGCATCCGAGGGGGCCCCGGACCTGTGGGTGTCCTAGCGGGTAAATCGGTGTCGGTGACCAAAACGCCCCAAAATCAAAAAAATCTGCAAGGGGGTCCCCCATGGAATTTGGGGGGAAATGCGAAGGTCAGCGATTTGCACCAAACTTGCGCCACAAGTAGGGAGTGGGATAGGGTGCACAGCGGCGTAGGGAGGAGAATGGTGAGACCAAGGGTGTGTCGGTGAGAGGGGTGGAAAGTTGTGCCTTGTGACGTTTATGCCTGTGGCACGGATACCGTGTGCCTGGCTGGTGTGCCACGGCACTGGAGGGCATCCCAGGGGGCCCCGGACCTGTGGGTGTCCTAGCGGGTAAATCGGTGTCGGTGACCAAAACGCCCCAAAATCAAAAAAATCTGCAAGGGGGTCCCCCATGGAATTTGGGGGGAAATGCGAAGGTCAGCGATTTGCACCAAACTTGCGCCACAAGTAGGGAGTGGGATAGGGTGCACAGCGGCGTAGGGAGGAGAATGGTGAGACCAAGGGTGTGTCGGTGAGAGGGGTGGAAAGTTGTGCCTTGTGACGTTTATGCCTGTGGCACGGATACCGTGTGCCTGGCTGGTGTGCCACGGCACTGGAGGGCATCCCAGGGGGCCCCGGACCTGTGGGTGTCCTAGCGGGTAAATCGGTGTCGGTGACCAAAACGCCCCAAAATCAAAAAAATCTGCAAGGGGGTCCCCCATGGAATTTGGGGGGAAATGCGAAGGTCAGCGATTTGCACCAAACTTGCGCCACAAGTAGGGAGTGGGATAGGGTGCACAGCGGCGTAGGGAGGAGAATGGTGAGACCAAGGGTGTGTCGGTGAGAGGGGTGGAAAGTTGTGCCTTGTGACGTTTATGCCTGTGGCACGGATACCGTGTGCCTGGCTGGTGTGCCACGGCACTGGAGGGCATCCCAGGGGGCCCCGGACCTGTGGGTGTCCTAGCGGGTAAATCGGTGTCGGTGACCAAAACGCCCCAAAATCAAAAAAATCTGCAAGGGGGTCCCCCATGGAATTTGGGGGGAAATGCGAAGGTCAGCGATTTGCACCAAACTTGCGCCACAAGTAGGGAGTGGGATAGGGTGCACAGCGGCGTAGGGAGGAGAATGGTGAGACCAAGGGTGTGTCGGTGAGAGGGGTGGAAAGTTGTGCCTTGTGACGTTTATGCCTGTGGCACGGATACCGTGTGCCTGGCTGGTGTGCCACGGCACTGGAGGGCATCCCAGGGGGCCCCGGACCTGTGGGTGTCCTAGCGGGTAAATCGGTGTCGGTGACCAAAACGCCCCAAAATCAAAAAAATCTGCAAGGGGGTCCCCCATGGAATTTGGGGGGAAATGCGAAGGTCAGCGATTTGCACCAAACTTGCGCCACAAGTAGGGAGTGGGATAGGGTGCACAGCGGCGTAGGGAGGAGAATGGTGAGACCAAGGGTGTGTCGGTGAGAGGGGTGGAAAGTTGTGCCTTGTGACGTTTATGCCTGTGGCACGGATACCGTGTGCCTGGCTGGTGTGCCACGGCACTGGAGGGCATCCCAGGGGGCCCCGGACCTGTGGGTGTCCTAGCGGGTAAATCGGTGTCGGTGACCAAAACGCCCCAAAATCAAAAAAATCTGCAAGGGGGTCCCCCATGGAATTTGGGGGGAAATGCGAAGGTCAGCGATTTGCACCAAACTTGCGCCACAAGTAGGGAGTGGGATAGGGTGCACAGCGGCGTAGGGAGGAGAATGGTGAGACCAAGGGTGTGTCGGTGAGAGGGGTGGAAAGTTGTGCCTTGTGACGTTTATGCCTGTGGCACGGATACCGTGTGCCTGGCTGGTGTGCCACGGCACTGGAGGGCATCCCAGGGGGCCCCGGACCTGTGGGTGTCCTAGCGGGTAAATCGGTGTCGGTGACCAAAACGCCCCAAAATCAAAAAAATCTGCAAGGGGGTCCCCCATGGAATTTGGGGGGAAATGCGAAGGTCAGCGATTTGCACCAAACTTGCGCCACAAGTAGGGAGTGGGATAGGGTGCACAGCGGCGTAGGGAGGAGAATGGTGAGACCAAGGGTGTGTCGGTGAGAGGGGTGGAAAGTTGTGCCTTGTGACGTTTATGCCTGTGGCACGGATACCGTGTGCCTGGCTGGTGTGCCACGGCACTGGAGGGCATCCCAGGGGGCCCCGGACCTGTGGGTGTCCTAGCGGGTAAATCGGTGTCGGTGACCAAAACGCCCCAAAATCAAAAAAATCTGCAAGGGGGTCCCCCATGGAATTTGGGGGGAAATGCGAAGGTCAGCGATTTGCACCAAACTTGCGCCACAAGTAGGGAGTGGGATAGGGTGCACAGCGGCGTAGGGAGGAGAATGGTGAGACCAAGGGTGTGTCGGTGAGAGGGGTGGAAAGTTGTGCCTTGTGACGTTTATGCCTGTGGCACGGATACCGTGTGCCTGGCTGGTGTGCCACGGCACTGGAGGGCATCCCAGGGGGCCCCGGACCTGTGGGTGTCCTAGCGGGTAAATCGGTGTCGGTGACCAAAACGCCCCAAAATCAAAAAAATCTGCAAGGGGGTCCCCCATGGAATTTGGGGGGAAATGCGAAGGTCAGCGATTTGCACCAAACTTGCGCCACAAGTAGGGAGTGGGATAGGGTGCACAGCGGCGTAGGGAGGAGAATGGTGAGACCAAGGGTGTGTCGGTGAGAGGGGTGGAAAGTTGTGCCTTGTGACGTTTATGCCTGTGGCACGGATACCGTGTGCCTGGCTGGTGTGCCACGGCACTGGAGGGCATCCCAGGGGGCCCCGGACCTGTGGGTGTCCTAGCGGGTAAATCGGTGTCGGTGACCAAAACGCCCCAAAATCAAAAAAATCTGCAAGGGGGTCCCCCATGGAATTTGGGGGGAAATGCGAAGGTCAGCGATTTGCACCAAACTTGCGCCACAAGTAGGGAGTGGGATAGGGTGCACAGCGGCGTAGGGAGGAGAATGGTGAGACCAAGGGTGTGTCGGTGAGAGGGGTGGAAAGTTGTGCCTTGTGACGTTTATGCCTGTGGCACGGATACCGTGTGCCTGGCTGGTGTGCCACGGCACTGGAGGGCATCCCAGGGGGCCCCGGACCTGTGGGTGTCCTAGCGGGTAAATCGGTGTCGGTGACCAAAACGCCCCAAAATCAAAAAAATCTGCAAGGGGGTCCCCCATGGAATTTGGGGGGAAATGCGAAGGTCAGCGATTTGCACCAAACTTGCGCCACAAGTAGGGAGTGGGATAGGGTGCACAGCGGCGTAGGGAGGAGAATGGTGAGACCAAGGGTGTGTCGGTGAGAGGGGTGGAAAGTTGTGCCTTGTGACGTTTATGCCTGTGGCACGGATACCGTGTGCCTGGCTGGTGTGCCACGGCACTGGAGGGCATCCCAGGGGGCCCCGGACCTGTGGGTGTCCTAGCGGGTAAATCGGTGTCGGTGACCAAAACGCCCCAAAATCAAAAAAATCTGCAAGGGGGTCCCCCATGGAATTTGGGGGGAAATGCGAAGGTCAGCGATTTGCACCAAACTTGCGCCACAAGTAGGGAGTGGGATAGGGTGCACAGCGGCGTAGGGAGGAGAATGGTGAGACCAAGGGTGTGTCGGTGAGAGGGGTGGAAAGTTGTGCCTTGTGACGTTTATGCCTGTGGCACGGATACCGTGTGCCTGGCTGGTGTGCCACGGCACTGGAGGGCATCCCAGGGGGCCCCGGACCTGTGGGTGTCCTAGCGGGTAAATCGGTGTCGGTGACCAAAACGCCCCAAAATCAAAAAAATCTGCAAGGGGGTCCCCCATGGAATTTGGGGGGAAATGCGAAGGTCAGCGATTTGCACCAAACTTGCGCCACAAGTAGGGAGTGGGATAGGGTGCACAGCGGCGTAGGGAGGAGAATGGTGAGACCAAGGGTGTGTCGGTGAGAGGGGTGGAAAGTTGTGCCTTGTGACGTTTATGCCTGTGGCACGGATACCGTGTGCCTGGCTGGTGTGCCACGGCACTGGAGGGCATCCCAGGGGGCCCCGGACCTGTGGGTGTCCTAGCGGGTAAATCGGTGTCGGTGACCAAAACGCCCCAAAATCAAAAAAATCTGCAAGGGGGTCCCCCATGGAATTTGGGGGGAAATGCGAAGGTCAGCGATTTGCACCAAACTTGCGCCACAAGTAGGGAGTGGGATAGGGTGCACAGCGGCGTAGGGAGGAGAATGGTGAGACCAAGGGTGTGTCGGTGAGAGGGGTGGAAAGTTGTGCCTTGTGACGTTTATGCCTGTGGCACGGATACCGTGTGCCTGGCTGGTGTGCCACGGCACTGGAGGGCATCCGAGGGGGCCCCGGACCTGTGGGTGTCCTAGCGGGTAAATCGGTGTCGGTGACCAAAACGCCCCAAAATCAAAAAAATCTGCAAGGGGGTCCCCCATGGAATTTGGGGGGAAATGCGAAGGTCAGCGATTTGCACCAAACTTGCGCCACAAGTAGGGAGTGGGATAGGGTGCACAGCGGCGTAGGGAGGAGAATGGTGAGACCAAGGGTGTGTCGGTGAGAGGGGTGGAAAGTTGTGCCTTGTGACGTTTATGCCTGTGGCACGGATACCGTGTGCCTGGCTGGTGTGCCACGGCACTGGAGGGCATCCCAGGGGGCCCCGGACCTGTGGGTGTCCTAGCGGGTAAATCGGTGTCGGTGACCAAAACGCCCCAAAATCAAAAAAATCTGCAAGGGGGTCCCCCATGGAATTTG
The DNA here is from genome assembly GCF_046742065.1 of Oratosquilla oratoria. Taxonomy (NCBI): domain Eukaryota; kingdom Metazoa; phylum Arthropoda; class Malacostraca; order Stomatopoda; family Squillidae; genus Oratosquilla; species Oratosquilla oratoria. Next base: position 6,573,925 of record NC_134811.1, read on the forward strand.
GGGGGAAATGCGAAGGTCAGCGATTTGCACCAAACTTGCGCCACAAGTAGGGAGTGGGATAGGGTGCACAGCGGCGTAGGGAGGAGAATGGTGAGACCAAGGGTGTGTCGGTGAGAGGGGTGGAAAGTTGTGCCTTGTGACGTTTATGCCTGTGGCACGGATACCGTGTGCCTGGCTGGTGTGCCACGGCACTGGAGGGCATCCCAGGGGGCCCCGGACCTGTGGGTGTCCTAGCGGGTAAATCGGTGTCGGTGACCAAAACGCCCCAAAATCAAAAAAATCTGCAAGGGGGTCCCCCATGGAATTTGGGGGGAAATGCGAAGGTCAGCGATTTGCACCAAACTTGCGCCACAAGTAGGGAGTGGGATAGGGTGCACAGCGGCGTAGGGAGGAGAATGGTGAGACCAAGGGTGTGTCGGTGAGAGGGGTGGAAAGTTGTGCCTTGTGACGTTTATGCCTGTGGCACGGATACCGTGTGCCTGGCTGGTGTGCCACGGCACTGGAGGGCATCCCAGGGGGCCCCGGACCTGTGGGTGTCCTAGCGGGTAAATCGGTGTCGGTGACCAAAACGCCCCAAAATCAAAAAAATCTGCAAGGGGGTCCCCCATGGAATTTGGGGGGAAATGCGAAGGTCAGCGATTTGCACCAAACTTGCGCCACAAGTAGGGAGTGGGATAGGGTGCACAGCGGCGTAGGGAGGAGAATGGTGAGACCAAGGGTGTGTCGGTGAGAGGGGTGGAAAGTTGTGCCTTGTGACGTTTATGCCTGTGGCACGGATACCGTGTGCCTGGCTGGTGTGCCACGGCACTGGAGGGCATCCCAGGGGGCCCCGGACCTGTGGGTGTCCTAGCGGGTAAATCGGTGTCGGTGACCAAAACGCCCCAAAATCAAAAAAATCTGCAAGGGGGTCCCCCATGGAATTTGGGGGGAAATGCGAAGGTCAGCGATTTGCACCAAACTTGCGCCACAAGTAGGGAGTGGGATAGGGTGCACAGCGGCGTAGGGAGGAGAATGGTGAGACCAAGGGTGTGTCGGTGAGAGGGGTGGAAAGTTGTGCCTTGTGACGTTTATGCCTGTGGCACGGATACCGTGTGCCTGGCTGGTGTGCCACGGCACTGGAGGGCATCCGAGGGGGCCCCGGACCTGTGGGTGTCCTAGCGGGTAAATCGGTGTCGGTGACCAAAACGCCCCAAAATCAAAAAAATCTGCAAGGGGGTCCCCCATGGAATTTGGGGGGAAATGCGAAGGTCAGCGATTTGCACCAAACTTGCGCCACAAGTAGGGAGTGGGATAGGGTGCACAGCGGCGTAGGGAGGAGAATGGTGAGACCAAGGGTGTGTCGGTGAGAGGGGTGGAAAGTTGTGCCTTGTGACGTTTATGCCTGTGGCACGGATACCGTGTGCCTGGCTGGTGTGCCACGGCACTGGAGGGCATCCCAGGGGGCCCCGGACCTGTGGGTGTCCTAGCGGGTAAATCGGTGTCGGTGACCAAAACGCCCCAAAATCAAAAAAATCTGCAAGGGGGTCCCCCATGGAATTTGGGGGGAAATGCGAAGGTCAGCGATTTGCACCAAACTTGCGCCACAAGTAGGGAGTGGGATAGGGTGCACAGCGGCGTAGGGAGGAGAATGGTGAGACCAAGGGTGTGTCGGTGAGAGGGGTGGAAAGTTGTGCCTTGTGACGTTTATGCCTGTGGCACGGATACCGTGTGCCTGGCTGGTGTGCCACGGCACTGGAGGGCATCCCAGGGGGCCCCGGACCTGTGGGTGTCCTAGCGGGTAAATCGGTGTCGGTGACCAAAACGCCCCAAAATCAAAAAAATCTGCAAGGGGGTCCCCCATGGAATTTGGGGGGAAATGCGAAGGTCAGCGATTTGCACCAAACTTGCGCCACAAGTAGGGAGTGGGATAGGGTGCACAGCGGCGTAGGGAGGAGAATGGTGAGACCAAGGGTGTGTCGGTGAGAGGGGTGGAAAGTTGTGCCTTGTGACGTTTATGCCTGTGGCACGGATACCGTGTGCCTGGCTGGTGTGCCACGGCACTGGAGGGCATCCCAGGGGGCCCCGGACCTGTGGGTGTCCTAGCGGGTAAATCGGTGTCGGTGACCAAAACGCCCCAAAATCAAAAAAATCTGCAAGGGGGTCCCCCATGGAATTTGGGGGGAAATGCGAAGGTCAGCGATTTGCACCAAACTTGCGCCACAAGTAGGGAGTGGGATAGGGTGCACAGCGGCGTAGGGAGGAGAATGGTGAGACCAAGGGTGTGTCGGTGAGAGGGGTGGAAAGTTGTGCCTTGTGACGTTTATGCCTGTGGCACGGATACCGTGTGCCTGGCTGGTGTGCCACGGCACTGGAGGGCATCCCAGGGGGCCCCGGACCTGTGGGTGTCCTAGCGGGTAAATCGGTGTCGGTGACCAAAACGCCCCAAAATCAAAAAAATCTGCAAGGGGGTCCCCCATGGAATTTGGGGGGAAATGCGAAGGTCAGCGATTTGCACCAAACTTGCGCCACAAGTAGGGAGTGGGATAGGGTGCACAGCGGCGTAGGGAGGAGAATGGTGAGACCAAGGGTGTGTCGGTGAGAGGGGTGGAAAGTTGTGCCTTGTGACGTTTATGCCTGTGGCACGGATACCGTGTGCCTGGCTGGTGTGCCACGGCACTGGAGGGCATCCCAGGGGGCCCCGGACCTGTGGGTGTCCTAGCGGGTAAATCGGTGTCGGTGACCAAAACGCCCCAAAATCAAAAAAATCTGCAAGGGGGTCCCCCATGGAATTTGGGGGGAAATGCGAAGGTCAGCGATTTGCACCAAACTTGCGCCACAAGTAGGGAGTGGGATAGGGTGCACAGCGGCGTAGGGAGGAGAATGGTGAGACCAAGGGTGTGTCGGTGAGAGGGGTGGAAAGTTGTGCCTTGTGACGTTTATGCCTGTGGCACGGATACCGTGTGCCTGGCTGGTGTGCCACGGCACTGGAGGGCATCCCAGGGGGCCCCGGACCTGTGGGTGTCCTAGCGGGTAAATCGGTGTCGGTGACCAAAATGACCCAAAATCAAAAAAATCTGCAAGGGGGTCCCCCATGGAATTTGGGGGGAAATGCGAAGGTCAGCGATTTGCACCAAACTTGCGCCACAAGTAGGGAGTGGGATAGGGTGCACAGCGGCGTAGGGAGGAGAATGGTGAGACCAAGGGTGTGTCGGTGAGAGGGGTGGAAAGTTGTGCCTTGTGACGTTTATGCCTGTGGCACGGATACCGTGTGCCTGCCTGGTGTGCCACTGCACTGGAGGGCATCCCAGGGGGCCCCGGACCTGTGGGTGTCCTAGCGGGTAAATCGGTGTCGGTGACCAAAATGACCCAAAATCAAAAAAATCTGCAAGGGGGTCCCCCATGGAATTTGGGGGGAAATGCGAAGGTCAGCGATTTGCACCAAACTTGCGCCACAAGTAGGGAGTGGGATAGGGTGCACAGCGGCGTAGGGAGGAGAATGGTGAGACCAAGGGTGTGTCGGTGAGAGGGGTGGAAAGTTGTGCCTTGTGACGTTTATGCCTGTGGCACGGATACCGTGTGCCCGGCTGGTGTGCCACGGCACTGGAGGGCATCCCAGGGGGGCCCGGACCTGTGGGTGTCCTAGCGGGTAAATCGGTGTCGGTGACCAAAATGACCCAAAATCAAAAAAATCGGCAAGGGGGTCCCCCATGGAATTTGGGGGGAAATGCGAAGGTCAGCGATTTGCACCAAACTTGCGCCACAAGTAGGGAGTGGGATAGGGTGCACAGCGGCGTAGGGAGGAGAATGGTGAGACCAAGGGTGTGTCGGTGAGAGGGGTGGAAAGTTGTGCCTTGTGACGTTTATGCCTGTGGCACGGATACCGTGTGCCCGGCTGGTGTGCCACGGCACTGGAGGGCATCCCAGGGGGGCCCGGACCTGTGGGTGTCAAACCAAGAGTAAGAGCGCCAGAGGCCCAAAAGTGATAAATGGGAGAAAAGGCCCAAATTTGGAGGGGTGCCACAGCCACACCCTTGGGCCCAGGCTCTTCGTGTCTACCTCGCCGTCCTATGTGGCACCTGCCGATTTTAGCCAAAGTCCATGGGCCCCCTTGCAGATTTTGAGGGGACATTTTGGTTACCTGCTCCAATCTACCCAACATCTCACCCACATGTCTCGGCTGGTCGGGACTCCTGTGGGGTCCACTTGGACACCGCTCAAGCCAACAGTACTGGTGTGGTGAACAGTCCCCCGCAAGAACATATTGAGGCATGTGGTGAGCAGCCTCTTGGGAGAAAGTGTAAGGACAACTAGCCTTATGCGTCAGAGCATGTATGTTTGGGCTACGGCCATAATACTCTTGTAATATATTTGTAGGCTACCAAAAACACAATTCCGGGCTACGCCCAGCAACCCTGTCCCAGCCTGCGAGGGTACATAAAGGTGTGTCAGGTCAGGTCACGGTCAGTATTCTTTCAGACTCGGGCCTGCCAACATGCGTATATGTGTGTATTCCAGTGTCCTTTCAATAAAGTACCTAACCTAAACCGACTGTCAATCTCTCCCTGTGTCACTAGCCCAGTAACAGCTCACTAGTTACACGGGCGCCAGAGGCCCAAAAGTGAAACATAGGAGAAAAGGCCCGAATTTGGAGGGGTGCCAAAGCCACGCTCTTGGGCCCAGGCTCCTCGCGCCTACCTCGCCGTCCACTGTGGCCGACTCTTTCCTTTGGGCTAAGTTAGGGCCAAATCGGGCACCTACCGATTTTGGCCAAAATCCATGGGTACCCTTGCAGATTTTGAGGGGTCATTTTGGTCACCTGCTCCAATGTACACACCATCGCATCGACAGGTCACGGCTGGTCAGGGCTACTATAATGTCCACTTGGACACCGCTCAAGCCAACAGTACGGGCGCCAGAGGCCCAAAAGTGAAAAATGGGAGAAAAGGACCAAATTTGGAGGGGTGCAACTGCCACGCCATTGGGTCCAGGCTCCTCGCGTCTACCTCGCCATCCACTGTGGCCCACCCTCTCCCTCTGGGCTGTTAGGGCCAAATCGGGCAACTGCCGGTTTTGAGGGGTCATCTTAGTCACCTGCTCCAATCTACCCATCATCTCACCCACAGGTCGCGGCTGGTCAGGGTTCCTGTGGGGTCCACTTGGACATCGCTCAAGCAAACAGTACGGGCGATAGAGGCCCAAAAGTGAAAAATGGGAGAAAAGGCCCAAATTTGGAGGGGTGCCTCAGCCACGCCCTTGGTCAGGCTCCTCGTGTCTACCTCGCCGTCCACTGTGGCCGGATCTCTCCCTCAGGGCTAAGTTAGGGCCAAATCGGGTACCTGTCGATTTTGGCCAACATCCTTGCAAATTTTGAGGGGTCATGTTAGTCACCTATTCTAATCTACCCACCATCTCACCCCCAGGTCGCGGCCGGTCAGGGCTCCTGTGGTGTCCACTTGGACACTGCTCAACCCAACACCATGGGCGGCAGAATCCCAAAAGGGAAAATCGGAGAAAAGGCCCAAATTTGGAGAATGCGACAGCCACGCCATCGGGTCCAGACTCCTCGCGTCTACCTCACCGTCCACTGTGGCCGACTCTCTTCCTCTGGGCCAAATCGGACACCTGCCGATTTTGAGGGGTCATTTTGGTCACCTGCTCCAATCTACCCATCATCTCACCCACAGGTCGAGGGCGGTCAGGGCTCCTGTGGGGTCCACTTGGACACTGCTCAAGCCAACAGTACGGGCGCCAGAGGCCCAAAAGTGAAAAATGGGAGAAAAGGTCCAACTGTTGGCCTGAGCAGTGTCCAAGTGAACCCCACAGGAGCCCTGATCGCTTTGAGATGGTGGGTAAATCGGGGCAGGTGACCAAAATGACCCAAAATGGAAAAAATTTCAAAGAGACCCATGAATTTTGCCGAAAATTGGCAGGTGACCGATTTGGCCAAAACTTAGCCCAGCATGAGAGTTTGGCACAGTGCACGGCGAGGTTGACACATAAGAAGCCTGGGTCCAATATTATCCTTCACCTGCAAGGTTGTACCAATACCATCTGGGTTTTTTCCTACCCCCAACTTAATATACAAAATACGTTACCACGCTACCCTAGGGTAGCAATGGGAGAGCAGATTAGAAATCTGCTTTGTTCGAGGGTTGAAAAGTGAGAGCGAAAGAGAGAACCCCACGCCTTGAAGCTGGGGCGCGGTGACTTCTCCTGAGTCAGTTACCGATTGTCACCATTCTTAGTGACTACATCTATTTCCGACAGTTTACATACGAGTTAACACGAGTAAAATAACATAATATAGACAAGAATAACAATAAATAATGGACAATACCATAACTAGCTAAGCTAAAAAATTACATAAAATCTATACCAGTACATCATAAGTGGTAACCACTCGCGCATTCATTGAATCAATATACATGAAGTGCAGATAATGAAAAGAACACATAGTTCGAAATGACAATTACATTTGCTGAGGATAACACAAAAAAGAATGTATGCTTATTTCCATTGTGGTCCTCATAAGGAGAAAGATTTGGGAGATTTAATAAAAGACAACCTGTCAGTATGAGTCAAATTCTCGTGAGCAGCACCAGCTGCCATGTGAACCATGTATCACACTAATCACATTATAAAATAGTACACAAACTTGATCTATTGCCCACACACTAAATCCTCAGCAGAAAGCACCCCAACAGAAAGCAAACACATACAAAAAATATTACAAATAAACTCAAGGCAACAACTATTATTTTCAAAACATACATTGTACAAGTTAACTAGTAGCTACAGTACTTCTTTTCTTTCACTATAAGACTAATTTTTTCTTCAGGCATCTTTTTATTTACTAATGTTTTGGACTCATTTGAAAGAATTGTATAGAGGGTCAACTTGTTCATTTAAAATTAATTACTCAAAGATATTTAGCAGCGCTCGGCAACATTTCTGAAGTTTTTCACATGTAATGCTCAAACTTCACAAGGGAAGAAGTCCAAACATTCAAAGTATAAGTTAAAGGACATTCATACACTCACTTATAACCATACAATTTTATTACATTAAAATAATAATACTTATAAATCACTATCGAGAATTTGCTCTTTTCAACATTTTTAAGACATTTTAGTCCATTAAATCAATCCATTGCTCAATTCTCTCTTACAGGAGACTTATGATGCCCAAGAAATGGGCTACAGCAATCATTTAGCCCACAGACTACAAGTCATCTGGAGTGAGAGTGTAAAACTGTGTATTATAACTAGTGACATAATTGGAAATGTGCTGTTCTTGTATTCACTTAGTTGTGGGTTTTAAGTCCTGCACTTCTCTCTGATTCCCAGAGGTGACTGTTACTTGCCCCAAGAGTCCAAGCACACAAGGCAAAGGTGACAGCTTTGGCCGCAACTATATGCCTACTGGTATAGGCTCCTCACCACCTGTCTTCCGTGTGGTGATTGCATCCTGAGCACTTAGTGTCCGTTGGCATAGAGTACCATTATAAGGTTTAGTATTTGTGTAATGCAAAGGGGGACGGAGAGGGGGGGTCGCCGATTAAATGAAGCGGCCTTGCTGTGGATGTACTGTGTCTTGCGACACTGCTTCTGACCCAGGGCGGTGGGCAGGGTTCAGGGATGACCCGTCATCCAGGAGGTGCTCAGATGAGAGGAAGGGTGGGAGGGGTGTGGAGTGTATTTAGGGATGAAATGGGTGGGAGTGTTTTTATGCCTTCCCCTTTGTGGCTACCTCCCTTGGAAGGGGGAAAAAGCCTTGGTATATAAAAAAATAATAAAATTTGTGTAAATTAACATATGGTTACTTAAATGCCCAGATAGAATGAAGATTCACATATAGAAGGCACACAATGGAAATAAGTATTGAGGACAACAATGGAAATAAGCTTACGTTTTTGTGTTATCCTCGGCAATTGTACATACTTTTGTGTGTTATCCTCTGCAATTGTAATTGTTATTTCAAACTATTTGTTCTTTCCATTATCTGCATTTCATGTATATTGATTCAGTGCCAAAATAAAAGATTGTTATTATTATATTATTATCACCTGAGTGGGTACTCACATGGCAATTCAAATCTCCAAATCGAAAAAATGAAGATACACAAGTACATGTGTGAGGCTTTTCACTAGTGTGACTTTTTCATATGACGATTCAGATCACCATCTTGAGAAAATGAAGTCGCATGAGATGCATTTATGAGACTTATAACCAATGTGATCTCTTGTATGAATCTTCATATTCTTAGGGAAAACCAATGAAGATCATTTGTGCAAGTTCTCTTCAAAGTTGGGGGCCAAGTAATAACTGGAGACTCAAGAACATAATAAAAACTTACCATCCATGTGAATTCTTGTATGACAATTCAGTTCTTCAGATTGAAAAAATAAGATTCACATAAAGTACACTTATGAGACATATCATCAAAATGGTAGTGAAAGACAAGGAGAAGGCAACATAACCAGCAACCAAACTGGTCCTCAGTCTGGTAGATAAGCCATGAGGAATGACTAAAAGTACTGGGCCTACCAACTTTGAAAGATCGAAGAGAAAGAGATGACATAATTACAATGTTCAGGTCATTAAAGAAGATAGAAGAGATCTGATTAAAGATGAGAGGGCTTTAAGAGGTCATAGAAGTAAATTAATAAAAGATGTGAAGAGAGACATATATATATGTGGAATAGCTTAGGTGATATAGCCCAAGCTCAAACAGTACATGAATTCAAAGTAAATATAGTTGGAAATCAAAGATATACATTAAGTTGGAACTGTACATGAATTTGAGTCTAGGGATGTTAGAGTGTGTACACTCGGGCTCGGCGGGCAAACTCACAGAAGCACGCGTGGGCCGAACACTTGGTTCTTACATATGTTGTTCAGAGTTAAAATACATTATGAATTAACAATATACAATCAGTAATTAATAATACAATGATAATACAATGAATAGTTGATAATACAATTAATGGGGATAAGGTTTAGTTTCCAAATGAGCAATATGTATAATACAGAGACCATCACACGCGTCACCCCAGCCGCGTGACTCGGCCCAGAGCTTCCTTGAGGCCCACGGGTTGGACAAAGCCTCCTTGAGTAAACATGTGCAGTACCAGCACCGGCCAGCAATGACTAACCTGCACCTCGGCCAGCCACGTGATGATGAACACTGGATTCACTGAGGACGCATACCCTCTATCTTCGTGAGTCACCGGCGTCAGAACGTTTTGCCTCAGACCTCCCATGTATCACACTTGACCTCATGCCAATTAGGAGCACGGGTCATGACCTTCCCATATATATAAAGGCTGGACGAACGCCGAAGATTCAGATAGCTTCGGAGCATCACACGTGAGCCTGCCTCGCTGCTCCTGCTTTCTCACCTCCCTCCTCCCCCTCAAGCAGACCAAGTTGGGACACACAAGTTGTCACCTCCTTCGCCATCTCGTTCCCTCCCTTTTTTCTCGCCCATAACGCTAGCCCTATCATGATAATGGCGCCCAACATTCATTGCTAAATAATACCAACTCTCCATCAGAGTTTGCCTCAAACAGCCTAACATACATACACCCAAGATTCTTGGTGTAACATACAATACATCCATGTCATTCAAACAACACATCACATGGAAACTAAATCCACACCTAGACCTAACACGCAGGAACAACATTCGGACATAAAGAAACTAATACTACAGTATACAATGAATAGTCAGTGATGAATTGTGCGAGCCCCGAATGGGCCCCTAATCTAAGACACACCACAACACCCTTCAGACCATACAAAACAAAGCCCTAAAGACAATTACAGACTGCACAAATACAATTACAAACCATTTACACCATGAAATAGGCCCCAAAGTCAAGGATTACCTTGATACATGAGGTACACAAACACTTGCACACCCACTACAGTACATAGCAGAACACCCACACATACCAATATTAAAATAACACCCACATACCTATATCACACACAAATACTCTCTTCTCTTCCTCCCCATCCACCAGCTCCAGAAGCATATCCATAATCATATCACCCACTGCTCCATCAATAACCTGTCAGACCCCCTGATATCCATACCTCTGAATTCTCTCTCCCCTAAAAGGACAGAGTCCACCCAGCCAGATTGTGATGCAGCCACTTTCCAGCCCCTTTAAGCTACCAGAAGAGACTGGATGACAGCATTGCAGACAGCAGTCCAGGATGTAACACTTCACCCCATACTATACAATACATTATGGAAGACTGCATTGTACACAATCATGCACACCAATAACACTCTATAAAGGTTTAGTGGGAAAACCCTGTTCCCGCTGTGGCCAGTCTAGGGAACTACAACAACTTTGAAGATACTTCTTTCCACTCCAACACATGCTTTACTATCTCTTCACTTACTAATAGAGCCACCCCTTCTCTCCCTATTCCCAACACCCTCCCAAACTCAAAATCACCCCTCCCTTTCAACTTAGTTTCATTAAAAGCCAACAGATCCATCTTCCTTCTCACAAAGGTACTGCCTATCTCTTCCCTTTTACTCTCATCTGTACCACACCCACATTCATTAAAAAATCCAAACCTTAGGGTTCTGTTTGGAAAACTCCCAGACCCTCTTTTGCCTTGACTTATTGTAGGGATGCAGGATCCCTAGTCCTATAACTCAATCCTGTTTTAGCTGCCTTTAAGACCTGAGTGGGTAGACTGGCAGTATTTTCTTCCCTCCCTATCACAGGGGGCAGAGGCAAAAAGGGAAATACATACTCAAAGAAGTGGTACAGGACAGCATTAAGAGGGGGGAGGCAGCATAACAGGGACAGTCACAGGACAATAAAGTAGCATCATTTCTCTGAGTAGCGATTTCCTCTAACAGAGACAAAATGATGAGTGGCTCTGGTCTGTGAGGGTGCCCCATGTAGTCCCTAAAGTATCAGCTACATGCTACTGCACAAATTATGTCACTCAGTAACGTGCAGCCAATACCCCCAGACAAGGGGTAACTGTCTTCTGAAACATCTTAATAAAATTCCTCAACAAACACCTACTCCACCGATATGTTTTCCTCTTAGCCTTTCTAATGATCTAATTAGTAATGTTTTCACTACAATCTGGGTAAACAAGTAAAGTAATAATAAATTGGTATAATTTTATTATAATTCACAGCTCACAATTGTCAAGTTAACATTGACAGTCTGTTACACAAGACATCCCTCCACCTTTTTCCCTCATTAACCTTCACTCCTCACTCAGAAGACCCTTCCTATGGCTGAGAAAAATTCAGCTTCAAAAGGTCTATGTTGCACATTTTGTTTTTAGGCAAGTACAAGGCAATGTCCTTGTTCTTCACCTCTATAATCAGGGCCTGGTCAACAGGTTGAATTTACTCTCCCTCTGTGTCATCCTCCTTGACAAGATACCTGTCAGAGGAGTCTCTCATCCATTACTGCACGGCTGATTCATGGGCATGGTTTACAGATTGCAAAAGCATTTCCATGCAAGCAAAACCATAATTTTTCCTGAAGTTTACTGCAACCCCAAAACCACAATCACTATATCAATTCTGCAACTGCAGAACCAAAACTTTATGGGACCAATTGCTTAATTGCCCACTTCTGGTTAGATACTACAATGGATTGCACAATGAGCCATTGGGTTTAAGATAGGCAAATACTGTGTTGCATTTCATCACTGAGAACCAAGAATGTGCAGATGATGTGGTGTTACTGAAGTGTAAGAAAGATTTAAGAAGGGTAGCAGATAAAACTGATAGAGGTTAAAAGCATCAGAATTTTTCTTTGAGTAAACATTAATGAAGATGATAATGATGATATGGTTTAACGTCACAAACTCCCTTCTATTGGGTGGCTAGGATGATACCCCTTACAGAGGACTTTGTAGCATGGAATTTAATGAACCATGCCCTTGGTTTAACTTCGCTGGTGGCAGGATTTGAACTGCTATACCTTCAACCTTTACCTCAAGTAACGATGCCCTAACCTGCTCGGCCAGCGAGCTTCCTGCGTAAAATTTTTTCTCCAATTATAAAAGAATATTGTTTGATTTTTGTCTATTGAATAACAAGATTAAGAGAAAATGACACTTGAAAGTTTGGACTTGCTGCTTACAAAAGAACTCAATGTTACTGGCTGTATGTATGTATGTATGCATGTGTGCATGCATATATATATATATATATATATATATATATATATATATATATATATATATACACACACACACACACACACTTTCAACGAACGGACGGCTTGAAGAGCGTTCTGAAGAAAAGTGCAGATTGTGGATCCCAACGCAAAGAGAAGTGCCTTTTTGTATTTACAGGGTGGGGGGAAATTGCTCGTGGGGTAGTGGGAAAGTAAAGAAAGAGGAGAAGGGGAGGGATTGCTGGGAAAATGGAAGGTAATGAGGAAGTAGAGGACTTGGTCCAAACAGACCGCCGTAAAGTAAACAAACGACCACAAGACGAGCTGGAGGACGACGGAATGTCTAATAAGAATGTAAAGATTAGAAGTATAGATAGGAACAATACAGTAGAAAGTGATGAGAATATTTTCAAGGGATTTAAAGAGAGTGGGGGGGACACAAACCCCCCCCGACTGACAAGACTAGAGAAGAAGGTTGATAAGGTGATCGAGGACTTGGAGAGTAGGTTAGGTCATATGAACACCATTTTACAAAGGGTTGAAAGATTGGAAGAACTGGAAAAGGCGAATAAAAACTTAACTGATGAAATAGAAGACCTAAAAAGACAGTTAAGAGAGGTAAAGGTGGAGAATGAGGAATTGAAGAAGAATAGTAAAGAAAACAGAGAAACGATAGCTAAAGAAAGTAAAAATTGGAAGAAAACCCAAGAAGGAAATAAGGTTTCATTCACTGACATAGTCAAACAGCAATTGAAAGAACATACTGAAGACTCAGTTATTAAAGTGATGAGACAAAAGGAGAATATAGTAAGGGATTTAGCAGACAAGAAGAAATGTATAATTATATTAGGAATGGAAGAGAAACACAACACAGATAGAACCACAAGAATCAAAGAGGAAAATGAAAAAGTAAGCCAATTACTAGAATCAGTTCAGGAAGATGAACCAGAAATTATGAAACAAATCGAAGAGAAATTTAGACTTGGAAAGTATAGCACAGACAAGACCAGACCAATTAAGATTAAATTCAAGTCACAAACAACGGCAGAGAATATCTTATCCAAAACAGGGAAACTAGCAACAAGTGAACAATACAAAAAGATATGGATAAAAAGAGAAATGAATAAAGAGGAAAGAGAGGAAGAAAAGCAGAAAAGACTGGAAGCTAAGGCAAAAAACGAGAACAGAACGGAGTCAGAGAAAGAGAGATTCTATTGGAGAGTAGTGAACATGAAACTAAGGAAGTTCGACATACAAAAGAAAAACATAAGGGAAACAGAGAACACAATGGAAGTGGCAGAAAACTAAGAGTGTCTTACACAAATATAGATGGATTAATAACAGGATTGAATGAGCTGAATGATTATTTGAAAGAAAAAGAACCGGACATAATGGGAATTGTAGAAACAAAATTAAAAGGCCCACTACCACCCAACAGTGTAGGACATGATGCATACAATTATTGGATTAGAAACAGAGAGAAAAAGCAAGGGGGTGGAGTTATGTTCCTGACTAAGGATATAAACGTGAAAGGTGTCATATATGGAAAGAATACAGTAGAGATGATTATGATAGAAGTGGAAGACAGAGATAAGAAGAGCAGAAAATTTGTGATCAATTATGTGCCTCCGAAAACAGCCTCATGGGAGGAGAGTGAATATAAAAGTATGTTAGAGGACACAAAGATAGCATTAACTAAAATAATGGAAGACGGAGGAAGAATAGTTATGATGGGCGACTTTAATTGCAAAGAAATCTGCTGGGAAGAAATGACAGTAAAGAGTGGTGATGACTCATGGGGAAATGCTCTACTCGAGATGATTACTGACCATTCAATGACACAATGGATACAAGAGAACACTAGGTATAGAAATGAAGAACCATCGAGGCTAGACTTAATAATTACATCTGAACCTAGAATAGTGGACAAGATTGAATATAAAACACCAATAGGTAAAAGTGACCACATATTGATTGAACTGGAACTTAATGAAGAAAAATATATGAAAAGAAATGAACAATATAGAAGAGGAAGAATGATGTATGAAAAAACAAACTTTGATAAAATAAGAGAATTCTTCCAACAAGAAAACTGGGAAGAAATATACAAAGAAGAAACATCAGTGGAAGAGAAATGGAATATTTTGACAAAAATTTACAAAAAAGGAGTGGAAAAGTATGTCCCAAGACAAACACAAGAAAAAGAATATGTAAAATGCTGGTACAACAAAAGTTAGTAGCATAGGATCAGGATGCCATCTTGTCGTCTGTCAATTGGCGGCCTCGGTACTTCTGACAGTACCTCACCAGGTACATTTTCTTGAAGGAATGTTATGGAGCGGAGATACATGCATCCCTTCAAGCTGCAAGAACTTTGTATACCCCGCAAGCTGAAAGAGTGGTTGAAAAGCCCGCCAACGTCTCTCATGACGACGACAACAAGGACGAGCCGGATGACATTTAATTGGCAGGTAATGATTTATTAAACACCGGTTAGGTTAAGTTAGTTTAGGTTAGACGAATTTATCCTTTCATTTCTTCGACGTCGGCATCTATCATAACAAACATGGCGTACCATTCGTCCGACACAACTTCGTTACTTACGAAATCTGTTTTAGCACCTTTTTTGTTTTCTATTTCCGCTCACAAAATTGCATATTACCTTGATACATTATAATTGACAAAATTAATTATTAATTTTTTATTGCTATGTTGTGCCCATGGTCGAAACAAAAAATTTACCCAAATTTAGCTTTCTATATGGTATATATTATTGTTACCATTACCAAAACAATGCATGGATCTCACCATCACGAAAACAAACTGTTCAGTATTGCCATCTTGTTACTGTTACAGTGACACATGGTATAATCCTAAATATTTTAACTAAAATCCACTAAAATCGTTTTCCTTGCTGTCATCATCTTTACCACCAAACAGCTCCTCCCACTCACTTCTGTGTAGAGTATCATCATACGGATCAACTTCATCAGCCATAGGAACATTAACATCATCTTCCTCCTCCACATTATCATTAGCCTGATCATCCGCACAGTTGAGATTACAAGACTACTCTGAGACACTGTTGGTTAAAATTGTTTCTAACGAAACACGCCTAGCCAGTTTATTCCGTATACCGTACATTACTTGGTAATCTGTTCAAGTTTTTCACTCTGCTGAAATGGCAACTTCAGTGAACCTTATTAAATATTAAAATCAGTGAACTTGAAAAAAACATAAACCAAAATACATCAGAATTAATGAAGTGAAAAAAAACATAATAATCAATTGCTATACCAGGCAAGCCACGCCACTTCAAAGCATTAAGACAGTGGAATGCTCACAGCACCAAAACAAAAACAAGCCACTCGACCTGTACATATACATACATATACCAAGGCTTTCTCCCCCTTACAAGGGGGGTAGCCAAAAAGGAAAAGGCATAAAATCATTCCCACCCATTCCATCCCTGAATACACTCCACACCCCTCCACACTCCCTCTCATCTTAGCACCTCCTGGATGACGGGTCATCCCTGCACCTTGTCCACTGCCCTGGGTCAGAAGCAGTGTCGCAAGACACAGCACATCCACAGCAAGGCCGCTTCACTAAATCGGCGACCCCCCCTCCCCATCCCCCCATGCATAAAAGAGAAGATGGGGAGATATCCCTTCAGGCTGCATCAAAATTTGCTCACACATACTACCTCACCCCCCCATCCCCCAACCCATTCCACCTCATGCATCACAACATCCTCCATATACAAACATTCTCCATTCACCCCTGTCTTCTGTCCTCTCCCGTCCTTCCTCAACAGATATTCCCCTCTTCCCCAAATCCCCCTTCACCCCATCCATCCACCTCATCCTAGGACGTCCCTTCATGTTCACTCCCTCCACATCTGCCTTCCATACCTCTTTTACTAGTCTTTCTTCACTCATTCTTTCCATGTGTCCAAACCATCCTAATACTCTTTCATCAGCCCTATCTCCCAACCCCTTTTCCACCCCTGTTCTCCTCCTCACCTCCTCATTTCTCACACTATCCAGCCTAGTAACCCCCATCATACTCGACCTGTACATGAGGTATATGGAAAATTCCAAATTTTTTGGCCAAAAATGGGGGATCGACCTTTACACGAAATCGACCTATAGATGAGTATATACGGTAAGTAGAAGACGTTTGTCATCCACAGAGAACAGCAACAGAAGGGCTGACTCAGATAGAAAGTGATTACTATCCTTATTTCTTAGTATAATCAGGATGCCTTACATCCCAAAGTGTAGATACCAAGCATAAGGTGAGAAGAGTTTTCATATATACAGACATACATATACCAATGGCTTTTTTCCCCCTTACAAGGGAGGTAGCCAAAGTCAAAGACATAAGCCCACTCCCACCCATTTCATCCCCACACATTCCACTCCTACTCACCACCTCTCCCTCCCTCCCACTTTTCTTGGCTCCTTCTAGATGATGAATCATACCTGCATCTCACCCACTGTCCAGGGTCAGAAGCACTGCAGCAAGACATAGCACATCCTGAGCAAGGCCGCTTCATTTAATTGGTGACCCCCCCTCTCCGTCCCTTCATGCATTTTCACTTGCAAAAATTGAGCAATGTTTACAATACAGCAGTAGTAAAATGACTGCTTGATTATTGCCACCTATTACATTTCACAAATTTTCTTTTCTATTTCAAGATAATTTTTCACTAATGAATAATTCATCTCTTATTACTGAATAAGTTGTATGTATAATTTTTTTTCAAATATGTCATAAATATGAACACTGTTAACATATATCTTCAGTTTTTCTCCTTCGGATCTCTTCCAAGGTATGGACTATGATGGTATTGTGTTGGTTTTGGCATCCCTAAGCTTGGATTCAAAACCAACTCCTCAAACCTTGAATGACATCCATCTGAGTCATTGGAATCCAACCCTTTCGTTGACTAGTGTAAATGTGGTTTAAGGAAAGAACAGAAATATTGGAACTCCTGTTATCAAAAGAAAAAAAGGAAAAAAAAAAGGGAGCAACATGGTTGTATTTACATTAATGTAAGAGTGCATAAACTGGACAGAGATGCCTCTTCGGCTGGAATGGGAAAGCTCGATGAAGTCATGGATAAAAAAAGTGAAAAAGACCATGTGCCCCAAGTATATACACAAATAGTTTCCTGTACAGATATATCAACCCGTGTTGAAGCCTATGAGAGGAGAAAGTCTAATCTAAATCCACAAATGAATTTAAGGATAAGTTTGATCGATAGAGACAGAGATTGAAGACCATGAACATAGCTCCTTTCCTGTAAATTACAATTGGGTAAATACAACGCAGACAACTGGCCAAAGTTTCTTCTCAGAGAGATTGATAGAAGGACCTTAGGATCACTGTTTGCTAATGTAGGGTTACATTATTATAATCAGTGAAACTTGAAGCAAATTCATGTGACTTCGGCAACCAATGTCAACCCAAACAATGGGATTAATGAAAATGAAGAGATAATTAAATGCATCCTAGGTACCCATAGCTTCACTATGAGCCTTTCACATTGATGGAACAGATATACTACTCACTGTTTGCTCAAGACAAAGATTCATAATCAGATGCCAGTCTTAAATACTCATCATATGAGTATTCAAATAAATCAAAATCTATCCTATATTTTTCGATAAGTAATTTGATGAGATAGGAGGGAAGCTGCTTGAAGTACTGGGATGACACATCGATGTTGGTTGCTCCATCTTTAGTTGGGTTGTCCCATCTTGGCTTGATCTTCTCTGTCTGGTTGATGTATGTGATGAAGTGATGGGATTCATCATACATGTTCTCAAACCTGACAATAGAGCACATAAGTGGTTAAAGATTTCATCAGACTTTGAAACAAGGTACACTACAAAGTTCACACTCGACAATCTGGACATATCAGTAAAGTTGTCTCCAAGACAGACCTTTAAACTTAACCCCTTCCATACGGTGATGCCTACATAGGCGTCATGAGGAGCAACTGGGTACGGGAGGCTGCCATATCGGCGTCTTGATTATATTTATTGTAGTTGTACCTGCGTGACCCCCATACTCTGTAAACTGGCTTCATCATATTTTCTATGGTTATCAAAATTCACAGGTGAAAGAGAGAACGATTGATACAGCGGTGACTTTATTTTTTATAATGCGAGTATTATGACGCAACATTGTACGTCTGGCAGCTAATGCTGCCCGCGAGATTTTGGCCCGGCATGAAGTGGTTAATACTCCAACCCCCCCACTCTTATTCCCAGACATTAGCCCCACAAAATATTATATCTCAAGAGAAATAAGAATTAAACTGATGACATGCTTGCTTTCAAGACACCATTCAGCACCAAACTGACCCAGATGGAACCACCACATTGAAGAAACCATGCACCTCATTCTACAATATCCCACACTAACACTACTTTTACAACAACACAATATTTCTTCCCAGAGCAACTTATGAGCCTGCCCAGTGGCCATTGACAGTCCCCTGGAGCAGTGGGTTTCCTGGAAAAGAGACCCGAGGCAACAGACTGACTGACTTGACGATAAAGCTACGATCTGCAAGTTCCCTCAAGACCAAAGTAATATAACTGTGACAACATCTCAAGTTTGACACGAGTGTACTTCAACTCCTTTGAAACGGTGATGCACATCGGAGACTTTTGTTCCAATTAAGAACAGATTACTTCACACAACTGAAGGGGTGGACACCTGGAAAGATGTTCATTTACCAAGACTTAGCCTAGTCAGAGTTAGCCATCTCAACTACATAAAATTGCATACTCTTAGCCAGAACAAAATCTATTATACTACAAAGGGTTTATGAGGAAAGAAATCTCAAACAGCAAAACCTACTTATACAAATGAAGTTGCATTACAATATTTTTACATAGATTAATGTGGCAGATAAAGGATGGGTGTATACTTTGACTAGGCTGCCCAGTTAGCAGTTAGATGATATATACAGGTACTCCTCGTTTAACGACCTACTCGGTTAGCGACGACGCGGAGTTACGACGGGCTTTATGACAGACGTTTAACGTAAATCTCCCGAAGTTACGACGTCGTGTACGATAATTAAGTTGGCTGAGGCAAATTTGTATGATGTTATAATTGAACTTGTACGGTGGATATTAGCTGTGAGGTAAAGTGTTCTGAAGCTTAGGTCTACATTACCATCCTGCAAGCTGCAAAAACTACCTGGGGTACAGTATATACCGGTGGTGGTAAATTTTTAGTTTCGACCATGGGCGCAATATAGCAATAGAAAATTAATTATCAATTTTGTAAATTATAATGTATCAAAGTAATATGCAATTTTGTGAGCAAAAAAAAAAGGTGCTAAAACAAATTTCGTAAGTAACGAAGTCATGTCGGACGAATGGTACACCATGTTTGTTATGATAGTTGCCGATGTCAAAGAAATAAAAGGATGATGAATTCGTCTAACCTAAACTAAACTAACCTGACCTGTGTTTGATAAATCATTACCTGCAAATTAAATGTCATCCGGCTCGTCCTCGTTGTCGTCGTCGTGATAGACGTTGGCAGACGACAAGATGGCGTCCCAATCCTATGCTACCGACTTCGTTCATTAGCATATTTTCTTGTAGCATGGTATTTTTTACTTTCATTTCCGCCCACAAAATTGCATATTACGTTGATACATTTTAATTTACAAAATTAATAATCAATTTTCTATTGCTATATTGCGCCCATGGTCGAAACTAAAAAAATACCCCGGTATTCAATATGGAATGTCAGCATACGCGGATTTGGTCATATACGGTAATTTCAGGAACCTAACCACCGTAAATAAACAGTAAATAAAGCTTTAATGTACTGTATAAAAGAGGGAAAATACACGAAAATAAAGATACATGTATTGCTGGACATTGTACATACAGTACATGTACGTATATGTATACACTTTCGCTTAACGACCAATTCGGTTAACGACGGCGCGCTGGTCCCAATTGTCGTCATTAAACCAGGAGTGGTTGTATATATATATATATATATATATATATATATATATATATATATATATATATATATAGAGAGAGAGAGAGAGAGAGAGAGAGAGAGAGAGAGAGAAAGAGAGAGAAAGAGAGAGAAGAGAAAGAAAGACAAAGGGAGAGAGAGGGAGAGAGAGAGAGAGAGAGAGAGAGAGAGAGAGAGAGAGAGAGAGAGAGAGAGAGAGAGAGAATAGAAGAGAGATGAGAGAGGCTTATTCTGTGTTGGTACTGTTTCAATGCTGGATGATGTCCTTGCAATCATGCCAGTGTTGTTCTTATAATTTAGTAAATAAAAAAAATAAATAAATGAAAAAAAAGTCACAATACTTGCAGACAGTTCCTACTGGTCACAATACTCACCTGAGTATGAAGTCATAGTTGATGTAACAGAGGGAGCAATGAAGGTTATACGGGCGCCAGTGTTCGTCATCAACACGGACTGTGACGACATACTTGACAAATTCAATGAAGGTCGGACCCACAGGATTTGCGTACGGGTTGTCACGTAGAGCAATAAAATCTTTTGTCCGTGGGTTATTTACATAGTCCTTCACTTGGCGCAACAGTGTCCTTCCCTGCCGAGTAAAGATGAATTTTCTCAAAACTCTACAAGAATCTTTCCATTCTTGGGAAAGATATTTTCTCAAAACTATATACATAAGCCAATATATATATATGTATATATATTTTAGGACGTATTGACATATAAGGGTACACAAGAATAAAGATACACACAAATCAGAAGAGATGACATGAGATGAAGGGCTGATCACCACTCCTAAATCACGGGACACTCATAGCAGTTGTAAAATGACGAAAGGAGCACCTCAGGGTGATCTATAGTCTAGTTCATGAATATGAGGTCTATCACTTATGGTACATGTAGCAAAAGGCACTTACATAGGGATAAACTGAACAAAACTAAAAAAAATCTCACAATAGCAAAAATGCTTTGATGACAAAAGAACCCACCAATAAGCATGAGATTGAATTTGAAGGATTTTCAAAAAAGATATGCAAGATAAATCAAATAAAAGTGTTAGAATGGCAATGATTGATGGAACCAACTTCCAGATTATAATAAAACAGGTACAGAACAGTCCTATGAGAAATAGTTTTGGATCAGGAATCCAAATTTCCAGAGCTTGAAACAAAACTAGTTTGAAAAATCCCAGAATACTATTCTTATTTCCAAAATAGGACAATAAAGAAAACATTGAATCAAAGATGACTAAAATACTATATTGAATATGAGTTCAAGTTACTATTGGTAGACAAAGATATTGTCAAGTCTTGGAAGTTAGCAAACAAGTACAAATTCATGAATACATGGATCAGAAAAGATGTTACTGAAGAAGAATTATAACAAGGGAGTTTGTAAATGATGCCAAGGTTAATAACAAGAACAGAACTGAACAAGAGGCAACAGTTTATGCGAGAGGGTTTTAAACTACAACCCAGAAATTATCAAAAGTGAGAGAGAAACAGAGAGAAAGAAAGAGAGAGAGAGAGAGAGCAAAACTGCAGGAGACCAGGTAAGAAAATAAAAACCTGCATATGTAAATATGGATGGCTTACTATCAACCATGTAGGAAAATGATGATTACTGAAAATGAAGTTCTCCTGGTTGAAATCTATAAGGATTTTGTTGATTTTAAGAAAGAATATAGTTCTCTCTATTTAGAATACCTAAAATTTGAAAGCCATTCAGAGCAAAAAAAATCAGGCAACCCGCTTCTGAATAAGAAGAATTTTGATGTATTTCCAAATATTTCTATGGGTTTTTTTCCTTCCAAATGGTAAGGATTTCTGAACATACAGAACTGTATTTACTTAACTGTATCTACTTAACTGTAGTACACAAGAAAGTAGCAATACTTATGGGGTCCTGTCTCTTACTTAACTTATTATACCTAACTTTAAATTCATGTATGGTTCCAACCCGGACTATATCCTTATTTTCCAATTATCATACTTAGATTTAAATTTAGGTATTGTTCCAGCAGCTTGGGCTATAGTGCCTTCTAAGCTATTCCAAGTGTTTATGCATCTGTATGGAAAACTATCTATTCACACGTCTTTACATTTAATCAGTAGTATCATACCTGTGAAGTTGAAATGGAAGACGGCAGAGTTCTGAAGCGACGCACCATGGTTTCCCCATAGCGCCGATAATAGAAGTCCTTCTTGGCATCCTCGAATTTGTCTCTGTAGCAGGAAACTAACCTCTCAAATGGGTGGCGCACCACAATAAACCTTGTTGTTCCCTCAGTCATCTAAAAGGGAAACAAAAATTAATAAATACATTATTTCTGGAAGATGTCACTGTGTATCTTCATGACACCAGTACCAGCTATAGCTCCCGCCACTGTACACCCCTAAGGAGGTACTGAATTTATTGGTTTTGTGGCATCCCTATAGCCCAGCATTCCGTTTTATACTGGAAACTAATTTCCACTCAAAAAAGAAATGCTGATCTGTTCTCAACTTCTACTACCCCTCCTTGGACTAATGACAGGCACTTGCATGTGGCGGTCCTGTACAATAAGCATCTGAGAATCATTTCCCTGCAACTGGTCTTCAAAAACCGTCAATACCCTGAACTCCACCAAAGGCCTGACACTCTGTCCCAACTCCCAGACTCCAGGCCCAATTTTGACTGCACTTCCTCCATCTTTTCACACAGAACAAGCCAATAACTGGCAATGGCTTCCTTCTTGCTACTTCTGTATGCCAATGACACAGAAAATACCACATTAATACAACACAAACAACACTCCAATGTTTCTTCCCAGAAAGATCCATAAAAGGGCCCATAGAATTTTTCCAGCCGCTTTAGGCCTGTGAGTTTTCAGTCAGCAAAGGGAACAGTGACAGGTTCCTGCATGTAGTGGTCCTGCAAGATGGAAAGTGAAGCTACCCACTTTCAAAACCCATCAACCCCCTCATTTCCATCAGGAAATGCAGCTTTCACTTGGTGACACTCAGTCACTGGACAGTGCCCAAGATCTTTTAAGTTCAACTGTATAACTTAGCCTATTTTCACACATGGAGAGCTGCCAGCCAGTGACAAGTTTCCTCTCCCTACCATTTTCAGCTGGTGACACAGAAACAGTCTCACATTAATACAACACAGACAACAGTGGAGCTGCAGGTTTTCCCACTTAGTGAAACTCAAGACAACAATTGATTCAGTCAGTAAAACTCAAGGTGACAATTATCATCACAACTACCCCTTTCTGCCACCTACCTTCAGTCTCTACTTTACCACCCCTACAATTTTTCTTCAATTTGCCTTAGTGTCATACTTCTTCCATTGGACAAGAGCCCTAAAATCCTGGGACTCACTTTTGATATTCACATCTCCTTCAGCACACACATCAAGGACCTAACAGTGAAAATCAATAAGAAAACAAAACATACCAAGATCAGTAAGAAGCATAGGTTTTGGGTCAGCAGAAAGACATTCTAATTACAGCACACAAATGGCTCATGAGAAACACACTCCATTATACCTCCCTGCATGGTTCCCTACAATCAAGAAAACAAAGATACCCTCCAAACAACACAGAGCAAAGCAATATTAAAATGAGAGGGTGCACTAAAACCACTTCATCAAAGCATCTACACAAAAACCAAAACAGCTGAAACAGCACATGAGAATGATAAGCACACAGCTTTGGGCAAGAGCTCTCAATCCCACCACCATCCTATTACATAACATAAACACAACCTTTCTATCTGTTTATCTATCTATATACCAAGGGCTTCTTCTCCCCCACCATCCTTGTTGTCCCTCTCATCTTAGCTCCTCTTGGATAAAGGGTCATCCCCATCACCTGCCCACTGTGGTGTAGCATGTCACACTGTGACATGGTTAGTTATGCAAGCGTGTCACACAATGTTCAGTGTAGTGGCATGTAAGCCTATACTGTTGTGCTGAGGCACACATCATAGCACTCGGATGCTGTTGCAAGCATCATAGCATGCCAATGCCATATATGATGTAATTATGCCCAGAGTACAGGTCTACTAAGTATAATAATAAATGGCCAAATTACCACCTGGCAACACTGCACGCCCAGGAAATGAGATCACGTCCTGCCAGTCACTCTGTCGTTGCTTATTGTGTTGCAACACGGCATTTTGTGTAGTCCTACAGAACTTTCTAATAACTACTTTAAACCATTAGAAACACATGTTTCACTGTCACCCCCTACAGTAAAGACACAACACCCACTCCCTGGGTCAGAAGCAATGCAGTAAGACACAGCACATCAACAGCAGGGCTGCTTCACTAACACAGCAATGCCCTCCCCTCTCCATCCCCTCATGCAGAAAATAAAGATGGGGACAAATCATTTCAGGCTTTGTCAAAATATCATCCATACACAACATATAAACACAACCAACAAAAAGAAAACTTAGTACTCAAACATCTACAAAAACCTACATCACACCACAACCTTAAAAATACATAAACACTTGGATCATAAAACATACACTCTAAGAATGACCACCACACTCTCTACTCCACATACCTCCTCTAGACATCACCCCTGCAGAGAAATCCCTCACACTCCCATGTTATAACCATATTAGCGCAATTACACTCATGCCACTATCCAGCTTTAAGACAATGCCAAGAGAACAGGCCTGGCCACAGAAGCAAAATGCCTCAGGTACAATCACTGTATACAAGACAATGAACACAGCATCCTACGCTGCCCTACGCTACCCTTACCGAGATAACTTGAAGTTACTTGTGGGCCAACCCAGTGGCTAGGTGCTGCAGTGTCCAGTTTTCAAGCTGTTACATTAAGTGTCAAGATAGAGATATAGATAGATAGAGAGAGAGAGAGAGAGAGAGAGAGAAAACATACATACATACATATACCAAAGGCTTTTTTCCCCCTTACAAAAAAAAAAAAAAAAAAAAAATCCCAAGAAGACAGATGGCCGTTATCCAACACCAAGTGGACACACACAACCCCATCTCCTCAAAGAGGCCACAGGTCTTCTAAATTAAAGACCTGGGGCAATAGATTGAATGATTGATCCAATGACCATTACTTGTTACCTGGGAGCTGTAGGCCCTGTAAGTGAGACACATAGTAATGGATTCATCTATTCTATTCTACAGGTAGTCGTCGACTTACGACCTATGCGACTTACGACTGATCGACTTTACGACCACGAGATAGTGCAATAATATTTAACATTTAATAGAGTAATACAATTGCAATGTTATGCCTGGCAGTGCAGTACAATTACTTTGCACACTGCGACACGTGAGTACGATAGTTTTGGCAGGTTACCGGCAGCGTCAGATTCTCTCTCATTCAGGAGCATGCGGTATTTCTGACTTCATTCATGACAAGGATTATATCTTTAAATTTTTTGTGCTTCAAACCCCCATGAAGATGTCTAAAAGAAAATTATCTTTCGATATTTCCAAGCCTGCCAAGAAACAAAGAAAGGTTATTGATCTTGACACGAAAATGAAAGTGATAAAACATTATGAAGGAGGGAAGAAAATTAATGTGATAGCATGTGAACTTCAGTTATCACATTCTACAGTGTCGATAATTTTAAAAGACAAAGAGAGGATCTCAATTTTGCCTTGGATTTTATATTTTGATATGTTTTGCAATTAATAAAATGTAACAGTAAAACTTTTTATGCCTAGTCTGTTGTCGATAACAATGAATATGTTCGGTACAGCATTTTGTATTTTTATGTTTTGCAATATTTTCGGTACAGTACGTAAACGAAAAGAATGTTTTGAAATATTTTTTTTCCTAATTTTGCCTT
The DNA here is from genome assembly GCF_046742065.1 of Oratosquilla oratoria. Classification (NCBI taxonomy): domain Eukaryota; kingdom Metazoa; phylum Arthropoda; class Malacostraca; order Stomatopoda; family Squillidae; genus Oratosquilla; species Oratosquilla oratoria. The sequence continues at coordinate 6,599,935 of NC_134811.1, forward strand.
GCATTATGTATTTCTATGTTTTGCAATTGATAAAATGAAACAGTAAACTTTGTTTAAGCCTAGTCTGTTGTCGATAACAATATTTTCGGTACAGTACGTAATCGAAAAGAATGTGTTTTGAAATAATTGTTTTCCTAATTTTGCCTTGCATTTAGTATTTTTAATGTTTTGCAATTAATAAGATGTAAACTATACAGTACAATGATTTTAATTTAACCAACAAAAAGGTATTTGTAGGTCAAAGATGACAGGACTTTATTCAGTATGTGTAGGCCTAGGCTACGTTTCCTAACGACAATTATAAAAAGAATAATGAATATTAACATAGCTCAAAGATGATAAGATTTTATTCAGTATGCATACGTTTCCTAAAGAAAGTCTGATGATAGAATAATAAAAATGTTAAAAAATACAGTATTAAATATCATAGGTCAAAGATGATAGGATTTTATTCAGTATGCTACGTTTCTCAAAGAAAATCAGATAAAATTATAAAAAAAAAAGGTTTAAAAAATACTGTACAACATAGTTCAAAGATGCTAAGATTATTTCAGTATGCTAAATATAATATAGAATATACATGTATATAGTAACAAAAATAATATTGAAGGGTAATATATACTGTATATATATAAAGTCTGTCTTGCGTCCAGATCGACTTACGACCTGTATGTCGGAACCGAACTCGGTCGTAAGTCGACGACTACCTGTATTTTACTTTATTTCCTTTTTTATGACACAAGAATTCCATTATTCAATTCAATTCTTACTAAAGTAACTTCTAATGCTACAATCTATTCCACAGTTATTTAAATGGTAACACATGCTCCTGGGTAATTGAAATCAATAAATTTGTTTCCCCAGATCTCTCTTGCTGGCGACCCACAGCTCCAATGCAATTGGCAATGGGCACCAGAGAAGCCTTTAGATTGCTCGGGAAAGAAATAGTGTGTGGCTGTCCATGGATAATGTGGGGCAGTACAGAATTACTAGCTCAGTGTCTTCTGAGCCGTGGCTTTACCTAGGAAAGCTTGATTCTGCAGCAAGGCCTATTCTGTGCAGGTACTGTCTTAGAACTGAATGTTGGTCTGATTGAACATGCTAGTGTGGTTCTTGCTTCTCCTGAGAGTGACTTTCCTGTAGGTTTGATGTCTGGGGGCGGGTGAGGGTGAGGGTTGGGTTTGGTGGAGTATTGAGTTTGGTGGTCTGTTTTTGAAGAGCTTGTTTTGTTATCCGGGTGTGAATATTTTTTTGAGTGAATGTAATGTATGATACAGGTGGTGATGGTAATTTGGTTTAACATCACAAACTCCCGCTTATCAGGAGGCTTGATATGTTGTCGTATACGTCTGAGTAGTATGCTAGTAGCTGTGCATGTGTGATGCAATGAGACAGCTGAGCAAGGCAATTAGAAAGTTCATATTAGCATTTAATGATTGTTTAAGTGTACACAATGTACTATACAGATACCAAAGGCTCTTTCCCCCATTGTAGAGAAAGTGGTAAAGTCAAAGCACACAAAAAGAAGGATATAATTAAAACAGAAAATTCAAGGAGCAGTGACTAACATGGTTCCAGATCTTGTTGATAAAGCAGCTATATCTGTATACCAAGGGCTTCTTCCACCATATAAGGATAGAGGATAAAATGTATGGCAATCATATTCATGAACTCTCTACGTAGGTAACTGTATGAACAAAGGAGAATGTCTCATATTTACAAAATATGCATCAATAGAGCTTATGTCTGCCAGGGAACTGCTATTTTCTCCCCGTGACAATTGCTTCATGATGATGTGCAAAACTTGCGCCAAATGCTAATTAATAATTGGTACTCAGAATATCAACTTTGATGGAGTAACTAGGAACTTGTTAGGGCAAAGTGTTTGTGCTCAGATGGGAGAGATAATCTCCTGATACCCATCTTAGCACCTTGTGCATAAAATCCTCAACGTCCCCTGCCACATCGCACAGATCAAAGGTAATGCAGCATGACACTACTTCTGCAGCATAGTCCAACAGCATGAGCTACTATACCCACAACCATTTTATTATATGGCAGCTCCCCATGCTCCTCACCACCTCATGTATATAAACATGCATACATATACCAATGGCTTTTTTCCCCTTACAAAGGAGGTAGCAAAAGTCAAAGGCCTAAATCCACTCCCACCCATTTCATCTGTAATATATAAATATATATATATATATATAGCCAACTCTCAATTAACGCAAGGGTTACATTCCTGGAGACGTTGTGTTAATCAGAAACAACAAAAACACACATTCTTTGTATTTATTTGTAGTACTGTACACAGTTATTTATTCTATGTGTGCACTCGTCACCAGCCACTCTCCGCCTCACTCGCCTCTTCCTCCGAATCCCGGGCACTCGTCGTTAAAAATTAGTTTACCATTAAATGTAGGTTGGTGACACCGTTTTCTTTTTGTTTTGGTGTAGAACAGAAAACGAGAGTTTACAATCTCTAAATTATTCATTTCTCTGTAATAATTTTTCAAGTTTTATGACTTATAATCACAGTCCATACATTTAAAAATTAATTTACCATTAATTGTGGGTTGGTAACACCGTTTTCTTTTTTGTTTTGGTGTAGAACAGAAAACGAGAGTTTACAATCTCTAAATTATTCATTTTTCTGTAACAATTTTTCAAGCTTTTATGACTTATTATCACGGTCCTCACCTTTAACACAGACACTTCTACTCACAGTGTGGGCTAGTTCAGACTGAGATCAAAACAGCGCGTGGGAGACTAACCGTGCGGAGGCCCTCTCTCTCAGTGCTCTTACCACCAAATTAAAATTGTGTTAAATCAAAATTGCCGTGTTATTTAAAAAAAAAAATCCTTAAAAATCAACTTGTGTTAAATCGAAAATGCTTTAGTTAAACTCATGTTAATTGAGAGTTGACTGTGTATATATATATATATATATATACATAAATATACATATATATATATATATATATATATATATATATACAATATATATATATATATATATATATATATATAATATATATATATATATACACACACACACACTTTCGCCGGATGGACGGCGAAGATTGGAGTTAGATTGGAGTTCCGAAAAAAAAATCAAAATTTACGTGGATCTCAACGTCAAGGAAGTACCTTATTGTATTTATAGGGAAGGGGAAAGCTTGTGGTGTAGTGGGAAAGTGAGGAAAAAGGAGAAGGGGAGGGATTACTGAGGGAAATGGAAGGAAATGAGGAAGTGGGGGGACTTGGTCCAGGCAGGCAGACGCCATATAAACAAACGTCAATTTAGTGACGATGAAGGGACTAACAAAAATGTAAAGATTAGAAATATAGATAAGAGCAGCACAATGGAAGGTGAGGATAATAATTTCCAGGGATTTAATGAGGGGGGGGGGATACCAACCTCCCCCGATTAGCAAGACTAGAGGAAAAACTTGAAAAAATGACCGAACATTGGGAGAGTAGGTTCGGTAAAATGGCAGAGATTGCGCAGAAAGTTGACAAATTGGAAGAATTAGAGAAGGTGAACAAAAACCTAACTAAAGAAATAGAAGAATTAAAAAGACAGTTAAAAGAAGTAAAAGATGAGAATGAGGAATTAAAGAAGAACAAAGAGAATAAAGAGTCCATAGCAAAAGAAGCACAGGGTTAAAAAAAAATCCAAGAGAACAGTAAAGTTGCATTTACTGATATAATTAAACAGCAAATGAAAGAACAAACTGAAGACTCAGTTATTAAAGTGATGAGACAGAAGGAGAATATAGTAAGAGACTTAGAAGATAAAAAGTAATGTATAATTATATCAGGAATGGAAGAGAAGTATGATCTTAATAGAACCACAAGAATCAAAGTGGAAAAAGAAAAAGTAAGCAGTTTACTAGAATTAGTTCAGGAAGATGAACCTGAAATCATGAAACAAATTGAAGAGATGTTTAGACTCTGAAAGTATAGTACAGATAAGACCAGGCCAATTAAGATTAAATTCAGGTCACAAACGACAGCAGAGAATATCTTAGGAAAAACAGGGAAACTAGCAGCAAGTGAACAATATAAAAAGGTATGAATAAAGAGGACAGAGAGGAGGAAAAAATTAAAAGACATGAAGCTAAGGAAAAAAACGAGATAAGAACAGAGTCAGAAAAAGAGAAATTCTATTGGAGAGTAGTGAATATGAAAGTAAGGAAATGGGACATACTAGAGAAAAACAAAAGGGAAACAGAAAATACAATGGAAGTAGCAGAAAATTAAAAGTGTCTTACACAAATATAGATGGATTAATAACAGGATTGAATGAGCTGAATGATTATCTGAAGGAAAAAGAACCGGACATAATGGGAATTGTAGAAACAAAATTAAAAGGTCCACTACCACCCAACAGTGTAGGACATAATGCATATAATTATTGGATTAGAAACAGAGAGATAAAACAAGGGGGTGGAGTTATGTTCCTGACTAAGGATATAAACATGAGGTGTGTCACATATGGAAAGAATACAGTAGAGATGATTATGATCGAAGTGGAAGACAGAGATAAGAAGAGCAGAAAGTTTGTAATAAACTATGTGCCTCCAAAAACAGCCTCGTGGGAAGAGAGTGAACATAAAAGTATGTTAGAAGACACAAGGATAACATTAAATAAGATAATGGAAGATGGAGGAAGAATAGTTATAATGGGTGACTTTAATTGCAAAGAAGTCTGCTGGGAAGAGATGACAGTAAAGGGTGGAAACGACTCATGGAGAAATGTTCTATTCGAGATGATTATCGACCATACAATGACACAATGGATACAAGAGAACACTAGGTATAGAAATGAAGAACCATCAAGACTAGACATAATAATCACATCTGAACCTAAAATTGTGGAAAAGATTGAATATAAGATGCCAATAAGTAAGAGTGACCACATATTGATTGAACTGGAACTAAATTAGGAGAAATACATGAAAAGAAATGAACAATATAGAAAAGGAGGAATGATGTATGAAAAAACAAATTTTGATAAAATAAGAGAATTCTTTCAAAATGAAAACTGGGAAAGAATATACAAAGAAGAAATAACAGTGGAAGAGAAATGGAATATTTTGACCAAAATTTATAAAAAAAAAAGTAGTGGAAAAGTATGTCCCAAGACAAAAACAAAAGAATATGTAAAGTGCTGGTACAACAAAAGTTGTAGAGTGTTAAAAGACAAAAGAGATAAAGCTTGGACCAAATGGAAGAAATACAAAAGACCTGAAAATGGAAAATATATACTTGTTATAGAAATGAATATGTACAAGTGTGCAGAGAGGAAAAGAGAAAATATGAAATAGATGTCATAGAAAAATGTAAAGATTAACCAAAACTATTTTACAGATTTGTAAACAACAAACTGAAAAACAAACAAGATTTAGAGAAATTAAGACAAGGAGGAGTTGAATACACAGAGGAAATAGAAATGGCAGAAATTATGAACAAGCATTTTAAATCAGTGTTTACAAGGGAGATCATACAACCTGGGGAGATTGAATGGAAAGAGAAAGTCCCCCCTATGAAAGAAATAGAAGTAACAGAGAATGAAATAATGAAACACTTGAGTAATCTTGATGTCAGAATATTGCATGGACCTGATGATATAGCAAACTGGATTTTGAAAGAATGCAGGAATGAACTGCCAGACAAAATACAAAGCATAATAAACAGTTCCTTGAAAGAAGGAAATGTTCCAGAAGATTGAAAAAAAGCAAATATAGTACCTATATATAAAGGGGGAAATAAAGAAGACCCTACCAACTATAGACCAGTCTCTCTAACAAGTACAATAGCAAAAATTTGTGAAAGAATTGTCAAAAGTAGATGGGTAAAATATTTAGAAAAAACAATGTGTCAATTTGGATTCAGACAAGGACGATCATGCGTCACCAATTTAATATGTTTCTATTCAAGGCTAATAGATATAATACAAGAAAGAGATGGATGGGCTGATTGTGCATTTCTAGACCTAAAAAAAGCTTTTGACAAAGTACCACACAAGAAGTTGCTTAAGAAATTAGAAACTGAAGGAGGAATACAGGGCAAACTCTTAAATGGATGGAAGAATTTTTGCAAGAAAGAAAGATGAGAGTAGTGATATGAGACAAACACTCAAATTGGGATGAAGTAATAAGTGGTGTTCCACAAGGAACAGTTCTGGCCCCAATAATAGTTGCTGTATTAATGATATGGATGAAGAAATTGAAAGTTATATAAGCTTCTTTGCAGATGATGCAAAACTATTAAAAAAAAGTGAACACAGAAGATTGTGAGTCACTACAGAGAGATCTAAATAAAGTATGGGAATGGAGTAGGAAGTGGGAGATGGAGTTCAACACTAAAAAGTGTAGTACAATAGAATTTGGAAAAAGCAAAAACAGAATAACAGGATCATATAAATTGGGAGAAGAAGGAATAAAAAAAGTTGAAAATGAGAAGGACCTGGGAGTCATTGTTATGAATAATATGTCACCTGAGAAACATATAAATAAGATTTTTGGAGAAACTTATAATTTAATAAGAACAATCAAAGTGGCATTTACATACCTGGATGAAGAAATGGTGAAGAAAATACTCTGATAAGACCAAGATTGGAATATGCAGCAACGATGTGGTCACTAAGTACAAAAAAATGTATAACAGAACTTGAGAGAATACAAAGAGCAATTACAAAATTGGCACCAACATTCTCAAAACTATCATATGAAGAGAGACTAACAAAACTTGAGCTACAGACACTACAGCAAAGAAGAGAGAGAGGAGATTTGATAGCTATTTACAGAATCATGAAAGGCATAGAAATTATTGATAGAGAGGATCTAATAAAATGGGATGATAGAAATACAAGAGGACACGGAAAGAAAATCAAGAAAGACAGCTATAGAAGAGATCTGAAAAAGAACAGCTTTCCTCACAGAGTAATAGACAGTTGGAACAAGTTAGACGAGAAAGTGGTGTGTGCAAAAACAATACTGTACATGAATTTAAAAATAGTTTAGATAAAATGAGATATGAAGACGGGACGCCACGAGCATAGCTCCCCTTCCTGTAAAATACAACTAGGTAAATACTAGGTAAATACACTTTCCACTGTTCCTTGGTCAACAGACATTCCTCTTTCTCTCAACTTATTTCATCCACTACTAATAATTTACTATTACATTAATGATAATAAAATAACAATAACATCAAAACCATAATAATAACAATGAAGATAATGATAATAATACAGCTACTAATGCTACAAATGTTGGTACCACTACCAATTCTACTTACCATTGGTCCTGCCAGGTTTGAGATCTTTGGGAAGACCTGTCGAATCACAGGCTGCAATTCCATGGTTTTATTTTCATTCCAAGCTTCATTTAGGAGAAGAAGACTGATGCTCCACGAAGTGCTGGCAGCCTTGAAGACTGGGCAGAAGGATAGGAAGTGTTTCCTGTTAGAGAGTGTGGAGATCTTTCAGAAGGGAAATTTGCAAGTTGAGCTCATGGCCAGGGAATTCAGATATGAGGAAAAGATATCAGAATTAGTGAAACTATTGTTCAATGACTACAGACATGGGCTTATGCTTTATACTCATGGGTTATTTCCATCTTGGTGTTTGGTCTAACAGCTACTGTAAACCTCAAACAAATTCTCTATGTACACCTACAGCACAATATGTATAAGTTGTCAAAATAAGCAAGTCTAACCTAAATCTGAACAGTAAGGAAAAATGAATTCAAATAAAATAAATAAATAAATAAAAATGAGACCCTATAAATGTAGCTCCTTTCCTGTACATTGCAATGAGGGGAGTACAATTAGGTACATACACGTGCATTCTTTGCAGGAGATCCATAGCTACCAGGTAATCTGCAACAGCCACTAGATTGGCCCATAAATCACTCAACACAGAAATAATAATATTCTTAGTCTATGTACCAAAGGCTTTTTCCCCCCTTATGGGGGAGGCAGCCAAACCAAAAGGCACATAGCCACTCCCACCCATCCCATTCTGTTAGGAAGTAGTCCTCACTCCCCCTGTCCTCACCTCTTCTCTGCCCATCCCACAAACTTACTGACCCGCAAGTGGTCCCATGGGACATGTTCACGCCACCCAGCTGCATGATTCAACCCAAAGCTTCCTTGAGGCCCACAGGTGGGACAAAGCCTTCTTGAGGAAACACGTGCAGTACCAGCACTGACCAGTGATGACTAACCTGCACCTTGGCCAGCCACATGAGCCATGTGATGATAAACACTGGGTTCAATGAAGAATGCATACCCTCTGTAGGACCACAGGTACCTGCCCATGTATATAAAGGCTGGACAAACGCCAAAGATTCAGATTGCCTAAGAGCATCACACAGCCTGGCTCGTTGCTCCTTGCATTCTTGCTTCCTCTCCCCTCCCCCACAAGAAGACCAAGTTGAGACATGACTTGAAACTCAGTCATCACCTCCCTCGCCATCTTGTACCCTTCCCCTTTTCTCGTCCTTAGAGCGAGCCCTATCATAACACTGGCACCCAAATTGATTGCTAAATAAAACCAACTCTCTCTCCATCAGTTTACTTCAACCAGCCTAATACACTCCCCTCCACCACCTTATCGTCCCTCTCATCTTATCTCCTCATGAATGACGGGTCATCCCTGTACCCTACCCACTGCCCTTCACTGTGGCAGGGGGAAGAAAGAATACTGCCACCAAGTTTTCCTATTCGGGTCGTAAAAGGTGACTAAAATGGGATGGAGTTATGGTATTAGGTCCTGTTCTCTACAACCCTATTCCTATGAGAAGTCAAGTCAATATCCTTAGTAACTACTAAAAATAATCATGGAAAGTGACAGTAGGCTTCATATTTGCAATGATGAACTGCTGTTATCTATAGAATTTTGTACAATTATCACATTGGTCTCTTGTGCCTGGAACTAGTAATATCATCCCTACTAGCTTCTAGTAATAGTAGCCTAGTGATATAAAGCATGGTAAATTAGGAGACAATATGACAACCATGAAGCAATGCTAATTTTTCAGAAATGGAATCATTCAGGAATAACAAAAACAATATTCAAAATAAAACAAAAAATAACTGGAAAGCCAAAATAGTATTGTTAAAATAAGAGTAGCTGAAAAAAATAAAGTTATAGTAGGACTAATGGTAATGACTAATTATCAATAAAATCTTGTACAATTATCACTATGGTCTCTTCAAATGTTATGAAAGCAGTGATAAGGCAGAGTTGGTATGAACATAACAAAGGCACAGTGTTAGTTAACGTTCATAGCATTGTTTGAGCAACAACTTAAGCCTAACACTTAGGTTCTGACATTTATCTAGTAATGTGTGTGCCCCTTCAACAAGGTAGCATTTTCTACAGGTTGGCATTCCTGCTAATTTCATACAAATTGATCTCATCCTAACACACTACCTACATACTAACTAAAATTAGCTCCCATATTGGATACTAACTACAGAAAGTTTTATGTTGTCAATGTTTTAGGGATTTGAGTGTGACATCTTCATAGACTTGGGTCACATAGCATTGTTTTATGATTGGTGACTAATCCCTTCTCAAACGAAGGTTGACTACTTTTAACTCCAACTATCCCTCCATTCTGCCGTCTTTATTATATCTCTCCTCTACCACCTATACTGTCCCCTAAGGACTGAAGCAGCACCTAATGCTGACAAAATAAAACCAAAAATAAAGTTTATCATACTGGCCAAGCCATATAATAATACCAAATCCTCTGACATAAGCCTGAACACAAACCTATTAAGTCACTGTACCGAGTCAGCCAATTTCAAGCATTAGTGGGCAGGATTCTAAGAACTTGTATACATAAAACTTGCAGTATGATGAGGGCATTCATTAGCATATACAAAAATTAATTATCAATACCTACCTTGAGCACTGTCAATATAAGTCATATTTACAGTATAGATTAATTATGATTAGTTTTTACAACATAAATATATTTGACACTAGCCATAGCAGTGGTTCTCAAATAATTTTTGTCCCCTGCATCCTTTTTTTATTACTCAAAAGGTGAAATATTTACCTTTTCTGCTCATTTAATCTGTGATGCTTAAAATGTGTGGACAGGTATTTCAAATGATGGATGTTTTGGACATGAGTTTGGTATGGGCAGAGCTTGGCGCATTACTGTCAGACAGGTAGTGCGTTACCGTCAATGCATTACCAAAATATCTGGAGTGCATTACTAATTTTAATTTCCTTACACACACACACTCACATATGCGCATACGCAGTAATGTGGACTGCTCTAAGGAAATTAAAATCAGTAATGCACTGACTGAAATGCACCCCAGATTTTTCGGTAATGCACTGATGATAATGCACTACCTGTCAAGCGGTTATGTGCCCAGCTCTGGGTATGGGAAGGATTTTCGGCTGCAGTGATATGATATGCTCATGCAGACATACATGCACACTCAATTATGCATGACTAAGTACACTAAGGATGCTCCATGGCCAGGCAGGTTAGGGCGTTTTTCCTTCAAAAAGAGGTCAAGGTGATGGCGGTTTGAACCATACCACTGGCAAGTTGAACCAAGGGCACAGTTCATTAAGTTCCATGCTACCAAGTCCTCTGTAGGGGGCACCATCCTAGCCTCCTGATAGGGGGTAGTTTTGCATTGTTAAACCAAATAAAAAAGTACACTATACTTATTCAATCACAGGGAATTTAAAATTATTGAAATGTTAGATATGAACGAGACTTTTCACAGATTAGGTCGCACATCTCACAGGTCAAGCTGACTCCCTAAAGCATTACTGCAATAGTCCTGACCTATTGCTCTCTCCTTGCACTAATTGTGGACCTTGTTTTAGAGTGTGGGGTCAATTTTCTTCATTCTCTTTTTAATAGGACGCTATCCTCATCTTCAAATGATACTCCAACAACCCATACCACACCTGTAAATACTCAATTAAGTTTCCAGATTGCTGGATGGGAATACCCAACTAAGGTCTTAATTTTATTGTTAAAGCTTCCTGACACATTATTAGTATGAAATCTTGCAATTATATATTAATGATGTATCAGAAAGTTAGAACAATAAACTTAAGACTTTAGTTGGATATTCCCATCTCACAATCTCGAAGCCAATTGAGTGTTTATAGGATAAGTGTGGCACGATTGCTCAAGTTTTACATTAAGATATGAGCACAGTGTCCGTTCAAAGAAGAAAGAAAATACAATGGATGTATGCTCCGACTCAACCACACCCCTAATGAGAGGGAGAGGGCCTTTTGGTATATGTATATACTAGTGAGTGCTTTATCACTGATGGTAATTGCAGGCATAACAACTGAATTGGGAAAGCTAGTGGATGTAGACAAATGCCTATTCACAGTGATCTTGGCCATGCTCTGTGTTGCCACTTTCTAATGTCCTGTGATGGATGTTGCATCAAAGTATTCAAGTACCAGAATGATTTGATCTGGTGCTCAATCTCAAAGATACCACATGTCATCAAACTTCATCTACATCTCGAGCATTTATCTCATTACAAAATACACAAAACTCATTGTCTGACTCATAAAGACTCACAAGAACCAAATGCTAAATCTTGCACCAAATGGATTGGCTGGGGTGACAGAAACAAAACTGCAAAATAACAAGTCCATGAAACACTTGCTAAAGGGCAAGATGGACAGTCTTTCCACAGTCAATGACTGCTGTGATTGAGTCACACTCACTGGCTTCCTAGTCTCGAAGCATTTCTCCATACATCCACAACTTTCATTGAAGGAGAACATACACAAAGGGTAGAAACACTGCTGACTTGTCCATGAAGCACATAATTTCAAAACATCCTCCTCTGACCAAACCCACATCCAAAACACCCATGACCACCAGACCATATTAGGCAGAAACATCTTTGACCAAAATGTTCCTCACTCCACCCATGTTTGAGAACCTCTGACCTATAGCATAACAAATGCAATATTCATAACATAATTAACATCTACATCAGATAACAGGCAGTATAAAGAGGATACTAAAGACAGACTACAATGAATGTTGTAGGGTGCATGTAGTATGTGCAAAAGAATATCCTCATGCAATAAAGTCTGTATGAAACCCAAGACACAATTTACAGTTATCATATTACCAGTGGCATGCAGAACAACCTTAGAAAGACAAGTATCAGGAACAGCTGTATGGGAAACATACATTGTGATTTTGTCAACATAGTTTATTGGTGGTTTCTGACCAAAATTACTCCTTTCAGTAACAACATCAATAAGCTGTTCTTGTTGTTGTTGGTTGGCCTAGTATCAACACATTATGACAATGAGGTTACATAGTCAACTGTTTGCCCTCTCAGGTTCTTGCTAGAGGTCCACACTAGATATTCATATGTTAAGCTCGTGTCTATTCTGCCAGTGCTCTTCAGTCTGTAAACATGTTTAGTCATGCCTAAGGCAGATAGTATAGACACTCGTTTGTCAAAGTACCATCACCACCCCTTACAGGGGAGGAGGACCAGATTGTCATGTTCCCTAATAAGTTTGACATGTGCAAAGTTCACAAGGAATAATAATTGTTCCTGAAAAGTTAATAAAACTTCAAAGGCACTGGCATGGAATGTGACAGCAACTGTCCTGCTAAAGTAGATATGATCTTGCATTAGGGTGAGGACTCCTGTCAATGTCAGGGTTATTCCTAAAACAAAGGAACACCATCTGTCATCAGCTGATTTATTTCAAAGTTCTTACACAGATTGTGTGCACATAAACATGCAATGAAACCAAAGTTATTGTATGTTTCCTGTAAGACAATGGACGAAGAAAGCCGTTATACCAGGTGACAGTGAAAGAAGACCTTTGGCACCTATAAATGTTTTCCTCACCTGAATAAGGTGGCTGCCAGCAGCCAAAATAAACATGTGAATCTAATGCAGACACCAAAGGGTTAATAAAGATAGTTCTTAACCCCTTGATACTTGTAAGTTTCCCTCAGCTGAATAAAACTGCTTGGAGCTACCCAGAATATACAAAAGAATCAAATATAGATGCCAGTTAGGTTAAAGAACCAAGTCAGTCAAAGAATACCGTTTACCTAAAGAAGACTGCCTGAAGAATTATCACTAGGGAGTGTTGTGGCCCCCACCTTGGACTGAATAAAGACTAAACCTACGTATCAACAACCAAATGTTGATAGGCACCAAACAGGAGTGAGCTGGCACCACGCTTGATGTTCCTGATCATGGACCGCAGGCGATCGTCGAGGTGCTGCTGGGTATGGGCTCCTGCGGCCAATGGCGACTGTTGGGGCTGAGGTAAGCTGCTTAAGTTCGAGAGGGAAGCTCCCCTGTAATGTATTATTTTTGTAATCTAGGGTAATTACCATTCTCAGCTCGACATTTTATTCACTTTTTAGAAATTGCCCTCGTGTGTAACACAATATATACTTATTTGTCCAGTTTTGTCATGTCAGTGTTTGTACAGATGTGAATAACTCCACTTTGGTAAAATATTGGGTAGATACATTTTTCTTGTCAAACATCTGCTTGTAAATCATAACAAACTGAACTTGTCGTTTGACTTTTAGCAACTAATTTCTGGTTCTTATCACAGCGAATCCAAGATGAAAGATATTCAAAATACTTGATTAACCGAAAGCTTTCAGCAAAGAACACCCACAAAATCACAATATAATTTTCTTTATTTCGCTGACCACAGGCTTGTCAAAAGAATATATACATACTTTATGACAAGATTGTACTTATGATTCACCATTTTCAGGAATCAAACCTTGACTCCTATCATTGGAGCCACAACAAATGGTACTTGGCCACACCATCTCAACAGAACTTCTGTTTCTAACATGGTTACGTTGTTCAACTCAAAGAATCCAGAGGGACAAGCAGTGTAGCTTCTCTGTTTCGTCAATTATAAGATTCCTTTATGCTCCATACACTCAGCAACCAAAGTTAAAAACAAAACAAAAAGTTTTCCAAACATCTCCACAAAGAGCAGAAATTATATATATAAATTTAGGATATCAATGACTGCAGATATGTAGTTAATAAGTTAAGGTTTTTGGAAGCATCCCTATGAATCAGATCAACGTTTGTATGGCAGAGATGGATCTCCTCAGAGTCTCCTTTGCCAACTAGGTGACCCAGGCAGGTGGAATCTCCTCTCACAGGAGAACAATCCCGGTAACACAACAAGATGACTGCAATGTTCTCCAACATCAAACTTGGGTCACCTGAGAAGTTAGTCATCCAGTGACAACCTGTGGCTTTGCTGCCCCTCTCCTGTACACAGACCAAGACAACAGGCACCCAGGTTTGTGAGGGGGAAAAAGTGGTTGGTATATGTATTACTCTTATAGTTGTTTGTAAATCCAAATATGAAACTGTCACTCACTTATACGGTCAAAAAGGTAGCCGCACAATCTTCAACAAAATTATGAGGCATGGAAAATTTCAACAGATTTTACAAGTGTTGAGTTTTGATGATGTAAGTACAAGAAAAAGAAAGATAAGTGATGATACATTGGAGCTCATAAGACAAGCGTTTGATATATGGAATCAGGATTTACAAGATGTTCATGCATGACAGTTGAGGAACAATTAGTCTCATTTAGAGGGTGCTGCCCATTCTGGGTATATATCCCTTCAAAACCAGGGAAACATGGAAGTAAAATTTGGGCAATATGTGACAGTGAAGCACCTTATGCCTGGAAAATGCAAAGCTACATTGGGAATAACCCAGGAAAAGGGAGAGAGACAAATCATGGTTCAAGATTTGTGGAAGGCCTAATAAAAGAACTTGAAAATAGTCACTATAGTGGTCACAATATAACTTCTGATCATAATTCTATAAGTTTAGGATTGGCTGGAAAGTTCCATTGCAAGAAAACTACATTTATTGGAACAATTATAAAAAAAAATAAGTTGAACTTCCAAGTGCTCTCACAAATGGAAAAGAGAAATCAACAACCCAATATTTTTTATTTTAAAAGAACTCTGATCCTATCCCAAAGAAAAATTATTTACTCACTTATGAGTACAATGCACTCTCAGCCTTCAAATGATTCAAAAAGTTCTGAAAGAAGGCCTAAAGTTATTATATACAACAACAAAACAAAAGGAATATATACCCTAGATAAGCCGGTGAGGACATTTGCAAAAGAATGACTTGGAAGATGGCCTATTCACTATTGCTATATTCTACAACATCGATTGATATATGTGCAGTGAATGCCTTCATTATTGCAAAACGGCTTCACTTCCAAAGTTTCAAGGATAGAGAAAAAATCTTAATTCAGTTAGGAAAGGAATTTGCTGGAGTTAATGCTAAAAAAAGATCTCAGACAGTCTTCTCGTTTCAGACATTTCTCAACAAAACAAGAAAAGAAGACCATCTTCTAGCTCTTCTGATATTCCTCAGCCAACGAAAACATGAAGATGTTCTTCGAGTGGAAAAAAATAAGAATATTCATGCTTGCCGAAAACATTCCAACGGTGTGTGCATTCACTGTCATAAAGAACAGTAATTCAGTAGGCACTATGCCGGCTAAGATCAATGATATTTTTGTTCATTGCTAAGAAGTGCAATTTTGCAAATACAAATTGCATAATTCAGTTTTAAAATTTCCACTATTTTCTATACTTATATTATATATAAGATAACTGTGAAACCTTAGTTAGTGAAAAATAATAAGTTTAAAAACTGGGCCCAGTGAACCGCGCCAGTAATTTGTGATGTATTAATTTTGTGGTCACTACGTCTCAATTGTTTTCATTTCCTTTTCCTTAGAATTCATCCAATACTTTACTGTACCAGCTTTGAAAAGTCGCTCTTAATAGATTGCAATATTATTCTCTTCACTATCAAAACCTGATTATACTCATCCCAAATAAAAATTCTAAATAGTACAGTACATAACTGCAGTTTTGTCAACATTTTGTTAAAATTTGTGAGAAACATTTCTTCATTCACCTGATATCATATATAATGCAGCTAGGAAATAGTGGTAGTATGAATAAAAATTAATTAAAATAAAATTATTTGGTCCATTGGATCCACCTGTTATTTTTTTTTTTTCACACTTCACAGGCGGTTTAGGATCAGATATCCGTACAAACAATCCTCTTCTCGGTTTCTCATGCAATATTTTTCAACTAAATCGTAAATAATGACATTAAAAAAAAACATGCAAATATTTTTCTATTTACCTTTAAGTTTCACAATGCCCCGAAAATAACGTGAAGTGGTGTGAAAAATGAATGAAAAACTGAAACTTTTTTTCAAGTTCGAATGCCATCAAGCACCCACCCACCCCAAGGCAACAACTCAAATTTGCTGTTTATGAATATATAATACTCCGGGATACATTTGTCACTTAATCACTGCATTGCGTTAACATTGTGGCATTCACTGTTTCATTACATATTTTACAATTTAATATTAACTACATAAAACATGAGTTAATTTTATCGTTTTCTTGCAGCACACTGCTCGGGTTGTCAAACTTGGCACCTGAGCAGGCCCGTCTGGCAACCCCAGGTACACAGGTGAGAATACAAGAAATTTGTGCCCGAAAATAAGGTACAACGTTTGAAATTAATAGACAATTTGAAATGACGCGCAGCGTTTTTTTTTTTTTTTTTTTTTTTTAATCGAAATACGAATTCTGTAAGAAATGTGGCATTTGCACGGAATATCCTGTGGAATGTCATGACAATCTTAAGAGATTATAGATGTAACCTATACCTACATCAGGCTACATGCTTAACAACATTCCCTCTCATACTCAAAAGAAATAGCAACGGTATATCAATTTTCTGTTAATATAACAGTGACTGTTACCTGATCCATCTGTTGGTCTTCTTATTTATGCGCCAGGTCAATAAATCAGTACCACTCAGTATATTTAGAGCTAATATAAATAAATTGTACAGAATAATTTCCCACTCCCTGTTGACTTCCCACCTGTCGAGGATAATTTCGCGTCTAGAAGAAAGATGTACAGGGGGACCTTTGTTGTCGCCTCGCCCTCCCTTGGATGGAGAATCTTCGACTCGTCGACATTCTTCTTCAACATTTGCCCTTCGACGCTCCTGCTCTTCCACGAAGGCCACTAGTCCCTAAGACAATATGATTCATGATTCCAAATGAAAAGAAAAAGGTAGGATGGGGAGAAAGGAATTGTGCTGAAAAAAAAATCATATCCCATAAATTGTGACGATATTTTCGTTGAAATCGATGTAAAGTTAAATTACGACAATATTGTCAATGCGCCATGTTTAGCCATTATGGCGGGTTATGACTACGAGTATTTCCACGGGCCCAGAAACAGCCCGTGGCATATCTTTCGGTTATTTACAACTGCATTTCATTCTAAAACAAGTCGTGTTCTCTGATGTATGATAACGTGCTTGTTAATTTATTTATTTGTTTATATATTGGTTCTTTTCAAATCAGGAAAGGGCAACAATCTTCTTTTTTAATTTACCGACTTGAAAATTTCGAGGACTAGTTAGTAGGTGAGGGGTGGGCAACTTTTTTAGCGCGAGCCAAAATCGGCTGAAATCTGCAAAAAGTTTCTCACGTGTCAACCAAAATGACAGGAAACATATCATTTACATCTTTTAAGTACTAGGAGAATCTTTTCGAATATCTAAAACACACTACAGAGATCAAATCGAATAATGAGTAGTGACGCTTGGAATAGCGTATCGCAATTAATTAATTAATATGAACAAAGATAGCACTGCTTATTTTGTCAAAATGCGTAAATTTAATGACTGTAAAAATTAACATATGGTTAATTCCTGTTAAATTCAAAATACAAGTAAATACATGAAGACAAACATGGCACCAGTATATATATATATATATATATATATATATATATATATATATATATATATATATATATATATATATATAATATATATTATATATACACATATATTATATATATAAACATATATATATTATATACTATATATATATGCATACATACACACACATATATATATATATATATATATATATATATATATATATATATATATATATATCATATATGCATACACATATATATATATATATATATATATATATATACATATATATATATATATATATATATATACATATATATATGTTGGTACATTATGACAAGTTGATGAAGGTGGAAAAAGAAGTCACGGGTCTAGTTCCTCTGAAGAAGCATAGAGCGAAACCGGTCAGGAATAAACTCAGTAACTCGGAACTAGACCCGTGACTTCTTTTTCCACCTTCATCATATATATATATATATATATTACACACACACAAACTGATAACTGCGACGATTGAAGTGGGCGTTCGACAGTATGAATTCATACTTCCTGTGTGCTAGTAACGTAACATACTGTACGGTGTAGATATATTATGTAATTGGAGGCTACATAAATACATACACACGTGCGCGCACACACATTATATCATTAATATATGGAAAAATATAATTAAATTTAGAGTTGCGATTAGTTGTGTTAATCTTGTACCAATATTTGTTTATATATATTTATTTATATATATATATATATATATATATATATACATATATATATATACATATATATACATATATATACATATATATATATATATATATATATATATATATATACATGTATTTACCTAGTTGTACCTAGTTGTATTTTACGGGAAGGGGAGCTATGCTCGTGGGGTACCGTCTTCATATCTCATTTTATCTAAACTATTTTTAAATTCATGTATTGTTTTTGCACACACCACTTTCTCATCTAACTTGTTCCAACTGTCTATTGCTCTGTGAGGAAAGCTGTTCTTTTTAAAATCTCTTCTATAGCTGTCTTTTTTTATTTTCTTTCCGTGTCCTCTTGTATTTCTGTCATCCCATTTTATCAGATTCTCTCTATCAGTAATTTCTATGCCTTTCATGATTCTGTAAATAGCTATCAAATCTCCTCTCTCTCTTCTTTGCTCTAGTGTCTGTAGTTTAAGTTTTTGTAGTCTCTCTTCATATGATAGTTTTGAGAGTGTTGGTGCCAGTTTTGTAATTGCTCTTTGTATCCTTTCAAGTTTTTTTATACATTTTTTTGTACTTGGTGACCATATCGTTGCTGCATATTCCAATCTTGGTCTTATCAGGGTGATTAGGATTTTCCTCACCATTTCTTCATCCAGGTATGTAAATGCCACTTTGATTGTTCTTATTAAATTATAAGTTTCTCCAAAAATCTTATTTATATGTTTCTCAGGTGACATATTATTCATAACAATGACTCCCAGGTCCTTCTCATTTTCTACTTTTTTTATTCCTTCTTCTCCCAAATTATATGATCCTGCTATTCTGTTTTTGCTTTTTCCAAATTCCATTATACTACACTTTTTTGTATTGAACTCCATCTCCCACTTCCTACTCCATTCTTGTACTTTATTTAGATCCCTCTGTAGTGATTCACAATCTTCTTCAGTTTTCACTCTTTTCAGTAGTTTTGCATCATCTGCAAAGAAGCTCATATAGCTTTCAATTCCTTCATCCATATCATTAATATATATAGCAAACATTATTGGGGCCAGAACTGTTCCCTGCGGGACACCGCTTATTACTTCATTCCATTTTGAGTGCTGATCTCTTATCACTACTCTCATTTTTCTTTCTTGCAAAAAGTCTTCCATCCAATTTAGCAATTTACCTTGTATTCCTCCTTCATATTCTAATTTCTTAAGCAACTTCTTATGTGGTACTTTGTCAAAAGCTTTTTTTAGGTCTAGAAATGCACAATCAGCCCATCCATCTCTTTCTTGTATTATATCTATTAGCCTTGAATAGAAACATATTAAATTGGTGACGCATGACCGTCCTTGTCTGAATCCAAATTGCCTTGGATTTAGTACGTTGTTTTTTTCCAAGTATTTTACCCTTCTACTTTTGATAATTCTTTCACAAATTTTTGCTATTGTACTTGTTAGAGAGACTGGTCTATAATTGGTAGGTTCTTCTTTATTTCCTCCTTTATATATAGGTACTATATTTGCTTTTTTCCAATCTTCTGGAACTTTTCCTTCTTTTAAGGAACTGCTTATTATGCTATGTATTTTGTCTGCCAGTTCATTCCTGCATTCTTTCAGAATCCAGTTTGCTATTTCATCTGGCCCATGCGATTTTCTGACATCAAAATTACCCAAGTGTGTCAATATTTCATTCTTTGTTACTTCTATTTCTTCCATAGGGGGGACTTTTTCTTTCCACTCAATCTCTTCAGGTTGTATATTTTCCCTTGTAAACACTGATTTAAAATGTTTGTTCATAATTTCTGCCATTTCCATTTCCTCAGTGTATTCAACTCCTCCTTGTCTCAATTTCTCCAAGTCTTGTTTGTTTTTCAGTTTATTGTTTACAAATCTGTAGAATAGTTTTGGTTGATCTTTACACTTTTCTATAACATCTTTTTCATATTTTCTTTTTTTCTCTCTGCACTTTTGTACATATTCATTTCTATAACCAGTATATATTTTCCATTTTTCAGGTCTTCTGTCTTTTTTCCATCTGGTCCAGGCTTTGTCTCTTTTGTCTTTTAACTCCCTACAACTTTTGTTGTACCAGCATTTTACATATTCTTTTTCTTGTTTTTGTCTTGGGACATACTTTTCCACTCCTTTTTTGTAAATTTTTGTCAAAATATTCCATTTCTCTTCCACTGATGTTTCTTCTTTGTATATTTCTTCCCAGTTTTCTTGTTGGAAGAATTCTCTTATTTTATCAAAGTTTGTTTTTTCATACATCATTCTTCCTTTTCTATATTGTTCATTTCTTTTCATATATTTTTCTTCATTAAGTTCCAGTTCAATCAATATGTGGTCACTTTTACCTATTGGTGTTTTATATTCAATCTTGTCCACTATTCTAGGTTCAGATGTAATTATTAAGTCTAGCCTCGATGGTTCTTCTTCATTTCTATACCTAGTGTTCTCTTGTATCCATTGTGTCATTGAATGGTCAGTAATCATCTCAAGTAGAGCATTTCCCCATGAGTCATCACCACTCTTTGCTGTCATTTCTTCCCAGCAGATTTCTTTGCAATTAAAGTCGCCCATCATAACTATTCTTCCTCCGTCTTCCATTATTTTAGTTAATGCTATCTTTGTGTCCTCTAACATACTTTTATATTCACTCTCCTCCCATGAGGCTGTTTTCGGAGGCACATAATTGATCACAAATTTTCTGCTCTTCTTATCTCTGTCTTCCACTTCTATCATAATCATCTCTACTGTATTCTTTCCATATATGACACCTTTCACGTTTATATCCTTCTTAGTCAGGAACATAACTCCACCCCCTTGCTTTTTCTCTCTGTTTCTAATCCAATAATTGTATGCATCATGTCCTACACTGTTGGGTGGTAGTGGGCCTTTTAATTTTGTTTCTACAATTCCCATTATGTCCGGTTCTTTTTCTTTCAAATAATCATTCAGCTCATTCAATCCTGTTATTAATCCATCTATATTTGTGTAAGACACTCTTAGTTTTCTGCCACTTCCATTGTGTTCTCTGTTTCCCTTATGTTTTTCTTTTGTATGTCAAACTTCCTTAGTTTCATGTTCACTACTCTCCAATAGAATCTCTCTTTCTCTGACTCCGTTCTGTTCTCGTTTTTTGTCTTAGCTTCCAGTCTTTTCTGCTTTTCTTCCTCTCTTTCCTCTTTATTCATTTCTCTTTTTATCCATATCTTTTTGTGTTGTTCACTTGTTGCTAGTTTCCCTGTTTTGGATAAGATATTCTCTGCCGTTGTTTGTGACTTGAATTTAATCTTAATTGGTCTGGTCTTGTCTGTGCTATACTTTCCGAGTCTAAATTTCTCTTCGATTTGTTTCATAATTCCTGGTTCATCTTCCTGAACTGATTCTAGTAATTGGCTTACTTTTTCATTTTCCTCTTTGATTCTTGTGGTTCTATCTGTGTTGTGTTTCTCTTCCATTCCTAATATAATTATACATTTCTTCTTGTCTGCTAAATCCCTTACTATATTCTCCTTTTGTCTCATCACTTTAATAACTGAGTCTTCAGTATGTTCTTTCAATTGCTGTTTGACTATGTCAGTGAATGAAATCTTATTTCCTTCTTGGGTTTGCTTCCAATTTTTACTTTCTTTAGCTATTGTTTCTCTGTTTTCTTTACTATTCTTCTTCAATTCCTCATTCTCCCCCTTTACCTCTCTTAACTGTCTTTTTAGTTCTTCTATTTCATCAGTTAAGTTTTTATTCGCCTTTTCCAGTTCTTCCAATCTTTCAACCCTTTTTAAAATGGTGTTCATATGACCTAACCTACTCTCCAAGTCTTCGATCACCTTATCAACCTTCATCTCTAGTCTTGTCAGTCGGGGGGGGTTTGAGTCCCCCCCACTCTCTTTAAATCCCTTGAAAATATTCTCATCACTTTCTGCTATATTGCTCCTATCTATACCTCTAATCTTCACATTCCTATTAGACATGTTATCATCCAACTCGTCTTGGGGTCTTTTGTCTACCCGGCGGCCCGTCAGGGCCATTTCCTCCACCTCCTCATTACCTTCCATTTCCCCAGTAATCCCTCCCCCTCTCCTCTTTCCTTACTTTCCCACTACCTCACGAGCAATTCCCCCCCCCCTGCAAATACAAAAAGGCACTTCTCTTTGCGTTGGTATCCACAATCTGCACTTTTCTTCAGAGCGTTCGTCAAGCCGTCCGTTCGTTGAAAGTGTGTGTGTGTGCGTGTGTGTGTGTGTGTGTGTATACATATATAATATATATACATATATAATATATATATACATATTATATATATTATATACATATATATCATAATATATAATTATATATACATATATAATATATATATACATATATATATACATATAAACACACATATACACAGGCATAAACGTCCAAAGGGGGAAGTTTGGAGGGCTCTGACGGACACACCGTTGGTCTGAGGATTGTGCTGTCTACGGTGATGTGCTCTATTCTTTCCATATGTGACATTCCTCACGTTTATATCCTTCTTAGTCAGGAACATAACTCCACCCCCACTTTTTGCCTCTGTTTCTAATCCAATAATCATATGCACCATGTCCTACACTGTTGGGTGATAGTGGACCTTTTAATTTTGTCTCTATAATTCCCATTATGTTCTTTTTCCTTCAGATAACCATTCAGTTCATTCAATCCTGTTATTAAGTGAGCTATATTTGTGTAACACTCGTAATTTTCTGCTACCACCATTGTATTTTCTATTTCCCTTTTGTTTTTCTGTTATGACCCATTTCCTTTCATATTCACTACTCTCCAATAGAATTCATTTATTTCTGACTCTGTTCTCATCTCGTTTTTTCCTTAGCTTCTTGTCTTTTTTTTTCTCATCCTCTTTTTTTATCCATACCTTTTTATATTATTCACTGTCTGCTAGTTTCCCTGTTTTTGCTAAGATATTCTCTGCTGTTGTTTGTGACCTGAATTTAACCTTAATTGGTCTGGTCTTATCTGTACTATATTTCCCGAATCTATACATTTCTTCAATTTGTTTCCCTATTTCAGGTTCATCTTCCTGAACTAATTCTAATATATTATTTACTTTTTCTTTTTCCTCCTTGATTTTTGTAGTCCTATTTAGATTATCCTTCTCTTCCATCCCTAATATAATTATACATTTTTGTATCTTCTAAGTCTCTTACTATATTTTCCTTCTGTCTCATCACTTTAATAAATGTGTCTTCAGTTTGTTCTTTCATCTGTTGTTTCACTACATCATTAAATGCAATTTTGTTGCTATCTTGGATTTTTTTCCAACCCTGTGCTTCTTTTGCTAATGACCCTTTATTCTCTTTATTATTCCTCTTTAGTTCCTCATTCTCATCTTTTACTTCTTTTAACTGTCTTTTTAATACTTCTATTTCTTTAGTTAGTTTTTGGTTCACCTTCTCTAATTCTTCCAATTTTTCAACTCTCTGCATGATCTGCGTAAGTTGACCGAACCTATCCTCCCAATGTTTGACAATTTTCTCAATTTTTTCTTCTAGGCTTGCTAATCGGGGAGGGTTAGCTTCCCCCCCTCATTAAATCTATGGAAATTATTATTTTCACCTTCCATTGTGCTGCTCTTACCTATATTTCTAATCTTTACATTTTTGTTAATCCTTTCTTCATCCCCAAAATCCTTCGGGCCTCATTTGTTGACATGGCGTCTGCCTGCCTGGACCAAGTCCTCCCCTTCCTCATTTCCCTCCCCTTCTTTTTCATCACCTTCCCACTATGCCACGAGCTTTCCCCTTCCCTATAAATACAAAAAGGTACTTCTTCAACGTTGAGATCCACAAAAATTTCCCTTCTTTTTCGGAGTTCCAATCTTTGCTGTGAATCCGTCTACGTATGTGTGTGTATATGCATATATGTACATATATATACATATACCAAAGCCTTTTTCTCTTTTACACACACACATATATAATATCTATATTATACATATATGTATATATTATATACATACGTGTTTATATATATATATATACATATACCAAGGGCTTTTTACCCCTCACAAGGGAGGTAGCCAAAGTCAAAAGTATATGAGTAAATCAACTCCCATCCATTTGATCCCCACATACTCAACTCCCATTCACCACCTCTCCCTCCTTTTTTTTTTTTTTCAATCACGACATTGAATTCTGGGGCGCCAAGAGGGAAGGCATCCTTGTTTGAAGTTCTTGGTTTAAGACATGGAATACTAGAAAAACAAGCTGAGATGAAGGCAGTATATTTCTTCTTAGTATACCAAATATTCATGGTCTCTTGTTAGTCTATCCTTCACATACCTTACCCATCCATACAAACTTACCTTGTACTGGGAGGTCTGCTCTATATTATCTTTTGTTTCTACACATATATCATAAGAACATAAGAATAAAGGAGACTGCAAGAGACTATAAGGCCAACACTAGGCAGCTCCGTATCCATCACCACCTGTCATCCCCATTCATAAAGTTGTCTAATCGTTTTTTAAAACAACTGATAGTTTCAGCGCTTACTACATGGTTACTAAGTTTATTCCATGCTTTTTCCTGTTGTCTCTTCTCACTCCTGTTTGTCCAGTATTTCCCAAGTATCTTCCTTGCAGTTGGGAATGCCTGTCTCACATTTCTGTTTTCACATGAGGAGAGAACTCCTCCATGTTTTATTGTGTCTGTGTGGACTGAAAATTCACTGCTGGGTCTCCCATCTTTTATCTTGAACACAACATTGCTAATTTTCCTTATCACCCTATATGGACCCTGGTACATGGGTGTGGTTTCCATTCCTTGCTTGTTCCGAGAGATAACATATACTCTGTCTCCTATGATAATTGGTTTCACTCTTGCTCTCAGCCTATAGTTATCCCTTTCTATCATGGCTGCTTCAAGGAATTCTTTGCACCACATTGTTCAAAGCATTTGTTCACGATGACATTCGTTTCCCGAGACGAATTTTCTACATTACACCAAGGGGTACATTTCTTTGTAAGATAAATGTATGGGAGGATGGGCTCCCTGTGGACTAGCAAAATGTCTGAAGAGTCTCGTAGGACTCTGTGGTATGCGGTGTTGTAAACTAAGACTACAAATGGTAGCATTTGATCCCATCCGGTTTGATTGTCCTAGACAAGGCAGCAGAGGATGCTTTTCATGACCCCATTTACTCGCTTTATTACCTGTCATCCAGGAGGTGCTAAGATGGGAGGGAGGGTGGAGGGGAGTGGAGTGTATTTAGGGATGGAATGGGTGGGAATGATTTTATGCCTTTTTCTTTTTGGCTTCCTCCCTCGTAAGGGGGGAAAAAGCCTTAGTATATGTATGTATTACTTCATACCTGGAGGAGTGATAGAGGGTTATAAAGCAGTTATTCATGTTCATCTTTTTATACACCTGTTTGAATACCTCACTGATGAACTCTCTCCCACTCCTCTATTCATAGTTCACTGCTGCTGTAATCAAAGGTGTACTGGTCTTCCATTCTCTTTGTTGCTGCTTTGAATCCTGCATTTCACTCTGACTCCCAGCAATGTCTGTTACTTGCCCCAACAGTCCAGCCATGTAGGGCAAAGGCCACCACTATGCACCTCCTGGCTCAAGTTCATCTTTTTCCTCCCTCTTTGTAGCAAAGTGAGGATGTCATCCTCAACAGTAAAGGACAACCTTAAGCAAGCAACTAACCAAACATGTATATAATTGATTTAACATAGAATTTACTTGTTGATGCAGTTATATAATATCCATATAAGACTAATTATTAAATGTACCACCAGAGCATCAAATGATGTTACATTGGTAGCATGTGGAACTCACAGGCTGAAGGACTCTGGATCAAGGCTTCATGATGGTCTTTGGTATATGTATGTGTGTATGTTTCAGAGGAGATATCACCAGTAACACTAGAGTTAGTTCAATGGATATGCACTAAAATCTGGTAAATTACACTCCATAACAGCTACTCAAGAAGACTGATAAAATTTTATCTAACTTCTTTTATAGGTCATCTTGTCAGGGCAAATTGGAATAAGGATTGTGAACTTCATTTCATATCTCCAGTTGGCTTATCCTCTCCTTACAACATTCCCCTTTTTTCACTTGGCAATCCAAGGTAAAGAGGCCAACCAGATGACCCCTATGGACCAGATCCATGCAGCATTCTTCTATGATCAAGGAACTCCAGTCAAAGAAATGAGTGCTTACCAAATTTTAATTACACCATCCCTCCTTTCTGCTACTCTTCTGTACCACCTCTCCAGGACAATAGTTGCCTCCAAGTATAGAAGAGCTGTTACATAAACTATTTCCTTTTTGCAGGTTCAAATGAACTGTAGATGATGGATCTTGAGTGATATGATATTGTTCGGTCTGCAAAACTACTCGAGGATTTTGTTGAACTTCTTAGAGTGCATGCACTCTGCTAAGACAACTTATCATCCGTTTCCAATCAATGTATTCAGTAGAATGTCGTTATTACAGCTGAACACCCTGTGTGGTTACAGAGCTTGGCTGGGTGATCAATTCAACAATTCCACAATACATTTACTGACAGTGAGACATGACTATTGTTATACAAAATAAACCCAAATAAAATGCAACGAACAACACATTTGTGTTTCTTCATACACAATTTGCCAAATCAGGTCCAAATTCTATAGCTCCTTTATGACTAAATGGCATTGCACAATATTTTGTTGATACAACACAGATATTTTGGTCAAATTTGTTGGGGCACACCCTCCCCCTGGCCCTGTCTAGGGTTGAGTGCCTTCCCTTCTTGATCTTCTGGTACCGCTACTCCAAACATTGGCATATGTGGACACTGCCTTTTGAGTTTTCATGCAGACTGTTGCAGACCATCACTAAGTTGAGGTCTGAATGGATGCCAGCCCTGCAGCCCCTCCTCAACACACGAAATGATAACAGAATTGGCAAACATTTGACAAAAACAATGTAGAATATACAAAAAGTTTTGAAACGTTTATGTAAGCCTACTGACAAATTCTATTAATACAGTAAATCTGTATAGGTTACTAAACAAATTCACTAAATGTGACATTTATGATAACACTATCTCCAGCACTAAGATGTTAATAACAATAATGTGAAATAAGGACAAGAAAAAGGAGAGGGAGAGGGGGGAGAAAGACCTACGGAGAGAACTTTTATTATTCATTACCAGATCACCTTAAATTAGCACCTTATTAGGTGGCTAGACCCAATTTTTTTCATTTTTCTTCTTCTTCTTCTTCTTCTTGGTTTGTGGGGCTAGTACCTGCTCAGACCTCAACCATACAGGTGGTCCAGAACAGTTCATATATACAGTTTGTTGTCTATGCAATGCCAGTTGTTAGCAGGTTTAGTGGGAGTGGGGAGGAGGGGGAGGAGTAGGATGAAAGGGGGGACAAGGAAGAGGAGTAGGGTAGGGGTGAGAGGTAGAGGGTGCTGTGGTGCTGTAGAGGTAGGGGGAACCCCATCTATCCCTCCTGCTCATTTTTCATTGTTGTATCCTTCTTGCTGCTGCACGGAGATAACAGTAATGGGTACTGGTCCTTCAAAGTCAAATCACTGGCTTCTGATGATATAGGCTGGTGGGAGGGGTGGGCTGGCTGTGACCTTGACCTTTGAGCTTGCAGTTTCTCCTTCTGTAGACAGTGATGGCGTGGAGGTTTGAATGGGAGCGGTAACTCGGATCAATTGGTCATATAATTCATGTACAGCCTTTGACATGAACGTTTGTGGTAGGGTCATCCACCCTTATACACTTCATAATGGCCATAGCCATGGTGGCCATTAACTCCTTCATGCCTTCATTGGCCATGGCAGGTTGGGGAGCCTGGAAAGGGGCCTGGGATAGTACATGTGCACTCGGCTTCTGTTTTTGCACTGTTACTGCCAAGGTATAGGGAAGGGTGGATAACAGCAGACATTCCTTAACTGACATTAGAGGTACCGTGGGAAGTGTGGGGGCAGAGGGCGTATATGCCTCCACTGACATAAGGGGTGGTGGGGGTGGGGGGATGGCTTGTGGTTGACTACTCCATGCTGGTACACTGAATAGTTGCTTATGAGGGGTGGCCTTTACCTAGATTCTCTTCTGGGGGCTGCAATTGGCACTCCATGCCTTGTGTTCTTCCTTGCAATTAGGGCACTTTGGAGTGACCTCCTTCCCTTCCTTGTGCTTACTGAAGTATTCTTCAGACTGGCGAGTGCCAATGTAGACAGAGCATTTGACCTGGTGTCGACAGTGCAATTGATGGTGTCCATACTGTTGTCACCTGAAGCAACAAAGTGGTTCTGAGGCGGGAAGGATGAGCTTGAACTTGCCCCAATACCCCAGGTTCAGCTTTGCAGGGAGCAATCCCTGCATGTCCAGTATGATGTGATTCCGTGCTTCCTTCATCTGGCCAAGACATCTCCCAGCATTTGAAACAATCGGGTACTGCTGCACTTTGCCCAGTGAGAATGGTACAGGATAGCCCACCAACATTACTCTCGTAAGCCTGATAAGAGAGACTTGTTTCCCATTGAGGGGAGTCAACATAAGCTCCTTCTGGAGGCTGGGCCAGACATAGATCAAAGAGGTAACAAAATCCTTTATAAACTCCCCGACCTATCTATATACCAATGGTTTTCCCACCTTATAAGGGAGGTAATCAAGTCAAAAGGCACTTACCCACTTCCACCCATTCCATGCTCATCTTAGCTCCTTGTGGAAGAAGGGTCATCGCTGTCTCCGGGTCACTGCCCTGGATCAGAACCAATGTAGCAGAGCAAGGCTGCTTCACTTAATTGGTAACAGGGAGTATAATCATATACTCCCCAACCTAAACATACTAAATCCCAAGGAACTCCTTACCAAACAAGCTCCCCAAAAGAAACAAGTAACTTCTCTGGACATCTAAATTTTATAGCCTTCACTCCAGTCACATATGAAATCACTCATAATATCTCCTACAAATCTCAATAAAGTCACCAGGGTATTTTAGGAAAATATTGTTCAAAGATAGACATATTGATCATTGCCCATGAAATACAAAATACTAACATTGGTCTTTGCATGTCATCTCAGTGGCCTTCTTTTGTGTGATCATAAGTTTGTGAGGCTGTGTGCTTAGAGGACGATCTGAGGAGTAAATTTCATACTGAAAGAATGACCATTTCGTCCTCTCTGCATGCAAAAAATTCTACTACCTAAAACTTGGAAAAGATATGTAGGATAATTCTAAAAATCAATGTTTTAATATCTAATAATATTTTTTAAATCAAATAATATATATAATCTGGTTTACAGCATTCAATATTCCAAAAGCATAACAATATAACACTAGTTATCATGATTACAAATAACTACCTATTTTTCTTCACCAAGGAGGACTTTCTTTTGAGACTCCACCTGAAGTCTTTACACACGTTACTTTTTCTAGAGTAGTTTGACGAAGGGTTGGATTTGCCACACAATAATGAAACGTGTCCATGCCATGGCATGCAGCCCCATAGTCACCATCAATAGTTGTTGCAACAATGGCACCAGAGAAGTTGGGGTAATATTTTGAGATCCTAATTATAGCTATTTGTGCGGCTTTGTCTGGGGTTAGGCCATAACGCATACCTTCAACAGTGAGCATAGCAGGGGAAAATCGCATCATCACATCACCATCGCCTGTGGCTGCTGCTCCACCAACATATTTGTCTACATAGGCACCACTTCCTGGGATAGGCGAATCCCCAACACGACCAGGCACTTTATGAGATAAACCATTAGTGGATGTACCTCCAGCAATACTACCATCTTCATCAACAGCAATCATACCTATGGTATCATGGTTATGGAGATTAATATTATACCCTTCAGAAACACCTGCATGGTGATATTTCAACATTTCAATGGGGCTGTATGGTCCACAAGAACTCTTAGGATCAGGAGTGACATTTATCCAATAGTTTGGCTGGCACTTATTTTCCTTCCATTTCTTATAACTTTCCATAGATGAACTTGTATTAAGATCTTCTTCTTTGAACCCCATTCTGATGGCAAACTGTGTGGCTTGGTTCCCAACAAGTAGTGTGTGTGAAGTATGCTCCATCACCTTCCTTGCAACTGAAATGGCACTCTTGACTCTTCGAAGATCAGCAACAGCACCAACATCATGTGTCTCCCTGATGAAAGTGAACAGGATATCACATTAGCATAATTCCTCAACTCATAATAGTAACTGTCATCTCGAGTTTCATAGACTAGATCTCTCTAGCCACAATGGTTGGCAAAGGTCCTCAAAGTCTTCCCATAGATCTTTCTGAAAATAAATTTTGGATTATTGCCAGTCTTGTATTAGTGTGGGACAGCTCTTCTGTTTTTGACTTAAAACATTATCTAGTTGTCAGCTGTGTGAGGTCTTCTATCTACCAAAGGCCTCTTCCCCCATATAAGGGAGGTACTCAGCCAAGGGACGTACCCACCACCCATTTGTTTCCCTCTCATTTTAGCTCCTCATGGAAGAAAGGTCATCCCTGTCTCCTGTTCACTGCCCAGGTCAAAACCAATGCAGCAAAGACATAGCACATCCACAGCAGGGCCACTTTATTTACATGGTGACCCTCCTTCTTCATCACCTCATACAGAAAATAGAGAAGGTGAGTAGAAATCCCTTCAAACCAGAGCCCTTACATGCCTAAATGCCACCCCCTTACCCCATCATTTCCAATCTCCACAATTTTTTACTGCCTATTATAGCTACTGACTTGCGAGATGATTAAACAGATTTTAAACATTTTATTCAATGTCCCTATTGCAGAAAGGATATGGGAAAAATATTTCATATTCTGTTGATTCTAACACAAAATTCGTATATTGAGGTAAGATATTAGGGGCTCCTTTGACCTTTTTTTATTATAATTATTTTGTCAGCCTTGTGGGCAGCATGTCCATACTAGAATTGCCACCCCCCCCTAAATGTGCCACTCCAAGGCATATGCACCCCCTCCCCCCATGTGAGGGCCCTGCCACAGACTCTATCAAAACATCATCTGTACACAACCATTCTCCACCCACACCTTCTACCTCCCATGCTCAACCGAATTTCCCATCTTGCTCAAAGCTCCTTTCACCCCCATCTATCCATCTCATTTTTTGTTGTACCCTAAAGTTCACTCCTCCTCTGCTTTCCATATTCATTTTCCTAATCTTTCTTTACTCATTCCTTCCATGTGCTCAAACCTTCCCAATAATCTTTCATCAGTCCTCTCTGCTTGCTCCCTTTCTAACCCCACTCTCCTCCTCATTTCTCACTTCATCCATCCTTGTCACCACCACCATACTCCTCAGACATTTCATTTCACACCCATTCAAACTTCTTTCTGCATCTCTTAAATTCTAAGTGACCTATATAACCCATAATTCTCCCAGATAATGCAAAAATCATGAGAGGAGTGAAAAATGAAGAGGACGGTAGAATGTTGCAAAAAGACCTAGCCTATTTTTTGCACAGAGCCAGGAATGGGAAATGAAGTTCAATACCAAAAAATGCAAAGTACTGGAAATGGGCAATAGTGGCAAAAGGCCATCCTTAAACTATTCCTTGGGAAGTGAACCCATTACAAAAACAAAAAAAGGAGAAAGACAACCAGTTTTCTGATAGACATATCAGCAGGATTGTGGGAGAGACATATGGACTATTATAGAAGATTAAAGTGGCGTTCCATTATATGGATGAAGAGATGATGAAAAAATCATCAAAACCCTGATATGACCAAGATTGGAATATGCATCAGGAATATGGTCCCCACACAGAGTGAAAGATATAAGCAAGATTGAGGTAATACAAAGGGCATCAACCAACCTGGTCCCAGCCTAGCAGTTAAACCATATGAGGAAAGACTAAAAGTACTGGGTCTGCCAACTTTGAAAGATCGAAAATAAAGAGGTGATCTGATTAAAGATGGGAGGGCTTTAAGAGTTCATGGAAGTAAATTAAGAAAGACCACATGTCAAAAGAATGATGAAATACAGTTTTTCATATACATGTATAAATATATGGAATAGCTTAAAGGTGATATAGCCTAAGCTTAAATAAAACATGAGTTCAAATATAAATACAATAATTGGAAATCAAAGTAGATGCGTCTCTTATGAAGATGGATGTGTAGAGTTACAAAAGGTAGATAGTATAGAAAAACCCATTTCCTTTACAAGTAAGAAATTGTCAAAAGTTGAAGTGAACTATTCTCAACTGGTTAAAGAGAAATTAGCTCTTGAGTTTGCTGTTAAAAGATTCAGGTATTTTCTACTTGGCAGATGATTTGTTGCTAGAACAGATTGCAAACCCTTGTTAGGCTTGTTTAGAAGAGAAAAGCAGATTCCTTACAATATTAATGGTTTATAAACCAGGGAAAGAAAATGTAATTACTGTTGCATTGGGTAGATTATCCATGGTTGATGAATTGCAGTCTGGTACACCAGCTGAATATTTAAAACTAGTAAAGATTATTGATTTTGGTGATATTTCTTTTTAAGTGATTAGAAAGATGACCAATAAAGATCATGTATTGGCTCAGTTAAAGAATTGTTTAAAACTGGGATGGTCAAAAGGGCATAATGCCTTAGAATATGCTGCTGTAAAAGGAGAATTGTCTCTGCATAATGATATAATTGTGTAGAAACAGAGTATTGATTCCCATCGATTACATGCACACACTGTAACACAGATAATATTGCAGAAATACTGCAACCATACCTCAACACACTCAACACCTGGCTCACTTCAAACAGACTCAAAATAGCCCTAACCAAATCTACAGCCACACTTCTCATCAACTGGACAGTGGAGCACAAATAGATACCATGCCACTTTATCATTCAAAACAAAAACAGTAATACTACAGTATATAAGCAATGCATAAGTGCAGTGATGAATTATGCAAGCCCCACATGGGCCCCTAATCTCACTAAGACATACCACAACACCCTACAGACCTTACAAAACAAAACCCTATAGACAATTTCAAGCTGCATAAATACAACACCTACTGACCATTTACACCATGAAACAAGTTTTCAAAGTCCAGGATCACCTTGACATGAGAGGCACACATACACCTACCATAGCCTCCACAAACAACACACCCACAGCACTTAGAAAAAAAAAAAACACCCACACACACCAAAAAACATGAAAACAACACACAAATACCTATATCACACACAAATGCTTTCTTCTCTTCCTCCACAACTAACATACACCAGCCTCCAGAAACATATCCATAATTATATTACTCACTGATCTATCAACAAAATACATACATATACCAAAGGCTTTTTCCCCCTTACATGGGAGGGTAGCCAAAAAGAAAAAGGCATAGAAATCACTCCCACCCATTTCATTTCCCATTTATTCCACTCCCCTCCACCCTCCTCCCTATCTTGGCACCTCCTGGATGACAGGTCATCCCTGCATCCTGTCCACTGCCCTGGGTCAGAAGCAGTGTCGCAAGACACAGCACATCCACAGCAGGACCACTTCATAAACTCCGTCCCCTCATGCAGGAAAGGAGAAGATGGGGAGAAATCCCTTTGGGCTGCGTAAAATTATTTCTCATTATTTTTTTTTTATTTGATTGAAGAAAGATATCAACAAACTGAAAGACAATATACTGCTGCATGCCAGACTACATGACATCCATCCCTCAGAATCCTCTCTCCACCGAAAGGACAGAGTTCACCTTGCCAAACTACAGTGCAGCCATCATCAAGCCCTTCTAAGCAACCAGAAAAAGCTGGATGACAACATTGCAGATAACTGTACAAGATGTAACATTTTACCTCATACTATACAACACATTATGGAAGACTGCATTGTACACAATCATGCATGCCAACAACACAACACACTCTATAAGGAATTTATGGGAAAACCTCATTCCAGCCATGGCATTCCTCAGGGAGACAGGACTATTCTGCCAGTCTAGAGAATGACATCATCATACTGTATAAATAACTAATTTACAAGAAAACAAAAATCATAGATATACATCAGACATGGAAAAATAAATTAATACTGAAATCTTAGAAAACAGTCATACTTAAAGCAAGTCTATCTCATAAAAGTAATAAAATTAAATCTCAACACATGTTGCAAGAGACAGTGAGAGAGAAAAAGAAATGAGAATAAACTTGCCCATCCATGATCATTGCATCCAGCGTTGTCTCTCCATTTTCATCAGGATCACCGCCAAAACCCACAGTTCCATCACACTGCAGTTCCTCACATTTGCTGCAGCCAACTTCCACAGCATCCAGTACAGATTTCTTTTTGATATACAAGGTGTCCCAGGCTGAAAAAATGTATAATACTTCATGTTCAATCGATTTTATGCCATAACTATGAATCAATTTGCGGAGTTGAAGTAAAACCTATAGTTCAAGGTAAAAGGTGGAATAAGCCTAAACAGGCCCAATAATTCAATACTTTCCCAAAACACTCTAAATAAAGTGTACATAAAATTAAAGAAATAAATAGATACATAAATAGAACAAAATCACCTCAAAGATTCATAGCAAACACAATTTCATGACAAATTGGGAGGGGTTTTGGATGTGTATTACACCTTTAACTTGTCACTTCAACCAGAACTTTACTTAGCCTCCTATCTAACCTAACCTATGGAGTTCAGAAATAACTAGAATAAATAAAACATACACATTGCACCTGTATGAATGAATGAATGAATGAATTGAAAAAAAAAAATAAAAAAATACTCATTTGCAAATCCTACTAATACCCTCACATTTTTTATTGTGGTGCAGCCCCAGAGGGCTGGCACTATGTCTCCAAACCAGAACCAAGATCCTTATTAGCTTCAATTGCATTTCCTCCACAAACTTGTTGCAAGATGTGGTACCTTTGTTCACACGCGTGCAAACAAAAGTGGTGAAGGAACAACCATTACACTAAAAAAAGCAGTTATTCATACTGCTAAATAGGCCAAAAATAAAGAACTAAAACAAATCTTCTAACTCTCAAAGCACCACCCTACCCATGCATACATCTCTGGATTATGCCTGATGAAAACAGTGAAGTAATCAATAAATTACAATTTCAGAAGAGGTCTGCACATTGTCAATTGGAGGTGGCATTCCATGAACATTTTGTGGCAACTTTGAGCAGGAACAAGTTTAAGGCTTTTCCTCAGATGGGATATACTTTTCATCCAGCATCTGCATACAATTTACAAAAAATAATCAGTGCACTGCAAGTAGTTCTTCAGCTATGACAAGAGTACTCAATAACAGTATGTGTATGGTGTAGTCATTAAACTGGAATAACTACTATGGCCCTGGG
>NC_134811.1:6638352-6645852 GCF_046742065.1 Oratosquilla oratoria
CTGGGTATGATAGAGTAACCCTGTATCCTAGGTCTGAGACCTAAATTGGGGTATCATATACAAAAGTTTTATGTAGTCAATAATTTGGGGATTTTTATGCCTTCAGTATAATGACGTCCATGTAGGCATCATGAGATGCGAGTGGGTATATAAGGATGCCGGTGTTAGAGACTTGATTATATTTGTAGTTGAGTGACCCCCGTATTGTGTGAACTGGCTTGA
This sequence comes from Oratosquilla oratoria, assembly GCF_046742065.1. Lineage (NCBI taxonomy): Eukaryota > Metazoa > Arthropoda > Malacostraca > Stomatopoda > Squillidae > Oratosquilla > Oratosquilla oratoria. The sequence goes on from NC_134811.1 coordinate 6,638,575, forward strand.
TCATATTTTTTGTGGTTATTAATATTCAGAGTGAAAGAGAACATGTAATACAGCTGTAACTTTATATTTTATAATGAGAGTATTGCATCATTGAATCATTGTACATTGGGCAGCTAATGCTACCTCCAAGAATTTGACTCATATTAAAGAGGTTAGTGACATTCCTATGGACCACGGTCACACTTTATACTTGAATTGAGACTAATGTCTACATAAAAAAAGAATTCTCATAATTTTTCACTTCTATTACCCCTGTGTTCTGCTAACCTCTTTACATCTTTCCATCTCTATGATTCCAGTTTTTTGGTACAATACAGTCCCTAAGGATAAAAGTGCTGGTTATTTCAGACATTATAATTACCAGATACTTGAGGGAGATTGTGCAAAGAAATGGGCCACATTTTTTGGGCTATAAATGGGCAGGAGAGCCAGAGGGTGGTGATGGGCTTTATTGGCTATTGTTTTTCAATGGCCTGTACATCATCAGACGTGGGGTACTAACTACTTAAATATAATTGAATAACATATTTCATGCTACATATCATATACCTGTAGTACATAACATCACCCCATGACAACTAAGTGTCAATCAGTAGCACGGCATATGATCATATCCTTTACAATTAACATGCACTTAAGTGCAGTGAATACCAATAAAAATGCAAGGTATTATAATTATTCCAGTATTACACAATCACATTTTTCATTTCTTTCATTTCTGAATTTCACATCTTTTCTTTTATGATATAGTTACCTTAGGATAGGTTAGGTTAAGATACATTACCTTAGGAGCTTTTAGACAATGTCGATTTCATGTTAAATGTTCGTGCTTGTGTAATTCTGGAATTTTACCACATGCAAAATCAGACGGCAACTAATTACAAGACCTTTCGGTACTCACCATCCACATTCGCTTTCGAAAATTCCGCTCCCCAGGTATTGATAACCATCGGAAGCTTAACTTCTTGCTGTCTATTACAACCTCCTGCAATTGGAGCTGTTGCTAGCAGGATAGCTGTTGACCAAACTATAGAAATAATATTAGAGAACATTATATAAGTTGAACATTTAAACTCGTTTCCATTATTCTGTTGTACGTTTGAAACTACACTACCCCGCATATCTGCTATACTTCGTCGTTCTAGCTCTCCGCCTATCTGAATAATGAATCATAGTTGTGACACGACTTCCATCGAAGTGTTTGCTGAGTAAAGCGCACTGAAGACTCAACACTTAGCAGAGGTTCTCAAACATTATTGCTTAGGGGCGCACTAATAAAATATCTTGTTGGACCTGACACTACAATCAGTGTAGTATAAGTTTGGTTCCTATTCCACTAACATAGACACATTTGACATAACATTAGTACGATATGTGCGTGCATGCGCGTGTAATAACAATAGTTATAGTAATATTAATATATCTATCTATCTCTCTCTCTCTCTCTCTCTCTCTCTCTCTCTATATATATATATATATATATATATATATATATGTATATATATATATGTATGTATGTATATGTATGTATATATATGTATGTATGTATATATATATGTATATATGTATATATATATATATATATATATATGGGAAAGGTGGAGGGGGAAACACGGGTCTTTATCTGATTATCGAGTTTATTCCTGACCAGTTTCGCTTACAATAGCCGGTCAGGAATAAACTCGATAATCAGATAAAGACCCGTGTTTCCCCCTCCACCTTTCCCATAATTTGTCCCAATGTCTCTACATATATATACATATATATATATATACATATATATATATATATATATATATATATATATATATATATATATAGTGTAATGAGGAATAGAAATTTGGGAATGGATTCTAAGAGGAGACTGTATGAAGGAGTGATTGTGCCAACAGCACTGTATGGAGCAGAAACATGGAACATAAGAGAGGAAGAGAGAAGGAGTTTGAATGTGTTTGAGATGTAGTGTCTGAGAAGTATGATGGGGGTTACTAGGCTAGATAGAGTGAGAAATGAGGAGGTGAGGAGGAGAACAGGGGTGGAAAGGGAGTTGGGAGATAGGGTTGATGAAAGAGTATTAGGATGGTTTGGACACATGGAAAGAATGAGTGAAGAAAGACTAGTAAAGGAGGTATGGAAGGCAGATGTGGGGGGAGTGAACATGAGGGGACATCCTAGAATGAGATGGATGGTGGGGTGAAGGGGGCTTTGGGGAAGAGGGGAATGTATGTTGAGGAAGGACGGGAGAGGACAGAAGACAGGGGTGAATGGAGAATGGTTGTATATGGAAGATATTGTGATGCATGAGGTGGAATGGACAGGGGGATGGGGGGTGAGGTAGTGTGTGTGAGCAAAATTTGACGCAGCCCGAAGGGATTTCTCCCCGTCCTCTCCTTTATATGGGGGGACGGAGAGGGGGGGGGTCGCCGATTTAATGAAGCGGCTTTGCTGTGGATGTGCTGTGTCTTGCGACACTGCTTCTGACCCAGGGCAGTGGACAGGGTGCAGGGATGACCCGTCATCTAGGAGGTGCTAAGATGGGAGGGAGGGTGGAGGGGTGTGGAGTGTTTTCAGGGATGGAATGGGTGGGAATGATTTTATGCCTTTTCCTTTTTGGCTACTTCCCTAAAAAGGGGGAAAAAGCCTTGGTGTATGTATGTATGTATGTATATACATTATATATATATATATATATATATATATATATACATATATATATATATATATATATATATATATATATATATATATATATGCAGACAAACCACTGGGAAAATAAAAGAGATGAGACCGAGCGCTCGGTCTCATCTCTTTCATTTTCCCAGTGGTTTGTCTGCATACTAGTATCACGCGTTCAAGTGATTTCTTCTGCATATATATATATATATATATATATATATATATATGTATGTATGTATGTATACATATATATATATATATATATATATTTATATATGTATATATATATTTATATATGTATATATATATATATATATATATATATATATATATACATACATACATATATCAAGGGCTTTTTCCTCCTTACAAGCGAGGTAGCCAAATGTTGCACTCTTCAAAAAGGAGTATCTACGAATAATCTCCTAGATTTACGCAACCTCACCACGCATGCTAGCCAAGATGCATCGAGTGCACAAGAGGAGTGAGAGTGTAGTCGGCCGTGTTTCTCACGGACAGACCAGGCCTGCGGTTACGTTTATGGGGCAAAAGGTCGCTGCCGCGTCCAGGCTCCAACGGACACTTCTGCCGAGTGCCAACTACATGACCAGCCAAGAAGAAATTGCCACAAATAATAGTTATGTTTTTATCCATGTTTTCCCTCCGGAAAACCTCTGTCTCATTGTATAAGGATTCTCCACTTGTACCTTCACTTTGTCCTCACAGGTAGCTAGAGTTTAAGATTGTTAATATTATCCGCTCTTGCTGGAAAAACCAGCACATATGTTTCTGTTGTTTCTCGTCGGCAACCTAGCCGGCACTCTGTATATAAGGCACGGTTCTCACTAAATAAAATCAGAGAAGACCAGAGGCTGAGCAGAGGCTCCACGTGTTTTGTTTTCGACTTCCACGAAGACCGCCAAACCTTCACCACGCTACCAGAAGATCGAAACAACGAACCCTCCTTATGTTGGGCCTTATTGCAAGACCAACACAAAGTCAAAGGCATAAATCCACTCCTATCCACTTCATCCCCACATACTCCCCAACCATTTACCACCACCCCCCCCTCGCTCTTTTCTTGGCTCCTTCTGGATCATGGGTCACCCCTGCATCTCGCCCACTGCCTTGGGTCAGAAGCAATGTAGCGAGACACAGCGCATCCACAGCAAGGACGCTTCATTTAACCGGTGACACCCCCTCTCCGTCCCCTTTATGCAGAAAAGGAGAAGACGGGGGGTATTCCCTTCGGACTGCGTCGAAACATCATTCACACATACTCCCTAACCCCCACCCCCCATCCACTCCCTTCTATGCATCACAGCAATATCCATACACAACCATTCTCAACTCACCCCTATCATCTGTCCTCTCCTTTCCTTCCTCAACAGACATCCCCCTCTTTCCCAACGCCCCTTTCTACCCCATTCAACCATCTCATCCTTGGTTGCCCCCTCATGTTCACTCCATCCACCTCTACCTTCCACACCTCTTTTACTAATCTTTCTTCACTCATTCTTTCCATGTGTCCAAATCATCCTAATACTCCTTTATCAATCCTATCTCCCAACTCTACTGTCACCCACCCGATGAGGTGGAAAAATTGGAAGCTGGCGTAGAGAGATAGTACCCACAACCTCCCTTCCCCACACTCCACCAGTCACAACCAATATTTCCCTAAACGACCCCTATAGATACGGACTGGTTGTTTCTAGCCCGGAGGAAATAGGTTTTAGTATGTTTTTTTGGCAGTGGAGAAGATCGCCCGAATATGACGAAATATCGCAGCCTATTCTCTAACATGGCTTGCCTTATTGGCCGATCGTGGTATATTGTTTGCATATGACAGTGACGATACTCTCGTCTTTACCCTAAATCCTTAATATTTACTCCTTTATTGCTAAAGGATTCCTCTAAGCTGAATAAAGTCGTATAGTGGTAGCAAAAAATAATTTCTAACCCTTAACTACAATTGATTCCTCTGAGGTCAATAAAATCGTGTGGAGGTATCAGGTAATCAGACCTATATGCTAAAGCGTTTCCGGTTCTGTACTATATCTGGTAAAAAATTAATATAGCTACAGGTTATATATGCACTGGTGTCCTATAAATTCTTAGCAACAGTGACTACAATATATGGTTCAGTTGAAGAGCAAAAAAATTGTTTTGTCAAAATGGAAAAATAGAATAGTCTACCATTCAAAAAATATTTTCTTTGAAAGATTACTAAAGAAAACTAACAAATGTGCGATAACGTCCAATCCAGATATATCATTCAGCTTAGATCTACGGGAAGTGCAATATCGTGCGTGGTTCCATTCCACACCTATACTTGGAACTTAGAACACAGGTTTAGCCGATTGCAATACACTAATTCGGCTGTGCAAAAAGCAAATCTACTGAAGAGTGCAGGAACAGTTTTTTGGACGGATATCAGAACACTAGAAAGACTTTATTATTATTTATTATTATAGGTTTATTCAACAATATTAAATACAATTAGACATACATATATACATTTTTTTTTTACAAAATTGGTAGTTGAAAAGGGAGAGCGAGAAGCAAAGCTTATGGGGAGTTGCTCTCCCTTAAGGAAAAAATTATTTTCATTTATTTATTTTTGTTACATGGTAGTATGGTACATACACATCTATACACATATATACACGATTGTAGGACAACTCGTCCACGGACAACCCGTCCACAAAACCGCAAAGCAGGACAACCCGTCCACAGACACCACCATGGGTGGTCAACTCGTCCACGGACAAGATTTCAAAAAACTTTTAGACAATTATTTTATTACCTTTTTTTAGAATGTTTTCTTCCGTCGTCGTCTCGACACTGTGGCCGTTACTAATCCTGCTGGCAGTAGTTCCAAGTGAAGCATGTTTTAGCCAAAGGAAAGTCAAGTTACCAATGGTCATCAGTACTTGGGTAGATGAAGAAGCAACGCCTGTGGGTGGGTACCGAGACAATAACGATAAATGTTGCCTCATTTTCACGAGTGGAAAAATAGCAGCAAGCGACAGTCCTCGCGTCTTTCCACAGATCTCTGTAGGAAGAAACTTTGGAAATGGTGTCTGTGTTGTATTGATGTGAGATTGTTTCTGTGCTGAAGGAAGTAGAAGGGAAGCAGCTGTTGGTTGCTAGTTTTCTATGTGTGGGTGGCTGTATGGGATACAGATAAAGATGACAGAGGAAGACCGAATACCATCCCCTCAGGGCTACTCCTGATGAAGGTGAGAAAGTTTATGGGTTTGAAGATGTGTTGCTGCGCATCCGTCATTAGTCAATAGCCAGGAGATCGACAGTTCATTTGAACCCACACAAACATACATACACTTACACAAACGCACGCAACACACACACACACACACACACACACACACACACACACACACACACACACACACACACACACACACACACACACACACACACACACTGATAAAATGGGATGATAGAAATACAAGAGGACACGGAAAGAAAATCAAGAAAGACAGCTATAGAAGTGATATGAAAAAGAACAGCTTTCCTCACAGGGCAATAGACATTTGGAACAAGTTAGATGAGAAAGTGGTGTGTGCAAAAACAATACATGAATTTAAAAATAGTTTAGATAAAATGAGATATGAAGAAGGGACACCACGAGCATAGCTCCCCTTCCCGTAAAATACAACTAGGTAAATACAACTGAAGCACACCAACCAGCCTGACCGAAATATGGCTCGGCAGGGCTTAGGTTGTGCTTTCGAGAGGATGCAAATTCATGTAGTACAGGCGTACCATAGACTTAACTCTAACACAATTACTACAAGGCCGAAGGCCAGCTACTTCTACACAGTCTATCAATACACGGTTGCTCCCACTGCTGGGGTTGGGATGTTATAAGCCGACATAGCATATGTGGGGGCTTGTTCGCCACATTTACCCCCCTTCCCCTGCGAAGCGTGGAATCGTGATGTCCAAGCAGGGAGGCGGGGCGTGGGTGACGTCAAAGGAGGGAGGAAGCTGTGGAGACGGCGCCGGCGGCGGCGACGACTGCGGCAGCGGGAGCATAGGCCGTCTGCGATGTCAGTGGAAGCGCGGGCTTCCGAAAGGGGCGCAGACGGCGGCGACGACGCGGCGACGGCGGTGTGGGATCCATAGGAAGCTGTGGAGCGGCGCCAGCAGCGGCGGCGACTGCGACAGCACGAGAATAGGCCGTCTGCGATGTCAGTGGAAGTGCTGACTTCCGAAAGGGGCGCAGACGGCGGCGACGACGGCGTCAGCGATGGCTGCGGCGGCGGCGGCAGAGTGGTATCCATCGTGGAGCCGGTCGAGGGTGAAGTCAAAGGGTGGTGCGCGTGTGACGTCGGCGGCGGCGACGGCGGGAGAATAGGCCGTGAGCGACGTCAGTGAGAGCGAAAACTCCCTCCAGAGGGCGCAGACGGCGGCGGTTGTGACGTCGGGAGAGGAGGCGGCCGTGTGACGTTGAGCGAAGAAGTGCAGAGTTGCTCGTGGGCGGCGGCGACGGCGGGCGGTTGTGACGTCGACCTGGGAGGCAGTCGTGACGTCGAGCGCAAGGAGGCGGCCGTGTGACGTCGAGCGAAGAAGCGC
>NC_134811.1:6650852-6653352 GCF_046742065.1 Oratosquilla oratoria
TATAATGAGATGGATGGATGGGGTGAAGGGGGCCTAGGATACAAGGGGAATGTCTCTCGACCACGAAAGGGAGAGGGCAAGAGATAGGTGTGATTGGAGAGAGAGTGCTTGTAAACAAATGATAAACTGACCCAGTCCGAAGAGATTAATTTTCTTCTTGTCTGTTATGTAAATTCTTGAGTGGATGATTGGGGAATTTCGCCATGTAATGATATGGTTGATAAAGGAACTTCGGTTATCGAGCTCTTCTGTAGAGATGCTGTACCTTGCTGCATTGCTTTGGAGCCTGGCTGTGGGCGCGGAGTAGGGATGATTCTTCATCCACAAGGGACTTGTTAGGTTAGGTTAGGTTAGGTTAGGTTAGGTTAGGTTAGGGACAACAAATGGGTGTTGGGTAAGTGTGGGATGGATAGAGGGTGGGTGGGTACCTAAGCTGGCTATTCCTTTATACATAGGGCCATTTGGTATATTATATATACATATAGAAATTGGGATTACATATCTTATGCAGATATTAACAGAACGGTCATTATTAGGGATACACCCTCTCTTCGCCTGCCTTCATGTCTGATCCCCAATCTCAGGCTTTGTCCTTAGCATCAACTCCGTCCAGGGTCAAACTTCTCGCGTATATTCGAGTACGATTACGCCGTAGGGTTTTGTCAGCGACTCAAGTATTCGCTAAGGTGCTGTCGGTGGGACTACGCATCGGGACAAGCCCTCCACGTGTGTTTGGGATGTCACTCTATCCAAGGAAGTGACCTCTTTGGATAATGATTTTGACCATGTATGATATCCACCACGGAATTTGGTTCCTACTCACATTGGAACGATATATCCCGTATCCACTGGTGTGAGGATACCTGAAAAAAAGTTGTTTGTGGTACACGCGGCCCTTCTACCATCCAGTTGTCGGGAGGCCGGGATCATGCGCAGTCACGGGCGATCGTCGAGCGTTGAACCTTGAGAGCTCCGTTCTCCCTCCTATATAACCTCAGTGTCGTCGTCTGAAGCTATAATTTCTTGATAGTGTCTTTAGACACCCTGAAAAAACATAGAATAAAAAACTTACAAAAGCAAAAAATTGTTAACAAATTTCCTAATATGCAGCGTTTCTAATATATATATATGTAGTGTGTGTATGTGTATTTACCTAGTTGTATTTACCTAGTTGTATTTTACGGGAAGGGGAGCTATGCTCGTGGGGTCCCGTCTTCATATCTCATTTTATCTAAACTATTTTTACATTCATGTATTGTTTTTGCACACACCACTTTCTCATCTAACTTGTTCCAACTGTCTATTACTCTGTGAGGAAAGCTGTTCTTTTTCAAATCTCTTCTATAGCTGTCTTTTTTTATTTTCTTTCCGTGTCCTCTTGTATTTCTGTCATCCCATTTTATCAGATTCTCTCTATCAGTAATTTCTATGCCTTTCATGATTCTGTAAATAGCTATCAAATCTCATCTCTCTCTTCTTTGCTCTAGTGTCTGTAGTTTAAGTTTTTGTAGTCTCTCTTCATATGATAGTTTTGAGAGTGTTGGTGCCAGTTTTGTGATTGCTCTTTGTATTCTTTCAAGTTTTTTTTATACATTTTTTTTGTACTTGGTGACCATATCGTTGCTGCATATTCCAATCTTGGTCTTATCAGGGTGATTAGGATTTTCCTCACCATTTCTTCATCCAGGCATGTAAATGCCACTTTGATTGTTCTTATTAAATTATAAGTTTCTCCAAAAATCTTATTTATATGTTTCTCAGGTGACATATTATTCATAACAATGACTCCCAGGTCCTTCTCATTTTCTACTTTTTTTATTCCTTCTTCTCCCAAATTATATGATCCTGTTATTCTGTTTTTGCTTTTTTCCAAATTCCATTATACTACACTTTTTTGTATTGAACTCCATCTCCCACTTCCTACTCCATTCTTGTACTTTATTTAGATCTCTCTGTAGTGATTCACAATCTTCTTCAGTTTTCACTCTTTTCAGTAGTTTTGCATCATCTGCAAAGAAGCTCATATAGCTTTCAATGCCTTCATCCATATCATTAATATATATAGCAAACATTATTGGGGCCAGAACTGTTCCCTGCGGGACACCGCTTATTACTTCATACCATTTTGAGTGCTGATCTCTTATCACTACTCTAATTTTTCTTTCTTGCAAAAAGTCTTCCATCCAATTTAGCAATTTACCTTGTATTCCTCCTTCATATTCTAATTTCTTAAGCAACTTCTTATGTGGTACTTTGTCAAAAGCTTTTTTTAGGTCTAGAAATGCACAATCAGCCCATCCATCTCTTTCTTGTATTATATCTATTAGCCTTGAATAGAAACATATTAAATTGGTGACGCATGATCGTCCTTGTCTGAATCCAAATTGCCTTGGATTTAGTACGTTGTTTTTTTCCAAGTATTTTACCCATCTACTTTTGATAATTCTTTCACAAATTTTTGCTATTGTACTTGTTAGAGAGACTGGTCTATAGTTGGTAG
>NC_134811.1:6658352-6675852 GCF_046742065.1 Oratosquilla oratoria
ATTGTCACAATATTTCATTCCCCATGTTCAATGTGCTTTCATTTTATTTTTCTCTTTGTCCGTGTAGTATGGTATCATTGTTGTTGGACATCCTTATCACAATTCCATATTTCTTGGTTCGTTACTCCTAACATTGGTCCTGCTCATATTTCCTTCTATCGCTATCATATTTCTCTTTTCTTACCACCATATTTAATTCTCTTCATTCATCCCTTTCCTATGATATCCCCTTCCAAGTGTCAAAACTAAGCCCTTTGATACCCTCTCCAATTCAGCTTTTCATCTCTTAATACTGTTCTCATGTCTATCATCTTAAAAAAATCTTTTGTCCATTTTAATGCCTCTCTTTAAAACCTTCTATCGTTTTCTAATTTCAATATCAATGTTTTGTGCAGCACTTTGTCAAATATTTTTCACAAATCTATGTATACACAATCTGTCCATCCTTCTCTCTCGTGCAACATATCAACCACCCTGCCAACGTTTTGTTTTGGTAATGTACATTTCTTATTGAAACTTTTTTTTTATATTTTCATCCCAATCACCTTCGGTACATACTTTTCCACGTCTATATTATAAAATGTTCATGAAAGTATTCAAATTGTTTACAATTTCTTTACTTTCATCCTTGCCTGCATTTTTTCTCTCTTATTTCTGTCTTCCCCAATTTCAGCATAAATTCTATTGGGAACTAGTAATTCAGCAATCCAGTCACCTCAGGTTCCTCGGTGACATCATGTCCAGATTTGCAGGCGTACATTCTCCTCTATATCATGCTGGTTCCTTCACCCATTGGGTCATTACAATAGTCATTGCTATGTTCAATAATATGTTGCCACAGGATATATCACTTCCCTCTGTCTCCTGTTCCTCCCCACAGTTAAAGTCTTCCATTAAAGTTATAGTCCCACTTCTTTCCATTAACCTTTCTATACTTCTTCCATTATCTGGTGACCCATAGTATGTGGCCGACAAAACCAGCAGCGTTGCTAGGTCTGAACCATCTCCAAAGAAAACGGGGTGACACAGTTTTCTTTATATTTGCATGTATGACCGGTATAATTAAAGAGACTGCAAGCGGCCCGAAGACCCGCACACGGCCTCTCTATCTAATTACTACAGCCCCCCAACCCCACGGAAATTCCTAGGTCAGGAGCCGGGGCAACGTCGCCTGACCTGAGATGCCACATCGTTTAATAAGTCTCTTCTTTCCTTTACATGTATAACAATTACTCACATCACCTACCATTTAATGAAAAAATCAGTATGCATTTAGAATATTCCATGTTAACATACTCGGTGTAGTGGACAGCTTCTGGTATATGCTGAATGTTTTGATTCACTACGTGACAACATGCAGACAACACCTTGTAGGTCACGAGATAATGGAAATAGTATAGTCGCTCAGTTGTGTTTCTTGTTGATTTTCTGGCTTTGGGGGACGTATGCCTATGGGCTAATAACGCGTTGGCACAACATGAGGTAGGTTCAGTGTGGGCGGGCCTTACTCGACGTTAATGTGAGAAATTGAATAAAAAGAATATTTTCCTTTCAATAATAGAGCGTGTTCATGTGAAAACGTGTATACGGAACACGCGCAAATTGAGTTACTTCTCTCCACACACACACAAACATACACACACACACACACACACACACACACACACACACACACACACACACACACACTCACACACACACACACACACACACACACACACACACACACACACACACACACACACACACACACACACACACACACACACACACACACACACATATATATATATATATACACATATATATATATATATATACATATATACATATATATATATATATGTATATATATACATATATACATATATATATATATATATATATAGATATATGTATGTATGTATAAATATATATATATATATATATATATATATATATATATATATATATATATATATATACATATATATGAATTTAGGAATTATACTAATATGATACCTTGTTCATCTCCATCAGGGAAACCCATGATGTTGGTGCTGTTGGAAATCTTCGTAGAATCAAGAGTGCCATTTCAGTTGCAAGAAAGGTGATGGAACACACATCACACACCTTACTTACTGGAAGCCAAGCCACACAATTTGCAGTCAGAATGGGGTTCAAAGAAGAAGATCTGAATACATCTTCATCTATGGAGATTCATAAGAAGTGGAAGGAAAATAGCTGCCAGCCAAACCACCGGATAAATGTTACTCCTAATTCCAAGACATCTTGTGGGCCATACAGCCCCAATGAGATAGAGAATTATCACGATGGAGGTGATCCCGAAGTCTATGTTCTTGATAAGGATAACCACGACACTATAAGTATGCTTGCTGTTGACGAAAATGGTCGTATTGCTGGAGGTGCAACCACTAATGGTTTATCCCACAAAGTGCCTGGTCGTGTTGGGGATTCGCCTATCCCAGGAAGTGGTGTTTATGTTGATAAAGATGTCGGTGGAGCAACAGCCACAGGTAATGGAGATATAATGATACGATTCTCCCCTGCTCTGATCACCGTTGAAGGTATGCGTAACGGCCTAACCCCAGAAAAGTCAGCACAGGAAGCTTTGTTTAAGATTTCCAAGTATTATCCTAAGTTCTTTGGTGCCATTATAGCAGCAACGATTAATGGTGACTATGGAGCTGCATGCCATGGTTATTGCACGTTTCCTTTTTCTGTGATAAACCCGACACTTAATAAGACTACTGTGAAACGAGTGAAGTGTATAAAATTCTAATCATTCATTACTGAAGTCCCAATGCCATTTAAATTTGAAAAAAAATTACACCTTTAACCTCCACTAGCCCTCCTTTCTGCTATACTCCTTAAATGTTTTCTTTACCCCCTCTAAGACTCCACCTCTTCACTTCATTGATACATTGTCTCAAGAATAGGCATACCAAGGGACTAATGATATGTATCTACATACGTTGGTCCTCCTTCATGAGGTACAGATCTGTAGGCTTAATACTCCTTCTCCTGACTGGGACCCAACAACTCTCTATCAACTTCAAGTGTATGTCTTAATTTTGTCACACATGGAGAGCTGACAACAGGCGAATGATCTCTTCTCCCTACAACGTTCATCCAGTGACATTAAAAGTCCTACACTGATACAACAGACAACAGTCCAAATTTCCTTCCTAGAGAGACTTGTGGGAGGTTCTGCGAACGGTTGCCAGCCACTGTGAGGCTTCTGATTTTCTACTAAATGAAAATCGAGACAACGATTGATTGGTGTTTATCAGCGACAAAGTAGAATACATTAAGATCTACTCTTGTCATGCTGAGTGGCTATCTGTAATCATAATAACCTGTTAAAACCTTACGGTTTCAGAATTTTGAATACATATGACCTAAAAGATAGAATTGAATATCAAGATACTGGTTGCTGGAACTACCCAGTCTACTCTTTTCTTTGAATGTAGGAAGAATAGCCTTATACACACAGAGGACAAAAAGTTGTGAATCATTTATTTTGTGATATTTACACCTGTTACTGAGACCAAATACTTACCCCTCAGGGCTATACCTCCAGGTGGACGTTGTGGTGCGAATTTTGTGTGGGAGGTTGAGTCATAGTCAGATGTGTCTCCTTGTGGAACAGCCTAAAAGAAGAAAAGTCTGGTCTAAAACTATGAATAACTCTAATCCTAAGTTTAAAGAACAATGACAAAGGGACGGGACATTTTTGTAACTTACAAATAGGTAAATATAGTTATCCTCTTTCTTCGGACTTCAGATCTGCTATATTGTGGACACCTAATCTACAAAACTGCCTACTTTACTATGACCCACTAAATATATATTTTTTATTTATCTTTTCCTTCACATTGTTGAAATGTTTAGCCTCTGACATCTCTCCTTTGTTCCACCTTCCTTCAGTTTCTCTTTTAACACTCATATGACCTCCATTCATTTTCTTACTTGTGTCATATCATATTTGATGCCTGGTGCCTGAATTCTGTTGTTAAGTTCATGAGAAAATTTTGTCCAAATTATCTTCAGTTTAATTATTACTTAAGATTTTTTTTTTTTTAAACCACAACCCCACAGCAGCTGGCAGTAGTCCTTGAGTGTTCCCATAGCTCTCTCTCTATCTCTCTGAGAAGAAACCTTGGACTGATGTCTATGTTGTATAAGTGAAGCTATATTTCTGCATTACAAGTTGAAAATAGTAGAAGGAGAGGAGGAATCACCAGTTGCTAGCTTTCTTAATGTTTGAAAGTGGGGGGAATACAAAGGTGATAAAGAGAGACCATGGCCTTACATCAAAGGCCGAGTGTCAGGGACTGTACCTGCAAAGAGAAGTGAGGAGGTTGGTGGGGTTTGAAGATGGGCAGCACGGAGATAACTTTCTGACGCTGTCACAGGACTACCTAGTGCAAGTACCCATCATCAGTTCCATGCTCAGTTTCTTACCTACCTTCATTGTAGTGTCTTTAATGTGTGTAGAGAAGATTATTTGCGTAGCATGTGAGGTCAAGTATATATAGGTTTTTGTCAAGTGGGAGAAATTGATCATTTAATCTGGTTATTGGGTGCTTCCTATATTCATGATAGACGTAAGCAGTATCACTGATGACTTAGGTAATGGAGACATTCTGTTTTGTGCCAGCTATAGTTCTAATTCATGAGTGTATGTTTTAAGTTATTTTGTTGTTGTTGGGGGTAATGGGACTCAACTACAATAGAAGAACAGACAAATGAGTTGACACCTTAACGGGGTGGATAGGCTTGAACAGCTTAATGATTACAAGAGCTGATTGGTAGTGCACAGTAATGAGAAACAAAATATAACTGACACAAGAAAACTGGTTTGAATGGATGGCAGGGAGGGATGGGGTTCCAATGCTCGGCAGTTCTCTTGTTATCCCTATTGCTCAACCTTCAAAGCTCATGCCCCAGAACTGGTAAAGGTTCTATGATGGCAAATGTATAGTGAGAGTGACCCTTTACCTACATCACCAGCTGCTTCTCTTGTTGCTGATAACTAATAGGAAAGAATAACTGGATAATGAATACTTGTTAAGCTTTGGCATGAGACAAGTGAGGGGGATCGCAAAACCGTATCATCTTTTTGACAACAGCAAGTATCTTCTTTTGTGGTGCATTATATGGCTCACAAATGAGAACATTTTCTCGTACTAAATCAGCTACACTAATGATTCAACTAACTCTTAAATTACTTGGCTTGCCAACTTTCACTTTTAATATTTGCTCCTTATGTTGTAGCTACACTTGAACATCAATTTTGTCCTTGATGGTTTTCTCTTTAGCTGAAGCTGACCAAGTATATTCTTGATAGTTGTTATGTTTTTTTTTGTTAGTCGATACGTCATTCTATCTGTGGAAAGATGGTATGCATGTGTTGATAAGGTAGCCGCCTAACCCTGGTATGTTATATACTGGCTAATCGCTTTCATCCCTTTGTGTTATGGGGTAAGAATACTCTTACATTATTATTGTAATTTTTGTAAAGAAGAGTATTGCGAGTATAAACTTAATAAACTTACACTTAAGGAACAAAATGGAATCAACGTGTGGTTTTCTGGCTTTTATGTCTGTAGAAATCTAAACATATAATGTAAAGAGTTCCCTTTCCTTGCATGCCTTACTATAACAATAGTATGGAGAATAACGTAGCTTTTCATAATTTGGAATACTGTATAGAGGGATATAGAAATATTTTGGCCAGTGGATGCCTCCCTCGATTTCTCGAAATTCCTTGTTGGTATTAGTTATTTCACAGAGGCTTATATGCTTGACGTTACAAATAACCTCTCAGTCACACAATTAAAACAACAAAGTTAATGGCACGTAGTTACACAACTTTCGCATTTGGGTGGCAATGGCTTAGGTTCTGAGGTTAACCTGGGATATTATCACCTAGCAACAACATCTTGGCCCATCCTCCTGTAGAAAGCTTATGTATCCAGGCAGTGGCGGTTCTTCCTATGGGCGGTATGGGCGATCGCCCAGGGCGGTACTTTGGAGGGGGCGGCATTGCACCCTTCCAAATGCAGATCAAACCATGAGCGCCTGAGTCTATCTATACCGAATGTATAAAAGTCCCATAAAAGGAGAGAGAGAGAGAGAGAGAGAGAGAGAGAGAGAGAGAGAGAGAGAGAGAGAGAGAGAGAGAGAGAGAGAGAGAGAGAGAGAGAGAGAGAGAGAGAGAGAGAGAGAGAGAGAGAGAGAGAGAGGGGGGGAGAAGTCAAGCATTTTATGTGCATTGTGGAAAGGGGGCGCCGAAGGTGTGGTTCGCCCAGGGCGCCATGTAGGCTAAGTCCGCCACTTTATCCAGCCTTTTTGATGTAATCCTATCAACATCATAACTGAGATGCTTCCATTACACTATGGGAGGCATACTATTGATTGTGATTATTGTATTACAGTAAATGTTACCAGGTTTGATATGCTTTGCCTTTCCATCTTTATGTAATGGCTGTTTATAGTCTTATGGCACCTTATGGTAATATGGTAACTGTTGCAATATCCTTGTTGCATTGTGGAGAAATTGCTCTATGAAAATGCGCATTATAGGTAAGCATAATGTAAATTGATCAACATATTTATACTACTGTATTGTTCAGTAGAAGTACCCAGAATCTTTTTTATGTTTCCATCCAAGTCAAACCAGGAAGATGATTTTCATTTAATTCAACTCCTGGAATGGTAAGCTTATACTGCATTTCCTGAATTGTGCAACCTCATACACAGCTTTTGATATATATTCATGTATATTCCTGTTTCAATAAGTGTACATGTTAGAAAAAGTGTATGTGCATTCTAAGCAAACATTAAACATAGAAGGTAAGTATTTTCTGTTATATATTGTATTATATTAGGTGTTAACATGTAACTATCAATTAAAAAGATATGTGAAAAATTATCTATGTAGTATCATTAATGTAATATCTCATAATTTTGGAGGCTGGAGAACGCCCTTATGACTTTAAAAGGCTGATAGAATAACCATATGCATTTTATTTTTGTATTAGTTTTATTATAGTTTCTTTGAATTTGTAGAATGAAAAACCTCTGTGCTCACATAGTAGTCACAAACCAATAACGATCGAACTACAAATGATTATCCTGCAGGACAGATGTCAACAAGGATAATTTCTCTACAACCCATATCTAAACTTCATCATATTGAAGCATTTTAGAGAGCGAAACGATCTTTTTTATGTATGAGGTGGTTTCTGAAAGGCTGTACTAAAGGATAATATGTCAAGATGGAGTGCAGTGATTAGCGGAGTTCCCCAGGGGTCAGTATTGGCACTTGTAATGTTCTTTATTTATATAAATGACATGTTGGAAAGAATTTCAAGCTACCCTATTGTGTATATCATGCAAAAATTGTAAGGATAACAAAAAATAAAGAAGACCATGAATGACTTGACATAATCTAGGGAGGAGATATGACTGAAGCAAAAAATGTGGACATTAAACTTTAACGATAAAACATAGAAAATATTGGAAACGTGAAGAAATAGAAATAAATTAGAAATATAAGTAAATAAATGGATAAATGAATAAGTAAATTACTAAATAGAAATAGAGATAAATAGACACGAATAAACAAATAAATTAATAGATAGACAAATGAATAAATAAATAAGTAGACAAATAAATAGATAAATATATAGATATACAAATTACCTTGCCCAGTACAATAATCCTAGCTCGACATCTTTGTGCCTTTTTTGCACCACTGGCCAACCACATACAGTATAACGTTTTGTGGATTTGATGGTGCAGATTGCAAACTCACCCGCACCAGATACGCCATGTCTGGATATAGAGATGTAAAGATCTACCCTTCCATGCCTCCACCCACTATGAAGACTAAGACAGAAGTTGGAAATTGTTGGGAGAATCAAAGGAAGCATCCTGCAGTGGAAGAAAGATTTCCAGACAGATTCATGTGAAGGATGAGATGTTACTCACTAGGCTTGAGGTGTTCTAGCTCCACAAATATATACTTGTTTGGTGGTTCTTCTGAAAAAGATACGGGCCCCTTATATGGGAGATAGGCTCCTTTTGTTGTATGTACATGTTGTACACATAATACATTTATTCGCTTCCTTTCCGACTTTCCCTCATACTAAATATTTTTTCAGCTTATTTTCCATTACTTTTCTATCTTTCCATACCTACAGGCACATCTACTGCTCTCTTCTCCACTTTCATGGAAAATTAGCGAAAGCAGGAACAAAACTCTAGGAGGACTCGCATTTTCGCCAGTTGTATTTTCTTCGCCCACTTCCCGAGATATGACAATGCCCGCCCCGTACAGCTCATGAAACTCGCCTGTTGGCAGCAGTGACGCCCGTGACCTTGTACTGAGAAATATCATAAAAAAAGGAAGATATTTTGAATATAAAAAATCAAATTAAATATAAAACAAACACTTTATTCAATTTAGATATAAATATATTAAATTCTTTTCCACAAATGATCTGATTGGTTACTCCTCCCCAACTAGATGCGTCTCTCGTTTTCTTCGACAAACCGCCTTTCCCTGTCTACACACTCCGATCTAGCGAATACGAATGAACTTATCCCATGATTCCATAATCACTCACGGAGATGGGGAAAGCAAAAAACAAGTAAACGATCCCTCTCAATACGGTATATTCTGGTTTAAATTACAACAGGTAACATTAATTATCGCCTCTGATTCCAGGATGACAAAAATTATGCGCGTTCTTGGACGTCATGTATCCGTTTCATTAATCTAGATCAGGGGTGGGGAACCTTTTTGTGCATGAAGGCCACCTTACAATTCATTGTCCCACATAGAGGCCGCACTGAACAAATTATTATATTTTTTCAATTATTTATCCCTTTTTAGGGAGTGACATCACTGAACACAGTAAACTTTGCTTTCGTCTATGTGTGTGGTGTACTGTATATTATAAGTTTCAGGTGTATAATGATTTCAGACTTAAAAAATATTCAAGGTCTTTTAAAAAAAAATAATATGTATATCAAAGGCCGCAGAAGGTCGCACTTGATGGCCCGGAAGGCCGCAGGTTCCCCACCTCTGATCTAGATATTAAACGCTATTATCATGATATGGTTCTGATATAAGTTGTTACTGAAAACAGCTTCACTGGAAAAAATATTATCTCTTAAAAACACTAGAGAGAAATGATGAGACTTATTACAGTCTGAAGCCAGATATTTACCAACAAAATTGTAGATTTTGGCCGATATTGGCTGGAACATTCAAATTTTGAGCTTTGGCGAATAAAGGATAGAAACTGCCATACTGACGACGATCCTGGTAAAAATTGAATTACTTAACAATAATATTGTTCATCTTGAACCTTCTATCACAAATTAATTCCTCTAAACTGATTAGAATCGTCTGACACACACACACAAGGACAAAGGACAAAATTTAGATAAATGAAGACAGAGTATTGCCGTTCATTTCCTAACTACATATGGACTTTAATCGACAAAATCCACACAGTAAAATTTCATAAACACATCACAATATATCGAAAATAATTGTTTTCACTAGAGCATTATAACTGACATAAAAATACGCCATAAGATATGGTTTGACTGCTTATAGCCACTGCTCCTGGCGGCAAATAGCCAACGCGTTAAATAGAGCTGTCCTCCATTTCGTCGAATATGAGAAATCTGCAATTTATGACGATGTCCTTTAATTTCTCAGCAACAACGCCCACACCATATTCTTCAGTCAAGAGACAATGATATTTCTGGTCTAAATAGAATAGTTTACCATATACATAACATTTTCTTTAAAGCATATTAAAAGAAAACTTACAAATGTAAAACGGACGATCCGTTGATGGCAACATCATCTAGTTCTACTGGTTAGGGTCAATAGACCTGGGGAGTTTCACTGTGCAAGCGCATTCGGAACTTGGAGTGTAGAGCTTCTGTTGGTAGAAATCAACTCGTTCGGTTGGCTAAAAAACTAGTCTGCAGGAGTGTAGGACTGTGGGTGAATCCATTAATTTAGACATAGAGCAGAACATCAGAAAGGAGTCCAAGGTCACAATGTTCTCAGATGTTGTTCTTTCGATATTATGGCCGTCAGTAATTCTGCTTGCAGTAAGCCCAGCTGGAGAATGTTACAACCAAGGGGACATAAAATTACCGATGGTTATCAGTACTTGGATAGATGAAGAAGCAAATACTGCAGGTGAGTACTCTGAGAGGTTTTAGGTAATATATGAATTTGTATTAAATACATATGCTACAGTTAATACCGCGGTGATTTTGGGGATATACCCTTTCACCAAGTGATTCCATGTTAAGTACACGTTGGAGACGCTGTTATCAAAGTCAAGGATCTGAAAGGTAAAGCAATTCTGATCTGTCGTTTGCTTTGTCTTCTGATTCTCCGCTTTCCAGGATTGGCTTTGGCCTCGTCTTCGTCCAAGACCTCAGGCTGAGCCAGGCCAGGACTTTACGCATATAGTCAAGTAGGATTACACCAATATATGTTTCGTTTTATTTCATTTTATGTTTACTTATCTATCGATTTTCACCCTCTAGCTCGAAAGGTGAACTCGCTGACTTTTCCATATTGATAGTGAAGAATTTTCATAATGAATTTTGGCAATCATTTACTCTGAAATAATAAGCTCCCAGTACATTGGTGCTCGGATACCTTATATATACATATACATATACATATACATACATACATACATACATACATATATATATATATATATATATACACACATACATATATGTATATATATGTATATATATATACACATATATATGTATATATATATATATATATATATACACACATACATATATGTATATACATATATATATATGTATATACATAACGTGTATATACATATATATATATATATACACATGTATATACACAATATATATATATACATATATATATATGATATATATATATACATATATATATATATATATATGCGTAGGTAACCACTAGGAAAAGTAAACTAACGAAGCAGAGCGCTTTCGTATAATTACATCTTCAGTGCAGATACAAAGAAGGAATTATAAAATAAAGAAACAAGGTACAGAATATATGACATAGTGAAGAGGGCATTCGGAGAGGTAGTGGAAGAAGTACACGTGACGGACGTTTGGACCGTCCTGGTAACCAACAAGTATGGGACAACTGCTCATAATTTATATTGCAATTTAAACAATTTTGAAATTTCATGAGAAATAAAACTATCTAATTTGTACAAACCTTGATGAAGATTAACATTTATCCCCTTACTAGATTTGATCAAACTGCATTCAATTAAATTTCTTTCTGTTATGTTGTTGTTGTATGTGATGACTTTAGCGTTATCCCAGTCAACTGGGTGGTTAAAATGGTTCATGTGGTTGAATATACCGCTAGATTGGTTTCCCTCTCTAACGTATTTCTTGTGTTGATTGATTCGTGTTGTGAATGTTTTAGCAGTCTGACCAACATAAAACTGATTACATGATTTGCAAGGTATTTTGTACACACACCCTTTATCACTATTGACAGAATTATTTATGAGCAGTTGTCTTATAGTGTTCTTATTGTTAAAAACTACATTAATGTTAAATTTACGTAATATATTTGGAATATTTTGTAAGTTCTCTTGGTACGGTAGAATTAGCAAATTATTCATATTGAAAGTTTGAGTTGACCTAAGGTTATAAAATGTCCTTTTAGCACGATTGTAAGCTTTGTCAAGAACATGTGTGGGGTATTGTAGCTTAGTACCAATGTCGTAAATACATCTTATTTCATCATCGATGTACTCTGGGCTGCACTACCCCGTGCCCAGTCTATGCAAGTAGCAAGACAAAATATCTTCCCTTGGTGACATATTGGCTGATTTGGTGGATGTAATCAGCTTCCTTGGGGTCTTGGTTCTCCTGCAAAAGAGAAGAAGGGTAACATGTTGAAGAAATTAGCAATGTATTACATTTAATGAAAATGCAACTTATGTTAAGTATATATACATTTTTCAGCCTGGGAAACCTTGAACACCAAGAAGTCTGTGCTTGATGCTGTGGAAGCTGGTTGCAGCAAATGTGAAGAGTTGCAGTGTCGTGGAAGTGTGGGTTTTGGTGGAAAACCTGATGAAAATGGAGAGACAACACTGGATGCAATGATCATGGATGGGTAAATGTTTTTCTTATTCTCAGCCCCTTGTAGTATACTGGTATGTTGAAACTCTGCTTGATTTTACTTTCATGTTCTGAATATGTGTTTACCATTATAGTATTTCATTCTTCATAAAATTCTTTCAAGTCAGCATCTCGAAAATGTTTTGTTAGTTTGTCAAAGTTTTCCTTCGGAAAAAAAATATATCTCTCTTGTTTGTATATTTCCTTGCCTGATTTTCTTCCTCACTTCCAGCACAAAATCCAGAACGCATGATCACTTATCACCATCTAGGCATCAGTAATCCAGTGATTCTATCACTTTTTGGTTCTTTAGAATCAGTTCTATTGTATGTGTGTGTTTACGTGTATGCGTACCTCGTTGCATTTACCAAGTTGTAATATGCGAGGCTGGGGAAATACTCATGAAGTTACTTTTCTTTGCCTACAATTGTCAAACATTACCTTGAATTATTTCATCGTGTTGGCTTTGGTCATATTTTTTATCGAACTTATTCTACAAGTCTACATTTCTATATGGAATGTTATACTTATTGACATCCTCTAAAAAAAATCCTATAACCTCTTGTCAATTTCCTCATACCAGTAATTGTTTTCTGTCTACTTTCTTCTAGCCTGTTTTGAGTTTAGATATCATTATCATGTCACCTCTCTCTTCGTTGTTCAAAGGTGTGAGTCACAGTTTCTTCGGTCTTTCCTCATATAACATCTTGTTTAGACCAAAATTCATCTTGATTGCCGCCTTTTGTATTCTCTCAATTTTTCTTTTGTCTTCCTTTGGGTATAACGACCACACCACCGATATGTGTTCCTCTTTTGGCAGTAATAATCTTCATCGTGTCCTCATACATGTGGTGAAATATCCCTCTTATATTTCTTAACAGGTTGTAGGTCTCCTGTGTTATTTTCTTTGTGTTTCAGGTGATAGGTCGTATTTGGTTATGATACCTAAATCCTTTTCCTCTGCTTTTGCTATCATTTAATTTCATTTTTTGTAACCCACCATCGCTCTTTTCTGACTTTGACCCATTTCCAACATTTTGCATTTCTTTGTTTTAAAATTTATTTTCCACTCCTGACGCCACTCCTGTACTTTAATCAGGTCCCTTTGCAACATTACACAATCTTCCTCGCTTCTTGGCCTTTCTATGGTTTCTGCAACGTCAGCATGTAGGCTTGCATAGCTATTCATTTCTTCCGTCATGTCGATGATATATTCGAGGAACCAAAACTGAACTCCGTTATGCACCGCTGATTGCTTTTATTCATTCTGATTTTTAATTTCTCACTACTGTTCTCACACGTCTGTCTTGAAAAAAAGAAAAGAAATGTAGTATTTTTTTTCATTCTTTCTAATTTCCATATCAATGTCTTATGTGGCACTTTTATATATATATGTTTTTCCAAGTCCAAATATACACAGTCCACCCATCCCTCTCTCTCATGAAAGACCTCATTCACTTGGGTAAAAACTGATCAGGTTTTCACTATTTTCTCATACATTTTCGCTATTTTACTAGTTAGGACACCGTTCTATAGTTAAGGGGCATCTCTCTTACATTTATATTGCATTTATTGAATTCCAGTCTAATGGTACTTTTCCCTCTTCTAGTGAACTAATTATCAAATTTTGTATTTTTCTCATCAGTTGTTTTCTGCACTCGTTCAGTATTCAATTTCATATCCATCGGGTCCTGAGGCAAACCTTGTTTCCAGTCTTTCTAACAATCTAAACTGTTATGTCATTCATAATGTTTACATTCTTTTCATTCTTTTCTCTCTCATACTTTCCATCCCTGTTGAGTACTGACCGAAAGTTTTTTATTCACTATCTCTGCTTGCGTTCTTGCGTCCTTAAATATAACTCTTTCAACTTTCAATTTACAAAGGATTACAAAGGAAGAGGATACCGACCGCCAACACTGAACTGTATGAGTTATGTGTGTATGTATGTATGTATTTATGTATGTATGTATGTATGTATATATGTATGTATGTATGTATGTATGTATGTATGTATGTATGTATGTATGTATGTATGTATGTAAAAGAAGGGAGCAGGTTTTCGGTAATGCAAGTGGAGTTAAAAACGACAGCATTGTTGTAGTTATTCAGTTTTTTCCTCGTATTCTCGATTTTCCTGATTAGAGTTTTGCCATTAACCGGGTGAACTAGAACTAGATCAGTGTATTCTTCCATTTCTTTTCATTATATGAGCTCAACGTTTCGTCTTAATGAAGACATTTTCAAGAGTAAACTGAAATAACAAAAATTACATAATTACAGTAATTGCACAATTGTCACCATTACTGTAATTATGTATTTTTTTGTTATTTCAGTTTACTCTTGAAAATGTCTTCATTAAGACGAAACGTTGAGCTCAAATAATGAAAAAGAAATGGAAGAACACAGTGATCTAGTTTCAATTCACTCGGTTAATGACAAAACTTTACTCAGGAGAATCGAGAATACGAGGAAAAAACTGAATAACTACAACAATGCTGTCGTTTTTAAATCCACTTGCATGTATGTATGTATGTATGTATGTATGTATGTATGTATGTATGTATGTATGTATGTATGTATGTATGTATGTATGTATGTATGTATGTATGTATGTATGTATGTATGTACATAATAGGAATTGATATAGGAATTATACTGATATGACGTCTTGTTTACCCACAGGGAGACCCATAATGTTGGTGCTGTTGGAAATCTCCGCAGAATCAAGAGTGCCATTTCAGTTGCAAGAAAGGTGATGGAATACACTTCACACACACTACTCACTGGAAGCCAAGCCACACAGTTCGCAGTCAGCATGGGATTCAAAGAAGAAGATCTAAGTACAAATTCGTCTATGGAGATCTATAAGAAATGGAAGGAGAATAACTGCCAACCAAATCGTTGGATGGATGTTACTCCCGACCCAAGGACTTCCTGTGGACCATACAGCCCCATTAAGGATCATCATGGTGGAAGTGAACCAGAAGGATATGGCTCGGATGAGGGTAACCATGATACTATAAGTATGATTGCTGTTGACGAAAATGGTCGTATTGCTGGAGGTGCAACCACTAATGGTTTATCCCACAAAGTGCCTGGTCGTGTTGGGGATTCGCCTATCCCAGGAAGTGGTGCTTATGTTGATAAAGATGTCGGTGGAGCAACAGCCACAGGTAATGGAGATGTAATGATACGATTCTCTCCTGCTCTGCTCACTGTTGAAGGTATGCGTAGCGGCCTAACCCCAGAAAAGTCAGCACAAGAAGCTTTGGTTAAGATTTCCAGGTTCTATCCCAGCTTCCGTGGTGCCATTATAGCAACGAACATTAAAGGTGACTATGGGGCTGCATGCCATGGTTATGACACATTTCCTTTTTGTGTTGTAAATCCAGCACTTAATCAGACCACCGTAAAACGAGTGAATTGTGTAAAGAAAAAAGAGGAGTTTTAAAAGAAAACACATTGTAAGGGGTTTTCAGTGAAGGTAATTTATATATCATAATTATGTAAGGCCAAGTATCTTATGGTTTTTGTATAGTGGTAGAGATTAACCATTTAATCTAATCATTGGGAACTTTCTACATTCATGATAGGGATAAGTAGCATCACTGGGGACTTGAGTGGATGCAGACGATTTGTGTCAGCCATAGTTCTAACTTAAGCAGAAAACAAATATTTGGTGTATAACAATGAATACAAAAGTTAACTGATATGACTTGAAAGCAGGAAGGGGAGGGGTTCCTGGGATTAGCAGTTGTTACTCTGATGTGGCAGTCCCTGTGCTCTGCCTTCAAATTTTGTTCCTCAGATACATTGTGACCATTTCCCTCCGTTACTAGCTGCTTCTCTTCTTGCTGATTACTATCAGTAAGTAAATATTGGGCTGTAAATGTTTGTCAAGTTTTGGTATAAGATAAGTGAAACTATTGTTAAAACTGTGTCAACTTCTTGAAATCAGCAAGAATCTAGTTTCTGATATGCTGGAGGAAAACGAATTTCCTTCAGCATATCAAATCACATTCTGTGTAAGTTGTTGAGAAAACGGAATAGTTTGCCAGAGTGATTTCACGGCGGAAAAAAGGTGCTGGAGATGTGCGATACCGCCGATTGACTGGAGGTTGGAGGAGGAACATCTCAGCGTGATAACGCCTTAACTTGGGGCATCATCTATCAGCTCCTTGAAAAGCGTCCCGTGCTCTTGCAGTGAGTTTATACATCAAAACAAAGTACTAGTCAGATCATTTTGTGCAGATATAAATGGTCGCCAAGCCCTTCATGTTGTAAGATTGTCATCAACGTTACTGAGATGCATGCACTGCATTCTGGGGCGTGAACTATGAATTGTGATCACTGTGCTATGGTAAACGTCACCAGGTTTGATGTACTTTTCTTTTCCGTTTTTAGTTATTGGTTGTTTGTTGCTTTTTATAATGATAATTAATGAAACCATTTGAATTTTCTTATTGTGTTGTGGAGAAATGGGTCTATCAACATATACATTATAGGTAAGTCTATTGTAAATCAATCAACAAATATCCTCGCCAATAATCTTCTATACTGTATCCAAAGAATCTTGATATATTTCCATCCAATTCAAAATAGGAATGTGGTAGTTATTTTTCCCAGTTCTTTAATGGTAAGCTTTGGTTGCGGTACCTGAATTGTGTAGTTTTATGAACAAGTTGCAATATGTATTCATGTATATTTGTTTCAGTAACTGTACATGTTAGGAAAAGTATTTGTGCATTATAATGTTCTTCTGGATAAATGTTGAATACTAAAGATGAATATTTTCTGCTATATTTTATACTATGACGGGTGCTTCCATGTCATAATTTATCAAAGAAAAATAAATTAGAGAGAATATATGTAGTAGTATTAATCATGTATATTCTTTTCTGGTCCTACAAAATACCCTTTTTCCTCTTAGAATTATACGAGATTTATTTCATTAGTTTGATTATGTTAAATCTAATTTGTGCTCACATAGTTACAAACTAAGAATGATTGTACTGCACTAAATGGTCATATAGGATAGATGTCTATCTACAGTATCTGTATTCCGAGAGCTTTATCCCCCTTATAAGAGAGGTAGCAAAGTCAGGGGCACGTACCTATTCCCAGCCATTTCACTCCCTTCCACAGCCCCCTCCACCCCTTCCATCTCAGCTCCTCATGGATGACGGGTCACCTCTGCATCAGCCAAATGCCATGTAGAATTAATGTAGCATTGAAACCGTTATCCAAACCAAAAAAACATCATTTCTAACCCTTCACGGGT
>NC_134811.1:6680852-6685852 GCF_046742065.1 Oratosquilla oratoria
GTTTTCTGTCCACTTTCTCCTAGATTGTTTTGAGTTTAGATATCATTATTATGTCACCTCTCTCTTCGTTCTTCCAAGGTGCGAGTCACAGTTTCTTCGATCTTTCCTCATATAACATCTTGTTTAGACCAAAATTCATCTTGATTGCCGCCTTTTGTATTCTCTCAATTTTTCTTTTGCCTTTCTTTAGGTGTAACGACCACACCACCGATATGTGTTCCTCTTTTAGCAGTATCAAGTTTTTAATCATCTTCATCATGTCCTCATACATGAGGTGAAATGTCCCTCTTATATTTCTTAACAGATTGTAGGTCTCCTGTGTTATTTTCTTTGTGTTTCAGGTGATAGGTCGTATTTGGTTATGATACCTAAATCCTTCTCCTCTGCTTTTGCTATCATTTAATTTCATTTTTTGTAACCCACCGTCGCTCTTTTCCGAATTTGACCCATTTCCAATATTTTGCATTTCTTTGTTTTAAAATTTGTTTTCCACTCCTGACGCCACTCCTGTACTTTATCCAGGTCCCTTTGCAACATTACACAATCTTCCTCGCTTCTTGGCCTTTTTATGGTTTCTGCAACGTCAGCATGTAGGCTTGCATAGCTATTCATTTATTCCGTCATTCCGATGATATATACGAGGAACCAAAACTGAACCCCGTTGTACACCGCTGATTGCTTTTATTCATTCTGATTTTTAATTTCTCACTACTGTTCTCACACGTCTGTCTTATAAAAAATCCATTTTAGTATTTTTTTTTTTTTTTGCATTCTTTCTAATTTCCATATCAATGTCTTATGTGGCACTTTTTGATATATATGTTTTTTCAGGTCCAAATATACAGTCCACCCATCCCTTTCTCTCATGAAAGACATCATTCACTTGGGTAAAAACTGATCAGGTTTTCACTATTTTCTCATACATTTTCGCTATTCTAATAGTTAGGACACTTTTCTATAGACATCATTCACTTGGGTAAAAACTGATCAGGTTTTCACTATTTTCCCATACATTTTTGCTATTTTAATAGTTAGGACACTGTTCTATAGACATCATTCACTTGGGTAAAAACTGATCAGGTTTTCATTATTTTCTCATACATTTTTGCTATTTTAATAGTTAGGACACTGTTCTATAGTTAAGGGGCATATCTCTTACCTTATCTATAAATCTATATTGCATTTATTGATTTCCAGTCTAATGGTACTTTTCCCTCTACTAGTAAACTAATTATTGAATTGTGTATTTTTCTCATCAGTTGCTTTCTGCACTCGTTCAGTATTCAATTTCATATCCATCGGGTCCTGAGGCAAACCTTGTTTCCAGTCTTCCTAACAATTTAAACTGTTATGTCATTCATAATGTTTACATTCTTTGCATTCTTTTCTCTCTCATACTTTCCATCCCTGTTGAGTACTGACCGAAAGTTTTTTATTCACTATCTCTGCTTGCGTTCTTGCGTCCTTTATATATAACTCTTTCAACTTTCAATTTACAAAGGATTACAAAGGAAGAGGATACCGACCGCCAACACTGAATTGTATGTGTTTTTTTTGTATGTATGTGTGTATGTATATATGTATGTATGTATGTATGTATGTATGTATGTATGTATGTATGTATGTATGTATGTATGTATGTATGTAAAAGAAGGGATCAGGTTTTCGGTAATGCAAATGGAGTTAAAAACGACAGCATTGTTGTAGTTATTCAGTTTTTTCCTCGTATTCTCGATTTTCCTAATTAGAGTTTTACCATTAATCGAGTAAACTAAAACTAGATCAATGTATTCTTCCATTTCTTTTCATTATATGAGCTCAACGTTTCGTCTTAATGGAGACATTTTCAAGAGTAAACTGAAAGAACATATATTGCATAATTACAGTAGGTACACAGTTGTCACCATTACTGTAATTGTGTAATTTTTGTTCTTTCAGTTAACTCTTGAAAATGTCTTCATTAAGACGAAATGTTGGGATCAAATAATGAAAAGAAATGGAAGAACACTATGATCTAGTTTCAATTCACTCGGTTAATGATACTAGGGGTGATCAGAAAGTAATGACAGTCGGACTCGTAGCTGAGAGACTATAAGTGTTGGGGGGGAGCAAGGGGCAGCAAGTGTTGCCTGTTGTTACATGTTTGAGCTTGTCGCTGTTTGTCTAGCTTACATTTTATCGTTGCGCTGTGCGATTGCGTCATTGTTGGTTTGCCTCTCTAACCGGAAACATGGATTTTTCGAAAGAAGGCTGCAGATTCTACACCTTCACAAGGTGGAAACTCGGGAAAAAAGCAACGGAGATCAGAGAGGAATTGTTGCAAGTTTTTCCCGAGTCTACTTCATCACTGGAAACTGTTTCCCGCTGGATTTGAGCTTTCGCAGCCGGAAAATTGCAGCTTGAAGATGATCATCGTCCTGGCCGCCCTAGGACATCCGTGACCGAAGCAACGACGGTCCGTGCGCGGGCCATCATTGACGAAGATCCAACTGTTACTCTTCGATTCTTATCCTTGGAGCTCGGTGTCAGTTATGGGAGCGCACATGACATCGTGCATGAACACTTAGGGCTGAGGAAGAAGTGTGCTCGATGGATACCTCATTTGCTTACGGAAGAGCAGAAGAGCGAACGGGTGCGGATTTGTCGTCTATGGCTGGCTGAATTCGAGCCAAATGGTCCGAAACGGTTCTCAGATGTAGCTACCGGAGATGAGTGTTGGATTTCTTTCTTCACCACCAGAGACAAGCAGTCTAACATGGTGTGGTTGAGTGATGAAGAACCTCGACCTCAGATTCTGAAGGAAGGATTTCGCAGCAGGAAGCGCCTTTTCACCATCTTCTTCAATTCACAAGGACCAATGTGTGTGGATGTAATGCCTCAACAGTGTACTATCACAGCCCAGTACTACACTGATCACGTCCTTCCTCGAGTCCTGGAATATCAGGCCAAGACTGCACCAACCCGTCGCCGATCGCGCCTTTTGCTGCACCATGACAATGCTGCCCCCCACAAAGCTCGCCTCACTGTGCAGTTCCTGGAGCAGCAGGGGATCACACTTCTCCCCCACCCACCTTACTCGCCTGACCTTCCCTGTGATTTTTGGTTGTTTCCAAAGATCAAGGGTGCGATCGCAGGGAAGCTGTTTCATCGCATCCAATATCTGGCGCGAGCAGTCAATTCAGAGCTACGAGGTATATCGGCTTCTGAGTACCGTGAGTGCTTCATGAAGTGGCGAAAGAGGATGGAACGTTGCATTAAGGCAGGAGGGGAGTACTTTGAAGGAATGTAGGCCACTATTTGGATTTACCTCTGTACCGTGAAAATATATGGTATCACTGTCATTACTTTTTGATCACCCCTCGTAAAACTCTAATCAGGAAAAATGAGAAAACGAGGAAAAAAAACTGAATAACTACAACAATGCTGTCGTTTTTAAATCCACTTGCATGTATGTATGTATGTATGTATGTATGTATATATGTATGTATGTACATAATAGGAATTGATATAGGAATTATACCGATATGACATCTTGTTCACCTACAGGGAGACCCATAATGTTGGTGCTGTTGGAAATCTCCGCAGAATCAAGAGCGCCATTTCAGTTGCAAGGAAGGTGATGGAACACACTTCACACACACTACTCACTGGAAGCCAAGCCACACAGTTTGCAGTCAGCATGGGATTCAAAGAAGAAGATCTAAGTACAAATTCGTCTAGGGAGATCTATAAGAAATGGAAGGAGAATAACTGCCAACCAAATCGTTGGCTGGATGTTACTCCTAACCCAAGGATTTCCTGTGGACCATACAGCCCCATTAAGGATCATCATGGTGGAAGTGAACCAGAAGGATATGGCTTGGATGAGGGTAATCATGATACTATAAGTATGATTGCTGTTGACGAAAATGGTCGTATTGCTGGGGGCGCAACCACTAATGGTTTATCCCATAAAGTACCTGGTCGTGTTGGGGATTCGCCTATCCCAGGAAGTGGTGCTTATGTTGATAAGGATGTCGGTGGAGCAACAGCCACAGGTAATGGAGATATAATGATACGATTCTCCCCTTCTCTGCTCACCGTTGAAGGTATGCGTAGCGGCCTAACCCCAGAAAAGTCAGCACAAGAAGCTTTGGTTAAGATTTCCAGGTTCTATCCCAGCTTCCGTGGTGCCATTATAGCAACGAACATTAAAGGTGACTATGGGGCTGCATGCCATGGTTATGACACATTTCCTTTTTGTGTTGTAAATCCAGCACTTAATCAGACCACCGTAAAACGAGTGAATTGTGTAAAGAAAAAAGAGGAGTTTTAAAAGAAAACACACTGTAAGGGGTTTTCAGTGAAGGTAATTTGTATATCATAATTATGTAAGGCCAAGTATCTTATGGTTTTTGTATAGTGGTAGAGATTAACCATTTAATCTAATCATTGGGAACGTTCTACATTCATGATAGGGATAAGTAGCATTACTGGGGACTTGAGTGGATGCAGACGATTTGTGTCAGCCATAGTTCTAACTTAAGCAGAAAACAAATATTTGGTGTATAACAATGAATACAAAAGTTAACTGATATGACTTGAAAGCAGGAAGGGGAGGGGTTCCTGGGATTAGCAGTTGTTACTCTGATGTGGCAGTCCCTGTGCTCTGCCTTCAAATTTTGTTCCTCAGATACATTGTGACCATTTCCCTCCGTTACTAGCTGCTTCTCTTCTTGCTGATTACTATCAGTAAGTAAATATTGAGCTGTAAATGTTTGTCAAGTTTTGGTATAAGATAAGTGAAACTATTGTTAAAACTGTGTCAACTTCTTGAAATCAGCAAGAATCTAGTTTCTGATATGCTGGAGGAAAACGAATTTCCTTCAGCATATCAAATCACATTCTGTGTAAGTTGTTGAGAAAACGGAATAGTTTGCCGGAGTGATTTCACGGCGGAAAAAAGGTGCTGGAGATGTGCGATACCGCCGATTGACTGGAGGTTGGAGAAGGAACATCTT
>NC_134811.1:6713344-6715844 GCF_046742065.1 Oratosquilla oratoria
CACGATTCACCTCCGAACCTCAGCTTCTTGTCAGTATAGCTCACAGGAGAAGGAGAAGGAGGAAGAGGAGGAGGAGAAGGAAGAGGAGGAGGAGGAGGAGGAGGAGGAGGAGGAGGAGGAGGAGGAGGAGGAGGAGGAAGAGGAGGAGGAAGAGGAGGAGGAGGAGGAGGAGGAGGAGGAGGAGGAGGAGGAGGAGGAGGAGGAGGAGGAGGAGGAGGAGGAGGAGGAGGAGGAGCAGGAGCAGGAGCAGGAGAACCTCGGCAAAGGTCAAGAGACGCTACAAGAAAGAGCCTGGAGATCCCGAGGTGCAGAGGATAAGGTCTGGTTAACCAACCATGGCGACAGGAACAAGCCAGTCAGGGTGTCGTTGGCAGACGGGATTTCATTGTCGAGGCACGTACGACAACCGTCCCTCTCAGCTAAATGATGCCGTGGGTCATGAGTCAACTCTTCAGAGGTCAGTTACCAGGAAGGAGGTGCATCTTGAAATGCCAAACTTAGTCATGGTCATCCAATCAATTAACTAAAATTGCCAACTGTTGTCAGGTTTTGGTCTAGATAATGTGCTTGAAGTAACAAAGTTGAAAACCTTCACCTCGCATCGGGTCGAAAACGGCCACTCTCCTGTGAACCAGTTCCCGATTATCAACCATTGCCCGTTCAATTGTATCCCAAGGTAGGAGTCACTATGTGAGTCTTCATCACCAAAGTTTAACCACCAACTATGAAGTTGTGTTCACCCACTGTATGCTTACTGAGTCCCGCACCTGAACCAGACCTTCGGACACTGGACAGAAGAAAACCTATCGATTGTGTCGCCAGATGGCTTAAGGGAATTGGCGAGATCGTTTTTGACGACATTGTACCGGGGTCTCACTCAACCGCCCTCCGTCACCCGTTAATTGAAGCCATTTAGGATCGGTCGTGTTAAAAAGGTCAACTTCACGGCTGCAGACTTCTTCGGCCCCTGTTTGCTCAGCTGCAGCCGCAAAGACCCAAACTTTCCGAGGTCTTCACTTTCCACGACCAAGTTGGCAGAGAGTACTGAGGAATTTAGTATTTTGCCAGCAATAACCAGGGCTTCTGTTCTTGGGAACACTATCGCACTAAAGGGATGGAGTCACAGAAGTGGTAAAGAAAATATTTAAGAAAGGTAGCGGAGTAGAAGACTAGTATCTGTACGAATGTCACTAAAGTTCCTGAAATATTAATTTCATATAACTTACATAGTTAAGGTCTCATATAGGGAGATCACTGAGGAGTTAGTATTTTATTTTATTCATTTATTCATTTATCTATTTTATTTATTTATTTATCTATTTTATTTATTAATTCATTTGCGTATTTATCTATTTATTTACTTATTTATCTATTTATATATTTATCTATTCATTCTAATTTCTGTTAAGAAAAAGAATAGTACCATCACATCGAAAGTACTGAGTAATCACTTATGTACCAAATGGCCCCAAATGGGATAACTGCTTGGGATTTATTTAGTCAATAGTCTAGAGACTATGGTAATATCCCTACGAATCTGAGTCACACATTATTTTCTTATAACTGAAATTTAATAGCCACCCAAAAAAGGCATGCTGAAAACTTATAACTATTAAACCACCTTTCTTAAATCCCACCATTACCACTTCTGTAATTCCAACTCATTCAACTGACGAAAAGAAAAGAAAAAAGTTATATATATTGATAAATCATTCCTTTCTGGATGGCGCTTTTCCTTTTATTCTGGTTGATTCCAGATTAATTCATTCATCTTCGTGGTGCACATCCCACCCCATGCTATCAAAAGAATTATAATAGAACGCCATGAAATGCGTTTGTCAACAAAGCGACTCTTCCCCTTCCATAATGATCTTTACGTTGTGTGTGTGTGTGTGTGTGTGTGTGTGTGTGTGTGTGTGTGTGTGTGTGTGTGTGTGTGTGTGTGTGTGTGTGTGTGTGTGTGTGTGTGTGTGTGTGTGTGTGTGTGTGTGTGTGTGTGATTCACCATGGTCTTGGATCACGTGCTGGACTCGTGACCAACAGCTATTTCCCTCCCGCAAGAGAGCTCAGAGCTCATATATGATCGATCTATGGCCAATGCTGTGACCTTACACGCACACACACACCCAACTCCCCGCTCACGAGAATTGGAGTAACGACTCGCAGCGCAGCGATAGTGAATTTGTTTCAGACGTGGGTGGGATTCGACCCCGGACCGCCGTGGTGGTGGCCGGCAACTCTAACCACTGTGCCATTGAGCCGTGTGTGTGTGTGTGTGTGATTCACCTTGGTCTTTGGATCACGTGTTGGACTCGTGATCGACAGCTATTTCCCTCCCGGAAGAGAGCTCAGGGCTCGTATGACCGATCTGTGGGTAGTGCTTTGACCTTACATGCACACACACACCCAACTCCCCGCCAACGAGAGTTGGAGTAACGACTCGAAGCGCAGCGATACTGAAATTATTTTCAGCCCTGGGCAGGATTCGGGCCTGGACCGC
>NC_134811.1:6720844-6735844 GCF_046742065.1 Oratosquilla oratoria
AGAAACAATTATTATTGTAAACTAGATTCTGGTAGTTGTATGTTATTTGAACATATTCATCACGAATTCCTGTTTCTAACAAGTCCTCTAGGGTGATAGAGTGAAGCATAGTCATCCCAAGCAATAACATCCGAAGAATCATCTCCCCGGTTAGGTTAGATTAGGATAGGATAGTATAGGATAGGTTAAGTTAGGAAATGTTAGGTTAAGTTAGGATAGGTTAGGTTAGGATAGGACAGGTTCGGTTAGGTTAATTTGGGATAGGTTAGGTTAGGTTATGATAGGGTTAGGTAGAAGTGTGGAATGATAACTCTGCTTGTGATCCTAATAATTATAAAATTTTAGAAGTGCACACCTACGCGATATAGCGATACAGAATTAAATATTAATATTATAGACTATAACATGTCAACGCAATATATATTTTTCTTGGCGGAAATCAATAACAGAAAAAATTGCTAAAAGGGAAACGCAAACAAACGTAGATACGGAGATCGAAGAAATTAAAGAATGATAAATTTGTCTTTTCTAACCTAACCTAACCAAACCTAACATCCAAATTGTAATGCGGTACCTGCAATTCTAGAGGTCATCAGTGTCGTAGTCGTCTTCAACCTTCGAATCAACCAAATTAAAGATGGCGTTGAAAGTTGTTGACCCAACTTCGTTCGTTTGTGTGTAGCTAGCAACGTTTTCTGTCATCGGTTTCCGCCAAGAAAAATGTATGTTACGTTGATGCATTATAACTTACAAAATTAATATTTCGTTTTCTAACGCTATATCGCGTAGGTGTGTACTTCCAAAAAAGAAATAATGCGGTACCTGTAATTCTAGAGATCAGGGTCGTCGTTGTCTTCGGCCTCCGAGTCCATCTTTGCAAAGAAAACGTAGGAGTAGACGCGACTTCGTTTGTGTATAGCTTTTAGTAACTTTTTCTGTTATTAATTTCCGCCAAGAAAAACGTATATTACGTTGTATAATAATTTACAAAATCAACACTTAATTTTCTAATGCTATGTAACGTAGGTGTGCACTTCTAAAAAAAATACCCTAATAATTTCCTATGAGTAATACAGAAAAAGTACACAATAAAATTGGGGATACATTTACACGAGTGACCAAGCCTTGATAGTTGATTTATATCCTTCCACTTCCCCTTCTCTGCATCACCACATACTTACTTTCGGTATACTTTTGGTAATTTTGTCTGTTAATGACACGGCTGAAGTCGGCTTCCGCACGTTCCAAGTTGTCCTTGGTTCTGTACTGCTTCTGGCAGGGTGTGGTGGCTGTAGGGGTATCCTGGTATCGGTGGATGGTCTGGTAACCCATCCAGCCATTTGTCCAGCTTTCTCTTGAAAGACTCCGGGCTAGTATCTGTCTGGTCCCGGAGATCTCTTGGGAGGCAGTTGAACAAACGAGGTCCATTGTGAGTGAAAGAGTTGTGTTTTATTGTCTTCACTCTTTGTATGGAGCCTACAGTACCCTTTATGTAGCATAGTCTTCCCTTTCTCGGATGATAGTTTGCCACTATCCCCACATTAGGTACTCTGCCCTCCAGGATTTTCCACACATAGATGGTTATATATCGTTCCCTTCTCCTCTGCAGAGAGTACAGTTTTAACTGGCTCAGTCTATCCCAGTAGTTTAGGTGCTGTACTCCCTGAATTTTTACAGTGAAGGAACGCTGGATAGCCTCTAGGTTGGCTATTTCTTGTATTTTGTATGGGGACCATAGCTGGCAGCAGTACTCGAGCCTTGGGACTACCAGACACTTCCATAGGGTCTTTAGGCACTGCCCATCTCTAGAATTAAAAGTTCTAAGCACCCACCCACTCAAGTTTCTTCCTGCTATTATTTTATTTATGTGGTGTGAGAAAGTTGCATCGTCGCTCATGAATACCCCAAGGTCTTTGACATGCTCTTTTTCTGTGATGAGCTGGTTGTTGTACTTGTAGTTTGTGGAGTTTTTAAGGTCTTCATTTCTCCCATAGCGTACAAGTTCAAATTTCTCACCATTCAATGCCATGTTGTTTGATGCTGCCCAAATTTGTATTTCATTGAGGTCCTTTTGTGTATTTTCCGCATCTTCTGGGCATGTTATCTGCCTTTTCAGCCTGGTGTCATCGGCAAAAGAGGACGCTTCAGTATACTTTAGTTTCTCGTCAATATCTCCTACATGTATAATGAAGAGGAGTGGCCCTAGCACTGACCCTTGTGGTACACCGCTTTTTACTCTACTGGGCTCAGACAGTTCTCCTTGGACAGATACTTGTTGAGTTCTGCCTGTTAGAAAACTGTGTAACCATCTTCCAAGTGAGCCCATTATTCCGAGATTTTGTAGCTTATGTAGGAGAATGCCGTGATCTACCTTGTCAAAAGCCTTGGCGAAATCAAGGTAGATCACATCAGCATTCCAGCCATCCTGTGTGCTTTCAAGGATCCTCTCATGGTGTTCGAGTAACTGGGACAGACACGAACGACCCTGCCTGAAACCGTGCTGTCCATCGTTGAAGGCTTCCTTTGTTTCCAGGAACTTCACCATCCTCTTTCTTATGATTTTTTCGCATAGTTTTACTAGGTGAGAAGTTAAGGCTACTGGTCTGTATTTGCTTGCCTGGCCTCTACTTCCTCCCTTATGTATGGGTGTGATAATGGAGGTCTTCAGCATAGTAGGAACTGTGCCAGATTTTACTGATACGTCCCAAAGCATCTGAAGTGGCTTTGCAAGCTCCTGTCCACAGTTTCTCAGAAGTTGTGCATGGAAACCATCCGGTCCCGCTGCCGCTTCAGGTGGAATAGTTTTTATTGCTTCCATTATGTCCTGTTCGGTGATTTCGATTGATGAGAGTATTTGTGGGCTGTTTGGGGAGTCTGTGAAGAAAGTTTTTGCATCTTCTACCACCTTTTCCTTTTTCGGGTCACTGAAGACACTCTCATACTGTGACTTGAGAATATTTGCCATTTGCTTGGGGTCTCCATTTAGGACACCATTCTGGTCGTAAAGAGGTCCAACTACTGATCTATTCTTCAATTTCTTTTTGGCGTATGAGAAAAAGTATTTCGGATTTTCCCTTATCCGCAGTATCGCTTCTAGCTCTTCCCTCTGGTGTTGCTCTTCATGGGATAGCTTAATCTTTTTCTCTATCTCTTCTAAATGAGATTTAATTTTCTCCTGGGCTGGTGGATAGTATGTTTTGCTCAACCTGATGCTGCATGAATGCCTCTTTCTCATGAGGATTTTGCGGTCCCTAGGGATGATACTTCTTTTCTTGTTGTTTGATTTCATTGGTACATGTTTGAAGCAGATTTCCCGACATCTTACAACTATTTCCCTGAGAATGTCGTCCACATTTTCCATTTGTAGGTGGACCTCCCAGTTTATGTCTTTTATTTCTGCTCTTATTTGGTCCCAGTTTATGTTCTTATTATAGAAGTTTAGGTTTCCTAGGTGTTCCTCCTGTGCAACTCTCCTCTCGTGATCCTTTCGTTTGTCAACACACGTTGTTTGTATTAAAATGAATTTGTGGTCTGATAGAATCGTGTCTCTTATTTCGCATGAAAAGATTAAATCATTACTATTTGTTAACATTAGGTCTAGTATGTTTTTTCCTCTGGTAGGCTCTCTGATTTCTTGGAGGAGGAAATATTTGTTTATTACATTTATCAGGGCTAGGGATTGTTGCTTCTCCTCTAGCGTGCCACCGAGAATTTTCATATCTGGCCAGTTTATGTGCGGGAGATTTAAGTCCCCAAGGATCACCACCTCTGTTGTGTTATTTGGCAGGGTATCCAGAGCCCCCCTCATCCTTTCAAGTATTTCTTCAAACTGGTCCGGAGTTGTATTTGGTGGCCTATATAATGTCATTACTAGCATGTCGAGACTTTTTATGTAGATCTTCAGGAGTTCTACTGTCCCGTTTGAGAGAGATTCTACATCTTCGACACATGCTGCTAGATCATTTCGTGTATATATTATGACTACTCCGTGGCTTCTGTTTTTTCTGTCTGCCCTGTATATGGTTTAGCCATCGATGGTAATCTCTGCATCTAGGTGTTCTCTAGTCAAATGTGTTTCTGTTAATGCTAGAAACATCAGGTCTCTTTGATGAGCTATCTCCTTCAGCATTGGTACTTTAGCCTGATTTGACTTTGGATAGAGACCCTGGATGTTTGCATAGAAAAAAGAGGCTAATGATACATTCTGCTGCATGCCCTGTCTCTTTCCCCCAGTCTGTCCATTATATGGCTCATGGTTTTCTGTTGTTGTTTTTCCATTTCTATAAGCCTTTGAAATGCCTCTAAAAAATGGTTTTGATCAGGGACTTTGGGTGCACTCTGATTTGTAGGGGTATCCTGTCTGAGATGATATACATTTCCCTCTTTTTCTCGCTTTGGTGCATCGCCCCGTTTTGTGTTGTTTGTTTGTCTGGTGATCCCAGCTTTACGCTTTGTTCCTTTAGGATGTGGGAAAATACAGCTTTCATTTGTACAAATACGGGACCTGATGGCATTTCGACAGATGATTGGGTGGTAATCCTTGCACTTTCTACCGAGTGTACATCCTAGCTTTTTGTCTAGTCCATGTGTCAAGAGCCTTTGACATACCTTGGGGTGGCTGTACATACATCCTTCTCCTTTCCTTCCGTGTTTGCATGTGTTTCTTTTGTAGTATTTGCAAATCCCTTTGGGTTTAGCTACCTATGTAGTTTGTGTATTATTAGTGTTTCCACTGGTCTCTACCTTGTCTTTTCCTTTTTCTTTTTCTTTTTCTTTTTCTGGGGCATTGGGCTTTGTCTTCTTGATAGTGTTTTCTTCAGAGGGCTTTGAGACTGCTCCAATAATATTTTGTCTGTTCTGCTTTGGGATTGCCCCAGTGGAGTGGAGTGTTTGTGTTGATTTGATGGGTGAGGTTTGGGTATTTTCCTCTGTTTGCATGTTTGATGAGCTAGCCTCAGGGATAGGAGGGGTTTTATCTGCCTGTGTATGTTCGTTTTCTGGTGTAGATGTACTTACAGTCTTTGTGTTCCTCTCTGTCCTCTGTGTTTGCCATTCCACAGCTTCCTGTGCCGTTTGTAGGGTATTATGGCTTATAGACTTAGTTTTACGGGATCTCGGAGTTTTAGATTGCCTATCCATAGCATCTCTGGCATTTGTCTCCTCAATGATTGTTGCATTATCCCCTTCATACTTGTAAATATAACATCTCTCACACGTGTATACCCTATTTGTCTTTATGAACCACATAATTTGATATAGTGGGAGGCTGGTACATAAATAGTGGATCCAATCTCCACAAGTATTGCATCTCATGGTGTACTCGATTTCGTCATCACCACCACATGGGGCGCAAGCATCATTTTGGGTTTGTTTTAGTGTGACGTCGATGGCCGCCATTTTGGTGATTCTTGATGGTTCCGATTTTTTCTTCTTCTTTTTTTTCGTCTTTTGTTCTTTGTAGGCAAAATATATCACTCTTCACTCTTTTCTAAGTTGAATGCTATCATCTTACCAAAAATGCATATTTTCTTTATAGCTAACCTGCGGATATGATTATCTGAACAGTCTGTACTTCACCATGTGAACTATTTTTGAAAAACGGTATCAAATGAGATCCGTATATTAATGCTTTCTAATCAAAATTAATATATTTAAAGTTATACATTAACTTATACTAGTTTGCGTTTTCTTTTACTGGAATATCTATAAAGAGAACTAAAACCTTTTTTAAGATGGTAACAAAATTAATGCGAATGTTAATGACTCTATGCAGGTGTGGTCTATTCTAAAAATATAAAAAAGGGAGCATAATATAGTCATCTGCTGATTTACAGATTTCCAATTTAATGTGGTTTACGTTTCACAATTTATCCATCAATTATCAATAATTGACTTCATATATCTTTAGTGACTCTTGGGCCAGCAAAGATTATTTAAAATCCGAAGTATTATAATTGTTAACAAATCGAGATACAATTTTTTTTTTTTTTTTTTACTGTTTTATGAGATGTTGTTTCACGCAGAGATTTGTTTTTTTTCTACACTATATATATATATATATATATATATATATATATATATATATATATATATATATATATATATATATATATATATATATATATATATATTACGGTTATATTTTGTGGTAAATGTTTGCGACATTTTGAAAAAGTAAATATTTTCATTTTCTTTCTTGTACATATGCGTACAAAATGTGTGTTTGAAAGAGAGAGAGAAAGAGAATGAGAGAGAGCATGAATCATGATTATAATGAAATTTCATCCCGCTATTTTAACAGTGTGAACCGCATTAAAAAATCACGGAGTCCAGATGATAAAAGTGAGATCTTTTGTGATGACTTTGTAATGGATGAAAAAATTAATACACGTTGTTATTCGGTGACTTCAATGCTGAAGTAGAAAAGAATATGGGAGGTAAATCGTGCAGTAAGTTTGGAGTAGCTGAGGGCAGGCGAGATGCCAGTCATGTTTGAAGATAACTACAATATGAGAATGATAAACACTTTTTTTGCAAAAGCATATAGGTTGTAAATGGATTTGGAGAAGTTTAAGTGGAACAACAAAGAATGAAATAGACTTCATATTAGGATGAGAGATCAAGAGCGTTAGCAATTTTACTCTTATAAAGTAAATGTAGGTAGTGGTAGGTTACACAACTAAAATGAATTTCAGAACTGAGAGAAATAAACTAGTCTTGAAGAAATAAATAAAATATTGAGGGAAAAGGATAACAAAAAGGAATTCCAATTAGAAATTAGAAACAGATATGAAGTTCTATAAAATAATGAGTATATCGTCGATATTGTGAATCTTGATTTAGTGAATATCATCAGGGAATCGGCAGCGAAAACTTTGAGTAAAATAATAAGAATAAAATATGAAAATAAAACATTAGAGAAAACACATAATCTAAAGCTACAAATTACCAAATGAAAACAAGAACTATTCAGATTAAAAGCAGGATACACGAAATTGACAGACCTACAAGGAACAAGCTTATCAATCAAAGACAGATAAAAGAAAGAGAAATATGTAT
This sequence comes from Oratosquilla oratoria, assembly GCF_046742065.1. Lineage (NCBI taxonomy): Eukaryota > Metazoa > Arthropoda > Malacostraca > Stomatopoda > Squillidae > Oratosquilla > Oratosquilla oratoria. The sequence continues at coordinate 6,727,904 of NC_134811.1, forward strand.
AACATTGAGGAAAATTTTCGGAAAGGTAAAACTATTAAATAATCCGAGCTTATACTAGCTTTAGGGAGCCAACAGATATCTTTGAACGATAGAAATGGACAAATGCAGAGGCAAATTTATAAAAAGAGTAGAATAATTTTCCCATGAGCTTTACTTGTCAAATACCGTGGTAAGTTAGTATATTCATTTGTCGACATTAGTAATGTACCAGAAGTCACCAATGAAGAAGTAGCATTTGATCTAAAATGTATGAAACGAGGAAAAACACCTGTGAAAGATTGCATATCAATAGGTCTTCTGATAGACGCCAGGAAAGAAGTTCATTGTAGATTAACTCAATTTTATACCTAGTCCATACATCAGGAAAGTGTTCCTGAATCATAATATTCGTACACAAATATAATTGTCTTACTTTACAAGAAAACAGAACAGAAACACCTTAGTTACTGCCGACTTTCTAGATTATCATCAAGTGCATACAAAGTATTTCCTAAGATTCTTACAGATAGATTATGTAAAGTTTTAGATGAAATGAGTCTTCTTAGACTTACAGATGACATCATTCTCATTCCAAAAACAACAGAAGACTCGCAAGATGGGTTGAGTGATCTGAACAAAGATAGTCTCAATGTAAGTTTGAAGATGAATAAAACTAAGACCAAATTAATATTCAACATGAAAGCTTAGAGTAATTCAATTATAATCGATGATGAGTCTTGAAGAAATTAAAAAGTATAATTGTTTAGGCCAGATACTAAAACTGAATAAAAATCATCAAAATTTAAAAGTATTTTTAGTAAACATAAGAAGATCACGAGAGACTTTCTACCTACATATTGACATGCAAAGTTTACAACCAATGTATAATGCCAGCTTCGATCTGCGAATGTAAGAGTTGGAAACTGGCAAAGGTGATAGAGACAATACTATGAAAGGCACAGTGGAGAATGGAGAAATCAACGCTGGAATAACGATGAAAGACGGGAAGAGATCAAGTTTGGCGAGGTAGCAGACTTGAATTAAAGATACAGTGGAAGTTGTAAGGGAAATGGAATTGATCAGGGAAATCATAGCGAAAGAATGATGAGTGATAGATTATATCACTGACTGGGCGCCGCGAGATGGGAAGCGTGGAAGAGGGAAATCAGACAAAAAGTGGAGAGACAAATAGAGAAGTTTGAAGGAGTGACATGGCAGAGGTTGGTGCAGTCGTAAGAGTTGTGGACATAAAATAGCTGATGATTGACTGACTGATTGATTTATATATTACATTACTCATGCTATTATTACGGCCAATGTAATAGATATAATTTTCAATATTAAATGTATTCGTTATATGCCTCATATTGACGTTGACGCTCCTTTGAGCTAATAAATGTTTAGAAATGCACATGTCAAAGTTACGGCTTATTCATTTAAGCTAATTCTGATGTATAATGTTCATCTACTCTTAACATATATCAAGGCATAGACAACAAAATTGAGAATGCAATATCTAGTCAACCAAACATTTATGTTGGTCTTTGTTTCCGTGGTGTGGTTAAGCTGTGTCATCCCAAGTCTCAAGATACTTTGTCAGTATCCGACAATAAGGAATATTGCAAAAAGAAAGAAAAAAAAAGGAGTAAAGAAAAGTGGCCAATGCACATTGCAGGTTTTATTATCTACAAAAAATAGGATCTTAGAGGTGTGAGGACAAAATTGTTGCTGACATTTTATGATTCTTCCTTCTCATTGACCTGTGTGGTGCCAGCCGAGGAGTTGTCCTGACTCTCGGTGCTGCAGTTGAGGCAGGGCATCTTCTTCATGAGGGCAGCTCGGTACTTGGGGTGGCTAATAGCGTATACAATGGGATTGTAGACAGCATTAGCCTTGGCGAAGAGGGATCCCCAGATGGAGAAGAGGGGAGTGACCTTCTGCTTGTCGAGCATGCCGGTGTAGTTGATGATCAGGTAGGGACACCAGGCCATGAACCACAGGGAGACGGTTGTCAGGGCCACCTTGGCCAGGCGGCACTCGTTGGAGGTCTGCTTGGCCTCCTCAGATCGCAGAGACTTGATGCCCATCTTCTTGGCCTGTTCGCGCATCTGTTTCTCGTGGGCGGCAACAGCCTTGACAATGAAGGTGTAGCTGTACACGATAACGATCAGGGGGAAGAAGTACACCCAAACGGAGTACACGTACAGATAGCTGTGGGAGAACAGATCATCAGTCAGGTAGTCAGTGCCACAGGCGGTCATGTTGCCTTCAGGGACATAGCGGTTCCAGCCGAAGAAGGGGAACAGGCACCACACAAGAGCCATGGTCCATGTGAAGAGGATGCGGAGCAGAGCTCCCTTCTTCTTCAAAGGCTCAGCAGAAACGCCCTTGACGATGACGTTGTACCTGTCAAGTGTGATCCACAGCATGGTCCAGATGGAGATGCATCCGAAGAGGGAGCCGGCGAAGGCGTAAATCTCACAGAAGAAGGCACCCAGGACCCAGGTGCCATAGAAGCAGTTGAGAACCATGGGAGGGAACATGGTCAGCATCATCAGGAAGTCGGACAGAGCCAGGTTGACAACCAGAGTGTTGGCAGGGCTGCGGAGGTTCTTCGTCGTCATGAAGACCCAGATCACGACGCCGTTGCCGATGACGGACATGGCTCCAAGAACGAAGATGGCGAAGCCGAGCAGACCGTACCACAGGGGGTTCATCGGGGGGAACTGGTACCAGTGGGAGTCCACCATGTGGAGGATCTCCTTGGGCACCGTGTCCACCACGGTGTAGTTGCCATAGGGGTTGGTCGATGGCAGACTGGTGTCAGCCATGTTGGCGGGATCGCTCCAGTAAGACATCTGAAAATAATAAGTAAGATTTCAATGGGAATATGTGATAAGTCGATGTACCATGCTGACTCAAGAAAAATATACATTAGATATGTATAATATTGTATGAACTAGAAAGGTAAGAGAGGGTAAGAACGTCCGATTGTATAGTCGAAAAGCGACGAGATGAAATGAGAGAGAGGGAGGATGACAACACTGAGGTATTAAATGAAATTTTAGACAGAGAAAAGTAAAATATATCTCAATGAAACTGCGAACAGTTAGGGTGGCAGTGTGAAGAGATGAGGATGCCGATAGTAATAAAAATACTTGCATGAGAAGTAAAACAAAAATAAAAATAAGGAAAACATAAAATTGCAGAATAGAAAAGTAAGATGAATAGCAAGGGCTAAAAAAGGAAAGTAGATTAAAAGGGAGAAAGTTGTTACACTCATTTATGAAAAATAAAAAAAAAGTTTCAGTTAATATGACAAGGGATTGAAGGAAATGGAAATGAGAAATAGAGAAGGAAAAAATTAACAAGGTTGAGTCAATTGATATACCATGAAGGGTTTATCTCAAAAGATATCTCATTCATGTGTAAATGAAAAAATACACTTGTGGGTAAAACATCAGAATTTAAAGTGGACTGGAAATAGTTGAATTGGGATAGAGGGAAATAAGAAAAGGAGTGGCGTAAAAAATAAAGAATGAAATAAATGAGAAAGTCACTGGGAGTAGAAACATCAATAGTCCGAAAAGGACAAAGACGAGTGGAGAAGAACTTGAAGGGCACAACGAAGGTATGAGTGATGATAATTTGTTAAGGAAGTAAAAAGTGGATTTAGAAACAAATCCTCAGTGTTTCTTATCTGCATGTATGTATATATTTGTATGCATATATACATATATATATATATATATATGTATATATATATGCATATATATATATATATATATGTATACAGTATATGTATATATATATATGTATATATGTATATATGTATATATGTACATATGTATATTTGTATATACTGTATGTATATATGTATGCAAAGTAGACCACTTGGAAAAAAGAAACTAACGAAGCAGAGCGCTTTCGTATATTACATCTTCAGTGCAACAAGATGTAATATACGAAAGATGTAATATACTGAAGATGTAATATACGAAAGCGCTCTGCTTCGTTAGTTTCTTTTTTCCAAGTGGTCTACTTTGCATAAGTGAACACACGTACCCGTGTTCTTATTAGCATATATATGTATGTATGTGTGGATGCATAGATATACATAAATATAGACAGAAATGTACATTTGATACCGAAACAAACGCTACTAACGAAATTTACCTTTCACGGTAGCCTCAAACGTTTTACGAGCTGAAGAAATTCTCAGTGAACTACTTCACTCTCGCTTTCCCTGAGCTGCGGCTGCTGGACGCACTCTCATGGTTCCGGCCTCTTCAGGACCTCTTATATACACAAGACCTTCCCCCTCTTCGAACGTGATCAGTTCACGTTCGATACCCCCACCCTCCCCTAGCCCTCACCTTCCTCTTGCCTTCCCTATTTCTTTATTGGCTTAGGCTGAGAGAAGGGGAAGGAAGACGAGGGGGGAAGTAAGTATGGCTTAGGGGCTCTGGAAGGCTTGGTCAGCGAAAGATCGGTCTGATTATAATCGACCCTACTTGCTTGGAGAGAGGATCTATTGCTCAGCAATAGGCTTAGGTTCTTCGGTGAGGGGTCCGCGTGCTCCTAAACAAGTACGATTTTTTTTTTTTTTTTTTTGACAGGTTGCTATATGAACGCGACCATAAAATCGCATGTTTACTTTTCGTAATGATATGAGTAATTATGTAAACGGAAGGATATTGTGCACAGGTGTGCACGTGCGCACTTGTTCACGTGCACACACACACACACACACACACACACACACACACACACGTACACAAACACGCACACATAAACACGCACACATAAACACGATCGCACATCCACATACACACACACTCAAACGAACAAACACAAACACACACTAGCGCGCGCGCACACACACACACACACAAACACACACACGCGCGCGCGCATGCACATACACTTGTTGGTATAGGAGTACCGTCACCCTCCGGGAAGGAGCCCCGGCGAAAAGCGTTGGTGCCGGAGAAGTGGCACTTCACCTACGGACCTGAAATAGAAGAGAAATAAAAATAAAATATAAGATAGAACAAAAATTAATATCACATATATCAAGTAAAGAAATAAGAAGAAAAAAATCAGAAAATTAAAACCAAAGATGAAATATGAAATTGAAGGAGAGAAGATTATGAAGAAATAGGTAAATGAACAACAATGGAAATCGTTGTCGCCCTCGTCGTGAGCACCTCCCGAGCGGGCGGAGGACTCTTCCGATGGGAACCGAGGCGCCCTTCCACCACCCGACGGTTCCTGCTGGGGGAGGAACTCCGTCCATCTCCCTCCGGACAGGTCACTCTTCGCTCGGGAAGAGTGTGATGTCTGCCCGGGGCGGAGTTGGGCGTGGGGGCGTCTCCTCCTTAAGCCGAACTCGTCTCGAAGGCGCTGCGACCGAAGAACCTCAGGTTCTCTTTTGGTCAACAAGAAAGTGTCGAGTCAGGCCTGAAGTACTTCAAGAATGAAAATCAGAATTTTGGGGGTTTGGGTCGTGTGAGGGAGGGTTTCCCCTCAGCTGAGTAAAATCGCTTTTTATATAAAAACAGATGGTATAAAAGTCAAAATTTGCGTTATCTAATCAATGATTGATGAAAAAAGGAAGACGATAACCTTCACACTCAAAGGGTCAATCATGATTGAGGGAGTTCTCAGGATCTGAATAAAATCGTCTATCGACATTCAAAATAGAATTAAGAGTCGATAGTTGCACTCCAGGAAATCCTAGGCCAAGAGGAGAGGAGTGGTGGCTGAATTCATCACATTTTTCCTGTGTAGTTGGACAGCCAGGGCAAGTGGCAGTCACTGGTTGGCGTTGAGATCGAACCTGGGTCTTTATAGTTACTTGAAGTCTGAAACACACACGCGTACACGGACACGCATGGACACACACACACACGCACGCACGCACACACACACGCACACGCACATACACACATACGGCTCGACGGCGCAGTAGTAGTGTTCGTAACCGCTACTCTAGCGATCCGAATTCGATTCCCGCCCACGGCTGAAATAACATCAGTATCACTGTGCTACAAGCCGGAACTCTAACTCTCGTGGGCGGGGTGTTGGGTGTTGGGTGGGTGTGTGTGTATGTATGTAAGGTCATAGCATTACCCATAGATCGGGTATGTATAACTCTGAGCTCTTGTTCGAGAGGATGGTAGCTGTCGATCACGAACCCAACACATGATCCAAGACCATGGTGAATATCTCACACACACACACACACACACACACACACACACACACACACACACACACACACACACACACACACACACACACACACACACACACACACACACACACACACACACACACACACACACACACACACACACACACACACACACACACACACACACACACACACAAACATACACACACACAAGAAATAACAATGTTGCACTACACAGCTATTCCTTAGCTTACTATTTTTTTTTTTTTTTTTGAATGCTTGTAACAACATCTTTTCACTTTCATGGATTTATAATATTATAATCTTGTAGGATGTATATTTTCAGCAGTAATACTGTTATACCCAATAAACCGTATATTATTACATATGCACATAAACACAAACAAGCACACACGAACATACAAGCTCGCAAACACATCCCACACTCACACGTATATAAACTCACACACACACACATATAGACACTCACACTCAGACAAAACATACACATACTGAGGCACATAAACACAAATAAGCACGTTCACACATACAAGCTCACAGATATTTATACGTCACACAGTCACACGCGAACAAACACATACACACACATATATATACACACACATACATACACACTCATGCACGCTCACACACCCCACCCCCATATGCACACACACAGGCACACACACTAAACATACACACACACACACACACACACACACACACACACACACACACACACACACACACACACACACAGAGCGATATATACATGGAACAAATTAGACAACAAAACAGTATGTGCTAACACTATACAAGATTTTAAGATAAAACTTGATGCGGAGAGATACAAAGACGGGTCACCACGAGCATAGCTCCCCTCCCGTATATTACAACTAGGTAAATACAACTAGGTAAATATACACACACACACACACACACACACACACACACAAACACATGCACACAAATACACACCACAAACAAACACGTACACCTTAGCAAAAATATGGGAGAATCTTACAATTCACGAAATTAAATGTGGCTTTTAATGCGTGGATGAGATAAAGAAAATTATAGAATGCCTGATTCACCTAAGATTAGAATGTACAGCAATTGTATGGTTTCAGCTTAAAGTCCAAAATGTACAAAATACTGAGAGAATACAAACGGCAGCGACGACATTTGTTCCAAGTCTTACAGATAAAACATACGAAGAGATATCAAGAGCCTTGTTGCTGTCATCATTGAGAGAAAGGAGAGAAAGAAGTTACTTGGTACTAATGCTCAAATTATCTAAAAGAACAGAGAAAACAGATAGATCAAGTCTATTGACTTAGGATAGAAGAGTTACGTGGTCATAGAAATAAATAAGAAGTACATGTCCATAGGGTATAAAGAAGGATAATTCTCACGAGAAATGCACCAACTCCTGGAATAGCTGAGGAATTTGTATAAATCATGCCCTGGGCCCTGCTTCTGACCCAGGGCTGTGGACAGGGTGCAGGGATGACCCGTCATCCAGGAGGTGCTAAGATGGGAGGGAGGGGGGAGGGGTGTGGAGTGTTTTCAGGGATGGAATGGGTGGGAATGATTTTATGCCTTTTCCTTTTTGGCTACCTCCCTAGTAAGGGGGAAAAAGCCTTGGTATATGTATGTATGTATGTTAAAACCATAAGTGAATGAGAAACTAGGTATGATAGTTGAAGGAAAAGAGACAGGGCCCTGTAAGAGGTCTTAATTTCTTATATATTACAATTAGG
>NC_134811.1:6740844-6750844 GCF_046742065.1 Oratosquilla oratoria
CGACGTTCTCCACACTGGAAAACAAGAAGTCTAAAGTACACCGCGGGCCTGAATGTGTTGGTTATGTCTGTAGCATAGATAGAAGACTTCCTTGATTAACAGTGAAAGAGTATTTAGTATTGTCTGTCCCTAATCAGCAGATCGGTCCCCTGGGACAATATCGTACAGAAGAGATGAAGGCATAGAAGGGGTAAAAGAAAGATTTAACAAGGGTGGCAGAACAGAAGGATAGTAAAACTAAATATGATTTCTGTATCTTGGAAAACTACACTTGCTTAGATATAAAGCATTCAAGCTCAATGGTTGTATATGAAAATGTAGGTTCTGTAAGAACCGAGGCCTCAGAACCTCATGATATCATTGGTACTTTTAATACTGTGGTTTGAAGGAGTGGACGTCCTTTTCGCGCGGCAGTCGCGAGAGTCGCCTCCATCCGAAATTCACACGGCCTTCTTCACACCTGCGGCGAAGTGAGCTCGAAGATGGATGCTTATGACGGCGACCCGCACCTGGCCAGGCCACCGGGAATCTTCTTCAGAGGAACGGTGAGAGCGTTCGAAGACACAAGGGCAGAATAAGGGAACTTTGGACGAGGTCCATAGCCTGAGAGAGTAACGAACTGAGACTGCCCTAGCTGTCGACATCGCCTTTTTATCAAAACATACTGACCAGCAACCTCTCAAGGACTCAAGGAAACTAGTCAGTGGCGGAAGCGGTGAAGAGCAGTGACAGCCCACTCTCTCAGGTGGTCGGAGTTCACCTCCGCCCTTGCCATGAGGCGATCTCAACGATAAAAAAAGACTCCAAATATGAAGGAAATCTGGGTCACCCAATGACTTAGTGCATAAAATGAGAGGGAATCTTCGGCACCTGGTCAGGTGTCCGGGGCACTTTTATAGCAGGATGGAAAAAGAAGAAAAAGTTGGCCAGAAAACACTTTGTGCGTGCACAGTAGATAAGTCTTCTTGTATGAGAAAGAATAAAAACTACTTAGCGTCTAGAAGGCAACATCTATATATTCTTCCTGACTATTGCCAGACAACATTGCTTAGTTCAAATTAAATCCTTTTTCCACTCAACAAGAGCGTTTTCTACCACGTTTTATCCCTTGACAGCGAAGATCGATGAAAGTGTTTATTATGGTTACCACCAGAAATTTTTGTTCAACTGAGGGAAGCCCCTTTGCACTTGGAGAGTTGAGTATTCCCTTTCTTTTACTATCACAGCGGATTGGTTACAGTGACAGAACATTACTAATACCGACAGAAAATCTTTCGGTTCTCAACGGGATCGGATGCAGAAAATAGATAATGATCTTCATTCTTACCTCTAGATTTACCGACTGGAAACTCACAAGCCGGACATCTTCGGGCATTCTCAATTATCTCTGTAGATATATATATATATATATATATATATATATATATATATATATATATATATATATATATATATGTGAGAAAGGCAGAGGGGAAACATAAATAGAACGAGTGTTTCCCCTCTGCCTCTCTCACAACCTGTCAAGATGTCATCTATATATAAATACAAATATATATATATATATATATACATATATATATGTATATATATGTATGTATTTATGAATGTATATATCTATATGTATATGAGTATATATATATATATATATATATATATATATATATAGATATATATATATATGCTCTTGCTTGTGCTGCATTAGTGCTGGCTTGTTTCTATGTTAGCAACTGGTGGAAGAAAGAGGAAGTTGCCAATACCTGATGCCATGTTGTCATTGCGTGGGCAATCTGGTCGTACAACTGTGCAATTACAGTGGTTGTTCCTTGGTATTGTCGGAATCTACATTGACGGGAGATGTGTCCTTCTTCTTCTTTTTCAAGATGATGTCGGTCGCAGTCTTATGTTGATTACGTTTCCCAGTATCTTTGCAAATACCTTGAGTAGTGAGATTGGACTGAAGTGTTTTATTCTGTTTTATAATCTTCCCGAATTCGGACCCAGAGTAATAATTACATTCTTTCATTTATTGCAATTGGTAGCGCCTACATCTAACCTGAACTTACACCTGTGCTCCCTCGGCATAATTACCTCTCTTTTCTATTTCATCCTACACTTACATGGAGAGAAATGTGTTGGGGATTTTCTTCTTCTCTGTGAAGACAATAACCAATAATGAGATCCATAACTAGTAAATCTCAAATTATTATCTTTTTTTCATGGTGCTACCCTCGACTTTCAATTTTTTCTTGCCCACCGTTATTTTATCATAAGCCCATTTTAGATTGCACTTCTTGATGCAATGGTTTGGTCTACTTTCTTTTCCTGATGTCCCGTTCAACGTCAGTTGCCTGTCACGCTACTCGACCTCCATGCATAATCCTTCCCGTGATCTTCCTTACGCTGCTGCGTTGTATGTTCTGCCGGCTGAAACGACCTTCGATTAATGGAGTCCCAGTCATGTCCCTATCAGTGGCAGTAACTCCATTGCCTGACTATCATTGCAAATGTCCGATCCGTGATGATTCGGCTAAGCAGCCCTTCTAAGGATTCTTCGTCCTTAGAGTTCGCCAGCTATCTTCAGCAAGGATTCTTCGGTGAAAAAAGTGCAAGGCAATCTCAAGGAAAAGATTTCTAGGTTGCAAGTTTTTACAGAATTCTCCCCCACAATAAGTCTTCCCGTCCATTTTGAGAGAACTGTCTACTCTACAAGTCGCTTCGGATGCTTCAATTCTGACATTATATCAGATATTCTTGAAATTTCACTATCCACATACTCCGGACTACAAGTTCAGTGTACTCTGAGAAACGGGGATGATAACAAAAAAAAAAATTTTTTTTTTAATCTAAAAATCTTCTAGTACTACCTTTGCACGATAATTATATAAGACTTTCTCATATTCTTTAAAAGTTGAGCAGAGAAGAGAGAAGGCACGAGATACATATGAATTGAGAAACGGTTTGAATGAACGATACAATGATGTGGCCAGGAGGGATTTCTCTTCTCTACTTGCGTATGAAACTGTGGAGGTAAGCCGGCTTTGTCTGTTAGACCCAACAGTGGATATGTTGTGTCTTGTTCACTATAAACCCACTATCGGAGAAATAATATCGGAAGTACAGGAAAACTGTATATTTCGACTACTATCTGTAGTCCTCTTCAGCAGAAGAGGACTACAGATAGTAGTCGAAATATACAGTTTTCCTGTACTTCCGATATTATTTCTCCGATAGTGGGTTTATAGTGAACATTTACAAATGTGTTATAACATACCAGTTTCCAATGTTGTGTTTTGCTGCATTGCTTCTGACCCGCGCAGTGGGTGGGGGATCAATGAAGGCCCTTCACACACAAAGAACTAAGATTAGAAGGAAATAGATGGGTGGGTTCATGATCTGTAAAGCTACCCCCCTTTTGAGGGTAAAAAAGCCTTTTGGTATGTAGCCTGATAGTTAAGGCATTGTGACAGGTTGGTAAAGGTGGGTGAGGAAGACGTGAATCAGAATCCAAGTTTATTTCTGACTAGTTTCGCACAAGTAGGCTTCTTCAGATAGATCGATAGATAAGTAGATAGGCAGAAAGATGTATAGATAGATAGATAAATAGATAGACAGATAGATAGATAGATAAATAGATAGACAGATAGATAGAAAGAATGAGAATCCGACAAGAAATAATGGTCTCAATCTGTCAGGAAATAGATTTAATTTGGAAGTGGGTAGAAACAACTTCGCCAACCGTGTAGTTAATGAATGGAATAAACTTCCTGCAGAGGCAGTGCGATGTAGTTCAGTTCGAAGCTTTAAGATTCGTTTAGATAAACATTTAAGCTAGATACTGTAATGACTGCCATTCAATTTATATTATTTGATTATTTATTTGTTCTTATTTGTCTTTATCTATTATTTGCTTAATTTCCATTTATTATTATTTATCTGTCAGTTTATCATTATTTACTATTTACCTGTTTGTTTACTATTCAACTATACCTATGTATTATTTATTATTATTTATATTATTATAATTTCTATTTTATGTTATCTATTTTTTATCATTTATATTTTTTTTTCGCATTCGACCTAGTTAAGGACTAAAAGTTCTCTTGTCGGCATGCTCCGCCTTTGTAATCCTTTGCCTTTGTAGATAGATAGATAGATAGATAGATAGATAGATAGATAGATAAATAGATAGGTAGGTATGTAGGTAGGTAGGTAGGTAGGTAGGTAGATAGATAGATAGGTAGGTAGGTAGATAGGCATATAGATAGATAGATAGATAGATAGATAGATAGATAGATAGATAGATAGATAGATAGATAGATAGATCAAATTTTCCTCAACCTCTATCCACATGTTCCTTTGTTTCTTTTTTCGGTGCCCTATCCGTCTTCCTCACTCATCAAGCACTTAATAGTTTTCCCCTTTTCGATGCCTTTATCTTCTTCATGGGCGGCATCTTCAGTGTTAACAACTCGCTCCCATATAAGTATTGGTTACACTGTACATTTTACCTTTCAGTTAGGATTCTTTCAAACACCTTTCCTAATCTTTTTTCAATATTGTTCCTTCTTCCTTGTTTCAGAATTTCTTTTGGTTAGACATACATTTTTTCATTTCCATCTTGTTCATCGCCTCTTCCACTTCTTGTTTATGTGATATAATACAATTTTTTTTTTCTTGCATAATAAACTTGAGCCTTGCAATTTCTTGTAACCTCATGGATGTTAGATTAGACGAAGATGTTAATGTACGATTATATGGTGTAGGTTAGGTTCGTCGACACCAGTGAAGACATCATCATCATCATCATCATCATCATCATCATCATCATCATCATCATCATCATCATCATCATCATCATCATCATCATCATCATCATCATCATCATCATCATCATCATCATCATCATCATCATCATGATCGTCATCTCTCCATCATCATCATCATCATCATCATCATCATCATCATCATCATCATCATCATCATCATCATCATCATCATCATCATCATTATCATCATCATTATCATCATCATCATCATCATCATCATCATCATCATCATCATCATCATCATCATCATCATCATCATTATCATCATCATCATCATCGTCACCATCATCATCATCATCGTCACCATCACCACCACCATCATCATCATCATCAGCATCATCATCATCATCATCATCATCATCATCATCATCATCATCATCATCATCATCATTATCATCATTATCATCATCATCATCATCATCACCGTCATCATCATCATCATCATCATCATCATTATCATCATCATCATCATCGTCACCACCACTATCATGATCATCATTACCATTATCGTCACCACCACTATCATGATCATCATCATCACCATCATCGTCACCACCACTATCATGATCATCATCATCACCATCATCATCAGCATCATAGTTTCTTCAAGCAAGCCCCTCATCATCATCATCATCATCATCATCATCATCATCATCATCATCATCATCATCATCATCATCATCATCATCATCATCATCATCATCATCATCATCATCATCATTATATCATCATCATCATCATCATCATCATCATCATCATAGTTTCTTCAAGCAAGTCCCCACGCAGTCACCATTCCTCTTCCAAACAGTTCTTGGCAGAATCGGTCGGCTTGTTCCAGCCATAAGTTCTGTGGGCGCCCCCTTATTCTCTTCCACCTAGTGTTGTCTATGGTGGAGGTAACCCTATGACTGGGATAAACATTAAGGAAACGTGCCACATGTCTATGTGACCAGAATTGACGTTCACGAGTTACGCTGGAAGCAGGTCTTGACTGAGTCTCACAGAACAGTCACAGATTTGATGCAGTCATTCCAGAGATACCCCATAATTCTCCGAAGGCACTTGGTGCCAAATTCATCGAGACGCCTCTTCAATTCAGTATTCAATATTTATATCTCGCACTCATATAACACGACAAGGAACACAAGCGACATGAATATTTGGATCTTAACCCTCCTGTATAATTATCGAGTGTCATATACTTTGGTTGGACGAACCCACAGCACCAAAGGCCTGACATGACCCACCACTATATGCGCAACACTATCAAAATCTATAAAAAAAATTGCAAGACCTTAGTGTCCTCACCAGTTGCATGGAAAATTTGAACTATATCATCCAATAAACACACAAACATCTGTATCTTCGTCTTGGTCCAGAAGACTTGAAATCTAAACAGCATCGCCTTTCTGTGCAGTTACTTGAGGGCTGCAACAAGGACTTCAAATGACTCCACAAGGAAAACATAACAGATAAAGACCAAGTCAATGACCTTAATGTTGCCTATGGATACTCCGCAATAACATTTATATATAACTCTGTCCATGTAGGTGGTGAAAAGTGTCGGGGTGAGGAAGTTCCCCTTCATCACTCCTAAGTTAACAACAAAAAATTCGGACACTCCTTCTCCAAACTTCACAGCATACTCTGTCCCAGAGTATATGCCAGGCATCAGATCAGTAATCCTTGCATGAGTCCAGCGGGTTCAGACACGATCCCAGGGAACCTTACATAGCAACTGAATCATATGCCTTCTGGAAATCAACATAGGCTGCAAGCAGCCTTTGTTAAAACTAACGTAGACACTATAGAAACATAGAGCGCTAGGACTCTCCGGGCGTGAACTCAGATTATTCAGACCTCTGAAATTTTATCATATGGGAGCGAACTCGTACCAGTAAGAATTAGACAAGCGTACTGAGCAATATAATAATGCAGTAATTGTTGCAGTCCTGCTGGTTCCCTTTCCCCTTTCATAAAAGAATGACCAGTCCATTTTTCCAGTCAGGGAGAATGGCACCGGATTGGCAAAGGGTAGAGAGCACCTCAAACAAACCGTGAATCATGACATCAATTCCGGTTTTAGCGACTCTGCACTGACGTTGTAGATGCCAGCCGCATTTCCACCCTTCCACTTGAATATAGCTTCTCTAATCTCACTCATAGTGGGGGGGGGGTGTTCGAAGGGTCATCCGAATGCAACTCTTCAAAGCGTTCGGCCCAGAGAGCTTTATACCCATTCATGTTTGACATTAGATTGCCTATCATCTCTTCATACAGTGCTCACCTGAGTCACAGACATGTAGCGGCGTTTTCTTAGAACTTGGTAACCAAGTCTGAGCTCATTCCCATTGAAATAGCCCTCTGCATTCTCAACGGTTCCCCTGATATACCTCTTCTTATTTCTCATCAAGAGTCAACCATGTGTTCGTATAGGGCCCCTGCTAATTTGACAGCACAACACATCTCTATTTTCTCCATTGTCTTACGCAATACCACTCCACTACTCGACCTTAGACGCTCTCCAATGCACTCCTCGGTGAAAATGTTCCATAGTTCTTAAGAGTCTTCAGGGGCGCCAAGCACTTCGAATCTTTTGTAGACTGATAGTACATACTTCTGAGTACACATATCATTCTTGACTTTCTCTAGAAGAAATATTGGTGGATCACATTTCGAGATTCCCTTGAAGTTGAAATGAGATATCCATGTTGCAACCAATTACCTCATCACTAGCGAAATCTGCAGTTTTGTAAGATCCTTCAGGAAGTACTGATTTCCCCGCCTGACAAAGCATATACGGCAAAAATAATTACCTCGGTTGCAACTAAGCACCTTCTGACGTAAACACCTCACCTTTATCCATTAACCTTCTGTGATGATGCCTTCTTGTATGGGTGCAAAGGGGCTTATGCGTATGTGTGAGCACGGTATATTTATGTATATATGATCTTTATGTATATACAGGTGTGTGTGTGTGTGTGTGTGTGTGTGTGTGTGTGTGTGTGTGTGTGTGTGTGTGTGTGTGTGCGTGTGTGTGTGCGTGTGTGTGTGTGCGTGTGTGTGTGTGTGCGTGTGTGTGTGTGCGTGTGCGTGTGTGCGTGTGCGTGTGTGTGTGTGCGTGTTTGTGTATGTGCATGTGTTTGCGCGTGCATGTGTGTTGGGGGTGCGGGGGCGAGCGTACACATGTGTTATAGATATGTAAATATGTTGACATAGTGAAACCGATTTTCTAAATACATAATTACAACACCTGTCCAAATCAGTCTTCCTCTGTGTAGCTTTTTTATCACAGCCTGCAGAGTTTACGTTCAGAGTCTGTTCTCTGTCAGAGCTTACTTTCGCAAAGAGGGCAGCAGATAAAGACGACCAAATACAGTGGAAAATAAGGTAAAGATGGATTGTTGTACGTCATAAGTCGGTAAGTGGCGACTATGGGATCTGGCGGCGACAGCAATGACACACATTAGTATATAAGGGAAGGGAACGAAGAACAACCTCGCAGTAGCCGTAAAGGACTTCGCAGACACACCCAAAGACGTTACTGGAGTAGTTCTTCTGAAAATTCTTCAGTCCATTGCCTAGGAAAAGGTATTTACCTCAAAACGTGTCACATTCTCTTCAAGATCTGTTGGTTTAAGTTGTTCTTTCTCTTCTAAAAGCTAAGACCTTCTGGGACAAGGACCTTCATGTTTTCTTCTCTCTGTTTTTGCCTCACCTTCGCTCTCGCTTTCACAACTTTCTAGAACAACCGCATTCTTGCTTTCTCACTTATATATCTTTACTATCACCTGGGCCACATCCACTGTTTGCCGCAGTCAGACTGGGCTAATGTATCTATTGTATTAAGACAATGCGTCAATAACATTTCCCATGATGATATGGTGACTGCAGCATTCTTTGGCTTAGAGAAAGAATTCTGATTAATCGGTACATCAGCCAATCCACAATTACAAATTTTCTACTCACAGATGTCTTACTGGAGTAATCCCGCCAACATGGCTGACACCAGTCTACCATCGACCAACCCCTATGGCAATTACACCGTGGTGGACACGGTGCCCAAGGAGATCCTCCACATGGTGGACTCCCACTGGTACCAGTTCCCCCCGATGAACCCCCTGTGGTACGGTCTGCTCGGCTTCGCCATCTTCGTTCTTGGAGCCATGTCCGTCATCGGCAACGGTGTCGTGATTTGGGTCTTCATGAACACCAAGAGCCTCCGCAGCCCCGCCAACACCCTGGTTGTCAACCTGGCTCTGTCCGACTTCCTGATGATGCTGACCATGTTCCCTCCCATGGTCATCAACTGCTTCCAGGGCACCTGGGTCCTGGGTGCCTTCTTCTGTGAGATTTATGCCTTCGCCGGCTCCCTCTTCGGATGCATCTCCATCTGGACCATGGTATGGATCACACTCGACAGGTACAACGTCATCGTCAAGGGTGTGTCCGCCGAGCCCCTCAACAGGAAGGGCGCCATGCTCCGCATCCTCTTCACATGGACCATGGCCCTCGTGTGGTGCCTGTTCCCCTTCTTCGGATGGAACCGCTACGTGCCCGAGGGTAACATGACCGCCTGCGGCACTGACTACCTGACCGAGGACACCTTCTCCCACAGCTACCTGTACGTGTACTCCGTCTGGGTGTACTTCATCCCCCTGCTCGTCATCGTGTACAGCTACACCTTCATCATCAAGGCTGTTGCCGAACACGAGAAGCAGATGCGCGATCAGGCCAAGAAGATGGGCGTCAAGTCCCTCCGCAGCGACGAGGCCCAGAAGACTTCTGCCGAGTGCCGTCTGGCCAAGGTGGCCCTCGTCACCGTGTCCCTCTGGTTCATGGCCTGGACTCCCTACCTCATCATCAACTACACCGGCATGCTCGACAAGCAGAAGGTCACACCCCTCTTCTCCATCTGGGGCTCCCTCTTCGCCAAGGCCAACGCCGTCTACAACCCCATCGTGTACGCCATCAGCCACCCCAAGTACCGCGCTGCCCTGCAGAAGAAGCTACCTTGCCTCAACTGCTCCACCGATGGTCAGGACAGCCACCACGACAACAGCACCACTACCTCTGCCCAGGCCCAGGAGAAGTCAGACAACGCTTAGAGGAGCAATCATGTGTGGTGGGCCTTGACAGAGGCTTTACTGACGACATTTGGAATATCTTTCTCT
>NC_134811.1:6753344-6778344 GCF_046742065.1 Oratosquilla oratoria
GGTAGTCAGTGCCGCAGGCGGTCATGTTACCCTCGGGCACGTAGCGGTTCCATCCGAAGAAGGGGAACAGGCACCACACGAGGGCCATGGTCCATGTGAAGAGGATGCGGAGCATGGCGCCCTTCCTGTTGAGGGGCTCGGCGGACACGCCCTTGACGATGACGTTGTACCTGTCGAGCGTGATCCACAGCATGGTCCAGATGGAGATGCATCCGAAGAGGGAGCCTGCGAAGGCGTAAATCTCACAGAAGAAGGCACCCAGGACCCAGGTGCCCTGGAAGCAGTTGATGACCATGGGAGGGAACATGGTCAGCATCATCAGGAAGTCGGACAGAGCCAGGTTGACAACCAGAGTGTTGGCGGGGCTGCGGAGGCTCTTGGTGTTCATGAAGACCCAAATCACGACGCCGTTGCCGATGACGGACATGGCTCCAAGAACGAAGATGGCGAAGCCGAGCAGACCGTACCAAAGGGGGTTCATCGGGGGGAACTGGTACCAGTGGGAGTCCACCATGTGGAGGATCTCCTTGGGCACCGTGTCCACCACGGTGTAATTTCCATAGGGATTAGTCGATGGTAGACTGGTGTCAGCCATGTTGGCGGGATCACTCCAGTAAGACATCTGCAATAAAAAGATATATCATGCCCTACAGATCTAGAACATATTAAATTATTATTGATTACTTGGAGTTTGACGGTATGAATGTAGACATACCTTGGGGAGATTTTTCGCCGAAGAATTTTCCGAAGAACTACTTCAGGCTTGATGAACTGTGTCTGTCTCCTAGGTACGGTAAACTGACTGCAAGGAGCCCAAGTGCCCAGAACTGTTATATATACTTTCCTCCCTTGTCCGTTCCTAAGAACCCATACAGTTGTCGGATAACCGTCTTAAGTATGGGTACACGTGCCACCCCAGCTTGATTCTCTTCTCTTCCTGGTCTGTGATCGACCTCATCCAGCTACACAAACTCTCATAGTAAGTATCACTGTATTTACTTTTTTATTTCAAAATGCTAAACGCCTTCGAACTGTTTGTCTTCCACAATGCTGCCGGGGTCCACTCACCGTCAAAATAACCACTTTTGCTGAGTTCTCAGTGAGACTCATCGTGAGAAACTAAAAATACTGGAAAGTCTATAACTGTGAAAATAATGTGTTTAATTCAGCCTGGATACACAAAAGCGTACACACAAACGCAAACATATGCACACACATATATACACAACACACACACACACACACACACACACACACACACACATATATATATATATATATATATATATATATATATATATATATATAATATATATACGTATATATATATATATATATATATATATATATGTATATATACGTGTATATATATATATATATATATATATATGTATATATACGTATATATATATATATATATATATATGTATATATATATATGTATATATATATATTGGTAGGAGGCCATGTTGTATACATGATTTTAAGAAATCTACAGCGACAATGGCGTTGTTGAGTTTATATTGGAGCTTTAATTTCTCTCGTGCAACAAGTTTCTGTGGTGGTTCCAAATAGATGAGAAGGTGTCCAAAAGACATTGGGTGCGGTTTTCTCTTTTTTATTTCTCCTATACGTATTTCGACCTTACCGGTCATCCTCAGGGAGGGAGTAACAATAGTTGGTGATTAAAGGATTTAAATACAGGCCGTACATTGGCCGAACACTGGGAGAGGTCATTTCATGTAGCCGTGATCCGTAGCGCTGCGTACGTGGAAGTAGCGACATCAAAACACATATGACAAAAGAACACAAAACCACCATCACCAGACAAACACTAAACGAAAACACTAAAATAATCTACAAAGCCCACGACCCCCTTCGCCGTATGCATGCGGTGATGTGGTACTGGGTATGGTGCATTGTACATGCAGTCAGCGCGTTGATTGGGCAGCTAGCTGCATGCAACCAATGAACTTCCCTGCATAAAGGTATCATGCAATTCGCAACTAGCGACATTATGTAGCACGATAGTCGTGTAGAGTCTAGTCAACATGTACTAGTATACGCGTGCATGCAGCTGATACGAAGCTAGGCTTGGTAACCCATTGAACTCTAGCAGCTATACCGCGTACACATACGTACGTACATCAAAAAAATAAAGTTGATTGATGCGTTGCGTTTATGATATCTATTGATAATGCAATGATTGATCACGGGTAAGTTGTGTTTGCTCTGATCCTTTCATCAATGGTGATGGGATTCAGGGATTTCCAAATGATGGATAATGCATGAAAAACGTTGAATTTTGCCGCGGGAGCGATTTTTATTTATTTCTTTTTTTTTTTGGAGGGGGGGGGATCGCTCCCGCTATTGGATTTGCGAAAGCGACAGTGGAACTTTCCCGAGCGAAATCGCTCGTCGCTCCCGTGTATTTTTTTCGCTGGTATATACATATATCTGTATATATATATACATATATATATACATACATACATACATACATATACCAAGGTTTTTTCCCCCTTCCAAGGGAGGTAGCCAAAAAGGGAAAGGCATAAAAAACACTCCCACCCATTTCATCCCTAAATACACTCCACACCCCTCCCACCCTCCCTCTCATCTGAGCACCTCCTGGATGACGGGTCATCCCTGCACCCTGCCCACCGCCCTGGGTCAGAAGCAGTGTCGCAAGACACAGTACATCCACAGCAAGGCCGCTTCATTTAATCGGCGACCTCCCCTCTCCGTCCCCCTTTGCATATAAGGCGAGGACGGGGAGAAATCCCTTCGGGCTGCGTCAAAATTTACTCACACACACTACCCCACCCCCCATCCCCACCCATTCCTCCTCATGCAGTCACAACATCATCCATATACAACCATTCTCCACTCACCTCTGTCTTCCGTCCTCTCCCTTCCTTCCTCAACAGACATTCCCCTCTTCCCCAAAGCCCCCTTCACCCCATCCATCCACCTCATCCTAGGACGTCCCCTCATGTTCATTCCCTCCACATCTGCCTTCCATACCTCTTTTACTAGTCTTTCTTCACTCATTCTTTCCATGTGTCCAAACCATCCTAATATTCTTTCATCAACCCTATCTCCCAAATCCTTTTTCACCCCTGTTCTCCTCCTCACCTCCTCATTTCTCACTCTATCTAGCCTAGTAACCCCCACCATACTTCTCAGACACCTCATCTCAAACACATTCAAACTCCTTCTCTCTTCTTCTCTTATGTTCCACGTTTCTGCCCCATACAGTGCTGTTGGCACAATTACTCCTTCATACAGTCTCCTCTTCGCATCCATTCCCAAATGTCTATTCCTCATTACACTCTTTAAACCACCAAGGCATTTACTCGCTTCTCTCAATCTACATTCTACCTCCACCTTCACTCCACCTTTTCCTGCTACACTTGCACCCAAGTATCTAAAACTATCCACTTCCTCCAGTCGCTCTCCCTTAATGTTCACTTCCAGTCTACTGCCACTTTCACCCCTTGTACATCTCATCACCTTACTTTTACCCACATTTAGCTTTAGTTTTCTTCTATCACATACTCTCCCAAACTCTGCCACCAGCTTCCTCAATCCCTCCTCCGACCCTGCCACAAGCGCAGTGTCGTCCGCAAACAACAGCTGGCTCACCTCCCACTTTTCTCCATTTTCTTTAACCATCTCCAATCCCTGACCCACTACCCTAGCATTCACCTCTCGCACCACCCCATCCATGTATAAGTTGAACAGCCAGGGCGACATAACGCATCCTTGACGAAGTCCCACCTTTACTTCAAACCACTCACTCTCTCCATTTCTAATCCTGACACATGCTCTACTACTCTCATAAAAACTCTTGACAGCTCCCAAAAGCTTTCCTCCTATCCCATAAATCTGCATAACCTCCCACAGTGCCTTTCTGTCTACCCTATCATAAGCCTTTTCCAGATCCATAAAAGCCCAAAAAACACCTTCCCCTTTCCTATAGCTCTCTCACATATCTGTCTTACCACAAAGATCTGATCTACACAACCTCTACCTGTCCTAAATCCACACTGTTCCTCACCAATTACTCCTTCTGTTCCTCTCCTAATCCTCTCAATTAAGATCCTCCCATAAGCCTTCCCTACTACACTTAACAGGCTAATCCCTCTGAAACTACTACATTCACACTTGTCCCCTTTTCCCTTGTAAAGAGGAACTATACAGGCACTTCTCCAGTCCTCCGGTACTCTACCCTCTCTCCAGCAAACATTAAATAACCTCACCAACCAGTCCACCATCACTGAACCTCCCTTTTTCAGACATTCTGCATGGCATCCATGCTTTCATCATCTTTACAACTGCCTTCACCTCATCCTTCCTTATTTCACCTCCATTCTTCTCACTCATCACTCTCATTATCTTCGCATTTCCCACTGCAGCGATCTTTCCGTCCCTATCCTCCTTCACATGTAGCAGCTCCCTAAAATATTCTGCCCATCTTCCCCTTACTGCCATCTCTTCCATGGAAGAGATATATATACATATATACGGCGAAGTGTCCACCTACGCAGAGGGTCAAGATCCTTCCAGCGTTCCCAAGAGGCATATATTTAATCCATGTTGTCTGTACAATATTGTAAATTGTGTATCATGTAACTTTGTAAAACTGTGACTTAATTCTTGTAAACTATTCTGAAGATGACTACCTGAAGTCGAAACGTCAAATTAAATATGGAAGACTATGGAAGGCTTGTATTTGCCCACCCCCTTGAAATGAGATCTACTGTGAGAAAAACTGAAAATCTCAGTACGAAGATTAATCAGTGCTAAAATGCTGTCGTGTTTAACACAGTGTGTGTGTGTGTGTGTGTATATACATATATATATATATATATATATATATATATGTGTGTGTGTGTGTGTGTGTGTGTGTGTGTGTGTGTGTATAGATGAATAGATAGATACAGATGTAGATGTAGATACACACACAGAATGCTGGATACCTGGAACAATTTAGATAAAGAAACAGAGTGTGCAAACACTTTTCAAGATTTTAAGAAAAAACTCGATGCTGAGAGATACAAAGACGGGCGCGAGCATATCTCCCTTCCCGTATATCATAACTAGGTGAATAAATACACACGCGCGCGCGCACACACACACACACACACACACACACACACACACACACACACACATATATATATATATATATATATATATATATATATATATATATCCATACCTATATATAGATGCACTGATGTACATAAAGATATACATAACATATACATATAGGTAAATAGATATATAGATATAAATCGATAGATATAGATACTTCGGTTACAATATTCTATTTTCCAAATCCAATATCAAATTATCTTCCCGTCATATATAGCAAAGCTGAATGATGAACAAAGAGATTATAAACCTATATGAATATTAGACATGTTAATGAAATCTCAATGAAGTCTAGATTTCTGTAAGCAAAGTCATATTCTAGATATTCAAATGGAGGTTGGAGGTAGGATCTGTGAGGAAAATTAGCCCAGTGTGATAACCTCTTAGAGATTTCTTGTGTCATATTGAATTGGATAACAGTTTGAAAATTAGTGATTTAACGGTCACGCCAACGCCAACGGTCACGTCAACACTGTAATACAATACCCACTTACTCCATACACACAAGACAGCCTTCGAAGTCTTCACAGTTTCTTTAACACGTGCATTTAAGATAGGTCACGTGCAATTCAATTTCAACTTTAAATTTTACTCACAAATTGTTCAAACAGTTCTAAATGTAAAAGTATCCCGTATTTCATATACATTTTCAGACGGAAAATATAAGTTTTGTTTTTGTGTGTGTGTGTGTGTGTGTGTGTCTGTGTCTGCGTGCGTGCGTGCGTGTGTGTGTGTGTGTGTGTGTGTGTGTGCGCGTGTCCGTGCGCATGCGTTTACTTAATTGTATTAACTTAATGTAATATACAAGGCTGAAACTATGCACCATAGATTTCCGTCTCTACGTCTCCACTTATATAACTTTGCCTTAAATTCCTCTATATTACTGACCTGCATTATTTCTCCCTATAACGTGCTTCTCAGATTGATACATCCATATGTTGTTTCCTAACACTTTTCTGGAAATATATTCTTAATTTTTTCTATTATTTTCTGTTGCTCTTTCATCCCATACCAAGATATAATCTCTGCCTATTTTTCTGTTCCTTTCTCTGTTCTAAATGTCATCATCATATCACCTGACTTTCTTCGCTCCTCCAGTTACGGTAGTCACATTTTTCAAAGATGTCCCTGTATGTCTTATCTGCCAGGTTTGGTACAATTATGTGTCCATCCTCAGTATTCTCTCTCTCTTACCTGCGGGGTGACTACACCACTACTGCATATTTCAATCTGGAGTGAATCAAACTTTATTATTATTTTTTTTTTCATCAAATCATTTATATGATAAAGTGCCAATTTTGTACTCAGTAGCATTACATATGCCTCTACTCTTATTCTATTTGTATGATTATCTGGCGACAGATAATTTCTGAAAAAAATATTTTGCCTTAATGATGTTTTCGTCTCCCAAATTATTACTCCCAGACATTTTTTTTTGTGGTTTTATTTGTTGTTGATGCTTCGGCATTGTCGTCGTTTTCTATTCCGCGGCTGTCTTTGTCGATATTGACGTCATCGCCTCCGTCACTAATATTTTCTCTTTTACTCTTTACTTTCATAGTTCCTTGTTTTTTCTTTGCCTTCATTGTTTTTTATGATTATTCTTTACTCTTTAATTTCATTGTTTCTTATGACTTTTCTTCCTTGCCAGACCGACACGTTGACCATAACACGCGGTAGAGAGCAGCGTCAGGGTACGAGGATTTTGTTGACTACTCTGCGTAGGGCGTAAGCGGAAACGTGCTGATCTAGCATTCACTTAGTTGTGAGTTCGAACCCCGTACTCCTCTCCGATTACCAACGGTAACTGTTATCTGTTCCTACAGTCCAAGGGCATAATAGAGCAAAGGTGAATGCTTTGGTCGCAGTTACGCCCTTGCTCGCGTCAAGTTCTCACCTTCAATCAATCCCACATTCACATCTCTATGACCGTTCCTAAGGAAACACGGTGACTCGTCTTCCTTTTTCTTATTGTTCTTGCTTCAACCATTCATCCGTTTATCTAATTCTTCGGTAAGGCTTCGGCGTTCTTCCTTTGTGCATCGAAGCCCCTTAGCGGGAGTCCTTACAAGCCACCTTAAGAACCCGTACGGAATATCGTCACCACTAATTGTAGGGGCCGGCCTGGAGGTCTTACTACGTTCTTTTTTTTTTTTTTTTTGTTTTTGCAGCTCCATTCTTTCTTTGATATATATATATATATATATATATATATATATATATATATATATATATATATATATATATATATATACATATACTGTATATGCGCGCGCGTGTACAGTGTACATACACTGTGTGTATGCGTGCCTGCCTGCGTGCAGTGTGTATGTGTGCGTGCAGTGTGCGTATATGTGTTAACCTAATTGTAGTATACAGAAAAGAAGTAACGCTCGTTGGGCCCCGTCTCCTATTCCCCTATTCATCATGCTTAACTTCAAATGTGGTGTGTGTGTAGTGGGTGTGCAGTATATGTATATATATATATATATATAATATAATATATATATATATGATATATGCATGTATATATATATATATATATATATATATATATATATATACATACACATACACTGAATGGTTCCCAGTGATCAATATCTTTTTCCAACCACAAATCACTTTTAATTCCTTGCTATCGCAGTCGAGACTGAAGAATCGCTCGATGGAGGCATCCGTTGGAAATTGAAACGTGGACGAGCCGAGGATTCGAACCCAGCTAACCCGTAACAAAGTTACAGTGACTTAAACCAATATCTCTCTTGATAGCGTATTGGTTTAAGTCACTGTAACTTTGTTACGGGTTAGCTGGGTTCGAATCCTCGGCTTGTCCACGTTTCAATTTCCAACGGATGCCTCCATCGAGCGATTCTTCAGTCTCGACTGCGATGGCATGGAATTAAAAGTGATTTGTGGTTGAAAATATATATATACATATATATGTATATACATATATATATACATAATATACACACGAGTATAATGTGTGTGTGTGTGTGTGTAGTCATGTGCGTGTATGTGTGCAGTGATATGTGTAAGCGCGCATGTGTGTGTGTATGCGTACAGTGTATGTGCTTGTGTGTGTGTGTGTGTGTGTGAGTGTGTGTGAGAGAGAGAGAGAGAGAGAGAGAGAGAGAGAGAGAGAGAGAGAGAGAGAGAGAGAGAGAGAGAGAGAGAGAGAGAGAGAGCGAGAGCGACTATGACTCACCTTGTTCTTGGATCACGTGTTGTACTCGTGATCGACAACTATTGACCCCCCCCCCTCGGACGAGATCTCGTAGCTGTATACACAGCCCGATCTACTATAACCTTATACACACTCCCAGTTCCTTGCCTAACAACGCAGGGTACAGGTTGACAGTACTATGAAGTTTTTCAGCCCTGGGAGGGAACTAAACGTCAAGATCACATAGTTTGCAAGCAAACTCTATCACCGTGTGTGTGTGTATATTATGTATGCGCGCGTTTGTGCGTGTCTATACATTTACCCTACTAAATATACACTCTAGTACATAAAATGCGCTTGCCGAGCGGGTTGGAGCGTGGTTACTTGCGGTGACGGTCGAGATGGCGTTTCGAACCCTGCCACCGGCGAAGTTGTGCCAAAGGCATGTTTCATTAAATTCCATGGTACAAAGTCCTCTGTGAGGGCCATCGTCATAGCTTCCCAATGGCGGAGGATGTGGGTTGTGACATTAAACCATATCATCACACCAATGTGCATATGAGGACAGATGTGTTCATAAATATTCTACATACATATACCAAGGCTTTTTCCCCTTTACAAGGAAGGTAGCCAAAAAAGGAAAAGGCATAAAATCATTCCCACCCATTTCATCCCTGAATACACTCCACACCCCTCCACCCTCCCTCACATCTTAGCACCTCCTGGATGACGGGTCATCCCTGCACCTTGTCCACTGCCCTGGGTCAGAAGCAGTGTCGCAAGACACAGCACATCCACAGCAAGGCCGCTTCATTAAATCGGCGACCCTCCATTGCATAAAAGGAGAAGACGGAGAGAAATCCCTTCGGGCTGTGTCAAATTTTGCTCACATACACTACCTCACCCCCCATACCACCTCATGCATCACATCATCCATATACAACCATTCTCCATTCACCTGTCTTCTGTCCTCTCCCGTCCTTCCTCAACAGACATTCCCCTCTTCCTCAAAGCCCCCTTCACCCCATCCATCCACCTCATCCTAGGATGCCCCCTCATGTTCACTCCCTCCACACCTCTTTTACTAGTCTTTCTTCACTCATTCTTTCCATGTGTCCAAACCATCCTAATACTCTTTCATCAACCCTATCTCCCAACTCCCTTTCCACCCGTTCTCCTCCTCATTTCTCACTCTATCTAGCCTAGTAGCCCCCATCATACTTCTCAGACACCTCATCTCAAACACATTCAAACTCTCATAATATAATCGTACAGTATCGACTACTCCCACCCTGTTGCTGAATGTTGCATGAAGTACATTTTGGAGCACCATCAAAGGGTGAGAGGGAATGGATTGTGTCTTATACATTCAAGTTGCTTGGGCCTCCAACAAAAAGTGATGCAGCTTCTGTTTACTATGAAGGATATTGTGCTGCAAGAGATGGTCCACTGCTGGTGTTGAACTCTTGGGTTATAGTTTGATCATCTTAAATGCCAACAACTCAAATAAATTGTTGACACCCCAATTTAGAGTCACTATATTTAATCAATATTGGTTCAAATGACTGTTTCTGACTTAGAATTAACTATTGGTTATTTTGAAGGTATGACAGAACACTTGGAAGGTTGACTTTTATTTTTACAAAATTTTTACCTATAAAATTATGGATGTGTGTATTGTGATTGATAAGGTGTGTGTGCAACTTATCTACTTTTCTTTATATCATCATGGTTGCCGACTTGTAACATCTAAAGATGATGACTTAGACGACTATTTGCACTCTGTATTTACAAGTTTTTATTGTTGACCTTGATGTCTACCAAAATAAAGGTCAACTTAGACAGCAGGGATATCTCTTTTATATATTTTGCTCTAACTGTAAGGGTCAAATTAAATGCCAAGTCAAATTATATGCTTGTATATATGGTAATATGTCCTTTCTTATATCATAATACAGCTCTTATTTACAAATTCAGCAAAAGTGTTAATCTTTTAAATAATGTGATAAAAGTGGATGATATGTGTACACTAAAGTCTGAAATATTACAGGCCTGTAAGTTGTACTACCATAGGCTTAAAAAAATGATGACTTCCACGAGAATGATGTTAAGTACCTATGCTATCAAATATCGAATAAGTGGATAGTACAATAGATTCTCATTTTATGTGCAAGATATATTCTAACTACTGTTCATATGTGAAATTTACATATCTTTTCCCCATCTAAACTCTTGGCCTAACCTTCACTGGCCCCTAAATACCCATGTACCAAAACTGTCCTTCTCCCTTCATAAAGGGGAGGGCTGAATCAAATCCTATACCCACCCTTTGCTAATCCCATATCCGCACCTAATACAACAATAATAATCACTGCAACCTCAAGTTTTACTGATATTCTGTATCACCATAGTGGTCAGCAATGGTTCTCAGGTCCTCCTACAGATCTCTCTATGAAGAAACATTTGACTGTTGTCTACAATGTATCATTGTGGGAATATTTGTCACTGGCTAGTAGTTGAAGAGAAGGGAAACAGGTACCAGTTGTCAGCTCTCTTTGGGGAGAAAAGGAGGAGGAGGAGGAGTTAAAGCTAAAAGAATTATCCTGTGCCTGGTACAGAGAATGAGCCATCTTCAGATAGAAGTGAGGGTGTTGACATGAGATACAAAAGCATCAAAAGGATGTTCTTCTATAGTCATCTTCCAGGACCATCATATCTGAACTGCTCCCAGTATTTATACATGAATTGAACTTACAAGTGCTTGGTCATGAATTTGACAAAGCATCCACATCAAAGAATGGTCTCCCTTTTGCCCCTCTAGAAAACCCATCATCCTCCTCCTCCTCCTTTCACCTAAAGTTCTGGTCCTATAGACCTGACACTTACTTTCCAGGCCAGGTTAATGATTCCCTATATCAACTTCAACTATATTTTGTTTACTTTTTCACTTAAGGAAAGCTGACAACATGAAACTACTCTTCTCCTCCTACTATAATAAGCTGATGATACAGAAAGTCTCACACTAATATAACACAGACAACTGACTGAAATCTGTTCCCCAGAGATTCATGGGAGAGCCTAAGGACCATTGCCAGTCACTGTGGGACAGCTACCTGTCAGCGAAACTCAAGGCAACAACCATTACAGTATATAGTAGAAATATAATGCAAAAAACATCACACTAATCACACTCATGGAAGAGTATGAAGTCTAGACATGCACAAGGAAACTCTTGAATGAGTATTCTACATGATTATTTCAACAATCACAAATAATATGACGGGTGCTTTCACCCAAATCTAAATCTTAATTCAGACTAGTGGTGAAAGTACCATGGTTATACCATCTTCATACATCCATTTTAGTTGATGTGGAACAGATATCTGGTTGCAATGTAGCCATTACCTCTCCCTTGATTCTTCAATAGATGCTTTTTGGCCATGTACATTTGGATATGTAATAAAAGTAGACATGGCACACTTGACAGGCAGAAAAACACTTATGAAAACAATGATCAGTATGTTTACAGAAAAACACTGTCTAATGAAAACAATAACAATCAGTTTGTTTACATCTGTCATTTTGTACCCATGGACACTGCAAGCTATAGTAAACCCAAAACAGCAGCACACATTATTTCAAATTTAGCCTTGTAGTTTTAACCTATTCTCTGGATAGGGCACTGACTGGCATAGTTTAATGTACTCAATATTTCTGGGTCAGATATCAGTCTTTCATGATTCAAAATCATCTCCACCAAAAGAATAATGCTGATTTCATAACTTCTACTTTACCTACTTGACTTTATCAATGCTATGAATTCCACTTTTTTTTTTCTCCAAAATCAAGATTTTTCTTTCTAAGCACCCTGTAGTGGGTTACAAGACTACTACTAGTGTTCCTCTGTCAGAAAAAGCAATTAAGCTGGATGTGACAAAGTATCTCATTTCCATAATTATCTCCAACATAGTCAGGGCTAAAGATATGCTTTGACTGAGTCACCCCCTTATAAGGCTTTAGTGTCTGCTTCATAATTTATCTCGAGTGGAGGAGGGGGCTTGGTGTCACTATATATCCAAAACTCATTCAATGCCCTTCCAATCTTACCACTTCATGTATGAAGGGTCATACTTGTATCCTGCTACACTTGCGGCAAAGGCAATGCAGTATGACATTATTCTCTATGATAGAGCCTGAGAATAGAAGCTGGTTCACCCCACCACAACCAGTTACCTTTACTTTACATGATTAATCAAACCTAATACAATTCACATCAAATTCTTTCCTGATCCACCATAATTTATCCATTTTGTTTATTCTTACTGCTTTCCTTAAAAGATAGTATCTCTAGTCTTGCACTCTCTCTCCCATCACATCACCTTAGTTTTCCCCTTATTTTAGCATGGTTTCCAAGTATCCTTAAATCTTAATAGATGCTAGTAATGCCCTAAAAAATTCTTAAGAGCATAACACCCACCCCTCCACAAGTAGTTATGGGAAAACTAACTTCATATTAAGTAGAATCAACATTGTACTCTGTACAAAGTCTCCAGGAAGGCATTAATCACATAAAATTGTGTGTGTGTGTGTGTGTGTATTGTGTGTGTGTGTGTGTGTGTGTGTGTGTGTGTGCGTGTGTGTGTATTGTGTGTGTGTGTATTGTGTGTGTGAGTATTGTGTGTGTGTGTGTGTATTGTGTGTGTGTGTGTGCGTTTAGTTTAAACCATTAGGAGACCTTATTCCAAAAATGTATGTCAAACATGCATAAAATGAGAACATACTGTGCAATCATTACATTATGGAGAAAATTATTTAAAACTATGGAAGTTCATACAGGTTTTTTTTTTCTAATTTCATATCTCAAATAACAACCAACCTTGAGCTTAACCAAATCTTTGATTTCCTTGGATGGTTGGATAACATACAGAATATTTACTTTCACGCATACCTTGAGATTCTTTGGTTGCAAAAACAGTAATAAATAACTAAAATGAGAGGTACTGTGCATAACAAACTACCCATCAAGACAAATACAGCTCCTTATACACTATGGAGGGCACACAGCCCACTGCACCCTTCCTGAATGACACATTTCACCTATGAATCTTCAACAAGCACATACACACAAATAAGTACACACATATCCGTTATCTAGGAAGAGAACAGCAGGCTATGGATCCCGAGGCAGTGTATAAGGAATGTCTGAACAGAACTGTACAATTTATTGGTTATGTTTTAAATATTACCAAACAAATATCAGCATAACACATAAGAGCTGATGTGTCAATGTATTTATACCAATTTTGAAGAGATTTTTTTTTTTTGCTGAATACTGCAGAGGACAACTTTGAATAAATATCCCATATTAGTAGACATAATTTTCTTTTCTTATTTCAAAATATTTCAATACACTTTTGTATATCATCACATAATTAACAAAATAATTGGATGTGTACCAACATCTACATGAAACGTTAAAAATTATGCTATCACAGATTAACATATCAGCATTATATTGTTACTGTCCTTTTTCAAAAGTTTCATCTTCAGGAAGTTCAAACTTCCTTTTACTTTTTATCCTAACAATAGTTTCAGCAACATCCTCCATGTTATGGTAATCTTCCATAAATGACCTACTTGGTAATGTGGGTTCTTCATCTAACCAATTTCCACTGCTAGTGTAATCACCAGACGTCCATGAATCAAAGGCATCTTCATCATCTTCTTTCTCCTCCTCATTTACTGGAATAACTACATTTCCATCACTATAAAGAGTATCACTACTTTCACCACTAATATCTATGGACTCGCTCCTAATGATGTGAGGTGTCTCATGCTTTCTCTCGCTTCTCATTTCTTTTCCTGCTGAATGACTGGTCTTCCCATCATCATGTGTATGTTCTTCAATTTCAGGGACAAGGTCTTTTGTAGCCCAAAGATAAACATCAAGAGTTTTTTCTGTACAATCGGCGATGAAACGTACAAAGGGTCTTGTGTCCCCAAGGTTAGCTGTCTGCAGGTGTTCATAGTACTGCATCCGATCCTGTTTACGAATAATTACTGGGGGATATCCTGCCTGAAAAGTACAGTAATATGTCAAACTTGGAACATGATACCTGCAAAAGCTTATATTAAAACTCTAATCAAAATGTCTCCCATACTAAAATTTAGTCCCAATCATCACACTTTTATTGAGTCTTATGCCCAGCCACCCCAAATTTAGAGAATATTTACTCTAAGATACTTTCACGTGAACTACAGAATGAAAACACAATAAGAATGAGGAAAAAAGTTCAAGGTTTTACCTGCATTAACAGAAAGTTCATAAGAAGTCTTGCAGTTCTGCCATTGCCATCAACAAATGGGTGAATAAAAACAAGCTTGTAATGTGCTAAGGATGCATATTTGATGGGATGTAACTTTTGAGCATCTTCAGAATTTAACCAGGCAACAAAATCTTCCATCAGAATTTGTAACCTTGTTGGTGAAGGAGGTACATGATTGCTGACATAAACCTGCAAGAAAAATAGAGAAAAACTTCATACTCTGGGATGGAATGGGTGTATAGGATTAAATAAGACTATAAGTCTGTCTACTATTATTCTACATAAGAACTAAAAATTACCTGTGTTGTGCGTAAATATCCAGCACCTATTGGGTCAATGTGACCCAGAACCCTTCGATGGATTTCCAAAATATCTTGCAGGGATATTTTTCCAACACGATGAACAAGGGTTGTATTTATAAATTTCAGAGCTAAATCTAAGCCCAGAATTTCATTATGTTCCATAACACTTTTTCCTGAAAGCAGAATTACGACTATTTAGATAAAGTACCTTTTCTTTTATCCACACCAATTATCCCTGTTGAATTATGAGTGCATAAAAGAATATTTTATATGATTCAAATGTATACTTGATTAACCAAATACAAGTTCCACAGTGTGCTGACCTCCAACACTTAGTCTTGTTTCCAAAATCATGCGTGTCTGAGCTAAGGTCATTGTGTTGCCTTCAATACCAGCCGTATGATAAATATAGTGAAAATAAGCTTCCTTTTTTATACGTTTCAAAGCGGCACTTGAACTTGGAATTAACATTAATTCATTCCGCTTATCATCAATACGCTCCAGCAAATCTGCATCCAACTCTTCCACTAATGGGCGAGTGCGACGACGATTCCTGGAAGTAAATAATTACATCACTTGGACAGAAATGTAATCCTCATACATGAGGAAGTATAAATGGCAGCATTCTTGCCTTACTGTTATCATAAGGTGACTTTGAATGGCAATTCCTACACAATACTTTATTCCTAGAGACTGTTTTGTCAAATCAGACATTTTTCTCTGAAGGTTAAAAGACTTTGGAATAACAATTCAACCTTAGTAAAATACAACCTACAACATTAAATTCTTCTACAAGAATGTCAAAAAGAAAATGATATCTTAATCAAGCCCTTAAAAACCATGTTTTAACTCTTTACTGCATTATGTGATAAAATAACACAAACAATGGTGAACTGCACCTAAAGCCATCTCCAAGACACCTTTTTTTACCAATTTTCCTTGACCTCCCTCCTAAGGATGCAATTCTGCATTCAGTACAAATCACCAAGAAGACAAAGTGAGCATTATCATGAAGAACTACTATCTCGGAATTTGATCCTATCTAATAACTGTCAACAAAGAATTCCATCATCTGCATTACATCATATGACTGCATGATCTAACCAGTGTATAACCTTTATACTGTCTTGGTTTCAATGTACATTTTCTACATCTGCATTTGGATTGTGATTATTTCTATGTGGTGTTTGTTAATGATTATTAAATTTCCTTTGTTTTAATGGCAAAGGGTGTGATGTATATCAATGTTACGAGTCTATCTCTGTGGTGAGTCTTGTTTTACCCAATTGTGGCTACCCCCCCCGTGTAAGGGGGAAGCCTTTGGTATATGTATGTATGTATGTATGTGTTGTATTCAGTGAATGTGGGAAGTGTAGGTTCAGGTATTAAATTACTTTTCTGTATAAATATTACAGTTATGTTGTCCATGCAGGAAGTAGTCATCACACAGATGACAATGATCACATCTTACACTGCCCAAAATTTACCCAACTCGGATAATACTACGACATCTTTTCTCTGGGTGAATTACAGACCAACCTGGTACCTACAGCTAGATTCCTAGGGGTTCTCTTGCAAGAAAAATCCAAGGCAACAGACTAATTACTACCATGCTACAAACCTTAAAGCTCTCCAGTTGGCAGGAGAAATGGTAAGCGCCCTTAAGTAAAGATGATCAGCTCTAACAATATCATTCTTGAAGTGTTCATGGTATTCCCCATAGTGAACAAGAACATCTGGGTGAAGAGGAGCAAGGTTGTAGGCATGGTGAAGTAACCGTCCTGCCCGATGTGCTTTCCCATTGTCAACAAGTTCAACAGCTGCCTTCAAGGTATTGAGGGCTTCTGTCTCAGCATCTGTAAGGCAAAATTTGAGAAATATAAGTAAATGTTAACCTTACCATAAAGAAAAAAAAAATATCTGGGTAATATGAACTGAACTATAGATTATGTAAGGAAAAAATCAACATGCAATGGCATAAAATATTAGTGTTTTTGGATAGACTGTGTACCAGTAATGGTCCTGCAAAATGGGTAACAGAGAGAAGCATTTCTCTGTTGCCCATTTCCAAAACCCATCAACTATCTTAGCTTCATCTGGAAGTGCAGCCCATAAAACACTTTACAAACCACACGAAACAAAACATTGATAACAAAACCAGGATACAACAAAATGACCTCAACAGAACACCTGTGCACACTAACCAAACTCCTCCCCACAGAACACCAAATGAAAATGATACGTACACAGTTTTATGCAGTCATTTAACCCTGCTCACTACACTAGAAGCACAACTACCTAAATGCAACAAAAATCTACACCAGCTGCATAATAATGAAAAAATACAATTTATCACACAATATAACCACACAAAATGCACTCACACTTAGACAAAAAAAAAAAAAAAACATCATTCTCCTTTTCATCAAAATCCCTCAGACATCAGCCCCATAGAAAAATCTGTCCCATGAGAAGCAAGAACCATACTAGCATTCTTTTCATTCAGGTCACCATCCAGCACAAAGACAGTACCAGCTTATATAAGCCTGACTACAGAAGCAAACCTCTTCAATTCCAACCACTGTACAGGATGCCCAACACCTAACTTACAATACCCAAACAACACAATGTTTCTTCCTCGAGTGACTTATGGGCTGCTGTTGCCAGTTATATGGAAGCTGTGGGTCTCCTGCAAGAGAGACCTAGGACAATGGATACCGACTGGCAAATGTGACTTGTTCACCCCCCATTCCGTCTCCATCCTTTGTATTACATGTTTTGTACAGTATTTTCCCATAAATAAAAGTTCATTTTAAAAAATAATTTCTTTAGTATACAACAGAGAAAAGTGAAAATTCAGTAAATCAAGATATGGATAGGCTCACATATGGCAAACAAGCAAATAACAAAAGTTGTGAGATGAACTCAAAATGGTGAACTCATCTGGGATGAAGAAGCCTCCTTTCATTGAATAAACTCTTGTAATATTCATAATAAAATATAGAATTTGAGTGTTTTATCAACATTTTCATGGACTGGTTTCATGGACAATGTTTCATCACCAGAACCGTGGCCACCAGACTAAGACTCAAAAGTATGGTTGTCTTGTCGTAAATTTTGGTGTTAAAATCATGGCCAGCCTGGAGACACATTCCTCCTACATCTCTGCCCAAGCCTCACGAACTGGTCTGTGATCAAGTTTGATGCCGCTCCTCATTAAATTGGGCCAAGTGGGATTGGAGGCTCATCTAGGATACTGTCTATGAAATTGTCTAGTCTGCACTTGAAAACCTCTGTGCTGACTCCCATTAGGTCCCTTATCTCCCCTGGGAGACAGCTGAAGAGTCTGGGGCCACCACAGGTGAAGCTTCCACCTGGATAACCTTCAAACTCTGGGAGCACCTGTTTATGGTTCACAGCTCTTTCACAGTGAATGAGGCACATCTGTTTAATGCTGTGCCAAAGGTTACCAGAAATCTATTAGGTGTCACAAATGACAAGTCAACCATCAATTACACAGATGGCTGGCAATAGTATAGTACTGGGTAAACCCCTAATACCAGGCTATGGAATGTTGACATAGGGTCATAGCAGAACTCCCAGCTCACAGCAGAGGTCCACCTTAGCCAAGTCCATTGAGGATGAAATTTTATAAACAAAAATTTCACAGCACAAAATATCGTTTTCTATCAAATTAAATGCAATCACACTTGACTGCAAAATGTCACATTTCTGGACCTATTGAAATAAACCAGATAATGTTTCTCATTATAAACACATTGTCCTCCATTTCATTGGATATATCGGCACATGGATCCAGCACTCCTGGAGTATCATGGTCCCATCTGGAACCTTGATTTGCTCCCCCACCCCTCCTATGCTTAACACTGCTAAACACTTGGTAATAGAATAAATTGTTGATAATTTATTTGCCATGTTTAGCACCAGGAGGGGCAATGGTTTCCAGAACACATCATCCTATATTGCCCTACTCTACTTCCTACCCAGGCAACAAAAAGAAAATCTGGGCAATATGACCTGAACTATAGATTATGAGTAACTTGTGGGCCAATCTGGTGGCTCTTGCCAGTTACTGGTACCTGGGAGCCATTCGTCTGCAGATCAATCAAACAATCTGTTGCCCCAGGTCCACCTTACAGTAGACCCATAGCTCCCAGTTAATCAGTAACAGCCACCAAATAAGCCCAAAAATTCATAAAAGAAATATTGGGCTGCTGTCTGGATGTGGCCAGGGTGAGGCTATGTGCGATGGGGTGTCTGGCATCTTCTGTGTGATAGTTACAACTAAGGTATTTGTTTCTTTGGCCAGGCCTATATGTGTTGGTATTGTTTTGGTGCTTGATGGTGACCTGAATGCAGTTATGCTAGTATGGCTCTTGCTTTTAATATAAGAACATACATAAGAATGGAGAAGACTACAAGACACCATATGTCCCTTACCACCTCTTATCCTTATCCATAAAGTTATCCAATCTTCTCTAAAAACAACCAGTTGTTTCAGCATTCACTACTTGGTTACTAAGTCTATTCCATTCATTAACCACTATCATATGTTGGTACACCAGATCTTGCCCATTTCTTTCTTAAATCTAAATCTGTCTAATCTAAATCTATTACTACGAGTCCTACCCTGCTGTCTTGATATGATGGCCTTTCCCACACCCCACCTTGTTGAAACCCTTGACCCATTCCTGGTACTAAAACACTGTTTCCTGGATTTAAGGTCAGGACTGGAAAGGACCTTCGTAAGAGACACTTGAACCAATGGACCGACCAAGTTCTTCATGTGTTAAAGCGCACCATGTGTACAAAGGAACGAGAAGGCTGGTTGTACATGATAATATTGTAGGGAATTATTTGCTATAACCTATCATACCAGCCAAAATTGGTATGTTTAAGTTGCTGCAGTACTAGCTGTAATTGACCAAATATGCTTGTCTATGCGGTTTATCTTTTTCCTTGGTGGTTTTTCCGCATATTTTGAATCACGAGTTTATGTGATTTCTCATGCTTGTCCATCCGAGAAAGGGAAGACTATGCTACATAAAGGGTACTGTAGGCTCCATACAAAGAGTGAAGACAATAAAACACAACTCTTTCACTCACAATGGACCTCGTTTGTTCAACTGCCTCCCAAGAGATCTCCGGGACCAGAAAGATACTAGCCCGGAGTGTTTTAAGAGAAAGCTGGACAAATGGCTGGATGGGTTACCAGACCATCCACCGATATCAGGATACCCCTACAGCCACCACAACACCCTGCCAGAAGCAGTACAGAACCAAGGACAACTTGGAACGTGCGGAAGCCGACTTCAGCCGTGTCATTAAAAGACAAAATTACCGAAAGTATACCGAAAGTAAGTATGCAAATGTAAAACAAGTACATTTTTACAAAATACATAGTAACTTCAAAAAGCTCAACA
This sequence comes from Oratosquilla oratoria, assembly GCF_046742065.1. NCBI lineage: Eukaryota > Metazoa > Arthropoda > Malacostraca > Stomatopoda > Squillidae > Oratosquilla > Oratosquilla oratoria. The sequence goes on from NC_134811.1 coordinate 6,773,746, forward strand.
AATACCATAAAATTATACCAATTATATGCTACCTAGCCCTTCTGCTTATAGGGCCACATGGTGAAAATGTCTAAATGAAATGGTGCAACTGTATGGAACCAACAACAATTACAATGCAATGAAGTCAAATTTTTAATACACTCACTGCACTTACTTTTATCTTCCAGCTCCGTTGTCTGTTTTCGTGTTACACTCGTTTCCCCGTCGGATGGACTTAGCTTGTTCATTGCTACGTAGCCATCGTCCATAAGATCTATATCGACTCCAGCTGGAAGGACCCCCAAGGATGAAGAACGGCCCTTGACGGCCAATAGAGTTTCCTTCAGCATTGGCAAAATAAGGGCAAACACTACACCACATATAAAAACCAGTAGGAGAGTCAGCTTATTCATCTCTTGTGCTTGTAATCTATAAGCAATATTGGATTTAAAAGCATTATTCCACCGTGCAATGGTGCAAACTCTCTCCAACATCTGTGCCATTCTTCACCACCTCTTCCCATTGCATCCTGTAGTTTGTTTACAACGTCATCATAGCGGCTAGTGAAATTATAATCTACATTATGTAAACTAAAATAAACTATATAATGTATTACATTTTGCATTTAATAAGTTTTAAATATCTAAAGACTAGTATCTTACGCATGTAACTTTTTATCTATTGAGATCTGATAAGAATGATGCAATTTTACGTTCTTTAGTCTGCCAAGATGTATTGTCCTGCCAGACGAAAAAAATCTTCTAGACCAGAAGCAATTATTTTAAATACCATGAGTTAGTCTGTACAAATTATATTTCTACCATTACTAGTATAAATCATTTATAATAAGTCCTCTTCGCTGCGCATAAATATCAAGAAGTTTGAGAAATTATAGATTAATTAGGGAAAAAGAGCTCGATGTATAGTGACCAGCTTTTGTGCTCGTTCTCGCCCCCCTCATAGTGCACAATTATGTAAATATTTTAGATTACATAATAAATATGGCTAATGATTTTTTTATTTCCCATATGATGTATATTTTGTTTTATTTATTTTTCATTTTGCAATCATGTATACATATATTGTATAAGAATATACTGTATAAAAATTGCGAGGATAGCACGGAAAGCACATAACACTTATTTTCATTGTGGTCCTCTTTAAAAAACAAAAATCCAGATACATTTAAACAAGAAGTAAAATAACTAAGTACAGACATGTTAAATAATAATAATTACTTGACATTACAATCTTTGACATGACTCCTTGTACAAAGAGAGAACCAACTACAATAACATATAGAGATCCGAACATGTTATTACAAATAATAGATAGATACATAGACTTTATTTGGCAAAGAATCAATATACATGAAGTGCAGATAATGACAAGAACACAGCTCGAAATAATAATTGCAAATTGCCGAAGATAACACAAAAAGCATGTACGCTTATTTTCATTGTGGTCCTCATTAAATTGTTATTCTACACTAAGTAACACAGACAACATACGTAGGGGGTTAGGGGGACCAGAGACAATCATGAGTAATACCAGTCAGTACACATATGACACATAAACATTGTTATAGTTTTGCTAATATTACTCAAATGTTCGGAACACAGGATATTGAGACCAAAAATTGAGAATCATCACAATAAGGAACATTGCATTAAGCAAAGGAACAACAAAATAATGTTAAATAATCTTTGACACAACTCATTATGTAAAGAAAATAGAAAACTGGAGGCACCTGTAGTATTAAACAAGAAAAATACAGTAATAGCATCTATAAAAAGTAATAATAATGATATTATATATTAATAGTAATGATACATGAGCAACACTGAAAAGGCAATACCTTTACCAGCAAGACTGTGTAATTAGAAGGCATGAACTACTAGGACAGACTCAAGCAACTCAAACTCTATTCACTCAAAGGCGCAGAAAACGGTACCAGATCATTTACACGTGGAAAATGCTGGAGGGTCTCGTCCCCAACATGGGGTGACATTCAGCCAAGGGGAGATTTTGTTATGCTGAAAGGATCGCCCGCCAGGAGCACCATTTTCCTCCGAACAAACTTCTTCACCAGAGTGGCTCCCGAAGCTCTTCAATAAGTTTCCCCAACTACCTGATGAACACCACATCCTGCAGTGGAAGTATTCAAAAGACGGCTGGATATCTGCCAACAAGAAATTGAAGACACATTTTCCACACTATCCTATAGTAACATGGCCAGGGAGGAAGCAGCGGCAGTACCTGTAGCTGAGGCGTGTTCGCCGAGATCTGTAAGATAAGGTAAGGTGACATTGTAATAGCTCTAAGGTCGAAGGGGTCTTAAAAAAAAAGAGGCTAAAAGCGATATACTAGCGACAACTCTGACCTCGGCGAGCATATCTGTTTTTGTTTGTAGTGGACCACGAACTAAAGGGAAAAAATTGGTCTAGTCTAATCTAATGACCTCTAGGGATGGTAAATACACACCCCTTGAGGTTAGATTAGATTAGACTAGACCAATTTATTACAGACTACCGTTAGTTTGTCTTCAACAACAAATATGACGTGTTGAAACTCGACGAGATCCGTGCTGTCGCTATATAGTGTATCGCTTTTAGCATTCCTTTGTTATTTATTTCCGCTAATAATTTTTTTTATTATATTGATGTATCATAATTTACAAAATTAATATTTCTTTATCTACATTGAAGCATCGCTTAGGTGTGGACTTCTGGAGATCTACCAAATTGAGTAATACAAGTGAACTTAGTAGCAAGTATATGGCAAAAAATAAATATTCACGTAGTTATATGAATGTGTTTTGCGAAACTGGAGAACGATGTTTCAAATTCGTCAACAAAATTTAAATTAACTTAATATTACTCGATAGGCTATAGTTACACAAGTCACACAAAAAATATATATATATTTGTAGCCACTGTTATAATTGAATGGAAATAGCTATTGTGACTTGTAGATGTTTGGGTTCACTTCGCATATGAAGGTCTTTCAGAAGCCGAAGTTGTATAACTAAAGAAGCCGAAGTTGTATAACCTCATAACCTATGAGGTTATGACCACTCGCTCGAGCGGGATCGGTATTTGTTGGGGGGTGGGGGAGAAGTCTGTACGAAAATGAACTGATAGTTGTCTATAAAAGGGGGTTATTGATTTCCCCCCCAAAGGATAATTTGGGTTTGCGTTGTGGCTCAGAGGCATGAGCACAGTGACCTAAGGGATGGGAAGACAGAGGGACCATACATTAAAAAAGTAACTCAGGGCCTCCATTGTAGATGGACACCAAAGAAGTGTCTCGATATTTCCACATGGCAAAACAGTCAATAAAACGGTTAGATATAGAGGCTCATGAAAATATAGACAGAAATGTTATTACGGTTAAAGCAGCAACAGTGATTACGGTTATGTTGACTTTTTTATGTAGATTGTAATGTGATTTTCATTTTTTTTTAGATTTTCTGCTACAATTTTTTTTTCTTTACTTGGCAACAGTGCTTTCAGATCACTGTACACACACTTGTGTCGTTGTATTATTATTATTATTATTATTATTATTATTATTATTATTATTATTATTATTATTATTATTATTATTATTATTATTATTATTATTATTATTATTATTATTATTATTATCATTATTATTATTATTATCATACTTATTATGATCACTATCATTGTTATTAAAATTGATATCATTATTATTATCATTATTATATTATTATGACTATTACTATTTTATTTTTTATCATCTTGCGCCCATAAAAAAATCGGGGCGACTGGCCCGATGCCACTGCCCGAGCCAGAGAACGGCGACCTAAATGCTGGGAAAACTAGTGACCTGGATTATTTTACCATGAAAGTGGACTGTGCGTTTAATGAACCCAGGGACATCTATCAAATGTTATGGGAAGAAGACGAGACCACGCCACCTATCCAAAACTCCCTAGATGGTAAAACTAGACATGGTAAATGTTGGCGGGAGGATACCAAATGAATCACTGGAATTAGATTCTAGTGAGGACAGGAGGGGAAAAAAAAAACAGTGATAGAACAAAAAGAAAATATAAGAAAAGAAAAAGGGAGCTGTAACGCGAGGATAAAATACTGGGTAAGAGATGATTGACTTTAAACGGAATAGATGAACCAGGTGCCCAGCAACCACAGCAGCGTAGTTTATAAACGGATGTATTCTCGTGCGAATGCAGGTCATACAGAACACGAAATCGTGTGGATTGTTGAGCAAGCAGCGATACAGATTCCTGTCAGACCAACAGTCCTGCAGATTATCAAGATTATGGATTACCGAACAGAGGTATTTGGGTGAAGCAGATGCTTCATTCAGCGACTCTAAGAAGGCATTTGATAAGGTGACCAACCAAATGCTCCTAGCGAGACTCGAAGGAGGCAATGAACTCAGATATCATTTCAGCGGGATAGAAAGCTCTCGGGCAAAGAAATGACAGCGAGTGAATACAAGGTGGAAGAATGTGGAGAAAGCTGCGCCTTAGGGTTGCTTTGTGCCCACTTCTTTTTGTTTATGCGTTCATATATATATATATATTTATATATTTTTATATATATATATATATATATATATATATAT
>NC_134811.1:6780844-6785844 GCF_046742065.1 Oratosquilla oratoria
ACAGAAACTTAACTGAAGAAATAGAGGACCTAAAAAGACAGTTAAGAGAGGTAAAGGTGGAGAATGAGGAATTGAAGAAGAATAGTAAAGAAAACAGAGAAACGATAGCTAAAGAAAGTAAAAATTGGAGAATAACTCAAGAAGGGAATAAGGTTTCATTCACTGACATAGTCAAACAGCAATTGAAAGAACATAATGAAGACTCAGTTATTAAAGTGATGAGACAGAAGGAGAATATAGTAAGAGAATTAGCTGACAAAAAGAAATGTATAATTATATTAGGAATGGAAGAGAAACATAACCCAGATAGAACCGCAAGAATCAAGGAGGAAAATGAAAGAGTAAGCAGTTTATTAAAATTAGTCCAGGAAGATGAACCAGGAATTATGAAACAAATCGAAGAGAAATTTAGACTCGGAAAATATAGTACAGATAAGACCAGACCAATTAAGATTAAATTCAGGTCACAAACAACGGCAGAGAAAATTCTATCCAAGACAGGGAAACTAGCAACAAATGATCAATATAAAAAGGTATGGATAAAAAGAGAAATGAATAAGGAGGAAAGAGAGGCAGAAAAGCAGAAAAGAATTGAAGCTAAGGCAAAAAACGAGAACAGAACGGAGTCAGAGAAAGAGAGATTCTATTGGAGAGTAGTGAACATGAAAATAAAGCAGTTCGACATACTAAAGAAAAACATAAGGGAAACAGAGAATACAATGGAAGTGGCAGAAAACTAAGAGTGTCTTACACAAATATAGATGGATTGATAACAGGATTGAATGAACTGAATGATTATTTGAAAGAAAAAGAACCGGACATAATGGGAATTGTAGAAACAAAATTAAAAGGCCCACTACCACCCAACAGTGTAGGACATGATACATACAATTATTGGATTAGAAACAGAGAGAAAAAGCAAGGGGGTGGAGTTATGTTCCTGACTAAGAAGGATATAAACGTGAAAGGTGTCATATATGGAAATAATACAGTAGAGATGATTATGATAGAAGTGGAAGACCGAGATAAGAAGAGCAGAAAATTTGTGATCAATTATGTGCCTCCGAAAACAGCCTCATGGGAGGAGAGTGAACATAAAAGTATGTTAGAGGACACAAAGATAGCATTAACTAAAATAATGGAAGACGGAGGAAGAATAGTTATGATGGGCGACTTTAATTGCAAAGAAATCTGCTGGGAAGAAATGACAGTAAAGAGTGGTGATGACTCATGGGGAAATGCTCTACTTGAGATGATTACTGACCATTCAATGACACAATGGATACAAGAGAACACTAGGTATAGAAATGAAGAAGAACCATCGAGGCTAGACTTAATAATTACATCTGAACCTAGAATAGTGGACAAGATTGAATATAAAACACCAATAGGTAAAAGTGACCACATATTGATTGAACTGGAACTTAATGAAGAAAAATATATGAAAAGAAATGAACAATATAGAAAAGGAAGAATGATGTATGAAAAAACAAACTTTGATAAAATAAGAGAATTCTTCCAACAAGAAAACTGGGAAGAAATATACAAAGAAGAAACAACAGTGGAAGAGAAATGGAATATTTTGACAAAAATTTACAAAAAAGGAGTGGAAAAGTATGTCCCAAGACAAAAACAAGAAAAAGAATATGTAAAATGCTGGTACAACAAAAGTTGTAGGGAGTTAAAAGACAAAAGAGACAAAGCCTGGAACAGATGGAAAAAAGACAGAAGACCTGAAAAATGGAAAATATATACTGGTTATAGAAATGAATATGTACAAAAGTGCAGAGAGGAAAAAAGAAAATATGAAAAAGATGTTATAGACAAGTGTAAAGATCAACCAAAACTATTCTACAGATTTGTAAACAATAAACTGAAAAACAAACAAGACTTGGAGAAATTAAGACAAGGAGGAGTTGAATACACTGAGGAAATGGAAATGGCAGAAATTATGAACAAACATTTTAAATCAGTGTTTACAAGGGAAAATATACAACCTGAAGAGATTGAGTGGAAGGAAAAAGTCCCCCCTATGGAAGAAATAGAAGTAACAAAGAATGAAATATTGACACACTTGGGTAATTTTGATGTCAGAAAATCGCATGGACCAGATGAAATAGCAAACTGGATTCTGAAAGAATGCAGGAATGAACTGGCAGACAAAATACATAGCATAATAAGCAGTTCCTTAAAAGAAGGAAAAGTTCCAGAAGATTGGAAAAAAGCAAATATAGTACCTATATATAAAGGAGGAAATAAAGAAGAACCTACCAACTATAGACCAGTCTCTCTAACAAGTACAATAGCAAAAATATGTGAAAGAATTATCAAAAGTAGATGGGTAAAATACTTGGAAAAACACAACGTACTAAATCCAAGGCAATTTGGATTCAGACAAGGACGATCATGCGTCACCAATTTAATATGTTTCTATTCAAGGCTAATAGATATAATACAAGAAAGAGATGGATGGGCTGATTGTGCATTTCTAGACCTAAAAAAAGCTTTTGACAAAGTACCACATAAGAAGTTGCTTAAGAAATTAGAATATGAAGGAGGAATACAAGGTAAATTGCTAAATTGGATGGAAGACTTTTTGCAAGAAAGAAAAATGAGAGTAGTGATAAGAGATCAGCACTCAAAATGGAATGAAGTAATAAGCGGTGTCCCGCAGGGAACAGTTCTGGCCCCAATAATGTTTGCTATATATATTAATGATATGGATGAAGGAATTGAAAGCTATATGAGCTTCTTTGCAGATGATGCAAAATTACTGAAAAGAGTGAAAACTGAAGAAGATTGTGAATCACTACAGAGAGATCTAAATAAAGTACAAGAATGGAGTAGGAAGTGGGAAATGGAGTTCAATACAAAAAAGTGTAGTATAATGGAATTTGGAAAAAGCAAAAACAGAATAACAGGATCATATAATTTGGGAGAAGAAGGAATAAAAAAAGTAGAAAATGAGAAGGACCTGGGAGTCATTGTTATGAATAATATGTCACCTGAGAAACATATAAATAAGATTTTTGGAGAAACTTATAATTTAATAAGAACAATCAAAGTGGCATTTACATACCTGGATGAAGAAATGGTGAGGAAAATCCTAATCACCCTGATAAGACCAAGATTGGAATATGCAGCAACGATATGGTCACCAAGTACAAAAAAATGTATAAAAAAACTTGAAAGAATACAAAGAGCAATTACAAAACTGGCACCAACACTCTCAAAACTATCATATAAAGAGAGACTACAAAAACTTAAACTACAGACACTAGAGCAAAGAAGAGAGAGAGGAGATTTGATAGCTATTTACAGAATCATGAAAGGCATAGAAATTACTGATAGAGAGAATCTGATAAAATGGGATGACAGAAATACAAGAGGACACGGAAAGAAAATAAAAAAAGACAGCTATAGAAGAGATTTGAAAAAGAACAGCTTTCCTCACAGAGCAATAGACAGTTGGAACAAGTTAGATGAGAAAGTGGTGTGTGCAAAATCAATACATGAATTTAAAAATAGTTTAGATAAAATGAGATATGAAGACGGGACCCCACGAGCATAGCTCCCCTTCCCGTAAAATACAACTAGGTAAATACATAAGAATTTAAAATCAAAATGGATACTGAAAGATACAAAAGCGGGTCACTACGAGCATAGCTCTCTTCCCGTAAAATACAACTAGGTAAACACACACACACACACACACACACACACACACACACACACACACACACACACACACACACACACACACACACACACACACACACACACACACACACACACACACACGAGATATGCTCGTGGGTTCCCGTCTTCATATCTCATTTTATCTAAACTATTTTTAAATTCATGTATTGTGTGTGCAAAAACAATACATGAATTTAAAAATAGTTTAGATAAAATGAGATATGAAGACGGGACCCCACGAGCATAGCTCCCCTTCCCGTAAAATACAACTAGGTAAATACAACTAGGTAAATACACACACACACATATATATGTGTGTGTGTGCGTGCGTGTGTGTGTGCGTGTGTGTGTGTATGTGTGTGTGTTTACCTAGTTCTATTTACCTAGTTGTATTTTACGGGAAGGGGAGCTATGCTCGTGGGGTACCGTCTTCATATCTCATTTTATCTAAACTGTTTTTAAATACATGAATTGTTTTTGCACACACCAATTCATGAATTTAAAAACAGTTTAGATAAAGTGAGATATGAAGACGGGACACCACGAGCATATCTCGCGCGCGCGTGTGTGTGTGTGTAAAGTGGGAAATAACCCTGTTGTTGTTTGCTGACGACACTCCGCCTGTGGTAGGTTCAGAGGAGGGATTGAGGAAGTTTGTGACAAAGTTTGGGAAGGTGTGCGAAAGAAGAAAGTTGAAGATAAATGTGGGTAAAAGTAAGGTTATGAGATGTACAAGGGGGGAAAGGTGCAACAGACTGGAGGTGAGTATTTAGGGCGAGAGACTGGAGGAAGTGGATAGCTACAGATACTTGGGTGCGAATGTGGCGGGAAAGGGAGGAGTGGAGGTGGAGGTAAAATGTAGATTGAGAGAAGTGAGTAAATGCCTTGGGGGATTAAAAAGTGTAATGAGAAATAGACATTTGGGAATGGATGCTAAAAGGAGATTGTATGAAGGAGTGATTGTGCCGACAGCATTGTACGGGGCAGAAACATGTAACGCAAGACGAGGAGTTTGAATGTGTTTGAGATGAGGTGCCTGAGAAGTATGATAGGGGTTACTAGGCTGGATAGAGTGAGAAACGAGGTGAGGAGGAGAACGGGGGTGGAAAGAGAGTTGGGAGACAGGGTTGATGAAAGAGTGTTGGGATTGTTTGGACACATGGAAATAATGAGTGAAGAAAGGTTAGTAAAAGAGGTGTGGGAAGCAGAGGTGGATGGAGTGAACATGAGGGGGCGACCAAGGATGAGATGAATGGATGGGATAAAAGGGGCATTGGGAAAGAGGGGAATATCTGTTGAGT
>NC_134811.1:6790844-6853344 GCF_046742065.1 Oratosquilla oratoria
GCCCCACACTATCCTTAGACAACAATACAATATTTCTTCCATGAGTGACCTATAAGTCTGTCTGGTGACCATGGGTCTCCTGCAAGAGAGGCCTGTGGCAATAAATTGATTGATTGATTTATATGATTTAAAGCTCGCCAGAAAAACTTGCTTCTCATGGTCCATCCTTCTCTTGGCTACATTGACAAGCTTTCTTGATTTTGTTCATTCCCTTTCAGTTGCATCTCTATGTCTGTTAATTCCCATGCCCTGATGACTGCCTCATTTGCTGTGGCTTGTGACATGAAATAAATTTTTGATGGACTTGCACCTCCATCTTTGTACCAAGATAAACACTTTTTGTATCCTGATCAGGTGCATTAGATTTCATGACTGGATGTAATTTGTTTTGTAGTATACATTTTTTGCTTACTTATTTTCTTCTATGAATTGATATGTTCTTTATATCCATGTCTGTTGATTCCCATGCCCTGATGACGGCTTCATTTGCTGTGGTTTGTGACTTGAAATTAATTTTTGATGGACATGTACCTCCATCTTTGTACCAAGATAAACTCTTTTTGTATACTGATCAGGTGCATTAGATTTCATGACTGGATGTAATTTGTCTAGTAGTATACATTTTTTGCTTACTTATTTTCTTCTGTGAATTGATGTGTTCTTTTCCACCTTGAGACAATGACATATTTATATTTGTCTACCACAGCCCTGATAAGAGATTCCCTTATGTTCAGAACTTTCATCACTCCTACTTTATAATGTTTTCTCCTTTTCTGCTGATCCACATCTAACCTGTCTAACCAGACACCTGTTAAGCTGTTGAGCTCGTCAGTTAGTTTGTGTTTTATGAGCATGCTATTTTTTACCTATCATCTTGCTAGACCTGTAGTAGCATTCTCCTTATTCCTTTAGGTTTGGGCTGTGTGTGAGTGGTCACTAGAGGCAACCGTGGTGTAATCGGTAAATACACTTGCCTGGACAGTGGGAGGTCTTGGGTTTTCAGTGATGCTCGCTGTCCAACATGGCGCAGTGAGTAGGATTCCAAAAACTTATAGAGGACATACTCCCAGACTGGCCCCTAGTGGGTGGTGCCAGGGAAGGGAGATGTGCAACTGGTTGCTGAGGTGACTGTGGGAGGATCTGGGTTTGATTCTCAGGTAGTGCCAGTTTTTCAGTGATGTTTACTCTCCTCCCTATCTATCATGGGCAGTGAGTAGGATCCTGAAGTGGTGCACATTCCTAGACTGGTGGAGGCCCTGGGAAGGGAGATCTGTGAGTGGTCACTAAAGACAACTGGTGTAATCAGTAAACATGCCTGCCAGGACAGTGTCTTGGGTTTGATTCCTGGGCAGTACCAGCTTCTCAGTGATGCTTTGTATCCAACAGGCTGGCATGCAGTAGTAAAGTATCTGCATGGCTGATTGGCTGTTCCATTATCTCAGTTTGTTATTTTGTTTCCTTCTCTTCATTAACATTCTCTGTGTGTCTCCCATGGTTTTTTTTATTTATCTATTTTTCTATCATTTTTGTATTATTGTGAGTCTGTTTCTGTGTCATGAACAAATAGGGGGAAGAGGTAGGGAGCAGTTACTGTTTAGCAGCTCTCCTGATGTGAAAAATAAATGTGTGTTGGGGAGGGAGGGGAATAGTCAAAGTAGATAAAGAAAAGTCTCGTGCCTTGTTCACAGGAGTGCAAGCCCCTCAGGACAGTGTTGATAAGTTTTGAAGATAAGTGGCAAGTAGATGATTCTTTCTGGCAACCATTTTGTGGCATCACCACTAGGAGGTAACTATTATTTGATCCATTAAAATTGTAAGGATGATAACAATGAACTCTCCTTCCATTCAGAGTCCATGTTATACTCAGCTGTACAACTGATAACTGGTGTCAATAGTAGACATGAGTTATTAAGAATTTTGATCTTACTTAAGATTAGAATTTAATAACTGGTGTGATAGACATATGATTTATTAAAAGTTTATCTTAGAGTAATAATATATAGAGGTTGCAAAATTTACTTTTCTTTGATTGATGATTCTTTAGTGTTATGGTTTCTGTTAGTGTGTGGGAAGAAGTTACATAATAAAATGTAGATAGGTGTATACAATCATGTTTGTATTTTCTTTATCAAACTGTAGAACTGTATTATCTTATTTATGACTTTGGGAGTGTGTACCAATGGTTTACAATTTTTTTTTATTTATAATTGGAGTTGGCCATGAACTCTCACAAATGAGGAGGGCCAACTTTACAATATATTCTACGGTTTCAACTAGTAACCTTAATGATCAATTGATTATTAAAAAAAAAAAAAAATGGGCAAAATTTACAGAGGCTACCAATTCTTACAAAGTATATGCTTTGCTGTTGCATTACTTAAGTAACATTCCTTTTTCCAGGACAGAGTTTGTGTTGTCAGAAAGTGGCGATGTGACTTGGATGGTAACAGACGGATGCGACTCACTCCCCCTGTTTTCCTGCCAGACGTATGAAGTTTATACGTACCAGAATCTCCAGTGTTATGGAAATCGCACATTACTTCGTTTCGCAGCATACAATGGACATATCATTGAGTTCAGGGTAATTTTAGAGCAGAATGCCTCACAAGTTACATGTTTTTATTTTTGGTAAGGTTTATCCAAATGATTAAAATTCATGTATTGTTCTAGCATGGGCTATATCACCTTCTAATCTATTCTTATCATTTATGCATCTATATTGAAAACTGTATTTCTTCACATCCTTTAGACATATATTTACCAAATTGTAGTATACTGGAAAGGAGCAATGCTTATTGGGTCATGTCTCCTTATCTCTAATTTTCTAACATACCAAGACTCAGATTCATGTAAAGTTCCAACTTAAATTATATCCTTGATTTCCAATCATCATATCTAGATTTGAACTCAAGTGTTGTTTGAGCTTGAGCTATATCACCTAAGTTTTTCCACATATTTATGCATCTATATGGTAAATTGTATTTCTTCACACCCTTTTGACATGCGATGTTTCTTAATTTACTCCTGTGACCTCTTAAAGCCTTCCCATCTTTAATCAGGAGATCTCTTCTGTCAATGTAATCTATTCCCATTAGTGACCTGAATACTGTAATCATATCACCTCTTTCTCTTCGATCTTTCAAAGTTGGCAGACACAGTGCTATTAGTCTTTTCTTATATGATCTATCTGCCAGGCTGGGGACCTGTTTGGTTGCTGCTGTTTGTGTTCTCTCAATTTTGTAATCTAAATAAAATGGTGGGGCCCTGCTGTGGCTGTGCTGTGTCTTGCTGCATTAGCTCTGACTCGGGCAGTGAGCGGAGGACAAAGATGGCCTTTCATCTATGAGGAAATAAAATGGAAAGGGAAACGGATGGGTAACGGATGTGAATTGGATGGATGGGGTGGATGTATGCCTTAGGTGGCTTCCTCCCTTATAAGGGGGAAAAAGCCTTTTGGTATATAGATAGATAGGTTGATAGATGATATGAATTGGAGGATACAATAAGAAAGTTGGGTCTCTGACCCAACCAGTGTGGTGGGGGACAGCATTGACCCTTCGTTCATGAGGAGCTAGAATGGGTATGACAGTGATTGGGTTTTTTGGATGGGTCTGGGGTGGGTATAGGCTAGATGTATACTATGACTTGGCCACCTCTCTTCATAAGTGGAAAAGGGTACTTATGTATATGCATGTATGTTGTGGGTGTGTACTTTACCTTAGCTACTAGTGGGGAAGGACCTTCAGAATGTAGGTATATCTTGAGTATTGTAAACAGCTTGCATTGGAATATGATTGTACACCCCATAGATTAATGAATGACTGTTTATTTGCAGCTGGACCAGCCAGTGATGTCCCAGGACCTCATGCTGCTTACCTATGATGGTTGGTTCATGCTTCAGTGTGAAAAGGTGAGATATTTCTATGGTATTTTTATCAGTTCATATGATGTTATGTACATGATTTTTTTTTCTTGGTCTATTTGCATTATCTCTACTGCTTGGGAGCAGTAGAGGTCTTGTTACAAAAAGTAATCAACAGATATCCTCTCCTGCTCATGTATGTGTTTTTTAGTTTCCATATTCATGTTTAAATTTCTCTCCATACTATCTTCATTTCTTTAACATTTGCATTTTCCCCGCTCTTTTCCACAAATTACATCTGACTTAAAACAATGTCTACATCCCTTCAAAAGTCCTCAGTGACAATGCTTACCTAACCACCATGAATTAGAAAATACCCAATGGTCAGATTATTTCTTACTGGACAAAATACCTAGAATATTTGGCCCCACATTTGATGCACACATAACTCTCACCCCTCTCATAAAAGAGCTTATAGTGAAGGCAAATAAGAAACTGAACATAGTTGTTGTCATTACCTAGACTGTCTGGCTGAGCAGTCCTGTCTCCCTGAGGAATGCAAAGGCCGGAACGGAATTTTTCCACAGATCCTATATAGAGTGTATATTGTGTTGTTGGCATGTGTGATTGTGTACAATGCAGTCCTCCATAATGTGTTGTATAGTGTGAGGTAAAGTGTCACATCCTTGGCAGTTGTCTGAAATACTGTCATCCAGCCTCTTCCAATAGCTCAGAAGGGCTGGATTGTGTCCGTATTGCAGTCTGGCCAGATGGACTGTGTCCTTTTGGGGTAGAGAGGGGGTCTGGCATGCAGCAATGTATTGTCTTTCAGTTTGTTGATTGAGCAGTGAGTGATATGATTATGGATATGCTTCTTGAGGCTGGTGTCTGGTGGTTGTGGAGGAAGAAAAGAAAGTGTTTGTGTGATATAAGTATTTGAATGTTGTTTTGATGTTTCTTGGTGTGTGTGGGTGTTTTACAGTGTGGTGTAGTGGGTGTGCTGTGTTTGTGGAGACTAACAAAACAAATGTGTTTTTGCTACATGGTAGGTGTGGCTTGAGTGGCTGAGGATGGCGATTTTAATTGAGCCTCTCTTCAGATTTGACGAGGGATTACCGCTGCCCACCACTGTAACAAAACAAATGTGTTTTGCTACATGTAATAGTGGTTTAGCGGGTAAGGTAAAATCTCTTCTGGACTTTCTTGGCTTTATTCAGGTACAAAGATTTTGTACAACTAGGTCCTTGACCTAAATCTTCTTGTGCTGGCCCTTAACCTCGGCACGGCCTCCTGCAAGGTACGTAACCTAGGCAGTCCTCTGCCTGGTTGGTGACCGCTGCAGTCCTCTCTCTTGGCAGTGCAGCCATCATAGTAAAAGGGGATGGTGGGTTGCCATATGTTAGATGTGTTAGTTATCAAATATAGGCATGGGTGTTAGTTCCATTATGTAGCAGTTAGTTGTATGGTTGGTGGGTGTCTGGTGACATTAGGCATCTCATGTTTGTGACACTGTGGGAACATCCTATTATGATCTTACGTAGGTGTTCAGTCAGGTGTTTGAGATGGGGAAATCTGTGAAGTCTGCAATATTAGAGGTCTTGCCAAAGACGAGTACCATGTTGCATGTGTGTGGATCACATGTGTGGTTGGTGATGGTTAGTGATGGTTACAGAGACTGTGACAAGTGTTTGTGTGCCTCTCATTTCAAGTTGATCCTTTACATTTAGGACTTCTGAATCATGGTGTAAATGGTCTGTAGATGTTGTATTTATGCACTCTGTAATTGTCTTTAAGGCTTTGTTTTATATGATCGGTAGGATGTTGTGGTTTGTCTTAGATGAGGGGCCCATGCTGGGCTCACATAATTTATCACTGAACATATGCATTGTTTGTATACTGTTGTATTAGTTTCTGTGTTTTGTCCAAATGTTGTTCCCACAATTGATTTAAGTGCATTGAGTCTAGATATTTAGTCCTTATGTTTGTGATGTGTTGTTTGAATGACATGGATGTATTGTATGTTATGCCAAGAATCTTGGGTGTATGTGTGTGTGGTATGAAAGTGTTGTTGGTATAAAGGCATGGTATTATTTGTGTTCTGCTGTCCAATTGGTGAGCAGTGTGGCTGTAGATTTGGTTAGGGCTGCTTTGAGTCTGTTTTTAGTAGAGCAGGTATATAGTGTATTGAGGTATGGTTGTAATATTTCTAAAGCTCTGTGGTACCCCATTCTTAAAATTTCTGGTGTGTGATGATTGGTCCTTGTATGACATGTAGGCATTTCTACCTGCCAGATAATTGGCCAGCCATCTTTTGATATTATTGTACATGTCTGTGTTATATATTTTGTTTGCGAGGTGATGGGGGATGGCATCAAAAGCTTTACTGATGTACTCTAGTGTTATTTAACTAATTGTAGTATTCAGGAAAGGAGCAATGCTCTTTGGGTTCCATCTCCTATTCTCTAATTTTGTAACATACCTAGACTCAAATTCATGTACAGTTTCAACTTAATCTATATCTTTGATTTCCAATTATCATATTTAGATTTGAAGTCATGTATTGAGGACCATGTACTTGATGATGCATCTTCTTTGTCATCATCCCCCAAACACATGTAGTTTGAATACTTTGACCAACATATCCTCTCTATATCCTAACAGATATTAAAGTTCTCTTTGTTTTGAGGAGAAGTTATTACTTTGCAAGTTGATTTGAAATCACATATGCTTTATTAAAGTAAAGTGTGTAGCAAGAACAGCAGGGTTTGCTAAACCTTACTAATTTTTTTGTATGTTTTTACTAACAGGTCAATACTCTTGAACCCTCTCCTGATCTTCCATACTCATTACTGCCAGCCCTTAGTGATGGCTACTTTGCAGATATCATTATACCAGCACGGTCAGGGAAGAAGGTAAGAATATACTAAAGTTACTTGCTCATTCGACATTCTTTTTCTTTGCGTCTAAAAGATGTCATCATTATGTAGTGTGCTATTGATGCAGTTTTGTGGCTTCTATTGTGGCTTTGTTTATCACTCTTTTTGAATTGAGGAGTAATGTTTGCCAATCTTCATTTTCTTGCTCAGTGGTGTTTAAGTAAAAAATGGGAGTGTTTTTGAGTGCTATCAATTCAAAATACTTTGCTTCAGGATGTAAGATTCATTGAATATGGTATAGGGTCAAGGTATGTACTTATTAGCTGATTCATTGTTGTGTAGTAGGAACTTCCATGCAATTGTCCAATATCACAATGGTCATACAGACAGTGATGCATGGTAATGTAGTATATATCCATGATTTGTGCATTGTACAGATTGTTCTTGGTGAAGAACCTAATTAAAAACTTCCATTGGATAAGTATAGTTTCTCTTACCACTGTAGGCAGAAGATTATGAATATGTGTATAGTATAGAGCATAGGGAGACCTTGTCCGTTATTGTATATCACTATCATCATGACCATTAGGGCACAATTATCATATTTAGATAATTATCATATCAATTATCATATCAATTATCATATCAATTATCATATTTAGATATATCACTGTCATTGACCATTAGGGCACAATTATCATATTTAGATAATACATACACACATGCCATTCTTGAGTATATTCTTTAGTTGGGAGTCAAGGAATGACTTTTTGCCACAGATTGATCGTATCAATAACTGTTATATATGATGGGCAGCAGTGGTTACATGGACAAACCATGCTGACAGGAGACCTGTTGGCTCGTAATAAAGTATTGTATGTGGGATGCTTGCTGGGAACAGCTTAGAGCATCACTACTTGGGTGAGAGGTCAAGAGTGGAGGCATTTTGAGGATACATGGTGAAGTGAGTTCGTAGTAAGGGTTACATGAAATTCCCTGCTTCAAAAAGTCCTCCATAAGAAGACACCATCCTAACCTTCTCTAAGAGGAGGAAGCTATGTTGTTAAACTGATTCATTGTTTATCAATCTATCTATACGCCCAGAACTTTTTCCCCTTTATACAGGAGGTAGCCAAGTCTAAGAGTACCCACTGGCACCCATTTTACTCCCATCCACCACACTTGTTTCTCTCTCATCTTAGCTCCTCATGGATGAAGGATCATCCGTGTCTCCTGTCCACTACACTGGGTCAAAAACAATGCAGCAAGACACAGCATATCCACAGCAAGGCTTCTTCATTAAATTGGCGACCCCTCATTTTCTGTTACTTTCTAAGCGATGTTTTATGAGAGGGATGACCCCTCATCCACAGGGATCTAAGATGAAAGGAAAACAAATGGGAGTTGGATGGGTGGGGGTGAGGGCATCCCTATTCTGGCTACCTTCCCTATAAGGGGGAAGGCTTTGGTGCATAAATATATGGATAATTTGTCCTGCAATTGAGGTCAGGTTTTTGGGTTTATAGTTTTGTGGCTTCTATTGTGGCTTTGTTTATCACTCTTTTTGAATTGAGGAGTAATGTTTGCCAATCTTCATTTTCTTGGTCAGGAGTGTTTAAGTAAAAAATGGGAGTGTTTTTGAGTGCTATCAATTCAAAATACTTTGCTTCTGGATGTAGATCACAGGACTGATAGGAGCATTGAATGATGTTAAAAGTTTGGGGGCTGTTACTCTATTTATGCATAGAGTAAATGCAGCAAAGGGAATGAACCAGATGAACTTGAGATCACAGACTTTATTGTGAGGCAAAGAGTTACTGAAACCTCATGACTTTCAGTGAGGATCATAGGGAATATAGGGAAGGGATCTTGAGTAAGAATGTTTAAATGTTGAGATTCATTGTGCTCTCAAGATTCACTGAAGCAAAAATTTGGATCTTGGTGAAAGGCATAGAAGAGGGTGGTAGATGGCTTCCTCTTTGCTGACGTCATTGATGTTGGTAAGCAAGACAGGCAAGTACTGCTAGAGTACAATTAAAAAAGAAAAAAAAAAAAAGAATCATTGATATACACCTTGTCTCCAGTGCTCCTATATTTTCTGATAGAAACATAAATGCATACAAATTATGAAGTAAACATTACTGCTTGTAAGAAGAGTTCTATCTTAAATCAAGTATCTGAACTTCAGAACCCAGAACTTATAAAAAAAATTGTATAAAGAAGGATTAGAAAAAACAGAACTGTCCCCATTAGAGGAAAGAAAGGAGGGATGAAATGATTGCAGTCTCAGTAAAAGAATGGATAAACTTAGCAGAGAAGACTGAATAGGTGCTTGAACAATATTAAGAGACATTTTTCTGTATAGATTTTTCAACTTTTGGAGTGGTATAAGAGAAAATATAGTCCATTAAAAGACAGTAGATAAATATTAGGCTATTATTGATCGTTGGAGACAGATGGGATTCCACAAGTGTTATACTTTTCTATACATTGTAATTAGGTAAATACTAATTTGATAAATACACTGTCCCATGTCCATTCTGCTTGCTATCCAGTACTGAAACAATAAATGCAGAATTAGCCTGGAAGCAATCAAAGGATTACAAAGGAGACCTTTTGGTCCATTGCACTGGTTCTCGCTTGCAGGAGACCCACAGCCTATAGGAAGGCAGCCACAGTCTCCAATTCAACTCATAAGTCACTTGGTTGTGCAGTCCTGAGGGGTTAGTGTACTCATCCCTTGATTTAACCACTTCGGTACAATGACACCTACGTAGGTATCATGAGGTGCGAGTGGATACACGAGGATGCTGGAAGTAGCGTCTTGATTATATATATATATATATTTTGTAGTTGTACATGAGTTACCCTGGGATTCTGTGAACTGGTTTGATCATGTTTTTTGTGTTTATTATTACTCAGAGTAAATGAGAACAAGTAATATAGCAGTGACTTTTTATTTTATAATGCGAGTAGTGTGATGAATTGTACATATGGCAGCCGATGCTGCATGTGAGAATTTGACTTCTACTGAAGTGGTTAATGGACAGAAGGGGTCTAGTAATTTTTTATAAATAGAATATATTCACTGTAATTTAATATTACAAAGGATTGTAAAGATAGGTTCTTTATATGCCTTGATTATAAAGTGGGGCACTTGGAATTTTTTCCTGAGATACTAGGTTTTGTCTGTTGCCTCTGAGATCTATTAAAATGGGGTCTGTTAAATTGACAGCCGAGTATACTTGGCCCGGAAACAGATGCCATATAGCTTAGATACAACCACACAGAAGATATAGAACACATCATCAACTGCCCAACATCTATACAGTACCAATAAAAGTAGAAATTTATCTCTGATTTTATGGCCATTTAGATGGTCATGGTTGGATACCCTTTGGGGATGCAAGTCTCCTGCCAAAGAGATAAGGGACAATAAATTGATTGACTGAGTAATTGTATGACCAGAAGCAAAACAGCACTGCATGGCATAAACATTGATTATTTGCTTATTAAGTTTCTCCGAATACTTTGGCTAGTAAACCAAAGAAACTAATCAAGTTTGTCCTGAAGTACTTAATGTTTTGTGTACTGTACTTCCCTAACTTAAACATTTGTGCATGGTTAGTGCAGACAAAGACCCTTGTGAGGGTACAAAACCAGTAAAAATCTAATTCAACCTAAACACCATGTGTTCCCCTTTCTCCTGGTTGCAGTATGAAGTGCACCAAGTTATCCTTTCTGCATGTGTTCCCGACCTCAACTGGACTAGCGATCCTCCCCCACTAGCCAACACAGAAGACATAGTTCTAGAAACTGTGCTCCACTACATGTACAGCTGCTGCCTGCCCCATCAGCTCACTGTAGAAACTGCAGAGAAGTCTATAGAGGCCACCAAAGGACTAGAAGGATTTGAGGATTTTGTGCGAATGTGTGAGGTCTTTATTGTCAACACTCGACTTAGGCATAGTAAGTAAACCTTTAACTTGTGGAATGAAAGTAATGTTGTTGTTACTGTTGTAGCATAGTTGTTGTTATAGGTGTTATTATGATGTTAATTAAAGTTACTTATTCTTTATACAGTTTTGTTAATATTGATATTATTGATTTTCACTCATAAGCCTTTGATGTGCAGGCTGAAGGTTGTATGAGTATCAGAAATGAGGCTTAGAATTTTAGGGTTCCTTTCCAATGGAAGGGTTTGGACATTTAATTTATTTATTTTTTACTTTTTTTTATTAATGATTGGAGTGAACAGTGTTAATGATCAATTAACCAGTTTGTTGCACCTAGTCTCACTTGCAGAAGAACTGCAGCCTTCAGTTAACTGGCAACAACCTCCAAACAGGACCATAAGTCACTCAGGAATGATGTATTGTGTTGTTGTCTTGGGATTGTTGGTGTGGTGTATTGTAGTACAAGGTGTTCTCTGTCTTCAGCGTGGTGCTTTCATCTAAGGCAGTTTGAATCTGTGGCCAGGCCTATTCTGTATTGGTACTGTTTTAATGCTGGATGGTGTCTTGAGCACAGTTGTACAAGTGTGGTTCTTGTCTGGCGGGGGAGTTTTTTCTCTGGAGCTTATGTCTGGGGCTTGTTTCTTGAGTATTGACTTAGGTGGTCTGGGCCATGAAGTATATACTTGTATGTACTCTGAAAAGTCCTGGTAAGGACGAATTATCAGTGAATAAAACTCCACATATATATATATATATATATATATATATATATATATATATATATATATATATATATATATATATATATATATATATATATATATATATGTGAAATGATAGAGTGAGAAATGAGGAGGTGAGGAGGAGAACAGGGGTGGAAAAGGAGCTGGGAGATAGGGTTGATGAAAGAATATTAGGATGGCTTGGACACATGGAAAGAATGAGTGAAGAAAGACTAGTAAAAGAGGTATGGAAGGCAGATGTGGAGGGAGTGAACATGAGGGGACGTCCTAAGATGAGGTGGATGGATGGGGTGAAGGGGGCTTTGGGGAAGAGGGGAATGTCTGTTGAGGAAGGACGGGAGAGGACAGAAGACAGGGGTGAATGGAGAAGGGTTGTATATGGATGATGTTGTGATTGCATGAGGTGGAATGGGTGGGGGGTGGGGGAGGAGATAGTATGTGTGAGCAAAATTTGACGCAGCCCGAAGGGATTTCTCCCCATCTTCTCCTTTTATGCAATGGGGGGACGGAGAGGGGGGGTCACCGATTTAATGAAGCAGCCTTGCTGTGGATGTGCTGTGTCTTGCGACACTGCTTCTGACCCAGGGCAGTGGACAAGGTGCAGGGATGACCCGTCATCCAGGAGGTGCTCAGATAAGAGGGAGGGTGGAGGGGTGTGGAGTGTATTCAGGGATGGAATGGGTGGAGATGATTTTATGCCTTTCCCTTTTTGGCTACCTCCCTTGTAAGGGGGAAAAAGCCTTGGTATATGTATGTATATATATGTATATATATATATATATATATATATATATATATATATATATATATATATATATATATATATATATATATATACATATATATAAATACATATACTGTATATACATATACATATATATATATATATATATATATATATATATATATATATACATACATACATACATACATACATACATACATACATACAGTGTGTGCAAACACTATTCAAGATTTTAAGAAAAAACTTGATGCTGAGAGATACAAAGACGGGTCACCACGAGCATAGCTCCTTTACCGTATAATACAACCAGGTAAATACACCAAAGGCTTTTTCCCCCATACAAGGGAGGTAGCCAACACATCCATCTTTCTTCTCACAAACATACTACCTATCTCTTACCTTTTACTCTCTTCTGTACCACATCCATGCACATTAAAAGACCCAAACCTTAGGGTTGTGGTTGGAAAACTCTTGGACCCTCTCATGCCTTTACTTTTTTTAGGAATGTCCCCTGTGGGGATATACAGAGCCCTTACATGTCTAAGTGCCACCCTGGGGCACTAATGAACCCCCCAAATGAACTTGACAATAATTTAAGCCCTTCCTTTGAACTTATGCATTAGAGATATTTTGAGTAAAAAAAGAAAGTATACAACATGGTCATGAAAAGATATGAAATGTATAGTCCTAGAACATGCAATGAAAATATGGGTGGCAGACTCACATTGTAAATTGCGAGAACCAGACATAGTAGGAGTTCTACCAGGAGATAGGAAACAGTAACAAAAGCAACAACAACAGCCATGATGGTAAGCATTGTTCACAAGCATGGTGGCGCTGGAGTTTGTATGCTTGTTTGACACAGAGGTGGGTACGATTAAAAAAAATAGAAATCTGATTAGTGACTGCTGATTTGCCAGCTCGTCAAGGCGGATTCAATTATCCGATTTGGGTGTCAAGAATATAAGTGTGATTAGTGATTATCCGATTTGATCATCCAATTTGAGGATGCAAATCTGATTAATTGGAGAATCAGACTGCCCACCTCTGGTTTGACACACCTCTGATGAGAAGATTGTAAACAATTGGTGGCAGATGATTTGAATCCCCTAATATAGGTGAGGTCAATCAATCAATCTATTGTTCCTGGTATCTCATGCAGGAGACCTGCAGCCTTCAGGTAACTGGCAACAGTTTCTGGGCAGGACAATAAGTCATTCTGAAGATATATTATGTTGTTGTCTAGGAATTGTTGGTGTGGGGCATTGTTGTATGAGGTGTTCTATGTCCTCTGTGTAGTGGTTTCATCTGGGGCAGTTTGAATCTGTGGCCAGGCCCATACTGTGTTAGTACTGTTTTAATGCTGGATGGTGTCCTGAGTGCATGTGTGCCACCTGGGTGAGGTCAGTTATAGTGTAATTAGATATGAGCGGGAATATTATATATATATATATATATATATATATATATATATATATGTATGTATGTATATATATATATATATATATATATGTACGAACCAAAGGCCCATTTTTATCTTTTATTAAAAAGCCCAAATTTTCTCCTTTGTTGCTTTTGTAATGGATTCACTACCCAAGGAATGATTCAGAGATGGTCTTTTGCAGCTAATGCCAATTTCCATTACTTTGTATTTTTTATATTGATATTCATTTTGTATATGTGTATATAGGTACATTAGGTGTCTTATTATTGCACAGTAGGTGCTATGTAAAAAAAAGATATGTCAGTTCAGTTTAACCCTGCATTTTTGTAATTATATAATTTGCTTATTTGCTTACTCTTTTTAAAAATTGTTCCGCTAATCTCATTGTGAACATATGGTTTCCTGGTAGTTTATTATTCAATTTCATTGTATTGTTGTAAACTTTTGCTGCCATGGGTCTCAAGACAATTTGCTCATATTTGCCTAGTTGTTTTTACCTAGTTGTATTATATGGGAAAAGGAGCTATCTCTCAGCATCTAGTTTGTTCTGAAATTCTTCTATGGTTTTGTGCACACTATTGTTTTGTTCAATTTGTTCCAGACATCCACTACTCTGTGTGGAAAACTATTTTATTTCAGATATTTTCTATAACTATCCTTTTTTGAGTTTCTTTTCATGTTGTGAATATTTTTGCATGTTTTTGTCTAACACATGATATTCCTCT
The DNA here is from genome assembly GCF_046742065.1 of Oratosquilla oratoria. Lineage (NCBI taxonomy): Eukaryota > Metazoa > Arthropoda > Malacostraca > Stomatopoda > Squillidae > Oratosquilla > Oratosquilla oratoria. The sequence goes on from NC_134811.1 coordinate 6,805,196, forward strand.
CTACCCTTTGGTTTTTACTAATTTCTATTTACCTTTTGAATTGCATAATTGCTACTCTTTTGAAGACATTCATGCAGTTACCCAGATTATTGTATGTTTTTTTTTTTTTTTTTTTTCAAAATTTGGCATATTGATATATATGTGTTTATGTGTTGTGTAGGGCACAGTTAGGTGCTTGTAACACCCCAAATTACTTCAAGCATTTTGCTTATTTTCATATTATCGTGTTCCAATTTTAAATTTTTTATACTCTAAGCATGTATGACCTCTACTGGTAGTGGACTCTACTTTTCAACTGATCTGCATAGGAGGCAGAACTTTTAGAGATACTTTTTCTTCCCAGTTCATCTAGATATGACCTTATGTCCTTCATTTGCAGCTCTTAGGGTTTGGAAATAGTATATCCTTGGCTAAAAACTCTCCTCCCTTTGTAAACTTGTACACAGTCAACAACATTGTTGCCTCTGTTTTGCCAAGTATTTTCTTTTCTATAGTTTGTTGATCAGTTCTTTGACAGTAGGATCATATTATTTTATTGCCCAATAAATGCTCTGATAGACGTAAAATACTGTACTCAGTTTCTGCAGCTAGCTGCACTGTATTTGACATGCATATAAATAATATTATGATAAACCACCTGTGTACTACCAAGAATCATTGGGTTTAGACATCCTACTGAATGTTCTATGCATTTCTCAGAACTAGTGGGTTTGGTAAGTGATGTCCATGGTTGTGTGGACCAGATGACGGAGCTCTTCAACCCGTCCACATCAATGAGCCCAGCCCACCTCATCCATGTTATTAAGGCTGCACTCCGCCAAATTGCAATTGGTAAGTGGAGATAAATGTTGAGAGTATAAGGAAAGTTGTAAGATTGAGATATTGTTGAGATGTTTTTTAGTATAACATCTTTTCTTGTTTATCTTGTTTATTTTGTCTTTATTTTCTTTTTCTTTTTGTGTTAACATACACGCATGTACTAAGGTTTTTTTCCTCCTTACAAGGGAGGTAGCTAAAGTCAAAGACATAAATTCACTCCCACCTATTTCATCCCCACATACTCCTTTGTTTTTGGCTACCTCCCTTGTAAGGGGGAAAGAGCCTTTGGTATATGTATGTATGTATATTTAGAAAGTTATATTTTAGTGTTTATTTAGAATAAGTTTGTGCGTGTAACAAAAACACTGAATATTGCAGGGTTCATAAAGGTAGTTCATTTATGTGAAGAGTTTGAGAGGCACAAAGGTCATCTGAGTCAAGCTGAGCAGCACGAGATCATGCGCTACACCAAAAGCAGGTTACCTGTTCTACTCAGTCAGTTAGTTCGACTCCTGGCCAATATGCGGGCAACTCTCGCTCAGCTGAAGCACCATCAACGGGAAGATTTAGCACAACAGCTTGTGCCTCAGGTGGGGTTAATTGAAAGTATGTACAGTAAGTCCTTGTTATACGGTACATATGCATACCTGAAAACCTTACCGCAAATTGAAATTGCCATATACCGAACCCATTATAACATGTAATAATAGGATATGGCAAATGTACCTTCTCCCTGCTCTTTCCTCTTCAAAATATCTAGGGGATACCGTATCTGTGAATTTTTCTTACCGTAAATAGAATCGAGGGTAGTAATTACCAAATACCATAACTATGAATTTACGAAATAAAGAATTACCATATAAGGAGGACTCACTGTATTTCAATTTTTATCCCTTAATTTGAGCTTAGGCAGTATAGCTTGTAACTGGAAATGAAAGAGTAAAAATCTTAGGGAAACATTCCTTTTATAAATATGGAATTTATTATGAGGTGGCTCATTTGTTTATACCATACTTGAGCTGAAACTTTTTCTCATACTAAACTACTTTATGATGTTTTGGAGTCTCAGTAAAAGAATGAATGCTTCTTGTTCTTTTTTAATTTATTGTGGGAGGTGGGTTCTAGGGTTCTAGGTGTGTGGAATGTTTAGAGTAGCACATTTTTTTTATTAGAGGCATGGAATTTTTTTTTTCTTCCATATCCAGCAGGGATTGTCAAACTTGATATTGCAAGAGGATAATGTGGTAAAGAGATCAATGATCAGGACTACCTATATGCTTGTCTAGCGCATAACTCACAAACATAAGGAAGAAGTGTCTGCCACATAGTGCACAATCTGGATGGGGTGTCGAGTGTGGAGACAAGGAGCTTCACTGAGTGTAGGCATAGTGGAAAGGAGGTGGAGGTAACTACCCTGCCTCCCTGCCTCTCTGCCTACAGTTGTTGTTATGACAGACATCACTGTGTGTTTTTTCCACTGACCCATTATTTGGTTTGCCTCTACATATTGTGATATAATGTAGAATTCTTATGTGTTCCTATGTTGTAATTTTTGGGGAGTTCTGTCCATTTGGGTACTTGTGGTTTTGGGTTGTTTAACTGCTGAATTTGTAATGGGAGCTACACCAACAACCTTGTTTACAACTACATTTCTATAAGATATATTATTTATCTGAGAGTATAGTGGGTGGAGATTAATGCAGATACACCATTAGTGACAAGGAAGATGGGATTACTTATTGTTGACCAACAAGAGGTAGTTGTCAATTGGATTGAGTAATTGGTGATTACATAGTTCAGTAGTTTATATGGTATCATATTCCTAATTATGTGAGTTGCTTCTGCTTTTTTTTCATTGCTATGTATTTATTCTCTACAATAACATTATTATTATTTATTCTATTCTTTGAACATGGGTCCTATGCTATTAAAAGCTTTGACGGGTCTATGGAAGACTTTGAAAACTACTGCAGCAGAGTAGAACTATTTTATTTTTTGAACCTAGCAATAATGCTACAGGTAAATGGAAAAAACTATCATAAAAAAGATACACTGGAGCTTCTACATACCCCAGCTTAATTCCTGAGCCTAAAGTGATGATAAGTAATTATTCTGGAATTTTCAAGTGGACTCTAATTACAGTTTTACAGCAGGCAGGTCCTGTCTCATACCATTAGGCCTCTACCTATGAGTAAAGTTATGGAACAAATGACTAGTTGTAGTGATGCCTTACAAATAATAAAATCCAGTTGTTGCAGTGCATTTAAATGTATCCTTGTTTGCTGATGAGATTGGGGAGTGGGTAAAAGTTCAGTTGTAAGTGTTGCAAGTGTATTCAGCACCACTCCTTAGCCTATGGTTCATATCAAGTTCTAATCCTCTTAATCTTGAATTCCTGGGTACAAGGCACTGTGACTGCTGGATTTGATTATTTAAAAGATATCATTGGGATTAGTGATTTGTTTCATGATAGTTACAACAGTGAAACTAATAAGAAATCTCATTCAAATGCTGCCATACCCACTAATGGGATTGGGAATCATGTAAAAGTTCAGGTGGATGGGGTTCAAGTGCAGTCGGCACTGCTTCCAAGCATACAGTTTGTAGCATGTTCCCATCCTTTTTACTTTTATGTAACAAGGTAGTAGCAGACTGGACATCTAATCTTGAGGTCCTGGACTCAATACACTGCCTCACCAACTACACTTAATAGACTGATTCCTCTAAAGCTACTGTATTTATATTTGTCCCTTTCCCTTTGTAAAGTGGAACTACCTGTATACAAGCATTCTTCTGGTCCTCTATCAACATTCCTCTTCCATAGATGTGCATTAAATCTCACCAGCCAATCTACTGTAACTGTCCCTCCCTTCATCAGACATTGTCTGATATTCGTCTAACCCAGGTGCATTACCAGCTTTCATCACTTTCAAAGTTCTTTGTATCTCATCTTATCCTTTAGCTCTATTATTTTCTTTTTCTGTCACAGTCATTTTCCTAGCATGTTCCATTGCCACAATTAATCAATCCCTAACCACATCCACATTCAAAACAATACTCTGCCCATCTTTCCCGTACCACCTTTATGTCCAGCACCATCTGTGTGTATACATTCAAGAATGAATTTAGAAATATTTTCTGAAGGTTTGAAATAGGCCTACCCTATTTTTGGTAAATGAAGCATTAGATGTTGTTTGTCATTACAGAATGTGTTAAACAAAAGTTCTCTTTGTACTGTTTCAGATAAGCACAGTTCTTCAGACAGTGTGTTGTGATATTGGGAACCTGCGAACCAGCCTTGAACATATCATACAATCATCATCTGCCTCTTCCTTAGAATCGTCTCACTCTCCTCCACATTTACTAGCCAAATCATTAAGAAATGTAAGTCTTCAGCCAGTATTAATGAGTGTATGTTCTTTGTTTTCAGCTCTGAGACTACAATTCATACAGTCAAACCTCGCTTAATGAACACCTCACATAATGAGTGATTTGCATAATAAGCACAAAAAAAAAAAAAAAAGACTCGCTTAACTAGTGATGTTTTGCTTAATGAGCAATGTTTTGCTTAGCGAGCAACATTTTGTGATTTTTTTTCAGTGCTAAGTTTAAACTTTACAAGAATATCCCCAAAGGAAAAAAATGCAAGGAGACAGATATGATATGGTTTAACGTCACAAACTCCTCCCAACGGAAGGTTAGGACGGTGCCCCTCACAGAGGGCTTTGTAGCGTGGAATTTAATGAACCATGCTCTTGATTCAACTTTGCTGGTGGCAGGGTTCGAACCGCCATCCCCTCGATCTTCGCAGCAAGTAACAATGCCCTAACCCGTTCAGCCAGCGAGCTTCCTTAAGACAGGGATAAGAGACAGGGATAAGAAGACAGGGATAAGAGAAAACAAGTCACTGTAGAAGTGAAACATGAAATCATTGAGAAGCGAGAACAAGGGGTGAGCATGGCTGACCTAGCACATACATACAGTCGGACTACATCAACAATTTGCACTTAGAAGGGCCGGATGACTGCATTGTAGACAACTGCCCAGGATGTAACACTTCACCCCATACTATTCAACTCATAATGGAAGATTGCATTATACACAATCACGCATGCAAACAACACAGCATGCACTCTATAAAGGATTTGTGGGAAAACCTTGTTCCGTCCATGGCATTCTTTGGGGAGATGGGACTGCTTGGACAGACAGTCTAGAGAATAACAACAACAATTTGCACTATTCTCAAGAACAAGATTAAGGAGATAGATACTTCAGAGGGAGTGACAAGAATATCTTTGGAATGGCCACATATTTTTGACAATGTTGAAAGGTTGCTTCTCATATGGATCAACGAGAAGCAAATGCAAGTTGACACTATTAACAAGAGCACCATTTGTGAGAAGGTGAAAGTGATTTTTCTAACCTAATTAAAAAAATTCCAGGAGCAGCACCAGACAAGGAAGAAGCATTCAAGTCAAGGCGTGGGTGGTTCGAGAAGTTTAAGAGAAGAACTGGCATCCACAGCATTGTGAGGCGTGGCAAAGCAGCAAAGCTCTAACACAAAGGCTGCAGAGAACTTCATTGGTGACTTTAAGAAACATGTGGATTCTGGGGGTTACTTGCCGCAGCAGGTTTTTAATTGCGACGAGACAGGTTTTTTCTTGAAGATGCCAAAGTGAACCTATATAACAGTGGAGGAGAAGGCTTTGCCTGGCCACAAGCCAGTGAAAGACCATCTCACACTGCTGTTTTGTGCCAATACATGGTGGTTTGAAAGTGAAACTGCTGCTTGTATACTATTCAGAAAATCCAAGAGCCTTCAAGAAGTGTAAAGTCCAGAAGAGCAGGCTAAGTGTAATGTAGAGGGCCAACAGCAAGGCTTGGGTGACATGTGGCCTTTTTATAGATGGGATCAATGAGGTGTTTGGTCCTTCTGTGAAAAAATATTTGCTTGAGATCAATCTGCCACTTCATGTCTTGCTTGTTATGGACAATGCTCCTGCCCATCCTCCAGGTCTAGAAGATGACCTCCTTGATGAATTTCAATTCATCAAGATCCAGTTCCTGCCTCCCAACACCACTCCTTTACTCCAGCCCATGGACCAGCAGGTCATCTCAAACTTTAAGAAGCTCTACACTAAAGCGCTCTTCGAGCGTTGTTTTGAGGTGACTGAGGGGACCAATCTCACTCTCAGAGAGTTTTGGAAAGACCACTACTATATTGTTGCCTGCCTCAAGATGGTTGACAAGGGAGGGGGTCACCAAGAGAACCCTTATTTCACCTTGGAAGAAGTTTCAGCCGGACAGCATTGTCGAACACGACTTTGAGGGGTTTGAGTCAAAGCCTGTGGAGCCTGTAGTTGATGAGATAGTGTGTTTGGCCAAGACCATGGGTCTGGAGGTGGATACCAACGACATTGATGAGCTTGTGGAAGAGCTTAGACAGGAGCTGACCACTGAAGACCTTATGGAATTGCATTCTGTTTCACAGCAAGAAGTTGTTGAGGAGATTTCGTCAGGGGAGGAGGAGGTAACCGCCTCAGCAGAGCAACAACCTTCCAGTGCAATAAGGGAGATGTTTAAAGCATGGGAAACTGTTTCATAGTATGTTGAGAAGTATCACCCTAATAAGGTAGTGGCTATGCATGCTACAAATTTATTTGATAATAATGCTGTGCTGCATTTTTGCAAATTTTGAAGCGTAGACAAAAACAAATGTCTCAAGATTGTTTTCTATTGAAAAAGGATTCTAAAGAGAGTACCAATTGTGCCAGTGTATTTAAAAGATTTAAAACTAGTGAGTCAGTCGAGACTATTATAGTATCGAGTGAAGAGGAATCTACCTTGGTGGAAGATTCTTCTCCTTCACCTCAGTAATTCTCCCCCTGTCTTGGTCTCGCTTGTGCCAGGAGCAACTTTTTTTAAATTTATTTATTTTTTATTATTAATTCTTTATTCTTTATGTGTTAATGATTTAAAAGACGAGTTTAGATATTATTATGAATTATTTTTGGGTATCTTTTTTTCTTGAGCATGGGACTCACTGTTGTATTTTACATTGATTCCTATGGGAAAAATTGTTTTGTTTAACGAGTGTTTCACATTACGAGTAAGATTCGAGAACAAATTATGCTCTTTAAGCGAGGTTCCACTGTATTTATATAAATAAGTCTGTTATATGTTATATCTTATATCTTGTATCTTATATCTTATATGTGCTTTGGTAAAATCTAAGTTTTCAGGCAAATTTTGTTGATGAATGCATTTTCTTATGAGTTGTAGTGAATGGATTAAAGTTACCTTTTCTATATTTTTCAGTTAACATTAACAGTAAATCTTTGGTATACTAAACAAGGGAAAAGGAAACTGTTATCCCAAAGTTTGTTGTATTATTAGAATTTTTAATCATACAGTATTATGCACAATTTGTTAATAGTTTACCTGAGTTTGTACATGAAGTAGTTGGAATGAAAGTATAATTTTATTTGACAATTGGGTAGAGAGACTTGATGAGTCAGTGATACAGTACTGCCATTTCCGAGACAAAAGTTTTGTACAGGAAGAGCAAAAAACATTGGTCTCATGTCTGTCTTTACAGCAAATGTCTTCAGCATTGTGGGCTACAGGCAGTTCTCAGAAACCACAAGGGTTATGTTGCTGGACCTGTTATAGTTTGTGACTTGTATTGTTCATGGAAATAATCTATTAAGAAGAGTCTGGTATGGCAGGAATGCACTCAGCAGTCAGAGGAAGAGAATTGAGCTGTGACTATTGTGTTTTTAACGCCCAGCATGCTTCTTCACACTGCTAAGTAGTTCATTCACTTTCTTGTACACTTTAATATACTTTTCTTTATTTCTTTGAGACATTTAAAATTTTTCTAAATATGTAAGTTTATGTTATGTAAATTTACAGTTTCTGGGGACTGCCTGTGTATAATGCTTTTTATAAAGATAGCAAAAAGTTTTAAGTATTTGGGGTCACATGATAATAAATGAAGGAATGGATGTTGAAATGAATATAAAGGAAACAAGTAGATATATGGATAGAATGAAAGTGTTAAGAGAAATAGATATTTAGGGAATACAAAGAGATTATATAGTGTGATTGTACTCATGGCACTGTATTGATCAGAAACTTGGAATATAAGAAATGTAGTGAGGAAGAGACTAACTGTTTCAGATGGTAGCTCAATATCTTGTCTGCGCCCACTGAATGTGAGTTCTTTATTTTCTTAATGATTTTTTCTATGTATTGCTGGAAAAGGATGGGGGTAGCTTTTGTATCTAGCTTTATCTTATATATGTTTTTTGTTATATTCCTGTTTTTCATTTCATAGGTTTACTTATGGAAAAATGCTTGTTTATGAAGCTGCATATTTGTTTTGGTGATGGTACTCTGTTCCGTGGTGTTTCAAGACTTGCAAAAGTTGTGGACATTAGAAGTGGATGGAGTGAACTTGAGAGGAAGACCAAGGATGAGGTGGATGGGTGGTGCAAAGGGGCCCTTGGGTGCCACACCTCCAGGTGGAAGTTAGGGTTGATAGATGCTATGCATGGTTTCTCTCTGGGGGTGTTGTGGTTTGAGGTCCATCCTTCCTTGCCTTGATGTTACTACTGTAAGATGTAATTCCTTTACAACTATATAGATATACAAAGGGATAAGGTATTTCAGTTTGGATAAGAATAGAATAGTTGAACTGGAGATAGTACAGTCATGTTATGAGAGTTGATTAAAGTAGATACTTTCAGAAGATGCATGAATCTGTGGTGTTGGGAGTGAAAGCAAGGGTTAACCAAAGAAGATATGGTGGATTGGATGAATTAAATCGCCAGAGCTCATGGTCAGGATTAAATAAGTGAAAATGCATGTGGTTGACAGAGTTGGAGAAGAATGTATAGACTAAGGCAATGACCTGTTCCATAGGAGAGGTGCACTGGCAATATTATTGGGGAAGTGATGAAGTACAGTCCTCTCATGGTCGAAGTGGGAATGAATAAATGACATGTGTAATGGTTACGAAAAGAGTGAATATATTTCCTGGCCCATACCTAGCTACTTCACTATGTGGGAAGGGTTGTTTTGGATGGGGGAAAAAAAGACAAATACAAACATCTTGAAACTTTTTCCAATGTTTTCAATTTATTTTTTCACAGGATCTACATTTACGAGAACTACAAAAGCTAAGAATCCTTCAGGAAAATTTGACGTCCTTTCTCAACTCTTTACTTCACAAGAAAGAGCAGTATGAAGAAATGTCCTTAACCTCTCGCGTGAGGGGAGTTATGCGCATCATTGAGCATTTTAGTGAAGAATTGCCCTTCTTTACGCTTAGATTGGAGGAAGTTGCTGCTGCCCTAGAAGAAATGTTTGAATGGTCAGAATTCAAGTTTGTGTTCAAAGGTTGCACTTCCAAGGTGGTAAGTGTCATGTGCTCATGCTGGCAATAGCTAGTGGACCTTCATTAATTCATTATATAAGGAGCGGAAAATTCTAAAAACAAATTAAACTGAAATTTTACCATAACTAATTGGGATGGAATTAGTTCTCAGGTGTTCCTTGCATCATGGAAGGAATGTTTCCATAAAATTCCTTTAAGTACAAAATCTATAATGATAATTAAAATGTATTTTTCCTGTGAATTAACAATTAGTTTAGAAGAGATTCCCTGATTGTGCCATGAATTTTATAAACTATGCTTCTATACCACTCAGTAAAACTGCTTCCTTTTCATGACATATGTGCCACTTAGTGAAAATGCTTCTGTTTCATGACCTATATGCCATCATGAGAGTACTTTAAGCCTTACTTTAGCCACAACACTTGTAACTTCTTGTACACCTAAAATTGATTCTGATAGGTTCAGATGATAATTGTTGCCTCAGATTTCACTGACTGGGGATTCATAATTTTACAGCAGTCAAAAATACTCCTCAGACCTTTCCATGGATTTCTTTGGGAAGAAGCATTGGACTGTTGTATGTGTTGCATTAGTGTATTTGCTTAGTTGTACCTAGTTGTATTTTACAGGACAAGAGCTATGCTCGTAGTGACCCATTTTCATATCTCTCCACATCCATGTTTATCAGGTGTCAAGTTGCTTGAAATAATTACTCCTAGGTCCCTTTCTGAATCAACTTTTTTGACTTCTTTGTTTCCAATTTTATACTATCCTGATACTCTGTTTTTACTTTTTCCAAATTCCATTTTGCTACATTTTTTAATGTTGAAGTTCATCTCACATGTCCGACTCCATTCCCATATTTTGTCTAGGTCATCTTGCAGCAATCTGCAATCTTCTTCTGTTCTTACTCTCTTGAGTAATTTGGCATCGTCAGCAAAGAAGTTCATGTAACAATTTACTCCCTCATCCATATCATTTATATATATGGCAAACATTAATGGAGCCAATACAGAGCCCTGCAGGATGCCACTTTTCACATCTTCCCAGTTCAAATTTTTGTCTCTAAGTACCACTCTCATTTTTCTCCCAGTTAAGAAATCCTTCATCCGTTCCAGCAGTTTACCTTGTATTCCTCCCATTATTTTAATTTTTCTTATTAATTTTTTATGTGGTACTTTGTCGAATGCCATCTGCAAATCTGTTTCTGTGATACCACCTAATAGGAGGAAGAGGAGGAAACCGTTACTGGTTTTCAACTCTGTGTAAAAAATTGGAGGAAGGGTTGTTGGAAATGATAAAGATCTTGGGTTTGGTCTGTAGCTCAAGTACCATCCCCCTGGAGTTTCACCCCCAGATAAAGGTGAGAGTATTGATGGATGTGCGGGTGGTCACTGGAGGCAACTGTGGTGTAATTGGTAAACACACCTACCCAGCAAGTGGGAGGTCCCCAGGTTCAATCCCTGGACAGTGCCAGCTTTTCAGTGATACCTACCTCAACATGGCACAGGGAATAGGATCATAGTAGTATACACACCAGGACTGGCCCAAGGTGGGCAGAACCTTGGTGGTGGAGATGTGCAGGTGATCACTAGAGCTGACCTTAGTGTAATTGGTAAGCACACTTACTTTAGCAAATGGGAGGTTCTGGGTTTGATCCTTGGGCAGTGCCGGCTTTTCAGTGATGCTCCCTACCTCAACAATTGGATATGAAGATAAGTGATAAAAAGATTATTTTCTATGATGGCTGTCTCATGGCTGCCTCAGTTCCCAGTGCTGATTTTATTTATTTATTTATTATTTTTGTTATTATTATCTTTTTGTCTTTAGAGAGTGATTTTTTTATCAGTTGAATAAGATTATATGGCATTAGCCAGAGTAGTTGTATAAATTGACATCACTCACGAATGTGTTGATTAACTGAAAGAGGAACTATCTTAACATGTGTACCAGTAGAAGGACCAGTGACAAGTACCTGCATATAGTGGTCCTACAAAATAGACAACAAAGCAACTTGTTTCCAAAACCCGTCAACCCCCTCATTTGCATCAGGAGGTGGAACTCCAAGGAGATGACAATCTGTTTCCAAACTGGGCCTAATATCTCTCTCTACCAACTTCAACTGTATTTCTCACACTTTTTCACATGTGGAATGCTGACAACTGTCAAGTGTTCCCTTCTTCCTACTACTCTCAGCTGGTGACATGGAAACAGACTTACACGTATATAATGCAACAACAGTGCAAAGTTTCTACCCAAAAAGATCTGTGGGAAGGCCTTGGGACTGTTGCTAGCCACTGTGTGGCTGTAGGTTTTCAACTTTGTAAAACTTGAGGCAACAATTAATAGTTTGTGACAGCAGATTATGTATTTATTCATTTATTTATTTGATTTATTTATTTATTTTTCTTAATGTTAACAGCCCAAGGCATCTCTGAACCCTGTCATCTCTAATTCATTAATGCACAATGTTTTAGGGAAGCATAGTGGAGCGACTCTCTGAGCACCGTGCTGTGGTCGAAGGCTTGGTGCAGGACTTAGTGGAGCATGTTTCCCATGAGGCCTTTACTTCAACTTTACAACAGCTTCACCTCCTACCCCCACCAGCCCAAGCCGCCCAGTCCCAGGAATCTCCGCAGGCCAATGCACATCATGGTTATAAGGTGGGTTGGAAAAAATTAGACAAGGTACAATTTAGGAACCACAATATAGACATGGCTTCAGTGTCACAGATCAAAATTGAATTGTCACCAACATGACTTATTGTTTGTACATTTCTGATGAGACAAGTTGTGTTAATACCCTTTATCCCTTTGGGGTGATCTATACATACATATACCAATGGCTTTTTCTCCCTTGCAAGGGAGGTAGCCAAAAAAAACAAACAAAAAAAAACAAAGGTTTAAAATCCACTCCCACCCATTCCATCCCCATATACTCTACTCCCATTCATCCCTCTCCCTCCCTCTTATCTTGGCTCCTCCTGGATGACAGGTCATCTCTGTATCTTGCCCACTGCCCTGGGTCAGAAGCAGTGAAATAAGACACAGCACATCCACATCAAGGCTGCTTCATTTAAATGGCGACCACCCCCCTCTCCGTCCCCTTATGCAGAAAAAGAGAAGACAGGGAGAAATTCCTTTGGGATGTATCAAAATATCATTCACACATACTCCTTCCCCATCCCCATTCCCCACCCACTCTCTTCCATGCATCACAGCATCATCAATACACAACCATTCTCCACTCAAGCCTATCTTCTGTCATCTCCCTTCCTTCTTCAATAGACATTCCCCTTTTTCCCAGTGCCCCATTTACCCCATCCATCCATCTCATCCTTGATCACCCCCTCATGTTCATTTCTTCCACCTCTGCCTTTCACACTTCTTTCACTAATCTTTCTTCATTCATTCTTTCCATGTGTCCAAACAATCCCAATACTCTTTCGTCAACCCTACCTCCCAACTCCCTTTCCACCCCCACTCTCCTCCTCACCTCCTCGTTCCTCACTCTATATACAAAAATGCAAAATAGCCACAGGAGAAGGGAAACTTGTAGACAGTAAGTACTTTCATATATTGTGAAAGTACTTACTGTCTACAAGTTTCCCTTCTCCTGTGGTTATTTTGTATATATATACTGTATATATATATATATATATATATATATATATAAATATATATAAATATATATATATATATATATATATATATATATATATATATATACACACACACCCATATATGTGTGTATTCTTTTTTCAGCTAAGCCTTGTGGAGGCTGTGTGTGAACCTCCACCTTCCCGGAAGAACAAATTAGCCCTCAACATATCAAAACTCCTCCAGTCGTCTGACCAAAATGACATGACTTTTGTCATTATCCCGCCAAATGGTTGGTACTGGTATATTTGTTCTTTTGAAAGACATTGCACATATGTATATAGATTTTATACCCTGTGCTAGGGTGACTGCATGGTGACATGCAGCCAAGACTTTAAGAACTGCTTTATGAGTTATTCCTATGAACTCATGCTGGGAATCATGAATCAAATTAAGTCTCTGGATATGATCTCTGAGTCTATTGGCTATTATTGATTTAAGCATTTTACCTAAGCTGACATCAAACTGATTGGCCTGTAGTTGTACTTAGATAATTTGTCACCCTTTTTGAAAACAGGAACAATGTTTGCCTGCCCCTAAGAAATAGGCACAAAACCAATGTCTATTGACCTATTAAATATTTCTGTTAACTGGTTGCAGATTTCAAATTTACATTCTTTTAGTACTCTTAGAAAAATTTCATCTGTAACCAGGGATTTTGTAGCTTTAAGTCTATCAATCTCTTTGACTACTTCTACCTTTCTAATGCTGATGTTAGTAAGTCTGTTTCCCTTATCCCCACTGAAGATTGGATTGGAGTCAGGTACCATATCTCTATTGTAATTACTGTGAGAAAATATTTGTTAAATGAGTTACTCATTTTTTCCTCCGAGCATAAGATGATATTTTCCCCAGTTTTAGTTGGGCTTATACTTTCCTTATATTTTGTTGTTGAGATGAAAGAACTCCTTTGTGTTGAATTTTGCTTATCTTAATTTTGTAGTTATATTTTGCTGTACACGTGCTCTTTTTAACTAGTCTAGCCATATCGTTATACTTAGATCTAAGGTGTTTCCCATTTTTGATTCTGGTGTAAAGCCCTCTTTTTATTCCAGTTTCGTTTTTCAGCCTATCCATCATCCATTTGGGAGCATTAGTATTTAACTATATTGTTTTGATGGGAATAAATCTATTTTATGCATTCAAAATCGAAGCAGGTTACTGTACATTTCATCCAGATCGCTGTCCGAGCTGTTAACCTCATGTTTGTGAGTAACTTCACCCAGGGTTTGCATACTGCCTGCCATGACCTGACTTTGGTCTGGACATATTTCTGCACTAATGACATTCGGGCTGACTGTGTCCCCACCCTGTCACAGTCTTCTGGGTTGGCCTCACAAGTGACCAATTGTCCCAAATATTCTCTCAGCTTTTAAAAATTGGCTCACCCGAAGTCAGATATAAGAACATTATTCATACTATTTAGTTATTCCCATATAATGTTAAATCTTATTTCTTGATGATCACTAGGAACAGGAGAAGTAGTGAATAGTAGGGTGAAGAGATAAAGATGATGATGGAAAAACAGAAAGCATGTAAAGATTGGGTACAAAATAAAACAAAGGAATCATATGAAAAGTAGAAAGTAGAAGGAAAATGCAAGGTAAGGGAGAACAAGAAGAGATAGAACCTAGAATTAAGTAGGTGTTACATGAAGAGACTTGGAATTTAATGGAGTCAGAAAGGAGAATTCCAAATGGAGTGTTTAAATTGTATGGATGGATGGAGGGGAGATGGAGAGTGGGGATAGAAAGAAAGCTGGCAGACAGAGTTGATCAAAGAATACTGGGATGGTTTGGGCACATGGAAAGAATGAATGAAGAAAGACTAACAGAAAAGCAGCTTGTGGAAGGTAGAGATGGATGGAGTAAATTTGAGAGGAAGAACAGTAATGAGATGAGGTGAATGGGGCCTTGGATACAAGGGGAATGAAGGAAGCGGGCACCAGCAAGCAAAGAAGGAAGTGGGCAAGAGACAGATGTGAGTGGAGAGTGGTTGTGAATGGACAGAGCCTGAAGGGATTTCTCCTTGTCTTCTTTACTTGTGAGTAGACGAGGGGTGGAGGGTTACCATGTAATGAAGTAGTGGGGGTAAACCAGCTTCAGCTTTTGGGCCCTGCTGATAAGGTGCTGTGTCTTGCTGCATTGCCTCTGACCCTGGCAATGGGTGAGGGTTAGGGATAATCCCTCATTCACAATGAACTAAAATAAAAGGTAAAATAGATAGAGGGGGGATGAGTAAAGGGTGGGTATATGCCAGGGTAGTGTAATGTCACCATGGTTGTTCAATGTGTACATAGATGGAATGGGATGGGAAGTGAATGCAAGAGTGATGGAAGGCATATAAATCCTTTTGGTATATACATGTATACATTTCATATCTTCATTTCAGGTCTTGAAACTCTTATTGTTTAATTTATTCTATTTTCAGATGATTCATCCCCTTCTGCAAGTCAAGAAGAGCTTCATGAATCTTCATTATTCATGGAAAAGCAACAACAACTTCCACATACTTCCAGAACTTCATCATATAGCATTCCAGTAGCTGGCCTTATGACTCCTCCTCCTCAAGGACCAAGGGTATCTTCCACTGTTGTGCGCAAAGTTAAGAAATCGTTAAGCCTTGACCGGCCCGCTCTAGCACGTCCTGTAATTGCCCAACAAGCTTTTAGCCTTGACCATGATATAGGAGCAGTAGCAGCAACTTATGTGTCGTCACTGTCTGACGGACGTCGTTTTCTAGAAGCACAGCCAAGCCTTGGCAGCTGTTCATCTACATCCACACATCAATCAAAATCTAGGTCTAGAAGTCCCTCAGCTGCCCGTCAGGCATTCCAAGAAGGCAGAGGAGCAAAGGATGAACAATTTGGTAGTGTATCGGAACCTTTGGAAGGCCTTATGTCACAGTTACAAATTGAAGCTACTCCTGGACCTAGTCACAGATGTAGATCAGGTGGTGCTGGTGTCAAGGAAGCCTTCAGATCAGGGGGGATGAATGCCATTGAAGAGAAGGTTCAGTATGAGATGAAGGCTCACAGAGTCATAGTGGCTGCCAGGTGTGAATGGTTTCGGCGTGCGCTTCTCTCAGGCATGCGGGAGGCGATTGACAGGTAAGATTTTTCATACATTTATGTGAATGTTATGCTCACATGTTTGATTGATAGAGACATAGAGATTTGATACAAAAATAACAAAACAAAAATGCAGTATCTTTAGAAGTCAGGATTTGATATTACCAATAATATAATCAAGAGATTGGTTTTATAGGTTTTGAGGGTTTTTCAAACCAGAATGATATGCCTGATACACAGAAAGAAATTGAGGATGAATAATGGAACAAAACCCTAGAATTTAGTAAGATAGCAAAAGAAGTACATACATACATACAATAAATACAAACCAGATGTGTCATAATTATTAGCTGGTAGGAAGACCATATCACTTTATGGAAGGTATGCCAGGAACATGAGATGTAAAAGGTTAGGGAAATTATACCTCCATGGTTATGGGAAATTACTCAGATGCAACTGATCAGATTGATGATGTTTCAAGTTAGGTCACTAGAAGAGAAATATCTTGCATCCAGTTCACATCACATCACACATATACCAAGGCTTACAAGGGAGGTAGCCAAAAAGGAAAAGGCATAAAATCATTCCCACCCATTCCATCCCTAAATACACTCCACACCCCCTCCACCCTCCATCTTATCTTAGCACCTCCTGGATGACGGGTCATCCCTGCACCTTGTCCACTGCCCTGGGTCAGAAGCAGTGCCGCAAGACACAGCACAGCCACAGCAAGGCTGCTTCATTAAATCGGCGATCCCCCCTCTCCGTCCCCCCATGCATAAAAGGAGAAGACGGGGAGAAATCCCTTTGGGCTGCGTCAAATTTTGCTCACACATACTACCTCATCCCCCATCCCCCCGCCCATTCCACCTCATGCATCATAACATCATCCATATACAACCATTCTCCATTCACCCCTGTCTTCTGTCCTCTCCCGTCCTTCCTCAACAGACATTCCCCTCTTCCCCAAAGCCCCCTTCACCCCATCCATCCACCTCATCCTAGGATGTCCCATCATGTTCACTCCCTCCACATCTGCCTTCCATACCTCTTTTACTAGTCTTTCTTCACTCATTCTTTCCATGTGTCCAAACCATCCTAATACTCTTTCATCAACCCTATCTCCCAACTCCCTTTCCACCCCTGTTCTCCTCCTCACCTCCTCATTTCTCACTCTGTCTAGCCTAGTAACCCCCATCATACTTCTCAGACACCTCATCTCAAACACATTCAAACTCCTTCTCTCTTCCTCTCTTATGTTCCATGTTTCTGCTCCATACAGTGCTGTTGGCACAATCACTCCTTCATATAGTCTCCTCTTAGCATCCATTCCCAAATGTCTATTCCTCATTACACTCTTCAATCCACCAAGGCATTTACTCGTTTCTCTCAATCTACATTCTACCTCCACCTTCACTCCACCTTTTCCTGCCACATTTGCACCCAAGTATCTAAAACTATCCACTTCCTCCAGTTGCATCCAGTTGAAGTAGAATTTAAGTTACAAGCCATAGCAGATGAAATAATCAGTAAGTCTTGGAATTTGATAGGAAAGAAATTTAAGAATATTTGGATAAGGAAAGATACAACCGAGAATGAATGTGCAAAGACATGGAAGTTTTTAACGGAAACCAAGGACAAAAATGAAATGAAGTCAGAAGAAGGAACACAGGAGTTCTTCTGGAGGGTTCTCAATCATAAGATGAAGGAAAAGTAAAAAAAAAAAAAAAAAAAAAAAGTCTGAAAGTACCCTGTGCTAATGTAGATCGTTTACTATCAGGTTGGAGACAAATTATATTAATTGATGGTAAATGCGACTGATATTTTGTGCTTAGAAGAGACCAAGCTATCAAAACACATTGATCTACAGCATTTCTTTTTTGCTGATGACACTGCCCTTGTGGCAGGTCAGATGAAAGATTAAAGGAGTTAGTGACAGAGTTTGATCAATTCACAATATGACTGCCCTAAATAGCTTTCCCCCAATCCCATATATCTACAAAACCTCCCACAGTGCCTTCCAAAATCATAAAGGCCCCGAAAAATATCCTTTGTTGAGCCCTGCTGTGGAGGTGCTGTGTCATCTCATTGCATTGCCTTTGACTTGAACTATGTGATAGGGGACAGAGATGACACTTGATCCATGAAGTGGTGAGAAGAGCAATGAATGGATTCTGGATGGTGTTGGGTGGGTGTATGATTTGAAGTGATCATTTTCTATATAAAGAAATAGAGGCACTCTGGTATGTTGGGTTGACTGTATGAAGAGTCAAGGCATGCTTTAACTAAGCCAACCCCTTTACAAAAGGGAAAAGCCCATTGGTATATACATACAGTACCACACTCACACAAGACAGACTGCAGTCCAGCATTTCAGAGTGATTAATGGAAGGACATAGTTCTGATCATAGTTCTGATCATAGAATTTAGGCAACAATTGATTGATTATACAGACTCCAATCTGCTTGCAAACATTCATGTTATGAACTTTCAGAGATATGAACAAAAAGAATCACAATTTCAAACTGTGTTGCAGTAAGGAAAACAATATCAAAGTGTTATTATTATTACAATTTCTTTATGTTTTATGTATCATTAGTATTGTGTTTTAGGATAGAAAAAACATGTGTTGACTTTATATCATACATAGGCATATACAGTACAATACCTTTAAAACTGTGTTTGAATAAGAAAAACAACATTAAAGTTGTTAGTGTCATAATTTTTTAAGTGTTATGTATAATTAGTATTGTGTTTTAAGATAAAAAAGATGTATTGACTTTATATCATACTTACAGTATCCTTAACATGATGTTGAAAAACAACTTATGAACAATTCACAATATGAACAACCGTTCTGAATGCAACTCATAAGTTGGGTAGTGTCTGCATGAATTTTTAATTATTCAATTTATGACCAGTTTAAAATATCATTGTGTTATTACAGGCGTATTGTGGTCCATGATTGTAATCCAGAAACCTTCCAGCAACTTCTGCGATTTTTATATGAAGGACACATAGATTGTAATGCTCTTCCCCCTGATCAGCTTGTTGATCTTCTTGTTGTTGCTGATCATTATGGGGTAAGTAAACTAGCTATCAGTCACAGTTATGTCAAAAGGAAGAGGAGTTTGAGTATGTAGACATGGCTTGCATATAAACTTGTTCTACCACAGAGTAGTTGTTCTCTGCTCCTCGCAGGGTCTGGGAGGCATAGGTGACTAGGGTCAGATATCTGGGGTCCAGGAGGGTAGGCTACAGAAGAACCACTCCTAGTCCAATGCTACTAGCATTAGTTCTGAGAACAAAGGACATAGAAGAGTTAGGGAGTTGGAGAACAGGCGGACTGCAGTGAATCCTTTAGCTGGTGGAACGCATCTATAGTGGTGTCCATCCATCTAAGGGATGACCCATGGGGAGTTCCTCTTCAGGAGGCCATGGAAACTATGGGCCTGGTCTGAAAAAAAGTAGGAATGAAGTGGGAATAATAATATAATTTATCAAGCCCATGAAAGAGCAGAGTTTTGTCTTGTCCATGGACAAATCAGTCTGCATAAGAACGTTAATCCAGTCCGACAGTGGGTGGAACCATCCTTTCCCTACCTAGACTCAAATTCATGTATGGTTCCAACTTAATTCATATCTTTGAAACAGGATGCATGTGATAGTTTATGGGTAGAATTAACCCAAACAAATGGACAAAAGATAAATGTAGGTGTAATATATATGCCAAAAACATTATCATTATTAGAGAACAACCTGTTGTTTCAAGAGCTGTCTAGTTTTTGCAGCTGAGACTTACTGATAATGGGTGATTTCAACTTTACCAACATTGATTGGAAGATCCTCAAACATGGCAATATAGGTAGTTGCTTGATAGATATTCTTGGTGACAGTTATTTAGTTCAGCACACAAAAAAGGCCACAAAACAAGGACACTTCCTCAATTTATTGATCACTTGCTGCAAAAGCATGATAACTGATGTAGAAGTTGGTGAAACCATTGCAAGTAGTGAGCACAACTTAGATTCAGGCTGCAAAATATTTTTTAGAATTGATAGTTGTGTATCTAAAATAACGGATTTCAGTAAAGCTCAGTTTTTAGGACTGTGTCAGGCACTTCAGCTTACAGACTGGGAGGCAAAATTAAGTGAAAGACCTGTACATCAGATGTCGGAAATATTTCAAAATACACTTACTGAGATGATTTGTCCTTACATCATGTTTAAGGACAGATGCCCCCCAAATCAGGCTCACCCAAAATGGCTTGACAAAGAAGCAGAAAAAAGTATTGCTAAAAAGAGAAAGGCTTATAAGAAATACAAGTGTTCTGGTGCACCTAATGACTATCAAAGTTATGTGATGATATAGAGGGATTTAAAAAAAAACAATCTGTAAAAGAAAGTGACATTACAAAATGAATATTGCTGATAAATCCGAAAAGAATCCCAAGGAATTCTATAGTAACATTAGAGATAAAAAGGTTATTAGGAATCACATTGGCTCACTATTATCTGCTGATGGTCAATTGAATATTCCATTGAAAGAATGTGTGATATTTAACTACTTTAGCTCAGTATTCATGAACAAAACACCTCAAAGTGAAGTCCTAATTGAAGCCTGTGATAAGTCTTGGGGAAACTCACTTCTGTAAATATAACAAAAGAAAAAAATAAGAGATGTATAGAAAAACCTAAAGTTAATAAAACACCAGGGCCTGATGGTTGGCATCCAAGAATCATAAAGGAAATGAAAAACAAGAATGTTGTTCCATTAGAAACTATTTTTAAGAAATCAATCAGTGGGCGAAATGCAGGGATGACCTGTAAGAAAAAAAAAAAAAAAAAAAAAAAAAAAAAAAAAAAAAAAAAAAAAAAAAAAAAAAAAAAAAAAAAAAAAAAAAAAAAAAAAAGAGAGAGAGAGGGAGGGATGGTGAATGGGAGTGATGTATGTGGGGATGAAATTGGTGGGAGTGGATTTATGCCCTTAACCTTCTTTATAAGGGGGGAAAAGCCGTCAGTATAGGTACATATGTATGTATCTGTTTGTTTACTATTTGTTATTATTTTATTTGTTCTATTTGTCTATTCATTTATTTATATATGTATATATATATATATATATATATATATATTTTTTTTTTTATGTATTTATTAATTTTTTGCATCTGACCTAGGTGTGGACCAAAAGGTCTACTGTTATCATGCTCTACCTTTGTAATCCTTTGAATGTGGATTGATAGTATTTATATAGAAAATGAGCATGCTTATCAAATTTAGAGTGTCGGTATGTCAAAGTAAATAAGTGATAAAAACTTGTTATTCCAAAGATAAGTCTTGTAATAATGCAGAATGTATTCTTTTTTTGGTAGGTTGATGCACTGAAGCAGTTGGTTGAAGTGAGTCTGGAGCGTCATGTGGATGATGATTCTGTTGTGCCATTGCTGACAGTGGCCCACCATTGTAATGCCGCCCATCTTAAGGTGAGGTTTGCAGTTAAATGTTCTGAATTACAGAGGTAAAATGTTGTTGATATTAATTTCAAAGTTAATGATACTTCTTTGTTCCTCACATCTTAGATAGGAGGATATGCACATAAATGACGAGAACTAGTAAACAAAGTTTTTGGCTCGCAGAGAATGCGGTGTCACACAACCAGTTCAAAGGTTGTACAACATTGTCCCATAATGGTTAATATTACCAACATAATTATCCTTCTCACATAACACCTCCCTTCCCTGAATAATGGAAATAAGATCAAAGGTCTTGCATACACATAAATACATCTGTATAGAAAACTGTTTCTTGATATCCTTCAGACATCTAGGATCTCGTATTTTTCCTCCAAAAAATCCAAGAATTGTTCTTTTTCCTCTTCAGGACATCCCTATTGAGCCGCATATACTTGATATATGTAGTACTGTACTTTTATCCTTTCATCCATATTGTACACTTCATTAGTCTTTTATTTACTTTCACCTCTTGAATATACTGTGCCAGTCTTGGTCCTATTATCATAGCTACCCTGTGCCATCTCCCTCTCTCTTCTATTCTGCAGTACATCAAGGTGTACCTCCCTCCCAGGCCTTTTCCTTTATCTTTTCCCCAGTGTCTTGTCTCTGCCATTCTTATAATGTCTATCTTTCTTTCCTATATCATCTCCTTGATTTCTTCATCCTTGTCTCTGTATGATGCAATGTTAATCATTGCAAGTCTTACTTTGTGGAGTGTCTTGTGCGAATTTCCTTTACATTTCCGATTTTGTTGACCAGAGTATTGTCTGGATTCCAAGGCTGGTCATAGAGTTTCATGAGCAAAAGATTTTTTAGGCCACTGGCTAGCTTGGCCTGTAAAGACAACCCTCCTCCTTTCTCTTCCAGGCCTGGGACTGGCAAATTAGGTATAAACAATAAAATGTGGCACGGATGCCAGCATCTCCATAATCAATGTTTCAGCCCACACTATTTACTGGGGAGTTGAGAGTAGCCAGTTGGATCACAAGATTCATATAATGTTTGTGCTGATTGGCTACAGTAGCCTACTGTCCTAGCATTCCCGCCATTTACTTGCATATCTCTACTATGAGGGTTTATTTTGTGTACATGTGTGAAGTTTATGATAATATATAAACACTCAACGATGCCACCCAAATGGCTTGCATTTTCTAGTGCTTCTGTAAGGCCACTCCTAAGCGTGCAAAGAAGATGATGACACTACAGGAGAAAGTCAAGGTCCTGGACATGCTGAAGGAAGGACAAAGTAATGTTGCTGTCGAGTGCCATTTCGGTATTAGTGAAAGCACGATTCAGATGATAAAGAAGACTATTTTACTATGGTTACATTGAATGTCATCATGATATGAGAAAAAATTTGATGCAGCCTGAAGGGATTTCTCCCCCTCTTCTCCTTTTCTTCTCCTTTTCTGCATGAGGGGACGGAGAGAGGGGGTCACCGAATTTATGAAGCGGCCTTGCTGTGGATGTGCTGTGTCTTGTGACACTGCTTCTGACCCAGGGCAGTGGACGGGATACAGGGGTGACCCGTCATCCAGGAGGTGCCAAGATAGGAGGGAGGGAGGAGGGTGGAGGGGAGTGGAATATATAGGAAATGGAATGGGTGGGAGTGGTTTCTATGCCTTCTTCTTTTTGGCTACCCCCTGTGTAGGGGAAAAAAGCCTTTGGTATATGTATGTATGTATAAAACAATATAAAAGCATTAAAACAAAGTTTGAACGATTAGAAAGGGTATTCTGCAATTGTTCGCTATTTGCGAGGAGTCTTGGAATGCAACCCTCCCAAATACCAGGGGATCACTGTAATAGCAAATGCAAATAGGTAAATGGTTTAGGGGTATTAATCAGAGATGATATTTTGCCAGAAAGTCACATAATGAGCATAACAGAAGAGACTTAAAAGTTGCTGAAGAGTACGAGTGGCATTTAATTACATGGATGAACAGTAAAGCTAAATGTGGAAGATGAACAGGATTTGAATCATCATCATCTCCACCTTCGCTGCAAGTAATGACACCCTAACCTGCTCGGCCAGTGAGCATCCAAATGGGGAGGGAGGATAAAAAAATATATAATAAGAAATAAGTAAATAAAATAAAATAATAAATTACAGCCTAATCCACCCTAGAAGAGAATATGCAGAGATGGTATGGTCTGTTTTAGAATAAAGGATACAAACAAGACTGAAAGGATGCAAAGAATAATGACCAAATTGATTCTCAGCCTTGCAGATGAACCATACAAGGAGACTAGAAGCATTGGACCTGCCATCATATAAAGAAAGAGAAAGAAATGACATGATTGTATGATTCTGGTCACTGGAGGGAATGAAGAAAACTGACAGAAAAGATTTCTTAGTTTGGGATGGGAGGGTATTATGTGGTTTGAGAAAAAAAAAAAAGTCTGAAAGATATAGAAAAAAAGTTATTTTCAAAAGCAGATGTATCAGCTCTTGTAGTAGCCTAGAATATGATATAACCCAAGCTAAAACCATAATTTTTTTTTTTAAAAGAAGGTACGATCAATGGACCCCCCCCCAACTTTTGCCCTCCAAGTTGATGTTGTATTTGAAGTAGACATGTTCATTTGTCATAGGCTGTAATAAGAAAATGTAATGTGATGAGTTCCATCTTTGTCTAATCCATACCAGGAAGTCTGTGTCAGTCATTGCATTGTTAGCCCAAGTGTACTGGAAGGTGAAGCCTTAGGACAGTTGCCGCAGGAACTCTTTGAACATGTTACATTGAGTACAGCATCTTATAAACATCAGTAAGTTGATCCCTGTTTTACTAGGTTGAAGGAACTCGAAAGAATTTGTTCATGTGGTTAAGGTAATCAATTTGATTGAGAGTACTTTTGAGCAGTCTTTGTAGATTATAATTTAAGTATTTGCCTTTCATGAGCGAATTCTTTATATAGAATTGGAATTCTTTGTTTTTATTTCTGGTGGCTGAAAACTTATCAAGTTTCTTTTATGTTTTTGTGAAATAACTTCAGTGTAGAGTAGATGTCACCCATAACCGGTTTACAAATACTTGTATACATTTAAAAACTGATTATATTTTTTAATTACATTGTTAAGTATTTGCCAAAATGCATTGATTATTGTATGTGGTATGTCTCTTTAGAAAGTCTATGTGATTAATTGTTAATACATATCCCATTGTATGCTTTTTAAGACTATTTTTCCTCTTAATAGGAAGTGTTGTGGGGAAGTTGAAGTTTTAGGTGTTGTTGGTGAGGCTAGAGGGGACAGCCCTACTTCAGCATCATCCACAGATCCTTTAATTGATGAACCTTCTCTGCAGCTTCCTGGTCTTGAGGTGAGTAACATGTACTTGGTTGTATGTAGTGAACATTATAGCAGGCGTTATAAGAAAATTATCACTATAATAATTACTGTTGTTGTTGTTTTTCTGTCAGAACAAGTTCTTTTTAACATTTGTCTTCATAAAGTTTGTAGTCATAATCTTAAGTGGTAAGATATACATATATATTTTTTCCAAAATTTATGTACCATTACCTGTAGAATGAGGTTACTAATCATTAAAAAAGGTAGGATGAATTACTTGGAAAGGATCCCAAATCTTAGGGTTCTGGTTGGAAAGCTACTCCCAGACCCTCTTATGGCTTGACTTCTCATAGGAATAGAGTCATAGAGAGCAGGATACCTAGTCCCATCACTCCATCCTTTTTTAGCAGTATTCTTTCTTCCCCCTCCCAAAGGGAACAGAGGCAAAATGGAAATATATACTTAAAGAAGTGGTACAAGACAGTGTTGACCTCATCAATATGAGTTGAATTCTCCTGTACAGCATTGGCTACCTGATGTATGATGATTTGATGATGCATCACAATATACACATTATAAGATATAAAGTTACAGCTGTATTACTCATTATTTTCACCCTGAATATTAATAACCACAGAAAACACAATCTAGCGTGTTCACAGAATACAGGAGTCACTCAGCTACAGACACAAAATAGATATAATCAGGACACTGATGCTGGCATCTGTGGATACCCACACGTGCCTCATGACACCAATGTTGGCATCAGGATATGGAAGGGGCTAAGAGTGAGGGGACAGCATAATGTAGGGACAGTCTCAGAACAATAAAGTAGCATTATTTCTCTATGAGTAGAGATTTCCTCTAACATAGACAAAATTGCGTATGGCTCTGGTCTGTAGGGATGCACCCATATAGTTCCTAAAGTATTGGCTTCATGCTCCTGAGTAATTTATACATACATATACCAAGGCTTTTTCCCCCTTCCAAGGGAGGTAGCCAAAAAGGGAAAGGCATAAAAACACTCCCACCCATTTCATCCCTAAATACACTCCACACCCCTCCCACCCTTCCTCTCATCTGAGCACCTCCTGGATGACGGGTCATCCCTGCACCCTGCCCACCGCCCTGGGTCAGAAGCAGTGTCGCAAGACACAGCACATCCACAGCAAGGCCGCTTCATTTAATCGGCGACCCCCCCTCTCCGTCCCCCTTTGCATATAAGGTGTCCAAACCATCCTAATATTCTTTCATCAACCCTATCTCCCAAATCCTTTTTCACCCCTGTTCTCCTCCTCACCTCCTCATTTCTCACTCTATCCAGCCTAGTAACCCCCACCATACTTCTCAGACACCTCATCTCAAACACATTCAAACTCCTTCTCTCTTCTTCTCTTATGGATGGGGTGGTGTGAGAGGTGAATGCTAGGGTAGTGAGTCAGGGATTGGAGATGGTTAAAGAAAATGGAGAAAAGTGGGAGGTGAGCCAGCTGTTGTTTGCGGACGACACTGCGCTTGTGGCAGGGTCAGAGGAGGGATTGAGGAAGCTGGTGGCAGAGTTTGGGAGAGTATGTGATAGAAGAAAGCTAAAGATAAATGTGGGTAAAAGTAAGGTGATGAGATGTACAAGGGGTGAAAGTGGCAGTAGAATGGAAGTGAACATTAA
This sequence comes from Oratosquilla oratoria, assembly GCF_046742065.1. Taxonomy (NCBI): domain Eukaryota; kingdom Metazoa; phylum Arthropoda; class Malacostraca; order Stomatopoda; family Squillidae; genus Oratosquilla; species Oratosquilla oratoria. The sequence continues at coordinate 6,831,614 of NC_134811.1, forward strand.
GGGAGAGCGACTGGAGGAAGTGGATAGTTTTAGATACTTGGGTGCAAGTGTAGCAGGAAAAGGTGGAGTGAAGGCGGAGGTAGAATGTAGATTGAGAGAAGCGAGTAAATGCCTTGGTGGTTTAAAGAGTGTAATGAGGAATAGACATTTGGGAATGGATGCGAAGAGGAGACTGTATGAAGGAGTGATTGTGCCAACAGCACTGTATGGGGCAGAAATGTGGAGTAATTTATACCACACTATAACTTGCAGTCAATATCCCAGACATACTGTGATGCAAGGATGGGAGAGGTTAGGGGATGGGGAGAGTAGGGAGTGGTTATGTGTTAATGATAATTTGATGAAACCTGAAGGGATTTTTCTATGTCTTCTCTTTTTCTGTATAAGGGAATGTGGAGCAGGGGGGGAGACCCGATTAAGTGAAGCTGCCTTGCTGTGGATGTACTGTGTCTTTCTGCATTGCTTCTCACCCAGGGTAGTGGGTGGGATAAAGAGATGACCTATCATCCATGGAGAGTTAACCTCTTCACTGCGGGTACATTGCATGTCTGGCAGCATTAGCTGCCCGACGTGCAATGTTGCGTCATAATAATCGCATGATAAAAAATAAAGTCAGTGCTCAATCGTTCGTTCTCTTTCACCTGTGTATTTTGATAACCATAGAAAATATGATGAAGCCAGTTTAGAGAGAATGGAGGTTACGTAGGTACAACTACAATGAATATAATCAAGATGCTGACGTCGGCATCATCAAGTACCCACTTGCTCCTCATGCCGCCTACATAGGCGTCACCGTATGGAAGTGGTTAAGATGAGAGAAAGGAAAGGGTGGTGGAAGGGACTGGAATGGGTGGGAATGGGTACATGCATTTTGACTTGGCTACCTCCCTTATAAAGTGGAAAAAGCCTTTGATATATAGATAGACGTGGAAGGGAAGGGAATCTTGGGTGATGGTCAATTCATAATCAAAAGGAAAATATTGTGTAACCAACCTGTTGAGATTGTAATCAAGTGTGGTTTATATGTGCTTCTGGCATGGTCAGAGGAGGGATTAAGGCAGTTAGTAATGGAGTTTGGGAATGTATGTGATAGGAGAAAGTTGAAAGTAAATGTGGGTAAAAGTAAGATGATGGGTTGCCATGTAAACCAGCTTTGTCTCTCAGGCTCTGCTGTGTTGCTGTATCTTGTTGCATTATTTCTGACTCAGGCAGGAGGGTAGGAGGGCAGGAATGGCTTTTTGTCTACAAGGAACTAATAAATACATACATATACCAAAGACTTTTTCTCCCTTACACAGGAGGTAGCCAAAAAAACAAAGGCATAGAAATCACTCCCATCCATTCCATCACCTACATATTCCACTACCCTCTATCCTCTTCCCTCCTTTTTGTCTTGGCACCTCCTGGATGACGGGTCATCCCTGCATCTTGTCCACTGCCCTGGGTCAGAAGCAGTGTTGCAAGACATGACACATCCACAGCAAGGCCACTTCATAAAAAGGAAAACAAATGGGTGTTAGATAGATGTGCCGATGTGGATTAGGTGGAGGGTGGGCACATGCCTTGGCTTGTTACCTCCCACATAAGGGGAAAGAAGCCATTTCATATATAGATATCATAGAATTGGGTGCTATTATTTTCTTGTGCTATTCTATGAGGAGTGTTTTGGTTTCAATAATTAAATGTGTTATTGGTGTAGTTTAGGTACATCCTGATATCATTCTGAATGATTTGTTTTTTCCAGTTAATAGGATGTTTGTTTTCTTGATTTTTGGGAACCTTACTGTAGTTTAGTCAAACGTGGTTCTTAAGAATTGTTTGTAAACTGTGATTAGAGTTTCCTGGTTGAGAATATTTACCTCCCAATTGTACCTAATTTTATTTACCTAATTGTAAACATAATTAGGTACAATTAGGTAAACGCTCATCCAGGAAACTCTAATCACAATTTATAAGAAGTTGGCTTGTATCGTGAAGGGAATGCACCAAGGATGAATTGATAGAAGTACTTGGTAAGAAATGTAGTTTTCTTATGGTTAAAGCACAGAAGAGAAGGGTATAGTAGATGAGAATGGAAGAAGGTTTTTTTATATGTCTAGCTACTTTGATTTACAGGAAATGGCATATTGATTGGAAAAAATTGTTTCTTCCCACGAAAGTGCTCATTAGCCCAAATATCACAAAGAAATTTAATGGAAAAAAAGTTGTTTACTGAAAGTTGTATCAGTTTATCATGACCTAATACAAGTGATCCATTGTGTAGATTATTTGATGATACTGTGGCCTATAAATATGGTTTCCTTAAATTAGTTTTACCTGTTACATTTGTTTATCATGTTTTTTAGTAAATGATGTAGCACTACATTTAGTCTTTTTTTACAGTTAGATGCATGAGGCATTGATACTTTTGCTTTTTTCTGTATCATTATTACTATCATTGTCATTATCAGTGTGGATTGTCAGGAGGCAGCAGTGTGGAGGATGTGAGTGAGGGTTCTCCACGTTTGGATGCTGGAGGGTTGGGAGCAGATAATGCAAGGCTGGAGGGAGTGGTGCGATTACTACGAGAGGTGGTGGGGGATCAGGTCCCACGCCAAACCCTTGTGCAAATTACCCTTGCTGCTGACTATGATCTCAACCGTGCTCTGAATTTCTTCTTTGCATCATCTCCATCATCTTAAGGGTATGTATTCATGTCATTGTATTTACTTTAAAACAGTACCAACACAAAATAGGCCTGGCCATAGATTTAAGCTACCCTAGCTACAACCATTACACAAAAGACACAGAGCACTTCATTCTACAATATCCCACATTGATAATCCATAGACAGCAACACAATATTTCTCCTCAGAGTGACTTATGGGTCTGCTCAGAGGCTGTTGCCAGTTGCTAGAGTAGCTCTATAGTGTCTGTCTATCTATAAATGGCTTTTTCCCCCATAACAGAGAGGTAGCATAAGTCAAAAGGCATATGCTGCCCACCCCCACCCATTCCACTCCCATCCACCACCCTTTCTTGCCTCTCATCTTAGCTCCTCATGGATGACAGGTCATCCCTGTATCCCGCCAACTGCCCTGGGTCAGAAGCAATGAGCAAGACACAGCACATTCACAGCAAGACTGCTTCACTTAACTGGCGACCCCTCTTTCAGCTCTCTCATCCAGAAAAATAGCAGATGGGGAGAAGTCCCTTCAGGCTGTATCAAAATATTATTCACACATAACTACTCAATAAACCCTCCTCATTCCCCACCCATTCTCTTACATCACAGTATCATTCACATCCATCCTCCACTTACCACTATCTCCTGTCTTCTCCCTTCCCTGCTCAACAGACATCCCTCTCCTGCTCAACATCCCTTTCACCCTATATATCCATCTCATCCTCAGTTGCATCCTCATCTTCATTCCATCCATCTCTGCCTTCCATATCTCTTTTTCTAATCTTTCTTTACTCATTCTTTCTATGTGTCCAAAACATCTCAATACTCTTTCATCAATCATACTTTCCTTCTCCTTTTTCACCTCCACTCTCCTCCTCAGTGATTTAAATTGCTCACATGTTGCAATGGACTGGGACAAATCTGGTTATAAGTTCAGAAGGAAAATGGTGGAATCCACATTGGTAGATTATCTTCCCACCATGAATACTTCTAAGGATTGTTCATTACAAAACAAATTGTTAATAGGTATCCTCCTCATTACAAAATAAATTGTTAATAGGTATCTTCCCCCTCCCTATGAATCAACCTCATGTCATCCTCAGGTCACTAGAGAATGAGGGTAGTGGTATTTACTCCTTCCCTAGATCCTTTTCTTTTGTAAGAGGCTGCTAATAGAGGTTGTACATACATACATATACCAAAGGCTTTTTCCACCTTACAAGGGAGGTAGCCAAAAAGAAAAAGGCATAAAAACCATTCCCACTCATTCTATCCCCAATACACTCCACTCCCCTCCACTCTCCCTCTTATCTTGGCACCTCCTGGATGATGGGTCATCCCTGCATCTTGTCCACTGCCCTGGGTCAAAGCAGTGTCGCAAGACACAGCACATCCACAGCAAGGCTGCTTCATTAAATCAGCAACTCCCCCCCCCCTCTCCGTCCCCTCATGCAGAAAAGGAGAAGACGGGGAGAAATCGCTTTGGGCTGTGTCAGTTACTGAAAATGATTGCAGTTAGCATTTGAAATATATAGACTTGCTTATTCAACTCTTTCTTTTTTCTGACTGTGATGTTAGTTGTGATTTACTAATGTCTGAGAAGTATAGTAGGAGTTACAAGGCTGGAAAGTGAGAAACGAGTTAGGGTGTTTTTCAAGGCATTGAAATGTGATTTGTCAAAATGCAAATCACCTTCATCTTAATAGACAAACTAAGAAGTTTGTGCTGTTTTGTGTGGTTTGAATGTCAAATTTGTGAGTTTAGGTGTTGAATTAAGGTTTAGCAGTAGGAAAATATTGAGGTCAAATCTATGAGTTTTTGAAATGTGGGCTGTCAAATTGCTCGACCCCAGAGTATATATCAAGGTCTTTCTCCTCCTTATAAGCGAGGTAGCCAAGTTGAAAGCCATACCCCCATTCCCACCCATTTCACTCCAACCGATTCCACCCCCATCCACCAACCTTTTCTCCTTCTCATTATAGCTACTTGTGGATAATGGGTCATCCCTGTATCCAGCCTACAAACCTGGGTCAGAGGCAATGCAGTAGGACACAGTACATCCTTATTATAAATGATATTACATTTATAAAACTGACATTTGTCTGTATTAACCTATGTGCTCTGGTAATGCCCTTTGCATATTTTGTTTTGGGTAGTGTTGAATTATTATTCAACTTAAAAATGACACTATAGTAAAGGGAAAATAATTGTTGTCATAACGCTTGTAGTTGAGGTCACAATTACCCACATGATTCCAATCATCTTTTTTCTTTTTTCTTAGGTATGAGGTGCCTACAGATAAAGCGGTTTTGAAAAATAGAGGATGAAGGTGAGGTGAACTTTGTCATCATCACCTCAACATTTCAAGCATTTTTGTTATTTTTACATTGGAATAATGGAATGCATCATTTATTGGTACAACATGTAATCAATGCAAACAGTCATTTTAGTTTTCTGTTTAATGTATGTGTGGAAAAGAAAATGTTCCTATGCATTTTATTGTTGATTGTTGTACAATTGACTGGTTGCTTTTAATTGTCCCTTTGAAGTGTAATCCAAGTATAAATGAGTTACCAAGGAGGCATAGCCTGCTTTGCCGTACATGCCCAATAAAGAAAGTGATATTTGAGTAAAACCACAGAAGCCATTCTTATGTTTAAGCATTCTGGTACTTGCCCACTCTCCACTGCTTATTCCCCACCACAGCGTGTGTATATCTGTGTGTATGTATATATATATATGTATATATATATATGGAAATATGCTCCACCAATGGGATTTGAACTCTTGTATGAGCGACTGCTTCTTACAAGTCAAGAGCGATACCATTGTACTAATCCATTGACCATTAAAAGGAATGACCTGGACCACAACCTGGTCATTCCCCAATAGTGCTTGGGTAGTACAGTATGTATTCTTATTTCATCAGTCCATTTTACAGGTGAGCTTTCTGACAATTTGAAAGTTGTTATATATATATATATATATATATATATATATATATATATATATATATATATATATATATATATATATATATATATATATATCTATACATATATGTATATATATATATTTATATATATATATATATAGATACAAATATACATATATTTATATATATAATATATATATATATATGTATACATATATATATATATATATATATATATATATACACATATACATATATGTATGTAATGTGTGTGTGTGTGTTTACATATACAGTCCCACATTTTCACTCAATATCATTGCTATCAAGTGTCCATTATCTTTTGTTCTGTCAAAGCACCAATGATAGGTTCCTGCAAGTAGTGGTCCCTGTTGCCCATCTTCAAAATCTATCAATATCTTTATCTCCATCTGGATTCCATTAGAGGCTGACACTTTTTCTGGACTGGACCCAAGATCTCTGTTTTCAACTTCATCTATATTTTCTCTACTTTTTCACACAAGGAGAGCTGACAGTTGGTGACTGCACTCCTACTACAAGCCAGTACCATAAAGATAGTCACACACTAATACAACACAGATTATTAACCAAAATTTTTGTTTTTCCCAGAGATCTATGGAAAGGCCTGAGGACATTTTTGAGCTGCTTTGGGTCTGTGGGTTTCCAGCCAGTGAAACTCAAAACAACAATTGTTTCCTTATATATGGGAGGGCCTGAGGACCACTGCCAGAAGATTGGGGCAGTGGATTTCTAATCCGCGAAACTTGAGGCAAAAATCATTTGTATTATTTTGTTCTGTCAAACTGTTATGCTTTGTGTCATAATTTCTCCCATCCTTCTGATAGTGGGTCCATTACTTTTTCTTTCACATTGCAATTTTCATTTATGTTTTTAATAGGAACCTACATTGTGGGCTACCTCAGTCATCAAAGGTCTCATCACTCCTGTAGTATTTGCCTTCAATATGCTTCAGAAGAATCTCCAGCCTCCAGTACCTACTTCTGCTTACTATTACTTGTTACTCAGTGAATCTTAAAACCAATTTTCATTGACCAACATGCACTTAGTGTGATTCATAGTTCTTTACATTCCACAACCCTCATGTGCCTAACTACACAACATAACTCCCTGAATTGTTATTTGGTGCCCACACACAATATCACCACATTCATATTATATAGAAAAAGTAATGAGAATTTCTGCTAAACTTGCACACTGAAAAAAATGCCAAAACAGTATAATGCTCTTGCTTTATTGAGTATATAATTAACTGTGGCATTGATCAGGGCCTGAGGAATTCTATTAAGGCACTCTCTATTTCTTTGTTATAAATGCTTGGACAAAATAATAAGAATATCATTGTATAATGTACAGTCATTTATGAGTAAAATATAAGAAGTTTAGATTTCAATAGAAGACTAGAGGTGTGCATGATCTTATATTTACAACTATTTGATAGAATTTGAAAAAAATTATATTTTCAATTCATTCAAAATTGTTAATGAGAATATTAAAATATTTTTGAAATCCCATATGTAAGAAATATATGAAAAGATAGATAAGGTGGGTGCTTCACTGATCATCTGAACCATAACCAGGAACAAAAGTAATATCTATTATAGTTTCATGGGTGAGTGCATTTGGCAGATAAAGCATGTTCAATCATGATATCAAGACATTGTGTTGTGCCTTCTCCCATTAATGGTATTGGTAGGGGAGGTAGGATATGAGAAATTAAAATTATTATTTTATTTTATTTGATTACTTGGTGAAAAGCTGTTGATAGCTTCAAGTTGTTAGATAACGCTTTTTTGGTGAATGTTATGTGAATGTACTGTTTGATAGTGACTGCAATAACTTCAATGATGTTAAGTGATCAAATGAAGTATAGAGTAAGAATGATGCCATTAAAACAATTTTTTTTCTGAAAGGTATTAAATACCATAACCACTAGTGGAAATTGGAAGGCTTGGCAATTTTTTGTATTGTGTTTTGCAATAGAGGAATGAAAGAATGGAGTTTATGCTTTATATTGCAAAAGGTCATTTCATAATTTGGATGGTAGGAAGATGATCTTTAGATTGGCAATAGTATGAGTGTTGTAATCCATGCAGTATTTTCTGAGTGTATTGGATGTTGTGTCAGTGTTTAGTTTTCATTTCATGTATATTCTTTCTTGATCTATGTATCTAGAGGGTAGCAAAGCAACTTAATCTGAAGTTGGTTTTTGCATGGGTGTTGTAATCCATGCATTATATTTTAGTGTATTGAATGTTCTTACAGAATGTCTAGTTTTCATTTTGTTTATATAATTTTCAATTAATGTGTAAGCAGTTGCTAAAGCAAGGATTTACATAATTACCACATTAATTTTTTTTTTTTTGCAGTGAGCTAACATCCAGAATGTTGCGAGATGAAATAAAACATAACTTTATCTTCATGATGATAATTTTTTGTGCTCATTATATGTGCCCAAAACTAATGGATATATAGTTCAAATCAACTAATTCCTGTTGCATTATGTTGTTCCTGAGAATTTGGGAATGACGTCTTAAAGAGAATAACTTGTGGTATGACATGACCAAGAGATTTGATAATTTTTTCTAATGAAGCTGTTTATTGATAAATTCTCAGCTTAACGTGTAGCAGGTGTATGCTATAATTCAGCCAACAAGAACTATTGCCTGTAAAGATGTATACAGTTGCAGGGAGGTCACGATTTTGGAAGATTTGTCGTCAAGAAAATATTTTCTAAGACAGATAATATTAGCTATTAGAGCTTTGTAAGAATGTGGTTGAATTTTGCAAATATGTACAGATGGAAAGATTTTGGTAGTGTCTCCATAATAGTAGTCTTACAGTAAGAATTGTGGAGTCCTTCCCTTCCTTGTGAATTATAGAATCTCCATTTAGATAATTTAACCAAAAGTAGCTTTTCATTCTAAAATGATCAATAGTAGAAAATGTAACATGATGAGACAGTGATACTTATGCAGTTTTCATGGAAATGATCAAAATTGCTACGTCACTTTAGATGAAAGTTATGTGCTTGTCAAGTATTTGTCCTTTTGCTTTTCACACACATTGACTGGTGATTGAACAGCTGCATCCAGAGTAGTAAGATTAGCTTCATACTTGCTAATCTGTTTCTATGTAAGCACAGTATATATATATATATATATATATATATATATATATATATATATATATATATATATATATATATATATATATATATGTATATGTCCAGATTTGGGAATTGAATTATACAACACCCCCTTGTATACATTAATTCACATTCACTCACTGAAAATTATGTAACCACCCCCCTACACACATAATTGAAGGAATTAAGAAATGCATTTTTTTTTTCATAGATGCCTTAGTTTGTGGAATAAAAGAAAATTGTCATGGCAGGCAACACAATGAATTTAAAACAGAATTTGATAAGTGGAGACAGGGGTGGGATCCCATAAATATAGCTCCTACCATATAGAGTATATTACAATTAGGTAAATACATACACCCATTGGGGCAATGTTACTATTGGGGTTCCCCAGGGCTCAGTTTTGGGTCCCTTATTGTTCATTATGTATATAAACAACTTGAACAATAGGATTAGTATATATATATATATATATATATATTATGGGAGAAAGCATACGCTTTAATAATGGTTCCTGGACTCCAGCTATTTACGAATATATATATATATATATATATATATAATTGTAAATATATGATTGATCGATTTGGTTTAATGTCACAAACTCCCCCTATCGAGAGGCTAGGATGGTGCCCCTTACAGAGGACTTTATAGTTTGGAATTTAATGAAAACATACGCTTAGTTCAACTCCCCCTGTGTCGCAAGTAAGGACGATGTAACGTGCTCGACCAGTGACCATCCATATACCAAGAGCTTTTTCCCCTTTATAAAGGTGGTAGTAAAATCAAAGGCACATATCCACTCCCACCTATTCCACTCCCATTCACCACCCTTTTCCCGCTCTCAACCTCAACTCCTCATGTATGATAGGTCATCCCTGTATCCTGCCCACTGCCCTGGGTGAGAAAAAATGTAACAAGACATTGTACATCCACTGTAAGGCCACTTCACTTAATCAGTGACCCCCCCCCCCCCCCTCCTTCTCTGTCTCCTCATGCAGAAAAAGAGAAGAGCGGAAGAAATCCCTTTGGGCGGTGTCAAAATATCATTCACATACAAACATCCCATCCCTGCCCCTCCCTTCCTTACATAACAGTATCATCTATCCATAGTCACTCTCTGCTCATCCCTATCTCCTGCCTTCTCCCTTCCTTGCTCAACAGACATTCTCCTCTTTCTCAATGTACCTTCACCCCATCCATCTATCTCTTTCTCAGTCATCCCCTCAAGTTCACTTCCTCCACCTCTGCTTTCCACACCTCTTTTACTAATCTTTCATCACTCATTCTTTCCATGTGTCCAAACCATCCCAATATATATATATATATATATATATATATATATATATATATATATATATATATATATATATACATATATATATATATACATATATATATATATACATATATATATACATATATATATATATATATATATATATATATATATATATATATATATATATATATATATATATATATATGTATAATATATATATATATATCCCTCCTCTGATCCTGTGTTTGTGGTAGGATCAGAGGAGGAATTAAGGAAGTTAGTGATAAAGTTTGGGAAAGTGTGCAAAAGAAGGAAGGAGAGACTGTGGCAGCCTGAAGGGCTTTGGATGTGCTGTGTCTTGCTACATTGCTTCTGACCCAGGACAGAGGGTGAGATGCAGGGATGACCTGTCATCCAGGAGGAGTGAAGATAAGAGGGAGGGAGGGGAATGAATGGGAGTACAGTAAGTGGGGATGGAATGAGTGGGAGTGGGTTTTATGTCTTTGTTTTTTGGCTGTCTCCTTTGTAAGGTGGAAAAAGTCATTGGTATATGTATGTATATATATATATGTATATATATATATGATATATGTTTTATATATATATATATATATATATATATATATATATATATATATAAATATATATATATTTATATATATATTGGTAGGAGGCCATGTTGTATACATGATTTCAAGAAGTCTAAAGCGACAATGGCATCGTTGAGCTTATATTGAAGCTTTAATTTGTTTCGTGCAACAAGTTTCTGTGCTGGTTCCAAATAGCTGAGAAGGTGTCCAAAAGACATTTGGTGCAGTTTTCTCTTTTTTATTTCTCCAATACGTATTTCAACCTTACTCGGTCATCCTCAGGGAGGGAGTTACAATGTTTGGTGATTACATAGGTTTATATACAGGCCGTACATTGGCCGAACACTGGGAGAGGTCATTGCCTATAGCCGTGATCCGTATTTCCACGTACGCAGCGCTACGGATCACGGCTATAGGCATTGACCTCTCCCAGTGTTCGGCCAATGTACGGCCTGTATATAAACCTATGTAATCACCAAACATTATAACTCCCTCCCTGAGGATGATCGAGTAAGGTCGAAATATGTATTGGAGAAATAAAAAAAGAGAAAACCGCACCAAATGTCTTTTGGATTTTTTGGACCCCTTCTCAGCTATTTGGAACCAGCACAGAAACTTGTTGCACGAGACAAATTAAAGCTTCAATATAAGCTCAACAATGCCATTGTCGCTGTAGACTTCTTGAAATCATATGTATATATATATATATATATATATATATATATATATATATATATATACATATATATATATATATATATATCTATGTTTTTATATATATATATATATATATATATATATATATATATATATATATATATATACACATATGTATATATAAATAAACGCACACATACACCAAGGGCCTCCTCCCACATGTAAGAGAGGTAGTCAGCCTATTATCCATTCCCACCCATTCCACTCCAATCCACCACTCATTGTTTCCCTCACATCTTAGTTCCTCTCATCTAATATGTATGCATCTTTCTCTCTGATGTATGGTTCAGAACATTAGGAATATTGGGTACAGGATCATCTCTGAGTGTGTAACAGCAAGGTTTAGGTATACTGTATTTACCTAGTTGTAGCATACAGGGAAAGAATTATGCTCACGGTGTCCTGCCTTGTATTCTCCAATCATTATACTGTATCTCATCTTAAATCCATGTGTGGTTCCAGCTTGTTGGCTACTCCAGGTGTTTATGCATCTATATGATTTTTTTTATTTAACATCCTTCAGACTGTTCCCATAACTTTGCAATCCTCTCCTATCCCAAATTGAGAGATATTCTCTGTCAGCTTTGTCCATGCATTTCAATGATCTGAACACTGCAATCAAACCCCTCTTTCTCATTGATCCTGAAGATATCTGGGTTCTCTGTCTATGCAAGATGCCCCTATTTCCACACAGAGGTGCACCCCTTAGGGCCAGTTCCTGGATTCTGTAACAGTTCCAAAAACTCTTTCATTTCACTCTTTCACATCCTTCCAACATAACTTCACCATTCTGTTTTCTTTTTCACATAAGAATGTCAGTACCCTTGTGCTTGCTCCTCTGCACTGCTAGTGACAATGAAACCATCCCAGCCCCCTACATAGGTCTATTATGCACAAAACCCATAATTTACTTGCATACAGCTATACTTCACAACACATGCAACTCATAGGTTCATCTCTCATGTGCCACACTCGCTAACATAAACTAGTATTCAAAGAATTGAAGCTGCAGCTACCATACATCCATACACACTCCCAAAAGCACTCTAACACAAAACATACTTTAAACATACCACAAATAAACATCAACAGCATCACAAATGCACATATATGCAACAATTCCTACATAGATACAATGTACACATAGTACTTATATAGTAAAAAAAAACTAAAATCTTATTCTGCTCTACCAATTTTCACTGAATACACTGCATTCAGAGAATATAACACTGAACATAAAGGTGGGCTCATAACACTATTATACAGCAGTGTAGCTTTCTTCAGCACAGTAAAGACACTAAGCAATCACTAAGCCAGAGGTGCAGTGCCACCTTTATAGGTACTGGAACTCTGGAAGGCTTAAGGCTGTGTTTACACCAAGTGAATCAAATAAATTCAATTCATTAAGAATCAAAATGATTCATGAATCATGTTGATTTGCCACACTAGTTTCAATGTAACTGTTTACACCAGGCAAATCAATTGACTCAATTCACCTGGTGTAAACAGTTACATTGAAACTAGTGTGGAGAATCAACATGATTCATAAATCGTGTTGATTCTCCATGAATTGAATTTATTTAATTTGCTTGTTGTAAATGCAACCTAACAAAAATCTGCCATATATATCATGTTTCTGTATACAGTGGGCCCACTGCATATGATGATTGAGTATTTTGTATTTGCACTCACTAATTATCATAAAATGAATGTAGTTATCAAGTAAATAAAGAAAAAAGTGCCACTCACTTGCAGAGATGCCAGAGCAGCACTCCAGCAAGATCTGGCAGCACAACTTGCATCACAAATATCTAGATACCACTACATCAAGGTAAATACCACCCTCCATATCTGATCCCAGGGCTAACTCTCCTCTAACCTTTCGTTGCACTGGCAAACCATATACTGGCAGGTGACACAAATGCACACCACCCAATATGGCTTCACACTGACAGCAGACCAAAGAGGAAGCAAAGTACCAGAACAACTTCAACCTAAGCAAATTAAACTCAGCAAATATCCCACTAAGCAACATCCCAAACACAACCTATTTTCTTCTTCTTCTTCTTCTTCTTCTTCTTTCCTTGGGATGTGCCAACTACATTATGAGTATGAGATGGGCTCTTTTTTTATATTTTCTTTATAGTACTCCTCATTTGTTGCTTGTTTTCCCATATATTGTTTTTGTTTTTCATAGTTCTCATTCTTCTTGTTTATTTGTTTTTTGATGCCTCTTTAGTTGTTTTAGTTCTTTCTCTTATTTTGTAGGTTTCAGTTTGATATTTTTAGTCTTTCTCTCTCACTCCCATAGTTTTTTTCTAAAGTTCTATGGCAGTCTTTATTAGAAAGTGATCTTAGAGGAAGCCATGGGTAGTTTTTCATGTTTATGCTTGGAGAGAAGGTGAATATGCTGTTGTGTGTTGAGATGTTGTTTGTTAATTGTGTTAGGGAGGTTATCTGGTAGGAGATGTTTTCTGTAGTTAGATATGTTTAGGTTTGGGGTTATTCTGGCATTTCGTATCCTCTTAGGTCTACTGTTAGTGTAGTTAGCCATATTGGATGATGTGTTTACTTAGTTGTATTTTACGGGACAGGAGCTATGCTCGTTGTGACCCGTTTTCGTATCTCTCCATATCCAGTTTATTCTTTAACTTGTGTATAGTTCTGGCATTCACTGTTTTACTGTTTAGTTTGTTCCAGACATTGATCACTCTGTGCAGGAAACTGTTCTTTTTCAGGTCTCTTTATTTCACTTTCCAGTATGTGGTCTGTTAATATATTCAAAGGTTGAAGTTGGGTATATCCTTAGGGGGGCTGATGTGGAGGGTGATATGTAGCTGTTTGTAATGTATTTTTTTTTTTTTTTTGTAGATTGTGATGATTTTTGTTCTGGTGTCTGTTAGTTTCTTTTGTTTTGTTGGAGAATAGTTTGCTGTTGTATGTAAGTGTTATGAGTTCACTTTTATGTTGAGTGTTGTCTTGCTGATTGTGGTGTATTTAGTGAATGTGGGTAGTGTGGATTGATGTGTTAGTTTTGTTTCCTGTATTAGTGTTATGTGTATGTTGTGTTTATGTAGGAATTGAAACAGCTCCTTGCATTTGTTTGTGATGTTGATGTTTATTTGTTGTATGTTGAAAATATGTTATTGTGTTGGAGAGTTATTGAGAATGTGTGTAGATGTGTGATGGCTGCAGATCCAACTCTTAGTGTATTGGTTTATATTGATGAGTAATTCATGAGTAATTGACTCGTGAATAGCACATGTTGCACTGGATAAATGTGTGAGTAATTTATAGACTTTTTATTTGTAGGACATGTGTATGGAGATGGGTTGGTTTCAGCATCACTGAGTAAAGGCCACATCACACTGCACCTCTTTTAAGTCAGGGTGGCCTGATGCGGTAGTGAAAGACACATGTCTTTTAATTCTCCAGTGTTCAAACAGTGACTCATTTCCGTGGGTGAGTGACTTGTGCTACTCAGTTCATCTCTGGTATTTCTGTCTTTGTACGGGTGATATTTCACTTGCTACAGGCATATTTTATCCTTGTACAGTTCTATCAATTGAATAACAGCCTCATGATGCCAGTGGAACTGAGAGTTCTGTGACATGGTAAGGCAGTTTGGTGGGTTTTCTGCTGGGAGGACAGTGGCACATGTCAAATGCCCTGCGTGCCTAAGTTTAAGTGTGTTGCAGTGACTGGCAGGGTGAGTTCCTCATGATTTGATGTGTTGTGTGATGGGACCTCAAAAGGTATGGAAGGGTAGGCAGTGGAGTTCTGACCTGTTCATGTAAAAGAACAGAAATGAAAGTGGTAATGATAAATTGAAAGGAAGTAAAAGAATGAAAAATATGTGTTTCTGGGCCTCCTTTAAGAACCAGGTATTGTTTCCCCAGGGTTGTATCTCCATGTGGAGGTGGGGGACTATTGCTAAACCTGAAGAACATTTTTGGTTCCTCTCTGCATTTATCAATGATACCCTTTTCACCTCTTTTCTGGTTCATGTGTAATAATTTCTTTTATGTTTGTATTCTTCCTTTGTTCTCTTGGTTCCTCTTTTCCTCTGTTTATCTCAAGTCATATCTCTAGGTTTTTTAGCTACCCCATTCTATATCAAACAAGTCATTTGTGCAACTTTTCTTCCCACAAATCCTCAGCATATGTTAATTCTCATCCAAGTTATAAAGATATAAGAATATTTCCCATTTCATCTCTCTGTGGGTAGTACTCATAAATTCCGCACAGTTGGTTTCTTCAAAGAATTTCAAACTTGATAAATTCCTATTCCCAAAATTGAGTCTGCCTTGCATGTGCAACTAAATCCTTGACTCTAATATCCAATCTTCCTTTTAGAATTTAAATGGTATATGGTCACTCTTTCCTATAGGGCAGAGTTATTTCAGGGAGCCAATAATGTCTAGTTCCTTGGTAAAAAGCAAGTCCAGTTCTCATTTTAGTGTCATCTCTTCCTACTCAAGTCATGTCTTTTACCCATTAAATCATCATGTTATTCATTGCAATATCAGTGTCCCAATGAATCTTCATTACATCTCATTCTTTCCAGTTGACTTCTTTGCAATTAAAGTCACCAACAAGAAGCGAATTGTTGCTTTATTCAATAATATTTTCTAGGAGGAAAGATATGTCAAACAACAGTTCCTGATAATCAACTTCATTCCAAGTCTTTGTCTTGGGAAGGATAAACATTACCATGATGTCCCTTCTATCCAGATCTCTAGTTCTAATTTTCTAATTAATTGTTTCAGTCCTCACCCAAATTCACTTCTACTGATATGTTGTTCTTCGCAACAGTATTCACCCTATCTCTCATTTTACTCTCTCTGCTTTACCTTCAGATTGTTCAAATATATATATATATATATATATATATATATATATATATATATATATATATATATATATAAAGTAAAAACATAAAGAGGCCATCACCTAGTTACTTCAAAGGAAGTGAAACAGTCACAGCAACCAGTGATAAGTCTGTACATATGGTGATCCTATGGATGGTGTCTATCTTCAAAACCTGAAGGTGCAGCCCCAAAGGGTTATTACTTCATCTCTGGGTTGGGTCCAAGACCTCTATCAGCTATGACCACTTAACCCTACCCCCCACATAGAAACCCTTATCCATCCAAGACTAGAATGTGTGTCAAGTAATATGGTCTCCACACAGAGTGAAAGATGTAAGCAAGATTGAGCGAATATAAATGGTAGCAACTAAATTGGTTCCTAGCCTGGCAGATAAATCAGACGAGGAAAGACTAAAAGCACTGGGTCTGCCGACTTTGAAAGCTAGAAATGAAAGAAGTGATATGATTACAGTACTCAGTTGCTAAAAGGGAGAGACTGTATTGACAGAAACAATCTCTTGTTTAAGGATAGAGCTTTAAGAGGTCATGAGAACAAATCAAGAACTTCATGTTTAAAAAATGTGAAGAAACATAGTTTTCCTTATAGATGCATAATACTTGGAATAACTTAGAAGGTGATACAGGCCAAGCTGGAAAAATATGTGAATTCAGACTTACGATAATTGGAAATTAAAGATATAGAAGAAATTGGAACTACATGAATTTGAGGCTAGGTATGATAAATTGGAGAGTAGATGAAACCCAACAAGTGTTGCTCCTTGCCTGTATAGTACAATTAAGTCAATACAGTTAAGTAATTGCACACACGCACACACACCTAAAAGTACTAGGTCTACCAACTTTGAAAGATTGAAGAGAAAGAGGTGACATAATTACAGTGTTCAGGTCACTAAAGGGGATAGATTGTATTGATAGAAGAGATGTCCTAATTAAAGATGGGAGGGCTTTAAGAGGTTATGAAAAATTGAGAAAGACCACAACTTTACAGTTACTGATGCTATGACAAAATTGGGAGTGAAAAAATCATCTTTCAGTAGCTTTAAAAGAACTTATTCTAAGGTGTAAAGGTAGGTACAAAGCTATGCTTTGAATGTGTATACAGTACCTCTAATGCCAATTCTAGCCAACTATTATTATTAATATCACCTGAATATTGCCTTATCCAAATACACTCTGCTCTTGATTTAATGGATCCCTATTTAACAAATTTCAGGGGCAACAGAAATCCAATGACTCACAATAAATTTCTGAGTCCCCCCTCCACACACACACTATATGATCACAGTATATCAAGAATCAACCCACACAGTCTTTGGTAAGTCTGATATTAAATTACACTAATATATGTTTAACTTGGTATATTTATCAGGCTAATGTCTCCTCCACCCTATTGTCCATTAAATTGAGAAATCAATGTATTCATATTTGCAGAATGTCATTCTCCTCATAAGGCATTAGAAAGTTGGCTTCTTGAATTATTCCTCTCACACATTCTGCATTGTACCATCACTCTTGATTTAATCTGGACATTTTCAGATTTTCCGAGATGGTAAGGTCCTCAGCTTCATTCCTTTATAGCTAGAGGTGGCTCTATCTCTTCTTTTATGATGTGAACCATCTGCAGTCAAGGCAAAAGTAAAAGGAAAAACACTTTTCTGCATAGCAAAATCAGTGTGGCTGCACTCTCAAATTCAGGTGGGAGAATTATGCCACATGTCTGCATCAGCTCCTATGTTTGGCCCCCTGCCTCAGCATCTCTGTCTGAACATGTCTTACCAAAGTTTCTGTCTTCCATAGTGATAACTTGCTGAGGGTTTATTGTACTTTGACCTCATGTTTGCTGCAATATTCCATCTGTTTTGTTGTTATCAAGCAGTGTTCCTCTGAACTCAATAACTTCATGCCTTCCTTCCTTAGGAGGCCATCCAATACTAGATTTTCTGAAATACTTCACCCTTTTTTCCATGGAAATCTGCTGGGAGGCTGTGGAACTCTCCTCCCCAAAATGCTTTTTATACCTGTCTATGACTTAAGTTCTTTCAAAAAAAGGAATTTGAAGACATGAGAAAACCAGGGGAATAGGTTAGAAGAATTTATTAATCTTTCCAGAGTGGCCCTCTATAAGTATTTTAGTTTTTATTTACTCATTTATTTATTTCTTAGCTCATCTACTTTGTTTATTTATTTTCCCTTTTAGCCATTGAAATGTATAGGAAAAACATCACCATCTGCCCTTGTAGCTTGAATACCTAGCAAATGAGAGATGAGTTTCACTTGGAGCAAAGAATACCTGTAGATAAAGGTTTAGATTGTTTCAGAAGAATATGTGTTGGCTCAGTGGGGTCGAATGAGTATCATTCAACTGGTCAGAGTACATGCAGTCTACCCACCCCTCTCACTCTTGCAGCACATCAATCACTCTCGACTAAAACCTTTAAAGATTTGACACATATGACCTTCCAGATCTGAAGCCAAACAACTGACTGTCTGTGAGAATGTTCTTTTCAAGGTATTTGGTCCATTACTCTTTCACTATATTTTTACATAATTTCACTATTGTGCTGGTTAGTTATATTGGCCTATAATTTAGTGGTGTTTCCTTGTTTCCACCTTTGTGAATTGGCACCATGTTTGCCCTTTTCCAATCAGTTGGTACAAAACCTTCTTTCAATGAACATGTAATAAGACTGTGAATCTTGTCCACTAGTTGTTCTCTACATTCTTTAAGTATCCAGACTGAGATCCCATCAGGTCCTGAAGCTTTTGTCAATCCAATAATCCTAGGAGATTGAGTACTTCCCTCACTTCTACATTTATATCCGCTATACCTGGTTTTTTGCTCCCCTTGCTTTTCTCCAAAAACCTGTGCTCTTTTGTGAAGACCAATTGGAAACCTTTTGTTCATTATTTCTGCCTGAGCTAAGGTCTCTTCAAAGACCTCACCACCTACTATTAACTAGGTGGATAAGTAGTTTGAGGTGGAGGCTTTGTAATGTCACCAAGATTATTTGATACATATATAGATGAGGTGGTGCAGGAGGTAAATGTGAGGGTCTTGGTCAGGGGTTTGGAGCTGGTAAGTGTGAGTTGAAGGAAGTAGGAGGTAAACCAGCTATTATTAGTGGATCACTCTGTAACTGTAACTGTATTGGGGGAGAAACTGAAATGGTTAATAATGGAATTTGGGAGGGTATGTGAGAGGATTAAAGTTAAAGTAAATATGGGGAAAGGGAAGGTGATAATATGTACAAGGGGAGAGGAGTGCAGAGAGTTGAAATTGAGTTTGAAAAGCAAGAGGTTGGAGGAAGTGGAAAGCTATAAGTATTTGAGGTAATATGTGGAGGAGTGGGGGTGGAGGTGAATTATAGAGTAAGAAAAGCAAGTAAATGTCTGAGGGGAATGAAAAAATGTCATGAGAAATAGGTAATCTGGGGATGAACACAAAGAGATAATCATATAAAGCAGTAATTGTCTTCATGGCACTGTACGGAGCAGAAACTTGGAATTTAAAGGAGGCAGAAAGAAGAGCTTAAACATGTTTTAGATGAAGTGTTTACAAAATATGGTGAGGGTTAGAATGGTTAGTGTGAGAAATGCAGTGAGGCAGAGAGTAGGGGTGAAAAGAGAGCTGGGAGATAGGGTTGATCAAAGAATACTGGGATAGTTTGAGCATATGGAAAAAATGAGTGAAGAAAGGTTACCAAAAAAAATGTGGAAGATAGAGGTGGATGGAGTAAACTTGAGGATGAGTGGATGAGTGTAAGAGAAATGTCTGTTGACCAGGAATGATGAAAGAGCAAGAGATAGGTGTAGGTGGGGAGTGGTTGTGAGTGGATGAGGAGTTGATGTAGCCCAATTTTTTGTATAAATTCTTGAGTAGATAAAGGGGGGGGGTCACCATGTAATTAAACAGTGGGGAGTGAAGAGCTTTAGGTGTTGTGCCTTGATGTGGAGAAGCTGTGTTATAATGCATTGCCTGTGACCAAATTAGTGGGTGAGGAAGAGGGATGACTTTTCATCCACAAGGAGCTGAGATGGAACAACAAATGGATTTTTGGATGGGTAAATAGTGTGTATATACTCTAACTTGGCTTTTAGGTGTATGCACAAATATATATATATATATATATATATATATATATATATATATATATATATATATATATATATATATATATATATATATATATATATAATATATATATATAATTCTCTCACTTTTATGATATTGATTTTTTAGGATAAATTTTCCTTCATGGCTGTCACCTCCCACACATTTCAAATTCAGTATACCAATTTGATGAGTGAGATAAAATTCAGATTACAGTATGTATCTCTGATTCTTTACTTGTTTTTACCTAATTGTAATACACAGGAAAGGAGCTATACTGACGATACACAAAAGAAATTGTAATATTGTTAATGTTGCCTGAGTAAATAAGGACAATAAGGAATGATGGTTGTGATAACTCTCAATAACATGATTGAAAATTAGTATTGTAATTATTGGAGTTTTTGGTGGGGGAAATTATGAATGTTAGTTCTGCTCGTACATTCTACTCTTCATTTCATACCAATCACCTTCATTAATGCCTCATCAAAAGATGATAAGGCATCTTGTCTACTGATACTAATTGGAAAGGATGGTTCATAGTCACAGCTTGTGCAGGGACTATGATAATATACCATAAGAATCATTGCATCAGTGAATATATATATTAGGGGTACACTCTCTGGTACTGTTTTCATTATTAAAGTGTATTGTTTATAATGCTAATCATTACTTAAGCAGAAATTGGCATTACATTTTTTAGATTAGTTATTTATTTATATGTTTTTCACTTTTTTTATATATTTGTCACAATTATTTTTCTTTTACATCAAATAAGATTAGTTGCACTACTTAATAGCTGGAGTAAATACTGTTAGAAATACTTGATGTCTTGGTGGTTAAAAAAAAAAACAACAACAACTCTGATATGGTTTCGAAGATTAGTAGCACAGGTTTACTAAGTACAGTACAGTATAGTGTATATAAAAGAGGTCAGCCTATAGTTTTCACTTCAAGTATATTTGTCAATAATATTTGGGGCAAAGCTAATGTATGGGCTGTATTTTAAGCTATAGATGAGAAAGTGAGAAAATGAAACTTGTATCTCTGTAGAAACTACTGTAGTAGAATTTTTCAAGCACCACAGTTGTAGGACGGCTTTCTCACATCCTGCAAGTATCTAACAGCAGTTATGAGTGCATAGATGAAATTCAGCATTTTGAAAATTGGTTGTTTTTCTTTACCAGTGATTAATCTGGAATAAAAAGGAGAGTCTTGCTTGTTGCCATCAATCCCATCTTCAGTTGTCACTTCAGGTGTGATATATGACATTGTTTGATACCATTCACCACTGATGAGAAAAGTTTATCCTACCTGGTGCTAAATCTTGATGTTTAGGCATTTATAACTGCTAT